>NW_022631007.1:7502296-8216869 GCF_010015895.1 Lontra canadensis | reverse complement strand
GGGGGGGGGGGGGGGGGGGGGGGGGGGGGCTGACTTCCACCAAACAGTTGGCTCCTGTGCCATCTGGGAGCTGATCAGTGTCCTGCCAGGCAGGCAGCAAAGCACCTGCTGCAGCTGCCAAGCTCCGCCCCTCAGCCATGGAAGCAGGGAGAGTTTCTCCCAGCAGCTTTAATAGAGCTCCACATGGGGTCTCTCACTTCATGGGCGCTGGAAAGCAGAGTGCAGGCCATCCAGAATGCCCCACAGTACGGCTTCCGCCACGGCCATCTGCTGTAGGCTGGTGTCCCGATCCCCTGCTTTCTGACCGTGGCAGAGCTGGCCACACACTTGCTTCACCAACTCTGCAGGGGAGTTTCGACCTGCCTGAAGTCTCTGGTCAAAATCTGTTCTTCTAGTCCTCGAGGGACTTGGAAACCTTATCCCCCCCCTCCCCCCCGTTTTAATCCCTTGTGTTCAAAATAAACTCCTGCCCATCATTAATTGGTAAGAAAAGTGACTGGAGGCAACACACCCTCAAAGATAGGCATCTGGGAGTGGCTTTCTGACCAGACTGGGGCAGTAACCACTGCAGGATGAAATACTGAGAGTCCATAGCACAGAGGGACTTTGGCCATCTGCCGCCTCTACCCATCCGCCCACCACCTGGTCCACGAGATGACGCTGGTTCGCTAGGTAATGACACCAGGCTGATAAGATGCGGCGAGCAACAAGCTGCAGAATACCCTGCCATGACCCATCTATAAAGTGGTTCAAAGATAAATTCTGTTAAATGTAAGGATCTGCCACCTTACAGATGTTTGTGCAAGACCAGCATTCTCAAGCTTGTTGGGATATCAGTTTCAAAGAGAAAAATAAGATGTTGCACCCTACCCCCACCCAATTAAAAGGCAAAAGTCCTTGTGGGACTATTAGGATGCTTTGAGTTGAAAGTCTCAACTCTAACTGAGTAACCTCTACCGCGGCTGACTTGGAGCAAGCCTGGCCAAAGAGTCTTCTCAACTCTTCCCGCTGGAAACAACGCCACCTCCTGGTGCTTAAAGGTCAAAGCATGTTCAGGATGACGTACAGAGCCTATGGACAGCCATGAAGGTAAAATTACTGGGCTTTAAAGCAAACCACGTCCTCTTCTTTAAGTACATCTTCTTTAGAAAGATAGTGCTTGGCTTGCTCGGGAGCCCTAGCAGAGACTAAATCCCTGACCAAAAGGCCAGCTGGCTTTGTAGATGGAGGTGCCCCTCCTGAACTGGATAACATCTGGCTCGTCAAGCTATAATGTCAGGAGGAACCAGCAGCACTCGTGGGATCCAGCAGGAGCCCATCCTGAAGGCATAAATCAGTTGCATGAACAAAGTTTATACCCCAAGGGTGTCTGTATGGCTACACTGATGTCGTTTCTTCCGTCCACACCTCTAGCCATGCAAGGAGCCCACCAGTAAACTGAGGAAGGCAAAAACTTAAACATCATTTAATTGTGGCTTCATACATTAGAAGTGGACAGCTGCAAAGCTTCAGTTCCTGTTAGAAGTAACTCACAAGGACACTGGGGGAATGAAAATCCAAGTTCAGGACAGAACTTGAAACAACTCATCTCAAAGTCTATTTGGCACAGGGTGGGAAGGAGGGGCTGGTATGTGAGCATCCGCAATAACTAGGGAAAAGGTTCAGGGAATTGGAAAGAAAATGCTGGAGTTTGGTGACAAGGAAGTCTAGAGAAGATGAAGGTGGAGAAGGGCATCTCAGAACGGGGCCAGAGTGTGAGAATATTTGTTATGTCCAAGTGAGTGCTTACCAAAGACCGGCTTCCCCCCACCCCCCCACCCCCAGAGTGAAGGGTCTTGGCAATCAAGAACAAAACAAAGTAAACCCATTCTGGAGCTATCAGTCCGTCTCCTGCCCACCAACTCCACTTTTGGCTTCATGGGCAATGAGTGAAGTAGCTGTAGAGACAGGGATGAAGGTAAGACATGGCCCAGACAGGATTTCTTCTCACCGCTGGGCTGGCCTGCCTGCTGCCACCGCTGAGTGTCCCCATCACCCACAGCAGCAAGCAACCTTGAATCCCATTTGTGTACCATAACCCGAGGTCCAGGCTGACACCATCAGAAGGTTAATTAGAGTGAAACTTCTTATCGCAGAGGGCAGGAAAGTGGAAAAGACACTCATGCAGGATAAGCAATCTTCTCTCCCGCCCATGCTTCTTCCTGCAACACAATCTGACATATGCATTGCTGTACACAAAATGGGGCCCTCTCCCTCCATCACTGAATTCATAAGCTGAAATCCTCATGCCCAAGGGGATGATATTCAGACAGGAGGCCTTTGGGAGGTGATTAGATCATGAGGGTGGCGCCCTCATGAATGAGATTAATGCACTTACAAAAAGAGGCCAGAGAGATCTCCCTAACCCTCTTCCCCACAAGAGAATACAGCAAGGGGCCCTCTGTGACCTAAAAGAGGGTTCTCATCTGACCAAGCTGGCATTCTGATCTTGGACTTCCAGACCCCAGAAATAAATAAATAAATAAATAAGAAATAAATTTTTACTTGTATAAGCTGCCCAGTTGTGGTATTTTGTTTTAGTAGCCTGAACAGGCTAAGATATCATCATGATAGCTAACAGTGTTGCTTCTGAGCCAAAAGTCTTGTCCATGCACAAGAATTGAGGCAGTCAAAGCATTCCCTCCTCTTAACCAAGCCTCACCACCTGAAAGCAACTGGCGTGGGGCCATTCAGTTTCAGCACCGGGTGGAAAGCAACACTGGGTTAGATTAGGGTGTGTTGTTCCCGATAACGGTTATCCGCTCTGAACCAGCAACCCATTCTCCCACAGTCAGAATGTATTACTCTGAAATGGAAATGAGCGTGGCATCTCCTAACATCCCATCTAATAATTCACTCATTAAAGTTCTCTCAACATCTTTTTAGCTGTTATTCTACTGGTTTAGAAGTCTGAGATCCCAAGGACAAAAGTATTCCACCATTGGACATAATTATGGCCAAGAACTGCCTTTTGACCCTTTTGGGTTCCTTGTGTCCTTGGATAAACAGGTCAAAGAAAAAGAGGGTTGCCGCATTGACTGAGGGGATTAGATTGGTTATCAAGGGGAAATGGAGTTCCTTTTAAGTCAGGCAAACGATGGGAGAACATTCTGCAAAGGAAGCAGTCCTGTGGAAAGTCTCTATACCACGCCTCATCAGGTGGTAAAAGTCAATGGATGACCATGAGAACCCATATAACCAGGACCTTCCTAAGATACATGCCCTTCAAGAATGAAGTTTCAGTTCCTGCCTGAATAAAGAACCCTAACCTAGGGGCTGGCTGGAGACAAAGGGAGCCCAGGACTGGAAGTGGAGTTAGGAAGGTAGAAATAACAAATAACGAATAAAGCCACATGATCAGTTACAGAAATGAGCACTGCGGCAGGCAGCAGGCTCCTGCCCTCCCTGCCGTGTCGTAGCTTCCTCCTCCATCCCTTTCCCAACTATTTTGCAGAGGGCTTGGTTGTAATGTTGCTGGTGGGTTATAGTAAAGCAACAGAGACTGAGCCTGAACTGAAAGAGGAAAGACATCACCCAGAGATGATTGCTGATGCTGGGTAACTTTGGAGGGAAGGTGTCTCCATTTTGGGGAATGGTCTCATGACAATAATGAGGGCATTTTTTGTTGCTGTTGCTGTGGTTCGAAAGTTTACGTGTGGGAAGAAGGGTATTTGTGGGTGTTGAGTAGCCAAAAGTGTGGTCTATGACAAAGCATTGGCTACAGGCTCCTTCTAGTCCATTCCAAACCCTTTGGGTTGAATCAGGTCTTACTACAAGCTGGAGGCTGTTCTGGAAACCAAGACTGCATCTCCCAGACATCCTTCTAGGACACATTTCCTATGTGACCTCACCACCCTAGCCCTCTTTCAAAAAGAATTGGGAAAGGGGTGTTTAAATTCTGACGAGGGCTCTGTTCTCAGCTGCAATAGAAAGGTCAGAGAGCTGTTAGAGCCACAGGACTGGGGCTTGAATCCCTGCTCGACTACCCAGACCTGACCTTCCCAGAGCTGAGCCTCAGCATCCCATGTCTATAATGCTAACCCCTCCCTGGAAGGATTGTCGTGAGAAATAAGTGAAATCATGAGTGTAAACCACCGAATATAGTACCTGGCACACATCACTGAGTGTGGTTCCTCATCCCTTAACAACTGACAGATCTGTTTGGCAGTTTGGCAACTGGTCATATCTTTTCCAGAAATATAATGAGTAAAAAATGTGCAACATTATAGGAACGGTAAGCAAAGAATTTGTGATATTATCTAACAGGGCATAGAGCCAGGGGAAAGATCACAGTAGTCTTATTTCTTTTTAGAGGTAGAAAGTTATCTGGGCAAAAGCCCCCTTTAAAACACAGGCCTAATTTCCCATTAAAACTTCTAGACTACGTCACGGCTTCAACCAGATATGTTTGTTAAGTAGTTACATGGTAGAACTAGGTTCTCATGTGACCCCCCTGCTTCCTCTACCATCTTGATTTATTTCTCTGTTGGAGCAGAAAGTGCTATTTAATATGTAGCAATTGCCGAGAGTGATCTTTTTTTAGTCCTTTCCAAGTGAAAGTTCCTAAAATATGTTGTTATGTGGTCTCCATTTTCATGTTAAAGCAGAACTATTTGAAATGCTTGCTCTCAGAATTCACTCACAGTGTTAACCTCCACAGGTGAAAAGAACAAAAATTCAAACTGCGTTTCTTCACCGTGGAAACCACCACTTTTGAAACAATGAAGTGAAGTTAGCTTTCAGGACTTGCTGTCCTACCGATGTTATTGTTCTAGAAATGTGGGTACCTGATCAACCACAGCAGAACAAGAAAGCCATTCACTGTTGAGGAACAAAACATAGAATATGTGATATATTGATAGTGTAACCTGCTCGGTAATTCCCATACCCAAGGCGGAGACAGGAAGTTCGCCTTTGAGAATTGGCTGAGAGGAGAGAATAAATCTATTTTCTCTTTTATTTCAATATTTCAATCCTTCTAATGTAACTGAAAATATAAAAATGATGAGCAGATATTTTGATATATGCCCATATAAATATAATGCTTAGATATTGTTTAATATGGGTATTAATTTCACCCATTTATTAGTGGGTGATAGGAAGGAGGTAAAGGGAAGAACAGGGGACAAAAGAGAGAGAAAAGTCACAGAGACAGATGGTTAATGACAAGGAAAGAGGAGGCATTAAAAATAGGCCAAGAGGGAGGGAAATACATAGGACATGTGAACAAAGAGAGAGGAAGAGGGAAAGGGAAAGAGGGAGAGAGGTTGCCTCTAAAATATAAAAGGAAACATCGTGCTAATTAATCTGAATCTGAATTCTAGGTCTTGGGAGCAAGTGATCATGAGTACAGGCATGAAACTGTCCGTGTCTCTTTCCTCCCTACTTGCCAAGTCTGTGGGTTCACCACCGCGTCCCTCATGCCAAGCCCAAGGACAATAAACTGTTGTTCACCAGTTAAATGAGGATCAGGAATCATTACAGAAGGTCACTTGCAAAGACCTTGAAAGGTACCCCCATTCCCAGGCATGGTTCAGCCTACCTTGGTTCTTTCCAGGAATAAGTAATTCACTTCTCAAGGCAGTCAGAGATCGCTTTGTTCTAATGGGATAAACCCTCAGTCTGTATCCACCTGCAGTCCAGCCCTGGAGACCAGATTCATAGGGTCTAATCAATCTCCTTCAAGACATCCCACAGCAGCTGGCGCTCTGTGCCCTTCAAGGTCACCGTGAAACCCTGCTGGTTCCTCACACCCTCTTCTCTCCTCCTTTTCCAAGTATGGCTCATTCTCTGCATGTGGTGTGAACAACACAAAGGAAAGGGGCTGCCACCTCCCTCATTCTAGAGACCCCAAGTCTGATGCTGTACTGTTAATTCAGATGGCTTTCTTTGGGCAGCCACGTGGTAATAGGAACAGTTCACCATGGAGAGCAGTCTAGTTTGCACGCCTTACACTGCATAATGGTTTCCTTCCCCTTCTGTGGGCGCAAAGCTCAGGGAAATTATTCAGACAGAGTAAGGACATTTGTCTTTGTCTCAGCCTCTGCTGCCTTCATGCACCAATTCTCTTTCCCACCAGGGATGCTCCCCCCCTCTCTCCCTTCCACATCTACCCTTCACAAGGGGCCCCCTGGACTCACGCTCATTGCCAAGGTGTTACAAGCCTTTACAATCGCTGCCCTCTTTAACCATCTGCCCCCCCCAACCATTTCCCTGCCGAACATCCTCCTCCTCAGAGCCTTCTGGGGAAGAGGGCAAGTGTGGAGCCACACTGCCTCATGACTCAGCTGCATAAATCCAGGCAACAGAATTAACCCTCATCCACTCTCTTGTAAAACAAGGAAAATAATAGTACCAACCTCCTGGCATCCTTGGGAGATGTAGGAACACATGTAAACCCCTAGAACAGGACTGGGCACTCAGGAAGTATTCAGAACGCATTGGCTTCTATTACAAGGCTTAATCTGGTTCTGCCTCCTAAAAAAGCCCACGTGATTTATAAAAATCACAATAAGGAGTAGCTGGCTACCGTCTACAAGCGTCATGTGTGGGGTTCCTCAATATTGGGCTCATGAAATGGTATGCAAAATTATGTGGATACAAGCATTTTCCCCCTGTTATTCTCAACTCTGGCAGCACATTAGAATAATCTGGAAAGCTTTTAAAATCTATGGATGCCCAGGCTCCCTCCTGCACCAGATATTCTGATATAAGTGCTTTGGGGTATGGCTCAGGCATTGCTCCCTGAGTAAACATACTTACGGGCATCAGTGAGAACCACGGGTGCATATAATAAGCTCCTTAATTAGAATGGGCACCAGATCATTCTGCAGTTTAAAAATCAACAGCGAAACAAAACCATAGGTCAAACATATCCTTTCCAGAATTTTTGGTCCCATAGGTCTGAAGTGGAACCAAGTGCCTGAATATTTCTAAAACTGCAGAGGCGATTCTGGAGAATCAGAGAACCACTGGCCAAAAAAGTTTCCTCAGATTTCCAAATGTCATAAAGAAAGGTTAGCTCCCAAACAGAAGTCCAAGATGTGGTTTCTGTTGGGGAAGAAGTTTTCCCCTGTCCAGACCTATATGGGGACCCAGAAGTTTGCATTCAGCTCCCTGGTGGCCAGCCCTGGGTGGAAGTGGTCAACCAGGATCGGAGGGACCCCTGGAGCCTCTGGCTCTTTCTTTCCCAATCTGGTAAATCACCAAGCAGAGCTGCTTTCATCACTGAGAATGTGAAAAATCAGGAGAAATGGCTGGAGCCTTGAAGTCCTTCCTTTATCTTTATCCAGGATATTTTAGATGGAGAGAGATCGCCTAAAGAAAGTTGTTTCTATTTCTGTCAACATATGCATCTGAGAACAGATTTTCAGCAATAACTGATAAACATTAAATGCAGGAAGAAGTAGGATATTGTCACCTCATTTCACACCACTTCAAATATAAATGTGCAAATTGACAAGCTTGTGTAAAAGAAAAATACACTCCAAGTAAAATAAACTGCTGTGTTGTTCTTTATTTTTATGTACCTACATGCTTTCATATATTTTATTTTCAAAGAGACATTTAGGTATCCACAGAACTTTACTTCTTGTGCTTTCTTAAGATGAGTTTCCATTACTCCAAAATTATTCTTCCCATATTTATGATGTGAAAATATTCTTATTAAAATGAAATTACAGCATGTTTACTTGGTCATTAGTCTAATGATTTTGTTTTGAAAAATAAAGACTTGGTAACTCTGTTAATCAATACCCCTTCACTGTGAATCCCCCACATTTTTTTTTTTTTAAGACCAATCTGTGAAATCCCAGAGTCTGGGAAACCAGTGGTTTCTACAAAGTGCTCCTCAAAGTACTTAAACAGTATTCAAATACACAAAGTATACAGAGCCCTGAAACAATATACAAATAGTGGGTGTGGGGTGGGGCTCTTAACAAGTGTCCCAGATGGTTTTTGCCTATGGAAACCTGACAAACAAACTAGAGATACTGCATTTTTATTTTATTTTTTAAAGATTTATTCATTTGTTTGAGAGAGGAAGACAGCCTGTGAGCAGGCAGGAGGACAAGGAGGAGGAAAGAGAGGGAGGAGAGAGAATCTCAAGCAGACTCCCTGCTGAGCAGGGAGCCCAGCACAGAGCTCGATTCCCATGACCCTGAGATCATGACCTAAGCCAAAATCAAGACTCAGACATTTAAGCCACCCAGGGTCCCTTGAGATACTGCATTTTTTAAAAAGGAAATTTCTTGACCCAAATCGATCTATAACTAGTGACACACCATAATGAAGGAGGGACAAAATGATTAAATTTGGGGGAGGAGTATGTAAGGACTAGTGAATCTGAACAGTGCTCCTTTGGAATAAATAATGAACAAAAATTGGGAAGAATTTGTTGGATAAATGATGGAGGGATGGATGGGTATGTGGATGGATGGATGGATGGATGGATGGATGGATGATAGAGAAAGAAATGGGGGCTAGAAACAGGAAGACTAGAAAGATTTTGGAAGAGGGAGATGATGAGATGAAGAGCAAGAGGAAGAGGACAAGAAATATTGAGATTGTGTAGAGAGCGTGGAAGAAAGAACACTGAGAGCTACTCTCCAAGTGAATTAAATGGTCCTCATGTCCTCAGTTTCCTCATCTGAAAACAAGTAAATTAGTTCCATTACCACTAATATACTTCCAGTGCTGGCATTCTCTGTGTCTAAGGGGTAGACAGGGAAGGCAGAAAAGGAAGAAAACAGAGGAAAAGAGTCTCAGTAGTTCCAAAGTGTTAGGCTATGTATTAATTCCTGTAACAAATTATCACACCCTGGTGACTTAAAACATAAA
The DNA here is from genome assembly GCF_010015895.1 of Lontra canadensis. NCBI lineage: Eukaryota > Metazoa > Chordata > Mammalia > Carnivora > Mustelidae > Lontra > Lontra canadensis. The sequence goes on along the minus strand of NW_022631007.1, from coordinate 8,207,992 downwards.
TTTACTTCCTTACTGTTGTGGAAGCCAGAGTCCTAAAATCAAGGTAGCCCTCCTGTACGGTTCTCATGCCAGCTTTGATTCAGACACATGGGCTCCTTTCATGTTTTGGCTCTACATTCTTCTATTTGCAACTCCCAAGACTGCCTTGGGGATACGGTAGTCAGATTTAGTACATAAAAATACAAAATGTTATTATTAATTTTGAATATCAGATAAACAGCACATAATATTTTTAGTGTAAGTATGCTCCAAATATTGCATGGAACATAATAATGCTAAAATAAGTTGCTTATCCAAAATTCGAAATTAAGTGGTTGGCCTCTATTTTATCTGGCAACCTTCCTTGGGTGATCATACTCATTTCAACAAGGCAGACGGGAAAATGAGTGGATATTCATGCTCCCAGGGGAGTTTATGGTCCAGGTCAAGAAGAAATTTGTTCATCTGTAAGCAGCTTCCCACACTAGACCTACACTCAGACCAGTTTCTTCCGCATCATTCTGCCAGAGGCTCTGGTCCCTTCTAACCTGCTTCAAGTGTCAAATCTAAGCATATTACCAATCTTTATAGTCCTCATAAACTCCTTTGTGTTGCCTGGGAGCCCCTGCCCCCAACTTACTCTACAGCCTCACTTCTCCTCACTTCTCACTCACTTCTCCTCAATTCCCTAACTCCCCTCACACAGTCTTCCTTCAGCCCCTCATAGAAATCTCTGAGCCTAAATGGGGTTTATTGGCACTTCCATGATCACTCAGAGAAGGAGAAATGTCACATCAGAAAGTTGAATGTCTTCTAAGTTAACACCAGGGCCAAGCCAGGAGGGTCTGTGAATAAGTCCTCTTACTATCTTGTGAATTTCCAGTTTCTTTCCAATTCTCTATGGTTTCAGAGTCTAGGGTCTGTGACTGGCTCCAGCAGTTTTTATGAGCATCTCCAAAAAGTTAGAAATGTAAAAAATGTTAAATAGTGCAAAATATGAATTTGTTGAAGGGAGGGTGGTTTTTTAGGCTTCCGCTTAAAAAAAAAAAACTAGTCTGACCCACTTTTCAACTAGGTCAAGATGTGGTAGACTGAGTTAAATCATGAAAGGCATAAATTACCCTAGAGCAGAGGAAGATTTTTGTGAGGTCACTTCCTAGCTGCTCCTTTAGCTTGAATGGAACTTGCCTTTCCAGTTGAAGGAGTGTCATGCCCCCAGGAAAAGTGAACTCATGATTTTCCCATCCTCCTCCCAACGGTGATGACGATCCCCATTCCCTCTGGTTTCAGTGACTTGGAATGACCCCAGATGGTTGGCGTTGTGGTGTGTTTCATTTTTCTTCTTTTCTGTCTCCTTTTCCCTTTTTTTCTTAGCAAAGTAAGAAGTAAGGACACCAGAAACTTAGAAAAATCTAACCATTTTCATTCTTTTTTCCTTCTATATTTTCTCTAGTATCATAACTCATATTTTTTGCCCCATTTGCCTGATGGTTTCCTTCAGCATCTACAAATGAGTAAATTAAGCAGACTTTTAAGACCGTTCCTGCTTTTTTTTTCTAAAGGTTTTTCCATTACTTGGTTTTCTTGATCTTTGAAATATGAACCCCCTTGATTTCCTATAAATGTTTGTTCTTTTAAAAAATAAGCCTTGTTTTATTTTTGCTCCTTTTAATTTTCTCATTCCCATTAGCCATGTCCGATCAATTTCTCTTCTTTTCTGTTAAAACTTGGTTTCTCAATTCTCTTTCATGTGTCTTTCTTCCCCTTCCTGCATCTGAGAGCAAATCAGGCTTATCAACCCTCCCATCTCTCACTGTAGGCCTTCCTTATACTTTTAGATTTTATTCCTTTCATATACTTTCCCTCAAATTTCCTCCTGACTCATTCCCTACCTTCTTTTCTCCTTTGTATCATTTTCCCTTCTAAGTTTTCATTAAAAAAGTTTCCTCTTTTTTTAGGTCTTTCTGTTCTTGCTTCATAACAAGAATGTCCTTGCTTCAAAAAAACCTCCAATAAATCTCCTGAACACAAGCAGGACATCTGGCCTCTGACCTGCCCTGCCAGCCCCTTTCTTATGCTTTCACCCATAAACCTTGGGTGCTGGCCCATCACTTACTCTCCTGGAGCAGTCTTACTCTGCCTACAATGCTTTCCTCTTTTCTCTAAGTATCTCCTGCTGCTCTTCCAACACAACTTCTCCCAACCTTCCTAGCCTGGTTAGTCAAATGTCATCTCTGCTTCTATTACCTCTTGAATTTAACCTCCTTATCAATAAAAATTCAAGGTGAGATTATAAATTGACCTGTTTTTTTTTTTAAAAAAAAGTCTTTAAAAAATCTTTAAAAAAAGGTATGAGGTGCCTGGTTGACTCAGTCAGTTGGGCATCTGCCCTCAGCTTGGGTCATGATCTCAGGGTACTGGGATAGAGCCCCACATCGGGCTTCCTGCTTCTCCCTCTGCCCCCACGTCGCTCATACTTTTTTCTCTCTCTCTCTCTGAAAAAGAAGAAATGTCAGATATAACAACATGGAAAGAATGCACAAAACAAACATACAATATATTGAATAATTATTTTTTAAAAACCTGGGTCTGTACTCCCCCAAACTTCGTGTATCCTTTTGTGTCACACACACACATGGCTTCCTCCCTCCTGAAAATAACTGTTATTCTTGCCCTAAATACTAATCACTCCCTCACTCTTCATTAGAGTTTTACCACCTGTCTATGCCTCCTTAAACAACAAAGTTTCATTTTTCCTGATTTCGAATTTTATAGAAATGGGATCACCCCATGGACGGAACATGCAGATCTCTCTCTTTTTGTCTTCTTTCTTGCACTCAGGCCGTGTTTAAGATTCCAGACTATGGTGTTTGGGTGTAGCTTGCTTATTTTCCCCTCTCTCCAGATTTCAATCCCATGAGACATTCCACAATTTATTCATTATAAAGTCGGTGAACCCATTTGGAGCTACTGTAAACACGGGTGCTGAAAACATTCTTGGACAAGAAGCCTAGCACATGTGTGCCTGCATTTCTCCAGGTCAGGAATGAGAAAGAACTGCTGAGTCATGGAGCATACTTGTGCTCAGCTTTGGTAGGAAATACCAAACTACCTTCCCAAGAGGTGGTAACAATTTACACTCCCACTGGCCATCTATGGGAATTCCTTTTGATTCAGAGCCGTGCCTTCTTTACCCATCTGATGGGCAAGGATGGGCATTTTTCGTCTCTAAATGCCCCGAGCTACCCAAATGACTGGTTTATAGAATATGTTCCCATGCATGTATTAATTCATAAAATTCCCTTATGCTCATGATTCATTACAGACTTATTCTGTGTCTGAAATTTTTCCAAGGATCTACCTTAGGAGAACTTGGGTCAAGTGTGCACGGATGACACCTACTCTGATAATATCTTTTCTTTGACATGTAACAAGCTTTGCTCTACTGATACTGCTGGTAAATGGGATGAAGCTTGTATAAGCCTTTTTGCTGAGCAGGTGGAAGCAAGCTGTGGTACACATCCCATGCCAGTGCCTTTAGCCCTAAGATAAAAGACTGGCAGCACCCACTGAGTCTCCACATTCCTGAGCTCAGGAGGGGCCTTTCCATCCCGACTTTCCATTCCAGCAGTTCTGGGATCAAGAGATCTGGGCTTTCCAGGGACTTTCTGTGGAGTTCTGCTACCACTTGAGGCAAGATGCAAACAGAAGAGTTTGTTTCTACCTATGTCATGGGGCCCCTCCTGAAGCTCCCATCCTTCCTGTCAATTAATAGATGCCCACCAGTACATTTTCTACAATTACAAGGTTTTTTTTTTATTTAAATTCAATTAGCCAATATATAGTACAAGTCTTTTTGGATTGATTTTTTTAATTAAAAGATGCAAATGGAGACACATGGGCCAGACCTGACTCTGTGTTTTCATACTTCTCTGGAGATCAATTATTGGAGAGGTGGTAGAAGTGAGATGGAGTGAAGTTTAACATGTTAAAGAATTGCCATCATAAACATATGTTCAGGGATTTCATTTTAATGCCAGTGAAGTATTGCTAGTAAAAATTTCCCCATTTAAAAACAAATGTCTCCTTTAATTTAGATGTTAATTAAATGTATGAGTTAATGCTCTGTAATTTTTTAAATGACTTTTGGTTAGGGCATCTGTGAGAAGCCAGTTTAAAATTCTCATTTTCAAATCTCTCCCACTTTTAATATCTCCTCTATTGGACAATGAGGGTTTGAAAATGTTCTTCAAGTTGAATGTTAAGTACATGTCTAACAGAGAGGTAATTGCAGATCTTCCTCAAGAGTTGGTAGGAGGGGGGTCAGGGTGGCTCAGTCAATTAAGCATCTGCCTTTGTCTCAGGTCATGATCCCCGGGTCTTGGGATCCAGCCCCACATCAGGCTCCCAACTTAGTGGGGCATCTGCTTCTCCCTCTCCCTCAGCTGCTCCCCCTGCTTGTGCTCACTCTCTGTCTCTGTCTCTCTGTCTCTCTGTCTCTCTCAAATAGATAAATTTTAAAAAGAGTTGATTTGTGAATTGCTATAACACTCTCAGAAAATGACGTTTGAGATATGTGAAAAGAAAGACTTTCAAGGCTTCTACTTGTCCCATTATTTACCCCTCCTCCTTCATCAAGTTTCCTCTTAATTGATGAATACATCCTTCTTACTGGATTATAGTTAAGAGTCAATGGGACAAAAAAAAGATCAAAGCGTCATGCAAAATGACCACGTTTGTCCTCATGGTCAGCCATACTGTTTTCTTAAAGTCAAGAACAAGCAACTTTTTGCAAGAAGGTGATGTCATCACTAAGGGGGAAAAGCACATGGTCAAATGGGAGGGGCATTGCAGAAAAGAAAGCACTGGGATGGAAATATCATAGTTCACATTCTAGAAGCTTTTTGGTATACACTTGGACAAGCTCCCTAATCCTCCTTTTCTATACTTTTAAAAGGTGTTAAATTAAGTAATACCTAAAATCACACACAGACTTTAGTTTCTGTGATGAATTGATACTGAAGCCCCCAAATTAATAAAGAAATAAAACCTTTTTAAAAATCAGGATAAGGGGGCCCCTGGGTGGCTCAGTGGGTTAAGCCTCTGCCTTCAGCTCAGGTCATGATCTCAGGGTCCTGGGATAGAGTCCCGCATCGGGCTTTCTGCTCGGCAGGAAACCTGCTCCCCCCCTCTCTCTGCTTGCCTCTCTACCTGCTTGTGATCTCTGTCTGTCAAACAAATAATAAATAAAATCTTTTAAAAAATCAAGATAAGATCATAATACTTAACTCAAAAGATGAAACTATACAATGGTAACAAAATCCACTGCACAATTACTGGAATAGCTAAAAAAAAATTTTTTTTTATAACAACATTAAAGACTGACAAGGTTGTGGACGTCTCCTACATGGTTGGTGGTATTTTAAAATGTTACAACCATTTCAGAAAAAAATATGGTAGTTCCTTATAAAGTTAATAAACATTTAGCCTCTGATCCAGAATTCCACTCCTACTTATCTTATCCAAGATAAATGAAAATGTATGCCCACAAAAAGACTTTACAAGAATATTCATAGAAGTTTCTTTGTAAAAACCCCACACTAGGAACAGCTTAGATGTCCATCAATAGGGGAATTGAATGAACAAACTGTGGTGTATCTATACAAAGGAATATTACTCAGTAATAAAAAATAAATACAGTATTAATATATACTTCAATATGGAAGAATCCCAAAACTTTTCAAAGTAAAACAAATGAAACACAAAAGAGAATACAACTTCATCACAGTTTAGTTTCTTTAAATGTATCCATTTGTCACAACACATGGAATGATACATTTAAGATTTGTGCATTTTTCAAAAAGATTTTTTTTTTATTTGACAGAGAGAGAGAGATCACAAGTAGGCAGAGAGGCAGGCAGAGAGTGGGGGAAGCAGGTTCCCTGCCGAGCAGAGAGCCCAATGAGGGGCTCAATCCCAGGATCCTGAGACCATGACCTGAGCCGAAGGCAGAGGCTTAACCCACTGAGCCACCCCAGGCACCCCTAAGATTTGTGCATTTTGTTTTATGTAAGTTAGATTAAAGAATTAGAGTAGTGGAAACAAATATCAAACCATAGTTCTTGATATGCAGACTGAAATGTTTGGGAGTGGAGTGTACTAATGCCTGCAAGTTATTTTAAATGCATTAAAATATGTCAGATTAATGGATGGAGATGGACAAATAGTGTTAAATGTTAATCATGATATCTAGTTAGTGGGTACATGGGTGTTCACGGTACAATTGTTTCAACTTTTCTACATGTTTGAAGAACCTTATAATAAAATGTTAGAGAAAGAAATCAGAAAGAAAAAGGAAAGAGGAAACAATGCGCTTAATTGTTTGTCAAATTGATAACAACACAGAAGAAAATATTTATTTGAAGTGATTTTGAACATAGCAGTCTATGTAAACTTAGTGGGATATATTCTATATAGACCTAAAAAGAAATTACAAATTTCATTTATTGGTTTTTATTGTTAATAACAACATTGCTACTATTTTGAAACTATTTCATATATACTGTAAGATAAAGCAAGTAAATATGCTGTCATTGTCAGGAGCCAAGACTGACGGTGCAAAAAGAGAGACCAAAACTAAAATCCAAGAAGTTAAGTAAAAACTCTGTAATATTAATTACAACGGCAAAATGTAATAATTAATTGAAAATGTCAATGGGAACTCATATATTTTTAGAAATATATTCCCTGTTTTTTTTCCCCTGGGAGATGTTCCAAGCAGGGCCCCTAGTGACAATCAGTACCTTAGAACAAAGATCGTGCTTTCTATAGACTCCTCCTACTTGCCCAGACTTAACTATGATTTCTTGGAGAAATAGGAGATTCCAGTTTTGAGGGAGAGAAAGTGCAAAAAATGCCTGGGACATCTTGTGCTGAAAGTAGGGAATGTTCAAAGATCAGTGGGTGCATATCAAACACACAGGGGCCAAATTTTAGGACTATGGGATCCATAAATACTAAATGATCGAGACAAATTGAATAAATAAAAATCCACACTACTGGCAGTTATCTATCATACCAAAACATTATTCTGGATATTAATACCTTTTTGGGAAAATCTTCCCAAAGTGCTGAGGAATAGCTCTTCTTCACAGAGGAATTCCAGCCAATAATATAGAAGGAATAATGGGAGAATTACAACCACCAAAGAAATAATTAATTCATGAAGGATCATCACTGGATGTAAAACTACTATGTAAATTACATTGGGGATACTGACATGACATGAATCAGAAGTGTCACCCCACAGACTGCCTACTCTTTACAAAGAGAGATACCTCCTTTATAAGAGAGAGATGTCTGTCACCATCTGAGCCAAGTGACCAAATTAGCATCACTAATTGTGGATTCACTGGCATTGTGTGCATTGTGAAGGGAAGTACGTGACGTTAACCTCACCTATGAAATCAGGGCAGAAAATTTTACCTGAATCTGATCAGCTCTTAGACTTCACTCCCGGTCTAAAGGGAATATGGAGGACAGAGAATTTAAAAAGACAGTGAAATTAAAAGAAGCAATCGTCAAATGCAGAATGTGCAGTTTTATGAAACAATCCTTCAAACAATATGATTTTAAAAAAGTAAATGGAGCAGGTCTGACATAAATACTTGGTCGAAAGATATGTCAGCAAGCACAATGTGTGAATCTTTGTTGGAAACTAATTTGAAAGAAAAAAATAGCCAAAAAAAAATCTGTGAAGCACAGTTTGGGGGAAGTATAATACGGACTAGGCACTAGATATATTATAAAATGATTGCTAATTTTTTTAGGGGTGATAATTGACCTATTGACTAGGGAGGAGAATTTCACTGTGTTAGGAGATGCCTGTTAAATTCTTATGGTACGAAGAGCACGGTATCTGCAACTTCCGTTGAATAATTCAAATCAATAATTCAGAGAAAGAGAGAGAAGACAGAGATTGAAACAGAGCAAGAGAACAATATGGCAAAATGTTCGTAGGTGTCAAAACTAGTTATTCGGTACATGGTGTTCCTACTAGCCTTTCAACTTTTCTGTATATCTGAAAATTTTTATAATAAAAATGTTAACAAAAGAAAGGAATTGTCATTAATGAAATCGTCTTTTAAAACTCATAATAGAGAGTATAATTTAAAATAAGATGGTATCAAATCAAATATATTTAAAATAATATTATTGAATATGCTCAACAAAGCCCATGATTCTAACCACAGTGAGCAACACAGTGTACCTGGCATCTAGTCCTGCTCTCCTCTACCCTATCCCACTCCCTGCAGTCAAAAAAATCAAATGTTGTTATTCATCCTTCAGCGGTTCAGAGTCAAATCCCAAGTTCGCTTCCACGCCTCCTGACATCTTCCCATCTATATTCCCCATGATGGTCAGACCAGTGACCTCGCTCTACATTACAGAAATGGTCTTCGTACAAGCCATGTGTTTTTCTGGTATGCTGGTTGTCGGAGATGGACCCCCTCAGCCTCCCCTCTACCCTCCTTCTCATAATCAGAGAGGCTGGAAAGCTAAAGCCACATTTTTCAAACCCCTTACAGCTAGTATGCTGGGTGTGACAGGATCAACCTAATAGATGTAGTAGGTCAAGATTTGGAATGTAGAACTGAGCCAAGTTCACTTTCACATTGCCCTTCTCTGGTTTGTACTCTCCCGCAAAGCCATGAAATCACGAGGTTTGCGAACCTTTGCTAGCATTCCACATCCATCTCTAGCTTGAAGGGTAACAAGTTATTGGTGCTCCTTGATGAGGCTTCCTGTTACCTGGGTTGCAGCCCTGGGTGCCTACTTTCCATGTTCTAGATAGTCTAAAGGTCCACTTTACCAGCAGCGGGTGACTTCAATCGATATTCTCGAATCTCATGGTGGGTCGATTCTTTCTGGTTCTCAATTTATTCCTGGAGACCCAACTTGGAATGCGTTCTGTCTGCCCTTCCAATAATGTTCTAAGACCTGATTTCCTGTATTACAACCTTTTTTGATTAAAATACTTGTAGTGGTTTTTATCATCCACACTGAATGTGGACTGATAAAGTTTTCTGGGTCTGAGAAATATGTATCCTAAAATACAAGATATTTTGAAATAACAGGAATTTACGTTTGGGCAGGAATTCCAAAATTTGGAACATCAAACCACATTGGACACTTGAGAGCAAAAAAGAGATTCCCAGACTCCACCCCATAGTGTAAGAATCTCTCTAGATAGAACCTACCATCTATTTTTAAAATCTCTCCAGGTAATTATGACGCAACCTGCCTAACATGGAAATCCAGGGCCAGGTATGTAGGATTTTAAGGTGTAAAGGCTTATAGACATCATGAGGTCAATGTCCCAGCTGGTCCAAGAACCCCCATGCTAACATTTTAGTATTTCCAAAGTTTCCTGTCCTATGGATTACATTATTGTCTTCAGGAGTTTATCAGCCTAGCAGGAACTCTCTCTGTTAGGAACAGCCAGCTTTGCAGAAAGAATGAAATAACTTCTTTCAAAACCATGCAATAAAGAAATGCCCAGGTTAAACTGTGACTTACAAATCCACATTTTACTTTACAGAATGTAAACTTTTTTTAAAAAGATGTATTTTTAAATAAACATGGGGCTTGAACTCACAACCGCAAGGTCAAGAGTCATACGTTTGACTGAGCCAGCTAGGTGCTCCTCAGAATGTAAATAAACTTAATAATTGCATATGATACACTACCAAGCTCTTAAAAAATATTTTTATTAGCTGAAAGCACATTTCAGATATTGTTAATATACCAAAACAGGATCTTAAAAGTAGTCCATCACAGATTCATGGGATTACAAAATATAAGATTAGAAGCAATCTTAAAGATTACTATTTTACTTATTTTTATTTTTTTAAGTTTTTTTTTTTAATTTTCTAGAGAGAGAGATCATTAGCGAGGGTTGGGGGGAGTACAGGAGGAGGGGCAGAGCGGTAGAAGGAAAGGGAGAAGCAGACACCCCACTGAGCAGGGAACCCTCCACAGGACTCCATCCCAGGACTCCGGGAACATGACCTGAGCTGAAGGCAGAAGCTTAACTGAATGAGCCACCCAGGAACCCCTAAAGATGATTATTTTAAAACAGGGACCTAGAGTAGAAGGCACAACTTAAAAATAATGACATTTTTTAAAAAGTGACCTCAGAGGCCTTTACTTTCATCTTTTATTCAGTTGTGACCTTAAGCAAAGAACAATGTATTTAATTCATTCAGGCCTCTTTTCAATTAAATGACAATTTATATCCACTTCCCTATGGAATCATTCTTTAGTTTTTCCTGGGGTCTCACCTTGAGATACTAACCTTGCCTTCCGTCAATCCAGCTCTAACCTAAGCAGTTGGAGAGTTGACTGAAGATGGACAAGAAAACAGAGCAAAACAAAAAAACAGAAACATAGCAGAAATCTGTGATTTTGAAAAAGACACATGATCATGGGTATGTGTACAATGAACTTAAATCAGATAGTAAAGGCAGAAGAGCAAGTCTCCCACATCACCTTTGAGAGCCTTTGAAATAACTGAAAATGGACACTTGTCTGCTTCCGATATTCCGACTCTGATAGTGACATGGAGGTCGCCAGAAGAGCTGAGGACAGACAAAGACCACAGCTGTGCCCAAATTCTTTGTAATTTCTTATCCCTCTTTTGGATATCAACTGCATTGAATTCTCTGAAAATTAAAGACTCGACGTTAAAGAAAATCACAGATTTATAGTGTTGTAAATGAGCATGTTGTAAATTTTGAAATGATTCATAATCACTTATTGACTTGACAGGTATTTCCCAGGAACCTAGAATGTGACAGGCACTCTGTTGAGCTCCAGGATAGAGTGGTGAACAGGGTCCTAGTTTTCTGCATATGATACATGTGCTTGGAATGCTACCAATAATCTGATGGTCTCATTCTCTTCAGTAGCTCTAACAGTGGGGGTTTGGGGACCAACCTGACCTGGGCTCCATTGCCAGCCTCACCTCCTGCTGATCATGCAGTCCTGGTCCCCATGGTGGACAGATCCAAGGTGGCACACATGTCCCACAGGGCACCACCTTGAAGCAGGGAGTGACCTGATCCAACTGTGTAGGGAGATAAAGCTCACTCATTTCCTTCAGATGAATAAGGCCAGCCCTTAAGGAAGAAAACAAAAATTTTCTTGCTTTTATCAATTTTTCCTTTAATCAACCTCCCAGTTTAGAGACCCTTTGAAGATAGGACTCCTCCAGGGGTGTCTGGATGGTGCAGTTGGTTGAGTGACTGACTCTTTGTTTCAGCTCAGGTCATGATCACGAGGTGGTGAAATTGAGCCCCATATCAGGCTCTGTGCTCAGCATGGAGTCTGCCTGGAATTCTCTCTCCCTCTCCCTCTGTCCCTCCCCCTGCATGCGCCTCCTCTCTCTCTCTATCTAATAAATAAATAAATCTTTAAAAAAAAAAAAGATAGTACTCCTCTGGGTTGACCCTAACCTCCACAGGGATAAACAGATCTGTTCCCTTACTCATGGAGTTTTTCCAGGAACCAAATTCACTCGATAGTGAGAATCCACTGGGCACTTGTAGAGAGATTCTTGGACCTCACTCAGGATCTAATAAAGCAGAATCTCTAGAAACTTCTACTCTTAACAAGTAAGACATAAAATAAGGTAACTATTTCTATTCTATTTCTATTTTTAAATAAGTCCAGATATTTCCTGGTGGAGAATTTCTCAAAAATAAAAAGAAATGTTAAGAAAAAAACAAAATTTACCCCTTATTTCAAAGCCTAGAATTAAGAAAAATAGTCAGATTGGTGTTTCTCTTTTCATTTTCTTCTATGAATATGCATATATATATATATATATATATTTTTTATCACACAAGATCATACAATAAATATATTTCTCTTCTTGCAGATATTCTTTGTCTATATGCACATGTCCCGTGAACACATGTCTGATTAGTATTATAATTTCACTTAATTATTTATTGAGAATCCCCTTTAGGCAGTCACTGTTTTAGGTGTTGGAGATGCAGAAGTGAGCAAGTAGGAAATCTGTGAAGCAATGAGCATCTATTACAATAGCAAAAGATGCTCAAGAAACCAGCTAACTGGTACATAAATGAATAAATATTTACAGGTAGTGCCAGGAATGATAATATGTAGGTGTCTACGAGGTGCTGAGAATGGTTCCAAGTATAAATTCATTTAATCCTTATAAGAACCCTATAGGGCAGGCGCCAGATTACCCACTTCAGAAATGTGAAAACAGAAGCCCCAACAATTTATACACTGCTATGAAATAAGTAGGAAGACCAACCTAGATCAGGTGGCCAGAAAGGGGGCTGACCCATCATGAGGTTTTGGTTGGTCGGGCCAAGAATTGAAACCTACTGACGGATTGAAAGAAAAGGTAGGAACCAAGAAATTCGAGATGTGCATGAGATTAAAGCAAAGCAGGTGTCAGAAAATGGGATTAGGGAGCAAGAAGAGAGGCAGCCACGCTCAGAGAGGGGGCAGCCCAGCCAATCCTGGTCACTCCATGTTGTTGGAAGTTTCTAGTTTGGCTTTTAGGAGGCAATATTTTTACCCCGCTTTGTTGTAAAGCGGAAAACACTTCTTCACTGCACTGACATTGCCACCTGGGCTGACTCACTGGCAGGCAGGTTTCACATCTGAACTTTGTCAAGCTGATTTGTAGACTGAAGGAGGGAATGAGGCAGGCCGAGGCAGGCCCAGACAAGGTCCAGAGCCCAGCTGAGTTGTGTGGTAGTGGCAGGAAGATGCAGGTGGTGAGGGCAAACTCTGCCCAGGGAACCTTGAGGGTGGAGACCTAGGAAATGGAATTCCTTCAAGTAGTGAAACACAGTTTCTGAACCAGAGATCACACCCACCATGTGGAAGCCAGGAAGTCGCTGGAATGATGACAAAGAACCATCTAATAAGAAAGAAAAATCACAGCGTTAAAAACTGTCAAACACATTCTGGGGGGGTGGGGGATGGGTGGGCAGGGCACGGGTGCCTGAGTGACTCAGGCAATTGAGCATTGGACTTCTGATTTTGGCTCAGGTCTTGATCTCAGGGTTGGAAAATCGAGTCCCATATCACTGCTTGAGATTCTCTCTCTCCTTTGCCCTCTGCCCTCCAAAATAAATAAATAACTCTTAAAAAAAAAAAAGAAGAAGAAGAAGAAGAAGCATCAAACACCACAGATGTCTCTTCACTGACACAGAAACACCTTTATGCCTTAATGTCTGGGCAGAATGTGAGACCAACTGATTCCACAGTATTTCACAAGACTGTATGACACTGGGTAAATTCCTTAATTCCTTTGACCCTCAGTTTCTCTATCTGCAAAATGGACACAAAAATAGGACATACCTTGTGTTTAAATGAGATAATACATCAGCGATCTTAGCAGGTGATACTAGCACAGAGGCTTAGATATTATTGATGACATGACTGGGACCCCAGCCCAAACCCTTGCATTCATCTGTCCTTTCTCACACGTCTCGTGCTCCCACTCCAGTACTCTTGGGTGCCTCCAACTCATCTCCATGATGTCACCCTCTGGCCTCTTCTGGCAACTATTTTCTGTCCTTCCATCTTTCCCTCCCCTAGATCCTTCCCTCACGTGAAACCTGAGTCTATGGCAAGAACATCACTGCCCCTAGGGTCTTCTCAAAACAAGCACAAGGTCAGAAGCAGATGGAAAACAGCCTTCCCGTGCTTCTACAATGGAGCTTCTCTATTCCTACTGCCCCCCTTCCCCATCACCCTCTTTGAAATACGTGCATGTCATTAGCCCATACACACCACCCCCCAGCTGTCAGGTGAAGGTCTTAATTCTTCACATTCTTTGAAGACTTGGGCCCAAGCCCACAGTCTCCCCCTCTATACCTGTTGCTGATAACAGTTTAGGCAACTTTATGCCAAGGTGGCACAATGTCACTTGTAAAATGTCCCTTCCTCAAATGGAGCTTCAACGCAGCCTCTATTTATAACTCAGAGTTAGGGAACAGGCAAAATCTCAGCATACAAATGCAAATTCAGCAAGACCCAGAAGATGAGAAACTACAGAACACAGGTCCTTGTTTCTCCAAAACATAAATCACAAAGGTGAGGGGTTAAGAAGCATACATTAGAAGTAAAAAGAAGCAAAGCAAACAAATGCAATGTCTAGACCTTATCTGGATTTTCATTCAAACGAATTCAACTGCAAATATATATATAAATAAATTTAAAAAAAAAACTCTTGGAGGGAAATAAACTGGATTTTTTTTTTAAACAGGGATATTTTAACAGTGGTTATTTGGTGATATTAGGGAATCAATTTAAATCAATTTAAATCTGTGATAATGAAAGTGCTCCTGCATTTTAATTAAATATTTATAGACTGAGTACTTTGGTATGTGGGAATTGCTTCAAAGTCACTCAGGGGGTATATAAATGGGAAGAAATGAGGTGGGTGTTATAGGTGTAACAAGATGGCATTTGTCGGCTGAAGCTGTGTGATGGGTGCGAGGTAGGGGGTGGTCTTTGTATGATTCTCTGTTTTTGCTTTTTGGGTTTTTTTTAAAGAAATCAGAAGGGGAGATCAACCACGAGAGACTGTGGACTCTGAGAAACGAACTGAGGGTTTTGGAAGGGAGGGTGGTGGGCAGTTGGGTGAGCCTGGTGGTGGGTATTAAGGAGGGCACGTATTGCATGGAGGACTGGGTGTGGTGCATAAACAATGAATCTTGGAACACTGAAAAAATAAAATAAAATATAATACAATTGGAAAAAACAAGATTTATTTATATATCTGTCTTTCTACTCTGGTTTTCATTGAATTCCCACCATTTCTCACCTTACTTGGTGCTGCTCTCCCTGCTACATCTACTTCTATTTTCTTCCCCACATCCCTTTCCCCTTGCTTGGATTTTTTCACAAGTTCCCTGGTGTTCCCATGTTCAAGTTCAAACCACTAGACTTGGTTGAGTTAACAATTTCACTTCACTTGTAACTACTCCACCCCACCCCCACTCCTTACATACTTTCCACTTCATCCAGTTTGCCAAATTGGTGGCGTGGTTGACATTTTGGATGGGGCAATTCTTCATTGTGCAGGGCTATCCTGTGCATTCCAATAGATTGGCATCCCTGCCTCCCACCCACTAAATACTCATAGTATCCCACCTTCAGACATTATGAGAACTAAAATATGTCCCTAGATATTTCCAAACATTTCCTGCTTTTCCAACTGGGTGGCTCCTACTGGCCACTTAACCCTCAGCTCAAATATGGAACCATACATAATTGCTACCCCTATAGTTCAAGAACATCGAATACTGGCTATTTAATATGATTCAACCAAAAATTCTTCCCTTCTGGAAGCCCTCACTGCTGATGACCTACAGAACTCTGTGACTCTCATTATCCAAGTACTTACACCATGTGTGGTAAGAGCTGATTTTCTTGTCCCCTCCCTCTAACCTCACTGCTCAGCCCTAATTATCTGGGAGCAAAGACCAAGTCCTGACCTTATCTCTTGGTATTGCAAGCTTCACTTGGCTCAGTACCTGGCACATAATAGGTACTAAACCCATGTTTGATGAATAAACAAACAGGATATTGAGCATACTTTCCCTGATGACTCAGTGTTCTTATTCCTGGGCAGAGAGACAACTTCCAAGCTAAATTGGCCATTTACAGCTCTTGGCTCTGTACCAACGACCCACCATTGCCCTGCTTTATGGGTTTGTGTGTCTGGATTTGGCATCATATCATCAGTGTGCCTGCCTCCAATGATCGTTCATGGTCTTTGGAGTCTAAGACAGACAGTCCTGAGTGCTGTTTCAAGTCACAGACTTTGCTACTTGAACACTGTGATAGTGACTCCCTTGGTTGAGGACCCTTTCATCTTTTGTCTGGGTTCTTGCTAAGTTTCACATACCTCAAGTCTCTCCTCCACTTAGTGAGGCAAAAAGTTCCTAGAACCCTCTGCTTTGTCATTTTCTTTTTGGAAACTGTTTAAGGATGACTCCAGAGGACTTATGAAATAGAGAAATGTTTCTGTGCTGAGTTGCCCATTCCTAGGTCCCTCTCTGGTGACCATGATGGATGGACAAAAGAATTTCTGAAGACATTTTCTCTGTGGTTATTATGTCCCTGAAGTATATAGGTACTCTTTATTTTGAAAAGTTTTATACTGATAAGCATGGAACTATGGATTTCTAATGGAGCTATGGATTTTCTAATTTTTGGTTTGGAGGACTTTGAATCTAAAAAAAAAAGACCCTTTCCATTATAATTCATATAGAATAAAAACCAGGACCATGAGGAACAGGGGAAGGGGAACATCCAGGCAGAAGTGAATGGGGAAATATGACACTTTGCTCCAATTTTTAGATTTACTATCCCTTTAAATATTTTTAAAATTTTTAATTTATATCTTAGAAGTGCTATATAACTCTATTAACAAGCAATTTTAGTTCATTCTTTAATTTTCAGTATTTATTTTTATCATAATTTTTCTTTTTTACAGGATAATTACAACGGTTTTGGAAACAAAACAATGTAGAAGAAAAACGTTAAATAGATTTTTTACAAAGAGCTTGCTGCTTACAAGAAAGTCCATATAACCTCATTTCTCTGAACATAACATTATACCTTGTACTAAACCAAATAGCTTATAGAAAATTAGTATTAAATAGTAAAAACACACACAAAAAGACACATATAGATACATATATGTATATATATATAAATAAAATAAAATAGTTTGGTTCTAATGTGATGCTTAACAAAGCAAACTATGATGCAATATGTATCAACTTCATTAATTGGACAAGTCCAATGAAGCACAAATCAGGTATGTGCTACACTCTCAAAAACCAACTCCTGCTAGATTCTTTTTGTTCATAGGCTCTGTACAATTCCATTCTAGAAAGCATCTGTTTTACATCTTCTTGACTCTGTGGCTGTAAAGAGAAAAAGAAGAAAAAACTAAGCAATGACAGGGCGACTGGCTGGGAGGAATAGATTTTATACCTAAAGATTGCCTCTTGTTTCCTAATCTCATCTCAGGACGTCAGCAGCTCAAGAGTCCAGAGGGACAAATCAATGTTCAGAGAGGAAGGGCTTTGCCCAACATAACTCAGCTAGCTAATGACAGATACAGGACTCAACGCCTGGGTTGTGTCTTTAAATTCAGTGTCTATTGCACTTTTGTGTTAGGTGACTTCTGTTCATATTGATAAAATAAAATGTAACACCACTGTAAATCACAACCATTGATCTCTTTTGACTCTTTATTTTTCAGTTTTTAACAAAATGTTATGTAGTTTGTGAATTATATACATAGGAGTCATATTTGCAAAAAAAAAGTCAAGCTGCTAGCAACTATCTAATGCATAGGAGACTCTTACACATAATGGAAAAATCACTGAATTTTAAAAAAGATAAAAATGATGTGTAAGTGGAAAAAATGAATTTTTCTTTTCATAGTCCGACTCAAATTTCCCCTTTAAAATTCTACGCTGCTGGGGCACCTGGGGTGGCTCAGTTGGTTAAGCAACCAACTCTGGAGTTCTGCTCAGGTCGTGATTCCAGGGTGGTAAGATCAAGCCCCGCATCGGGCTCCGTGCTCAGCACAGAGTCTGCTCAAGATTCTCTCTCCTCCCCCCACTCTTTTCTCTCTAAAATAAATAAATAAATCTTTAAAAATAAATTAAATAAATAAAATGCTATAGTGTTTAGGTTAAAAGGTCCCAGCAAGCCTATGGTCCACCACTCTGCACATGACCTTTGCCCCAGACATTTGAAGAGGGTCTGATGGTAAATGTCCCATACCTGAGGATTTGCACAGCCTTTTTCACCCAGTTCTTCTTTGGATCTGCACACACAGCCAATTTTCTCTTTGTGTAAAAGCTTAAAAAAAAAAACACACAGAAAATTTGATTTGTGCTTAAAGAGTTTTGAATTGCTATTTCACAGAACATGCAATGGAAATTTTGTATTCCAATGGACTGCTCTACCCATCAAGCATTTTATTTGTTTCAGAGGTGAAACAAAATACAAAAAAAAAAATGTTTCTAATAAAGCTTGATGCAGGAAATAAAAGTGATTCTTTCCTACTTCCTCTGTATTTTAATAATTAGCTGTGAGATAACTGGAAAATAAGTCTCATAATTGTTATTTAATTTTCTTGCTGGTGGTAACACAAAATACGTGTATATCCAACCAATAACCTATACCACTCTGAAGTATAATATCCTATATGGATCAAGATTATTACATGTGAAAGCATAATAACTCTTGAGTTTTTACTTACAGCCCCAACCATTCTCTGGTAGAAGATGCTCATTTTAAAATTTATGTCTCCCATGTTTTCCTGAAATGGCATGTAAGTAGTTTATAAGTGTATCTTAAAAAGTGATTTGGCCCTCAACTCTGTTCTTTAAAAAAAAAAAGAAATACTAAACTTCTGCCTTATTCTAGTCCTATTTAAACTTTGGAATACATATGTACTATCAAAACAAACATAGCATTGCCACATCAGTTATTTCTGAAATTCCAGAAAGGCAAAAAAAATTTTTTTTAATTTGAAATTCCCACATACTCCTGACACAATTGAATAACTTACATGACAGCATTGATGTCACAAGCTTCATTGGCCAATTGCTGTGTGAAGCCCACAATATATTTGGGATGAAGGATATGTTCTGTATATCGAAGACAGCAATCAAAGTTGCTTGCTGCTGAAAAGAAATTAAAGGTATTGAGTAAACGTGATTGAGTTTATTCTGTAGTAGGTATTATGGAAATACTCAAAGTTGTAGTTGTATATGGTAAAGAAACTATTTAGAGAAACAGTTGCAATGTCTTTGAGATATGATTTCATGTAGTTTCCAGCTCTCTTAAAAAAAAAAAAAAGAGGGAAGGAGCTTATTTACTGGGTGATTTTGGTTTAATAATACAGTTTAGAAGCCCATGACTTCTAACAAAAGGAATATCTCTAGTGAGAAACACAAACTGATAGTGTTTCATTTAAGTTCATTATAATCACTCAAGAATATGACTATCTCCCACTTGAAGAAACTCTTACAGAGAACCTTCCACATTCAGAAAATGAATAAATATGGAGCTTTTAATCTATTACTTAGCTCCGAGCATTGAGAGAAGGGAAATGATAAGAAGTTACAAAGGAAAATGCAATTTATAGGAGCTTCAAAAGCACTTTGAAATTGTGATATTATGGAAATATTTTGGTCATAAAAGTTCAACACGTGCATTTTCAGGAATGCACCTGTTGCTAAAAGGGATGTACTCTCACAGTCATAAAGCAATACTCAGACACTCCCCCAGGTTAAATTATAACCTGCTGTAAGGTAAGGGATAAATTATCTCTAAGTTGACAAGAAAGGGCCCAAAGCTATGTAAGGATGGAGAAGTCAGATGCCATAATCTGCCTCTAAAGGTTGAGTTTTGAACTTAAACTATTTAGGTGGGAGGTGAAAAAGTCGGAAGAGTGGGAGTGTTTCCTACATTTCAGAATGACCCCATTCACTGGTAATATAACACAATTTATATCACTCCCAAAAATAACACCTTAGCCCTGTTGTGGAGCTTGGGGGTCTCTAAGAACCCAGACACCCAAATATCTGCTGGGATTGAGAGCAAAGAAAAAAAAAAAAAAGCCTGATCAGCAGCAGTAACCGTTCCCCCCTCACTCACCAATGAGTGACAACTCCTATCACTTCTCAAGACTTTCTTACAGGCTCCCTTTCCTTGGGGACTCCCAGGGGAGCTTAAGGTTTCAAGGAGAATGAAAACAGTTCTTCCTCCTGTGTCAGCAGAAAGACTGATACTTACCTTCTGACTTGCTGCAGAGGTGGAGTAGCAGCACTGACATCAAAGCAGCCAGGAGCAAATTCTTGCTACTGCACATCATTTTCAGCTCAAAGAATAGATCTTCTCAGTGCTGAGTACCGAGGGCTCTGGGAGTAATGCTAGGTTCTGATAGTAGCCTGGGTCTGGGATGGCCCTTCTTATAGCAAATATTGGGAATGTACACAGAAGGCGTGTTCTGACATGGGTTTTCCCCCATTGATCAACCTGTCCCATCATGTCGTCACAAAGAAAAACCACAGGGAAAACTTCCTGCCTTTCCCTAACATTGGGAAGCTGTTAAGGTCAGGGTGAGGGGGGTGGTGTTTGAGAAGGGGAAAATCCTGTTAAATCCTTTGGGTTTTCAAAGAGGGAAAGCAGCCTATCCCTGTGACTCAGAAAAGGGTTTCATGCAGTTTTAATTTAATCTCTTGTCTCCGAAAAGAGAGGACAAGGATTAACAATGATACAAAGGTCAGCCCTACACAGGAACATTACAGGACTCTATTGTTACCCTCTATTTGCTTTCCAGAGTCAACTGGGAACAGGAGGATGAGACAGGATGCCAGGCATACTTAGGGATGCATTTATAATTGCTCAGCTATCACCAAAGACCTGGAATTTCTAGGCTACCATTCAGATTAGGTAATATGACAATGTTGTAGTAGTGTTCCCAATGTTGGTGGAAAATACCAGCCCTCAAATAAGACTCAAGTCTCAGCTTCATTTTGATGTCATGTCAATTCTTCTAAGAATCTTCTACGTTTGAATGACTCTAATCAATATTGTAGCCCAGAAAATAATCCCCACCTGTCCTTAACTCTGTGTGCTAAGGTAGTTACATAGCTCAACACAAAGCCTCAGAAGAGTTGAAGAAAAAAAGACAATCAACAAAATCATGGTCAAATAATAGTGATAATGATCATAATGTAATATGAATCCCTAACCTATGATGGTATAATGAGAACTCACCACAAGGGAGAATATCATTCTATGCTAGGAATTAGGTTTGCAAGAGGGGAGTTCTGGAGATAATGTAATTTTTTTCTATCCTATCATAGGCATGGTTACACGTAACTACACATATGTTAAAATTCCTAGAACTGTACATAAAGAAAAAGAATGACTTACAATGTATGATTTATTAAAAAAAACTTAAAAACACTGAAATCATTAAACAAAAACTATTCACTAAACACAGATATGTCAAAAGTAAATAGGTCAAAAAAAGATGTACCATGTAAGCAGTACACAAAAGAAAACTGGAGTTTCTATATCTGGCAAAACCGATTTTAAACTAATAAAATGTTACTAGAGATAAAGAGGGAGTTCCATAATTGTAAAGGATCAATCCATCAAGAGGATACCAGAATTATGACCATATGACATACACCTAACAATAGCACCCAAAACTATATGAAGCAAAATTGACAGAATCAAATGGAGGAATAAATAATTCAATAATAAAAGTCAATACTTCAACACCACATTTCCAGAAATGAACAGAAAAACCAGACAGAAAACTCACAAACAACACTAGATCTAATAGACATCTACAGAACACCCTACAACAGAACACAGAACAGGCATCCTTTTCAAGTGCACATAGAACATTCTCCAAGATAAATCATATACTAGATCATAGAACAATTCTTAATAAATTTTAAAAAGGATGGAAATCATACCAAATATGCTTTCAAAACCACAATGGAATTAAATTAGAATATAACAGAAGGAACTTTGGGAAATTTACAATAATATGTGGATATTGAATGATATATTCCTATATAACAAATACATCAAAGAAATCATAAGGAAAGTAGAAAATACCTCAAAATGAGTGAAAACAAAAACACAGCATACCAAAATTCATGTGCTGCAGCGAAAGTACTGCTCAGAGGGAAATTTACAGCAGGGATACGTGAAATAAGAAAGAACAAAACAATAGAGGAAATCACCGGAACTCAAAATTGGTTCTTTGAAGAGGTCAACATTAGCAAGCTTTAACTACACTAACCAAGACAAAGCAGACATAGGAGTGTAGGGAATGAAAGAAGGGTCATCATTATAAACTGTAAGAAGTAAAGAGGTCTATGAACAACCATATGCCAACAAGTTAGATAGTATAGAGGAAAGGGACAAATTAGTAGAAAGTTACAAATTCTGGAAACTAACTCAAGAAAACAGAAAGTTTAAAATCTCCATGACAAAGACATTACATTAGTAACTAAAAGTATTTCCATAAAGAAAAGCCCAGACCTATACAACTTCATAGTAAATTTTACCAAATATTGAAAAATAAATTAAAAACCAATTTCATGGCAAACTTTTCCAGTAAGTAAAAGAGGAGGGAAAATTTTCTAGCTCATTCTTTGAGAACAGATTTATATTGATATTAAAGTAAGATAAAGACATCACAGGAAAATAAAACTACTGGCCAATATCTCTTATCAGTACAGTATACTACACACAAAATTACTCAATAAAATATTAGTAAATGGTAGCCAGAAACATATAAAAAGGATTGTGTATCATAACCAATTGGGATTTAGCCTAGGAAATATAATAATATTAACTGAATAAAAAATTATGAAAAGCATTTGACAAAACCTAACACCTATTATAATAAAAACACTCAAAAAACTGGGAAGAGGAAAGAACTTCTTCAACCTGATAAAGGTCATCCATGAAAAATTCCATAGCTAATCTCATACTTACTGAACAACTGAATGCTTTCCTCTTGAGATCCAGCCCCAGATAGGGATGTCCATTCTCACCAGTTCTATTCAACATTGTACTGGAGATTCTAGCCCAGGACAACTAGACAAGAGAAGGGGAAGTCACCCAGACTGGAAAAGAAGAAGTAACTATCTTATTTGCAGATGACATGATCTTATATATAGAAAATATTAAAGAATCCACTAAAAAAAACTAATAAGTTCAGCAAGGTTGCAAGACTTAAGATCAATATAGAAAGATCAATCCTATTTCTATACACTATCCATGTTCATTGATAATAATGTTCACCTGAAAATAAAATAAAGAAAACTATTACTTTTACAATAGCATAAAAAAAAAGAATTGAATACCTATGCATAAATTTCATAAAAGATGTAAAAAATGTAACTAAAACTACAAAACATTATTAAAGAAATTAAAGAAGACTCCTAAACAAGTAGAAAGACATCTCAGATCATAAACTGGGAAGACAACTTTGTTAAGATGGCACCACCCCCTAAAAAACTGATCTGCAGATTCAACGCAATTCCTATCAAATGCCAGCTGGCTTATTTGCAGAAATAGGAAAGCCAAAACTTGAACTCATATGGAATTACAAGAGATTGCAAATAGTCAGAACAAACCCAACACAGAAAAGGACAAACAAAGTAAGAGGACTTTCGGTTCCCAATTCCAATACTTGTTATAAAACTACAGTAATTAAGATATATGGTACTGGTATAAATGCACACACATAGATCAATGGAATAGAAGTAAGAGTCCAGATATAAACCCCTTGTATAGTCAGCTAACTTTTTTTTATTGTGCCAAGACCATTCAATGGGGGAAAGGAGAGTCTTTTCAACAAATGACGCTGGAACAACTGGATATCCACATGTAAAAGAATGATGTTAACCCCCTACCTCACAATACGCACAAAAACTAACTCAAAATGAATCATAGACCTGAATAAAAGTGCTTGAAGTATGAAATTCTTAGACAAAAGTGTAAGAGTAAATCCTCATGCTCTTGGCAGTGGCTTTTTCAAATATAACACCAAAAGCTCAAGCAACAAAATAAAAAACAAATGGGGGTGCCTGGGTGGCTCAGATGGTTAAGCTTCAGCCTTCAGTTCAGGTCATGATCCCAGGGTCCTGGGATGGACCCTGCTTATCAGGGAACCCTGCTCCTCCCTCTCCCTCTGCCTGTCACTCCCTCTGTTTGTGCTCTCTCTGTGTGTCAAATACATAAATAAAATCTTTTTAAAAATTAAACAAATAAAAACAAATAAACTGGACTATGACAAACCTATAAACTTTTGTGCTTCAAAGTTTACTATCAAAAATGTGAAAAAAAAAACCACAAAAACACAGGAAATAATTTTCGAATCATATACCTGAAATGCGACTTTTACTTATTTCCTGAATATATGAAAAAACTCTTATAAATCAGTAATAAAAAGATAAACAACCCAATTGAAAAATAGACAAAATATCTGGATAGACATTTCCCCAAAGATATGTAAATGGTCAACAAGCACATGCAAAGATGTTCCATGTCATTAGTCAACAGGGAAATGTAAATCCAAACCACAATAACATGTCACTTCACACCCACAGGAATGGCTATAATCAAAAAGATAGATAAGAAATGTTGACAATGACGTGGAGAAATTGGAACCCTCACACACCGTTGATGAGATGAAAATGTACAGTCACTTTGAAAAACAGTTTAGCAGTGCCTCAAATGGTTAATCATGGAATTACTATATGATTCTGCAATTCTACTCCTGGGTATACACCCAAGATAAGGGATAACATATACCCACACAAAAAGTTGCCCATGGGTGTCCATGGCAGCTTTATTCATAACTGCCAAAAAAGTGGAAACAATCCAAATAGCCTCAACTCATGAATAGATCAATAAAATGTGGTGAATTTGTACAATGGAATATTATTTGGCAATAAAAATGAATGAATGATGGATACTACAATATGGGTGTATCTCAAAAACACTGTATTAAGTGAAAAAATGAGCATAAAAGCCATGTATTACATGACTTCATTTATATGTAATGTCCAAACGTGGTAAATCTATAGAACCAGGAAGTAGAATAATGATTATCTAGGGTAGGGTGGAGTGTCAGGGGAAAGGGAGGGGAATGGAGTATAATTGCTAATGGGTATGTGGTTTCTTTTATAATCTAAAAATAGGTAGTGGTGATGATTGCATAACACTATGAGCATTCAAAGACACAAACTGTGCACTTGGAAAGAGTGAACTTTATGGTGTATGGATTATATCTCAACAAATCTCACAATAGCAATAAAAAAAGTCTGCACCTACCTAAGTCTAACACCCACGCCAACCCACAGGTCCTCTCTCCTCCTCTGACCGCTCTTGACCGCTTGCAATCTCTCTGCATGTTTCCTTTCTCTATTCCTTTGTCTCTCCTCTTCTCTGCCTTCTCTCTTTCTGAATCACATTCGTTTTTTGAACTGATTATTTGTGTACTTTTTTATAGTGATTAAAATTGCATTTCCTAATACTTAACTTTGATAGATGTGTCACTTAAACATTTTTTTAAATGTGACCTTCAACTGATTTTTCTTGATCAATGAACATGTTAATGGGAAATTTAACATAAAATTATTTCCAATTTAATTTATTAGAAAGCTGTTTATCACATTGGAATTTATTTTCTAGCTGTTCTTTTCAAATATCTCAGACATATTTCCCAATAAGTCTTAATTCCTATGTGTAGTAGAATCTTGTATCTTTCTCTTCCCTTCCCCCAGCCCCCACCACAGCTGACAAGTGTCTTATGTGGCAAGTACTTAGTGATATATACAGATGGCTAGAACATGATTAAATTCAAGAGAACTTAACAATAACAGAATTAAATACAACATGAATAACTACAAAACAAGGCAACATGGGGTAAGATTCATATTCATATTTCATAAAACATTTTCATAGAAATTGTTCACAAAATGTGATCGTTAAAAAATTACTTAACTCCACTTCTGTTTCTGTGACAGATGAACATGATACGTGTCATCTTGACTAATGGAGTGTCCATCAAAAGCTGTTTTCTTTCTAATACAGTTCCATGAAAAGTTTTTGAGAAGATGATAGGAGTTCCCTTTAAAACAGCATGTATTGGGGCACCTGGGTGGCTCAGTGGGTTAAGGCCTCTGCCTTCGGCTCAGGTCATGATCCCAGGGTCCTGGGATCGAGCCCCACATCGGGCTCTCTGCTAGGCGGGGAGCTTGCTTCCCTTCCTCTCTCTCTGCCTACTTGTGATCTCTCTCTCTCTCTCTCTCTCTCTGTCAAATAAATAAACAAACAAACAAAAAAAAACAGCATGTATTGAGCACCTACTAGGTGCCAGATATTTTAGCAGAGAATGTGCTGTGAAAGCAAAGAAGCACGATGTTTGATTCCAGCAAAGAGAGGTGCACAAAAGACAAGCAGCCCTGAGCCCTCTGGCTTCCACAGAGTGGGGGCTGACTGAAGCTGAGCTTCAGTGACAAAAATGGTTCTTTCCATGGTGTTTTAATTGTACACATTATAGAACTTCTAAGCTAGAGAAGCACAGAGAACTTCTAGTTCAATATCTGATTTTAAAAGATGAGGACACCAAAGCCAGAGAGATGTTTGACTTTGTCAGTGTGGAACCATAAGGACCAGAGCTGGACACCTCCTCTCTAAGTCAGGGGATTGTTCCTCATTTCCTCCTCAAAGATTTATTACCTGATTATCAAATGGATGCTATTACATTTCACTAGCCATCACTTTCATTTCTTTCAGGCAGAATTCCAAGTCAAAGCTTCCAACTGGCTTAATCTACACAGCAAATACTGAGGTATTATAGAGATCACTAAAAACCAGAATAATAAACCACAGCTTCAATGGAGGATAGCAGCAATACAAATTCCCACAATGGCTACTTAAAACGAATGAAGTATCTTATTTCTTGGCATCTTGGTTTGGATTCCCTGAAAGAAGAGCCTTGGGTACAGATCAATTACTGAGTGATAAGCCCAGGAAACAAGATTGAAGCAGGAAGGTGGAAGGAGGAAAAAGCTTTCAAGGGGGACTAGAGAACTGATCCACTAGAACCTCCTGAAAAACAAATGGATGTCTTGGAATTATCCCCCTGAAAGATGGTGGACAAAGGACTCACATCCAGCTGGCTCACATCCCTCATTAGTTGAGGACTATCCCCAGGAGTTTTAATTACCTTACATATTCAAGCTTTCCTTGGGAGGGGAAAGATTAGTCTAGCATTCTCCCTCAGTCCTGAGAACTTCCTGGAGCAGAAAGACAAGCAGAATTTAAGCTAAGTTGTTGTCGATGTGATGTGATCTGAGCTCATTCCACCACAGCTGAGGCTGAAATCAATGACAGTTGAAGGCATGTGACATGGGGTCCAGAGAGACCTGCTACAACTGCTTGGAAAAGATTTTTTGAAAAGGAAATTTGGTGTAAGTGACTGTGAAGAACTCAACTACCATACATGCTAATGTCAGATGATTCCTCCATAGACCCCAGAAAGACAGCCTCATTTTGTAAAAAGTCTTCTCCCGAACACACTGCATATTCACAGCTCTGTTTCCTTGTGTCCCATTTATGCTGGGATAAAAGCTTTGGCCTATAAATACATTTTGCTGCAAGTATGTGTATTCATACTAAGAAACACTTATTTACTGGGTCCATGAAAACTGAGGCCTAACAGTTCTTAGGCCTCAAAAGATCACCATTATCATTAAAGGGATAGTCAAGAGAAGAGTAGCCAAAGGATGCCACTTTGACCTGTGACAACAGCCAGAGACAAGGTGTGGGGGATCAGGGCAAGCATCACGAGGCAAAGCATCAAGATAAAGAAGGCTTCTACCTTCAGCTTCAGTCCCAACATTAAATAGGATACATTCAACAAACACGATATTTTATCCAATTCTTAAAGGGAATAGGTCAGATACAAGTTTTCCAAAAACATATGTTTTTATTCTATAATAGCCACTGACAGACTCATGCTACATTGCTTCTTTTCAAGAGCCAAAAGTGATACCACTGACAGACTTGGTTGTAGGTCCCTTAGAACAGGGAGCCAGCTCTCTTCTGTATGCCTGCAGGGTTGTTTAAACCAAAGTAAAGAGCCTCTATAACTAGTCCTGTGATAACTGGCACTATTATCTCCAGAGTGTAGTCTTGAGAGTCACCATGTAAATTTTTCAGTGAGCATTTGGACCCCCACCTGAGTCAATGGCCAAAGAAAGTGGTGTGTGGGGTGTGTGTGTGTGTGTGTGTGTGTGTGTGTGTGTGTGTATGAAAACAGTATACTCCTTTTTTGGCCTACTGAGAGCCCTTCCAGTTGAAATTTAGTTTATCTGTAGAAAGAAGAATTAACGTAAACTTCAGCTAATTCCTCTCTGTGTTGTTTATCCTGACTGGGAGGCTCTTTGACTGCCTCCAGGTTCCCAGATCTTCAGTTTCTGTGTGGTCACAACAGAGGAGTCCCCAATAATGACATGTGGGAAGCAATCAACAGGGTTGCTTTAGGAGACATACATGTAACCAGCAGATGCATACCAAGCCAAAGGTTCCTGTGCAGGGCCTAGAATATCACATTTCCCAAAGCCATCAAGGTCAAGCAATCAAACAGTATGAAGATGGCATAGTGAGGTTGGTGAGAGGAGAAGATAACAGTCCTTCCCTGCCTTGACATCTTCTCCAGGGGAAAAAAAAACAAAAAACAAAAAACAAAAAACCCTGCATTTGGTGGTCTGGTATCCAAGCCAGTGGGGGGCTTATCCAGAAACAGGATAGTTAGATCAGTAATCACTTCTGTTTCAATTCTGGTCTTCTTTCTGTCTCCTCCAGACACACCCAAATGAACTGGTTTTCCACTTGATGTCCACCACTTTGAGTTTAACTTTTGAATAAAATAATTTTGTGAAATGTGTTCATTTTTTTTTTGTCTGACTGCCCATATGTGCCAAAAGACTGCTAAAAACTCCATTTTCTCTTAACATCAAAGTCCCCATCATGTTATCATCTTGGACTCCATAACCCGTGGCACTTTTGAAGTTGGCTTATTGTGGGGCTCCATTTAGCAGAATATCTGCAGGGACACAACAGGGCTCCTTCTTTGCAGCCATGATGCTTCACAAGGAGGATTTGGCTCCAGTAGAGTGTCCCAGGGTAGCATTAAGACCACTTTTCATCAATCTGTGGACATCTTTCAATAATCTTTTCTCAACGGACTAGGAAGCCACTCTTCCCTTTCACTCAATAGCAAATATTAGGATAACTTAGCACAGGTCAAACAGATAACAACCCCAAAACTTTGGAGAACCCAGAGATAGACCATTGGTGCTCATTATTGACATTGGGAAAATGGAAAACTTTTTGTAGACATCTAAAAAATTATTTTCTCCACTGCGCTGCCATGGGTTGGAATGACTCTTTCCCATCGAATTCTAGATGGAACTCTGACTTACAGAATTGCTGGTCCACTACTTTCCCTTTGTGGAAAATCACCCCTACTTAGTCTTGAATTTTAAAACATATGCATGTATTTTCACACAAACACACACACACACACACACACACAAATAAATGCACACACACACACATATACAAAGGGCAAAGTAAGAAGGAAGGGACAAAGAATGCTAAGTATTATCAGTCAAAGGAAAGATCCGGAAGGGATACCTCATTTACATGGGTTCTCCTATTCAATGAAGAGGAAGTTGAGAAATTCATTTCCTTATTCAATGAAGATTCACTGGGCATACTTAAGGAGAGTGTTTTGTTTTGTTTTTATTTTATTTCTTCAGTATTCCAAGATTGTTTATACACCATACCGTGCCCTCCTTCATACCCACCACCAGGCTCACCCAACCCCCCACTTCCCTCCCCTCCAAAACCCTCAGTTTGTTTCTCAGAGTCCACAGTCTCTTATGGTTCATATCCCCCTCTGATTTCCCTCAACTCACTTCTCCTCTGCATCTCCCCATGTCCTCCATGTTATTCCTTATGCTCCACAAGTCAGTGAAACCATATGATAATTGACTCTTTCTGCCTGACTTAATTCACTCGGTATAATCTCCTCCAGGACTGGAGGAGATTAAGGAGAGTGTTAAAGGGGTTTCTCTGACTGGCTCAACCAAATCTGTGCCTTGGAATCCAGATTGAAGAGGGTTAAAAGCTACACAAAACATCATGAGATTAAAATTCCCGTAAGAAATAAGATAAATACCACAGAACACAACAAAATTTTCAGTGTTGATACTGGATATGTGTTTGTATGTGTAGAACAGTTAGAAGACACTTACATGTTAAATAAATAAAATCTTTAGAATTTCTATTAAAACATGTGCTCCAATTGACAAATTGTGCTGTAAGACATAGTCTTGATTTTCTATGCCTGCAATATATATGTTAACTTAAATTTCTTTGGGCTAATATGAGGTTTTACTCCTTAAACACTCCAAAAAGCATTGATTGTATTTTCCTTAAAGGACTTTGACTGCTGAAATGCTGTGCTTGGTTTGATAGAGTTTTCTTCTAACAATATTCAGTGGAAAATGCAATAAATACTACTCAACAGTTCTATGATTGATTTCAGTCTGATGGTTTCCATGTGACAAATAGAAGTCAGCCTTTTGTGGAAGGTGCAAGGATTCTGAGGTGGTGTGCAGGACACTGAGGTATCTCAATGTAGTAGAAGACGCTGCTATGAGACTCCGGGATCTGACATGAGCACAGCCTATCCGTTGTTCCCAGAGTCAGAGCAGCTCCTGAAATGTTTGAGTGGTTTCAATGAGATGGCTGAATATTTAGTCTTTTCCTTGCAAAAAGATTTTATCATGAAGACAAAGCATATATATCAAGCTGAAGACATAAATCCTCGAGTGCCTTTTCTTGAAAGTTGAAAAAAATCTGTAAGGCATAATGTAGAAAGAGCAGAGCTTTAATCATCTTCTGAACTTTTGAAAAAATAGTACCACAGGGGTACCTGAGAGGCTCGGTCAGTAAAACATCTGCCTTCTCCTTGGGTTCTGATCCCTGGGTCCTGGGATCGAGCCCAACCATGGGCTCTCTTCTCAGCAGGAAGTCTGCTTCTCCCTCTCTCTCTCTTTCTCTCTCTCTACTCCTCCCTGCCCCCTGCTTGTATTTTCTGTCTCTCAAAAAATAAAATCTTTATACATTCTAAAATATAAATAAATAAATAATTTAGAAAAATTACCATAATGCATACTCTATTGAAAAAAGATATTAAAGAAGTCAAAAGAGAAATTATAGATTAATTATTTTAGATTAACTTTTTTTAATTTTAATTATTTATTTGAGATAGAGAGAGCATGACAGAGAGAGCAACGAGGAGGGGGAAAGATAGAGGGAGAGGGAGAAGCAGACTCCCCATTGAGCAGGGTCATTAATCATGACCTGAGTCAAAGGCAGATGCTTAACAGACTGAGCCACAGAAGTGTCCCTAGATTAATTATTAAGATTATTTATAGATTAAGATTAATTATTAACTCACCATCCTAGAGAATTACAATGTTAGAAAGATTTTTGTAAAACCTTCCGGACTTGTGTCTATTTGTATATTTAACCGAAGTCGGAGCATGGCATACATGTGTTTAAAAACCTATTCTTTTCATTTAAGAATACAGATATGGTCAAATGTTCATATCAAAAAATGTACTCTCTGTACCATCATGTTTAATAGTAGCATGGTTTCTCATTACATGGTTGTGATTTAATTCCCTAGGTTGTTTCTAACTTTTCGGTTGTTGTAAATAGTACTATGAAAAATATTCTATGGATGAATCTTTGTACATATTCTTAATCACTTTCTTAAAATAAGTCCAAGAAATGGAATTTAGGATCAAGAAATATGTACGTACTTAAGTTTTGAGATTGCAAAACTACCTGCCAGAAATCTGAGTGAATGGACCCAATTTCTTACACATTTCACAACATAAATAAATAGAAGTAAAGGCATTCACTTAAGGCTTTGTGGAAGCAACTAGATATAGTCCTCCATGAAATGTAAGTCTAAATGTGGCAAATGTCTAAATGCTGTCAGTACTGTGATAGTTCCTAGCCTAGACCTCATTACTGCCGGGACTTTTTTTTTTTTTCCTGGCGCAAAGAGAACATGCTGTGAAATATATATGCCATGCCCTGAACCCTTAAAGTAAATATTTTGCCAGGGACATCGAAGAACCGGAAGAGAACCAATGAAAAGGCAGAGGGCAGTCCCTATCAATCCCGTACTTTCCAAAGGAACCTCTCGGTACTGAGTGTATTTACTTAACAGATTAGAGGTTTTAAATATCTAACTGAGTTATTGCTCTGATGATGAAATCTTGGTTGCTCCCTACTGTAAACTTGAAAATTCCCCTGCATGCTTTCTCAAAGCTGACATGAAGGAGCCAGCTATAATAATCTGAGTAGGCAGAGAATAATTTGCTAAGGAATGCTGCTTAGTTAGGGCACAGATGGGGCTGGGACCACATGTTCCTTCAAAGCACACATTTTCATATTAGAGCTAACAATTCTCATTTGGTCCTTACAAATGGCATCAGCTAAACCACCAGCATGTTGACATGTTTTGAGTTCTAATATGTGACATTTAGATAACTCAATATTATGTAAGTTCACGGCCCTTCTGCAGAGAAAGATTCAGTGTCCACTTGTTAGACATTTCTGGGGTTATTCTGGGGAAGACTAAACCTCATCATTTATTTAAGACAATCTGTATCTATTAAGAATACAGTCACAAATGTTTGCAAAAATGACATGCAGAACTGTTCATTGCAGCCCTGTGTAGACTAGGAAAGAAAATGAAAATACCCAAATTGTTAATAATAGAGCAGTGATTAAAATAATTATAGAATTTCCATAGGATTGAATAATATGTTGTCATTTAAATAACTTTAAAACATTTTATGCAAGGGGGAAAATGCTAATGGCATAAAAATAGAGTAGTAGGAAGCAAAATCATGAATAGCATGTTAACCCATTATGAGAAATCATGTATATTTGTACTTATGCACTTTTTAATATTTTTAATAATTTTATATAATTTTTATAATAAATACATATTGTTTTTATAATCAAAGAAGAATGAACTATTTCCAACCCACATATTAAAAAAATCCTCATTTCCACAACTAATGAATCATTGAACACTATTTCAAAAACTAATGATGGCTATTGTATCTGTTGGCTAACTGAATACAATAAAAAATTTTTTTAATTTAAAAACTTTTAAAAATCCACATTTCTTAGTATAATGAACTTAGAAACATGATTTTATTTTATTTTTTAAAGATTTTATTTATTTATTTGACAGAAATCACAAGTTGGCGGAGATGCAGCCAGAGAGAGAGAGGAGGAAGCAGGCTCCCCGCTGAGTAGACAGCCTGATGTGCTGATGTGGGACTCGATCCCAGGACCCTGGGATCATGACCTGAGCCAAAGGCAGAGGCTGTAACCTACTGAGCCACCCAGGTGCCCCAGAAACATGATTTTAAAGAGCTACTTTCATTCATAGTTTTAATATTTTTAGCAAATTTGCCACTGGAAGAGACTGAATGACCTTATTTTTTGGAATACCTCATATCAGGCTTTCAGGACAATAGTACAGTAAGTCTTGCAAAATTTTCTCTACCCTCCTAACTTCCTGGGTAGACCTAGAAGAAACATAAGTATTCCAGGAGGACATCGATTATATATTTAGTGTTTTTTTATTTGCAGGATAAAATAGGTGAAAGTTAGCTAGAAATAGTTTACATGAGGTAGTAGCTGTTTTGAAATTTAATCATGAAGTTGCTTTCTTGGGTTGGTGAAATGTTTCCATGAAACAGTTTCAGAAACACAGATTACTTTGCTGGTGGGGTCTAAAGAATAACTAGCCATACCGGTAACTTGCTATGTGATTGGAGAAGTCAGTGTATTCTCTGGATCTTAGCATCTCCATCAGAAAATAAGCAATGTGCAAATACCTGCTCTCTGAATTCTCTTTTAGAAGTAATAAACTCTTCAATGACATAAAATAACTATTTTATAGATATTACTATTAGCAAATTCATTTCCAATAAATAGAAGAAATGTCTATAAACTCTTACAGTATGATAGCTTTATGATGTGTGTGTATGTGTGTGTGGTGAGGATATCTAAAATTTAGTCTCTTGGCAACTTTGAAGCATGTAATACAGCATCATTGACTATAACCCAATGTTGTGATTCATCTTCTAACTGCACGTTTGTGCCCTTTGACCATCATCTCCCCAGTTCTGCTAGCCCCTAACCCTGGTAACCACCATTCCACTCTGAATAACCTTATAATTTTAATCAGCTTATAATAAGCCAGTTTAACCAATAGGCTTATAAACACTTCCTTATATTTCACCATGGTCTCACCCTAAGCAAGCATCCATTTTGAATCTTGTTATATTTCTCGACTGTGTTACACTCCACCATCTTAATTATACTTCCACTCATAGTAGGACTTATCCCAAGTTACCTTGTCATTTACAACTACATACATTACCATTTATAGCGCATTTCCACAGGTGCCCACTGGGAGTGAACCCAATGACAGAATCAGATGAACAACTGGAATGCTCCATCATGCCCTCTAGCTCAAGGCAAGAGCTACTGATTTGCCTGGAGCCAATATGTAGTTCAGGAAGTCTAAATGAATCATTGGCTTGGTTCAAAGATGTTTCGATTGCTGCAAGAACTAGATGGAGTGATATAGTGCCGGCCAGGGAATGAAACCAACAAGGCCAAATCTTTGGACTCATTGCCAAATGGGCTTACTGATTTGCTTCTGTCCTACAGACCTTAATCGAAGCCCGCCATACGTAAGGGAGCTGGTAAGTGATGGTAAATGGGCCAGAACAAAATCTGGTCTATTCTGAAGTAACAATCAGTACAGCATCTCCAGAACAAACCCCCAATCTATTATGAAGCCCAATCAAAAGGACACACCTTAATCAATATCATGACTATTAAGATTTGTACCTTCTGAAATGTTTCTTCCCTTTCTGAGGACGGTTGTGTTCCCTAGGTAGAGACTCACAAGTGAAAACCACCAGACTTTCAAACATCTGTGTCATAAAGTTTTCTAGTAAAGAACTTTCTCTCAGAGATAAGTCAAGTGCCACAGATGATTTTCACCCAAGCTGAAGGATGAGCAGGACCACAGGGAGAATAAAAAGTTGAGAACAAGTATAATATAATTTTAAGAAATTGTGACTCTCACAGTGAAAGTCACTGGAAACCTTTCCACCCTAAAACTATGTGTTACTAATTAGTAAAGATACACAATCACTTTCAGAAAGATGGTTATAAAAATAGGAATGGGGAAGTCAAAGTATCATTGACCCTGGGGAGCACATGAAGTGCCTTCATACAGATCTCTGATGTAACTTCCTCTTACTCTCCACTTATCCTATTTCAATATCACATGTTTTCTTTAGGAATTTGAGCTTGTTTTCTCTC
Source organism: Lontra canadensis (assembly GCF_010015895.1). Taxonomy (NCBI): domain Eukaryota; kingdom Metazoa; phylum Chordata; class Mammalia; order Carnivora; family Mustelidae; genus Lontra; species Lontra canadensis. The sequence continues at coordinate 8,172,865 of NW_022631007.1, read as the reverse complement.
TCCCTGTCCTTTTTCCTCTTTCTTTTCTGTCACCTTGTCTTCTTTCCTCCTCTTTCTCATTCTCATTCCTTTTAACATATAAACTAAAAGATGTACTTTGCCCTCTCTTTCTACTTCTCTTTTCCTTTCTTATTTTCTGTGCCCAATAATGAGATCTAGGAGTACAATTTGCTTAACCAACTCTAAAAACATGTTGGCCCTTTTACTTACTGACAAGTGTATATATATGTATGCATTTACTTCCCACTGCTGTCCCCAATAGAAAAATATATTATCTGATCCTCCCACAGGCTCTGGGGAGTTTAGAGGAAGTCAGTAGCTTATACACATAGTTTTAGCCATTACAAATAAGAAAGCTTTTGTTTTAGAGTGAAGACGACTAAGAAAATAATTCAGGCTTGATATTCTTCCTCTCTCCAACTCCGAGGAATTTGCACCCCTGTTGAATGTCACAATAAATAAGAGAATAATTACAGGAATGTAAATAATTACCTAAAGCACCCAGAAAACTAAATTTAATGAGAGATTTCATTGAAGGAGGATTGTGGTGGGAGGAGAGAAAGAGACTGAATGTTATACTTCCTACAATTTTTAGCAATAAAACATATTAGAAAGACTGAAAATCTTCATCTTTTAGGAGTTTCAATCATGCCATGTATATAAATAAGAAATTAACACCAAATGTCAAAAATAGTCAAATGACTTTACAGAACTTGAAAGAAGAAACATCTTAGAAACACGTATAAACACACAGGAGTAGGGGTTACGGGGTGGCTCAGTTGGTTAAGCGTCTGACTCTTGGTTTTGGCTGGGGTCATGATCTCGGGGTAATGGGAACAAGGAACAAGGCACATGTGGGGCTTCTCCCTCAGCACAGAGTCTTCTTGGGATTCTCTCTTCCCTCTCCCTCTACCCCTCCCACTGTGTGCACTTGCACTCTTTCTCTCTCTCTCTCTCTCTCTCTCTCTTAAATGAATAAATAAAACTGTAAAACACACACACATGAATAGTGGTAGAACATATGCGGTCAGTGTGGCTGGAGGAAGCAGCACCAGGCCAGAGTTTAAAGGACTAAGTTCTCATGTCACCTGGGTCACACACTGGTCACGTGGCCCTGACCAAGCCACTGAGTTTTAACCTCAGATCTGCCTTCACAAAGTGGGGATAAATGTGTGTCCAAGGATCACTGAGAGGGCTGGTGAGGCAATGCAAGGGAAAGTGCTTTGTGCCATGCAAAGTAGGAATCAGAGTGAAATGTTGGTAATGGTATTGCTTTCAGTACACTAAGCAGTGTGGTCAAGACAAAGATGCAAAAGAGAGAGTCCTGGTGGTTAAGAAGTATCTGTTTCAGTTAAATACATGTGAATCAGTGAAAAAGTACATTTACCTCGAAACAAACAGGCAGGCATTTTCATAAGTGTTTTGTGTATTTATGTGTATTTATTTGTTTCATCATTGCAATAACCTCCTAAGGGAGATACTACTATTACATATATATTTATATACAATAATGACCAGTATTATTTCCATTTAACACATAAAGAAACTACAACCAAGAAATCCAAAACAACTTACCTAGAGTCACAGGTAGTCAGTGATGGAAATGAGATTAGAATCCAGGAGTAGAGGGGACACAAGGAGAGGGAGGGGAGAAGGAGAAGAAAGAGAAATAGAAGTAAATGAGGTTCTCAATTCAGTGTGTCGGATTCTACGCTATTAAAGGACATTGAATATTTAGGCAACCAATGTCCTATAAATCTGAGGAGCATTCTTGGGGTGCTCCTGATATCCAAGAACCCCTGTCCTTCGAGAACATGGCAAACTGTGAAGATGTGAATTAAGAAGGTGGTGGGATATATATATATCATATATATATATGTGATATATATATATATATGACGTGTGACACTACAGAAAAGGAGAAATGAAGTTGTTTACTTTCTCCCTCACTATCATCTCAAAAGTTGTCTGAAGCATTAGTAGATGCTAATATTTCCTCAGCTAAGAGAGAAAATAGATATGGGAAATGGGGTACTAAAAATAAATAAATAAAACATTCTCACTCAGTGTTGGTGTGAAAGACTTTTAAAAGTTCCTCGATGTGAAGAAATTACCTCCTGTCACCTGTAAAAATTTCTCATGTGCAGATCCTCAGGGGGAAAGAAAAAAAAAAGAGCAAGCCTCACTCCACTCCTATCCCGTCATTCCAGAGCATTTACAATCCACCCACGGTGTGCGTGACACCCTCTGACAGAATTTTCCCCAGCACGTGTGCCATTCTGCCAGGAGGTTTGGCAAGGACTCCACCAGCTTCCTCCTCAGCTTCAACTCTTGCAGTTTAAAGACTGCTGATCTTTTCACTCTTGCCTTTCTTATGACCTATTTACTATTTCCTGTATGCCAGGAAGAGACTTGATTTTGGAGTACAAAGTAATCTGTCAGCAGCAAGTCATAGTAAATGCTTTAGAACTTGAAATGAATTCAGTTCCCAGGAGTGACTAAGAGTAGCTTAGCATGATCACACATGAACTACCTGATCCCCTTCTCCAGGACCATGAGAATGATGCTCACAAACTCAAACAGGGATTCAAGATGAGCGTCTTGTGATCAAGATGCGAGAGAAAAAGTTGGTGTGATTCCAAATGAGAATTTGGATATGAAAAGGGAGGGAAGACATTGCTTCAGAAAGTAAATGCAAAACCTCTGAATCAGCCTCAGACACAGACAGAGCCAAGGGTCAGGGAAATGGGACTGATTGGTGCTTCTGGGATTGTCCCACCCCCCTTGGAGCCAGGCCTTCAGGGCTTCCACCTGGGAAGGTGGTGTCCACTAGACTGGACAACATTCACCATAATATCTACAGGCTGGGAAAGACTCTCAGAAGGTGGGAAGGTCCTCACTTTCTGGAGCTCTGCCCACAATGTACTCTCAATGTACAAGGTCCCAAGACGTCTTTTAGAAATCCAAGATTTTTTCTGGTCTTATCTCTCATTCAACAATATGGACATATTGATTCAAAGGTCTTTCCCCAATATCTTCCCATTCCTGAAGTAATGCCTTTTACTCCTTCTTCCCTATACCTGGCCCATCATTGTTGGTGGATGGTCATACCCTATTTATCATTCAAGAACTAATTCAAAGGCTACTTTTCTAGAGCAGTTTCCATAATAGGATGAAATAATGCTTTACTTTGAAATCCCATGGGACTTTGTTTTCCACACTGGTAGAGGTTCAAGAATGTGTGCCAGATGAATGAACCAACTGAAGTCTCCTTTGATTATCCCTGCCCTCATTTCCCATATCTGTTGGTCACTAATTCTTTTACACACTTGGCTTCCAACTCATTTTCTTCTCTCCCACCATAGTTGCCCTGGCCTCATATCTCAGAACTCCATTTCTGAATTAATGCCATAGTTTCCTAAAGCAGCCTCCTCACCCATCACAGAATCAGAGACTACTGTAATAATTTTGTTCCAGTTGTTGGTCCCCGAGAATAGAAAATATGATGGTGGACCAGTCTACTTTTCCTATAGGGCTGTTTTTAAAAACAAACAAACAAAAACAGAAAAGATCATTTTGTATGAGCTAGATCTTAAGAGAAGACATAAATGAGAAAGAAGAATGATCATGGAGAGAAAATATAAAGAAAATGAAGTGAAGAGATTTTGGAGGGGGCAACAACTATGAGTGTGAAATTTTAGAGAAAGGGAAAAATTAAAATACCTATTTAATATTTATAATTCAGAATTATATCCTTCACAGATATAATACTTCCTCTCAAGCTGGGATTTGAACGCAGATCAGTCCAGACCTCTGGTACATGAGATTTCTCCATCATTTCTCTCTTCCATATTGTCCATAGAAAGAGAAAGATTGGAATTATCACTGCATATCTTACTGTTAAGCATCATGATAAGCCACACTTGTCCAGCTTCATATCCTAGACCATAGTAGAATTGAAATTTCAACTCTGATCAACTTTATTCCAAAACCCAAACTTCTTCAGCTGTACTGCTTGGATTTCCATCTTAGCAACCTTGCTCTTCTCTGTTCCCCTATACCCTTTTCCAGTCTTTCTTAGCATTACTAGAGGTAACTCTTTTTTCATGAAGCCTTTCCTAACTATTCTGCCTTTATAATTATTTATTACTTACTGAGGTTTGTTACAACACTTCTAAAGTAAAGAATTATTAATCTCAACTTTGTGAATTCCTAGGACCCATTGATGGTCTTCAAGATATTTACCAAACCCCAGAAATGATATGTAAAATATTAGGTCTAGGCAACACAATATTGAAGGAAAAGAACAAAGTTGGAAGACTGACAGTACCAGATGCTAAGACTTACTCTAAAACTTTAGTAATCAAGACAGTATGGCATTGGTAAAAGAATAGACAAATAGATCAATAGAACAAAATAGAAATTCCAGAAATAGGCTCACATAAATATAGTGAATTGACGAAGAGGCAAAGGCAGTACAATGGAAGAAAGATGGTCTTTTCAACAAATGGTGCTAAAAAAAAAGACTAGGTATCTATGTGGGGAAAAAAAAAAAAGAATCCAGGCAGACACCTTGCACTCTCCATAAAAATTAACTCATAATGGATCATAGGCCTAAATGCAAAACTACAAAACTTCTAGAAGATAATGTAGGAGAAAATCTAGATGACTTTGGGTGTAGCAATGATGATTAGAGATAACATCAAAGACACAGTCCATGGAAGAAATAATTGATGAGCTGGACTTCATTAAAATTGAAAACATCTGCTCTGTGAAAGACAAGGTCAAGAGAGTGAGAAGACAAGCCACAGACTGGGAGAAAACACTTGCAAAAAATATATCTGATAAAAGCTGTGCAGAACATGTTCAGAACTCTTAAAACTCAACAATTAAACCACAAAAAAAAAAACAAAACCCAATGAAAAATGGGTCAAAGACTAATAGATACATCACCAAAAAGATATATATATCTATATCTATAGATATAGATATATAGATATAGATATATCTATAGATATATATGTATATCTCAAATAAGCATATGGAAAGATATGCCATCAGGAAAATGCAAAGTAGAACAATATTGAAATACCACTCCACACCTATTAGAATGGCCAAAATCCAGAACACTGACAACACCAAATGTTGCAGAGGATGTGAAGCAACAAAAACTCTCATTCACTGCTGGTTCAAATGCAAAATGATAAAGCCAGTTTGGAAGACAGTTGGGTGGTTGATTATAAAATTAAACATGCTCTTGCTACACAATCCAGCAACAATACTCCTTTAGTATCTACTCAAAGGAGTTGAAAACTTATACCATCAAAAACTTGCACACAGATATGTATAGCAGATTTACTCATAACTGCCTAAATTTGGAAGTAACCAAGATGTCCTTCAATAAACTGTGGGGTACACTCAGACAATGGACTATTATTCAGTACTAAAAAGAAATGAGCTAACAAGCCAGCCACACACACACACACAAATGGAAGAGCCTTAAATACAGAGTACTAAGAGAAAGAAACCAATGTGAAAAGACTATGTATGATATGATTCCAACTATCTGACCTTCTGGAAAAGATAAAACTATGGAAATAGTAAAAAGATCAGTGACTACCAAGGGTTGGAGGTGGTAGGAAGGGATAAATAGGGAAAGTACAGAGGATTTACAGAGCTGTGAAATTACTCTGTGTGATGCTATAATGGTGGATACATGTCATTAGACATTTATCCAAACCCATAGAAAGAACAATCCCAAGAGTGAGTCCTAATGACAACTACGGCCTTTGTATGACAATGAGTTATAAATGCAGATTCACTGATTACAACAGACATCACTCTAGTGCCAATATTGATGGTGGGGGAGGCTGTGTATATGTGGGGACAGGGAGTATATAGGAAATTTTTGTACCTTCCTCTCAATTTTCTTATGAGTCTAAAACTAATAAAAAATTGTCTAAAAAAAAAAAGAAAGGTTGGTTCTATGTGCATAGGTGCATATTTCTAAGGAGGCAGACCACGGTTTCCACCAGACTCTCAAGGAATCTGTAATTTCAAAAAGTTAAAGAACCTCTGCTTTGGAGCTTTTCTATAAATCCTTGAGTTTGCTCTGAAGAAACTTGCATGTTCATTCCTTTTGATTCATTTCCCTGAGCTCACTACACAAAGGACTTTCAACCCACAGGAGTCTTTTTCTTGGACACAAAATGGGCTCCAAATTGCTTGCTCGTTTCCTATGGGCTGGATTCCAGGATTTCTCTTATCTGAGATGGTACTTTCCCAGCCTTGGCACTCCTCTCTTTCTTTCCTTTATCCTCTTCAGATAATCACACGGTGTTACTTGCATGCTATTTGATTCCCCTTCCTTAGAAAATCTAACTGATACCTTGTTCCCAGGCTCTTTATCTCAAGGCTTCCCTACTATGCCTGGCTGAGCAGGTAGTTTCCTGGTCCTGGGACCAAGCCAATCAGTTCTGGTGGTTTTTCTCTTTTTCTTTCCTTTCCTTTCCTTTTCTTTTCTTTTCTTTTCTTTTCTATCTTTCCTTTCTTTTCTTTTCTTTCCTTTTTTTTTTAATCCCAAAAGGAAAACTCAGACCAATTGGAAAAGGCGATAAATGTGCACCGATTTTATTTCTGTCATCTATTTTCATCAATTCAGAGCTTCAAGTTAAAATATACAATTGATTTGGAGGGAAGAGAGTAGAATGTTCAAATCCACAGTAAAATTTCAGTGTTGTGAGTGATTTTAGAATTCACTCACTCACCTCAACAAATAAGACAACTGCACACCCAAGAATTTTGTCCACGTCTTAAAACTAAGCAGTTGCAGAGTCAAGAGATCCACCCCGCGCCAAACCATTCTGCACCACCAACTCCAAGATACACACATGTTGTTTTCTTGCTTAAAGTATCATTTCTCTAAATCTATCTACCAAAGCTTCTTAGCCATAAAACCAGAAACATGTGAATACACTGCATTGGAGTGATTTTCCTGGCTATATGCCTAAACTGAAGAATACAGATTAGATACACAGACTGTGGTCGCACCCACTCTGAAAGATTTATGCTTCAGAAAGGAAGAAAGAGAAAGAGAGAGAAAGAAAGAATGAAAGGGAGGAAGGAAGGGAGGGAGAAAGGAGGGGGAGAGAGAAGGAGGAAAAAGAAACAGAGAAGGAGGGAGGGAGGAAGGGAGGATGGAAATCAAGACCAAAGTTGTGGACACATCTCAACAGTGCACAACTAAAGATTTGCAAACTGGTTTCACGGTTCAAGGTCAAGCAACTATTTGTGGGCTCAGCAGTATGACCCCAGCCCCTCACTAAAGTATTAAATCTGCAAAGACAGCAGTGAGGCAGGAGGCTGGTAGCAGCTTGGGCTGGTTATGCGGTTTCAGCAGCCCTCCAAATGCAAGGCAGAGCCTCTTCATTCAGCAGCTCTTTATCCTCAGCTTTCTTCACTAGGAAATGGTCCACGCCAGAAGTTCTACCAATTCTGCCAAACACCTCTCTCTCCCAAAGGCAGCTTCCCCAGGACATAGGAAAAGATGAAACCACTGGCTAGTTTCTCATTTTACTCTTTGGGTCCCACCATGGAGTCCACATTCAAGAAAATGTTGACATGGAGCACTCTTATCCTGAAGTGCTGAGGATTATATCTCCCTGGTGTTGTATGGATCTGGGCAAGTATAATAGAGGACAGAAAGCAGGTTTGGGGAGAAAGTCTCTGACACTGGAGTTGAAATTGAGTGGATAAAGCAGGGCAAAGTGGGGGATATTCTAGCAAGAAGGGTGGAGGTCTTCAAAATAGCACTGGAGTTGAAGGTGGGTATGTTAGGGATTGCTGGTTTGAGAATCAGACATATGTTCAATACCTACTTAGTTTCTCTTTGCTGTAGGTGAGAATATTTCTTCAAAAGTACAACTAAATTTTACCTCTCAGCTAACATAGTGATCAGCTCTTCCACACTATTCAGAGCTCTGGTTATCTTCCATGAAATGTCTTTGTTTCCTAATACTTACATAGCACTTATGGACCTTATGGACCTGATCTTGTTCTAAGTGATTTTCAAATACTAACCAATAACATACAAAAGTTTTGAGCTAGGGGATTTCATATTTCTTTTTACTTATTCCAGTGTCTCTCAAAATTATATTTGGGAACTAATCATGCCAGAATCAGGGAATTCTTGCTAACAATGATGGTGTCTCAACCAATGATTATTATAACCATGCGCTCATTAGTGCCTATTTTACAGATAAGAAAAATGAAACTCAGGGAAATTTGCATCTGGTCCAAGGACTGCACATGTCAGCACACAAAGGAAGAAAAAAGTGAACCAAAATGTGTAAATGTCAACATTTTTTTTTTCATTATAAGAAAAATCGTTACTGTTAGCTTTGCTTTTCATGTCAGTTTTCAAGACGTGGGAGAGACTTTTTTCCAGTTTCTATCAAGGGGGACAAAACACCACAACACCAAGGATAAATTTCAACATCAATATTTCTTAGAAATCAGTATTGACGGTATTCGCATGCTCTATCAAAGTACCAAAAAAGTTAAAAATAGAGAGCCCTCCTAGAACTTAAGGTGGAATAGATGATTATTAATCAACAAGAAAGACAGAGGAGCAGTCCAATGCCTTTTCCATGATCAATGGAAATTCTGATAGACAATACCAGAACATTGATTTTAAAAATTGAGAAATGGAAAGCTGTAGACTCATCATTTCCTCTCTTATATTCTTTGTCTTTCTTTTTTAAACTGACTTACATAGATTTGAAATCTTTCTAGGGTCAACTTAGATGTGGAAAAATCTACAACAAAAAGTGACCTACTTAGAGCTCACTGATATTTTCACAGAAACTTTAGTGGTCGTCTGGGACAACCACTCATGTTTCAGATGGGAAATGGAGGCCCAAATCAGTAGAGTGGCTTTTCCAGTGTAAGTTATCTAGTGAGTGGAGAACCAGGACTCCAATACAGATCTTCCAGTGTTATATTTGATGATCTAACATGAACCCCTTGGCCTCTTTTCTGCTTATTTTACTTTGGGTGAAAAAGGTAAAATGTCCATATATGGAGGAAGGGTAAAGTAATTCATTATTATGTTCAAAGAAAAGACATTTATAACCCTAAGAAGGCCAAAGAAGAAATAGGAAACAATATCTGTTACTGGAAAGCAACTGTTCTATTTTGTACTATTTGGTTTAGGAAAAAAGTGATGCTTTCAGAGCACTATATTCCTGTTTGAGGAAAATTATATTCCTGTTTGAGCCCAAGATCCTCTTACCCTAGACAATCTTCACCTTCCCCTCCATGAATATTAAAGGATAACTAAGTACATAGAGAAAAAGGATGCCATGCCTCTATCTTAATGCCTGCTGCCAGAAATACTCTCAGCAAGGGACCTGTTTTCACAAACAAAAATGTCATAAGTGGGTAGATTCATCTTATGCAAAGACAAGGATACAAAAAAGCTAAAGCGTTTGCATTAAAAATCAACAGAAACTAAAACCCCAGTCTATAAAACGCCTAGAAGATAACATAAGAGAAAATCTCCATGACCTTCAGTAAGGCAGTGATTTTTTTAGATATAATACCAAAGTCATAAACCATAAAAGAAATAATAAGTTGGACTTCATTAAAATTAAAAACATATGCTCTGAAAAAGATTATATCAAGAGAATGAAAAGGTGGGCAACAGACTGGAAGAAAATATTTGCAAAAGAAACATGTGATAAAGGGTTGGTATCCAAGCATATGAAAAGTGCCCCATAGCATATGTCATCAGGGAAATACAAATTAAAACAATATTGAGATATCACTCCATACCTATTAGAATGGCCAAAATCCAGAACACTGACAGCATCAAATGCTGGTGAGGATGTGGAGCAACAGGAACTCTTATTCACTGCTGGTGGGAATGCAAAATGGCACAGCCACTTTGGAAGACAGTTGGGTGGTTTCTTATAAAAACTAAATATACTCTTAACATATGATCCAGCAACTGTGCTCTTTTGTATTTATCCAAAGGAGCTGAAAATCTGTGACCACACCAAAACTTATACATAGATATTTATAGCAGCCTTATTCATAATTGCCAAAACTTAGAAGCAACCAAAATGTCCTTCAGTAGGTAAATGGGTAAATAATCAGTGGTACCTGCGGACAATGGAGTATTATTTGGTGCTGCAATGAAAGGAGCTATTGAACCATGTGAAAAACATGGAGGAACCATAAATGTATGTCACTTAGTGAAAGAAGCCAATTTGAAAAGGCTCCATACTGGGGCACCTGGGTGGCTCAGTCAGGTCTTGATCTCAGGGTCATGATCTCAGCTCAGGTCTTGATCTCAGGGTCATGAGTCCAAGCCCCACACTGGGCTCCATGCTGGGCATAGAACCTACTTAAAAAAGAAAGAAAGAAAAACGGGGCTTCCTATAGCTTTCAAACCCTCCCTGTTTGTTTTCTGGATTTGTTTGCTTTGCACTTTGAGAGCTTATTCATGTCACTCTGGGGAATCTCAAGGAGAAAGTACCTGGAGGAGGATCTCTATAATGACCCAGAAGCCCTCATAAGGCCTTTGAGAAATTAGTGGAGAAACTTGTCAGAGTCGACTTAACTTATAAGAATCCTAGTGTGGGAAAGGAGGAAGGGAGGAAATGTAGGAAATGTAGGAAATTGTAGGAAAATGTAGGAAATGTAGGAAAGTCCTTTTTCTTTCAAGTGAGGAACCAATAACCACAAAAAGCAAATAACAGGCCCCAAATTTGTCATCTGATTAGAACCAGATCTTCTGACATTCAGATCAATGCTGAAAACACATGTATTTACTCCTTTTAAAATGTGCTCCTACCTCCATCAAGCATTCAACCATGTTCTCTAGGATGTTCATCATTTCTAACATGACAAAGTCAAACACTCCTCCAGCACCCATCTGTCTCCTTCTTCAGCTGAAGCACATTCCCTGCACTGTGCTCGAGTTGGGAGCACACCTTCACATAGCTCAAAGCTCCATGACTCATGATCAGAGGGGAAAGGAGTTCCAGAAATTAGGAGACTCTAAGGAAAACACCTACCAGACAAAGATGGGGGAAACTGGTGGAAGTCATCATGACAGTGCCAACTGTAACAATATATAAAATAAAACTATCAATTGTAATAAAAAGCTGTCATTCAAATAAAATGGCATTTCAGCAAACAAATGTCTTGTTTGCTAGCAGGTAGTATTCCTAAAGGATTCTAAAGGAAGCATTTGTCCAGATAGCATTTCCTAAAGCTAAAACATTTGCTTTTAGCATAATCGTGTCAGCCTCCTATTTTGCAAATATTTTCAGATGTTATGAGGATTTCCCCCAGACTAAACATGATCCTCTGAGTCACCCAGTTTGACTAATGTTGAAGGAAAAGTGCTCTGGTCGGCTGAACACTGGCCCCCAAAGATCACGAGGTCCTCACCCCACAACCTGTGAATGTCACCTTACAGGGCAGAAAGGACTCCACAGCCTTGATTAGACTTTTCTTTTGTTTTTTTTTTTTTTTTAAAGACTTAGTTATTATTTTAGAGAGAGAAAGAAAGAGAACACGAGAAGGAGAAAGAAGGGGGAAAGGGGGAAAGAAAGAGAGGGAGAGAGAATCTTCAAACAGACCCGCCTGAGCACAGAGCCCGAAACAGAGCTTGATCTCACAACCCTGAGATCATGACCTGAGCTGAAATCGAGTCTCAACTGACTGAACCACCCAGGAAGCCCCGATTAAGGCTTTTGAGATCAGGAAATTATGCTGGATGATTAGGGTGGGCCCTACATATGATCACAGGTGTCTTCAGAAGAGGGAGTCAGAAGATTTGACTGCAGAACAGGCAGAAAGTGGAGCGACATGGAAGCAGGGGGTCAGAGGGGCGTGGGAAATAGCCTGAGTTGAGACAGGCATGAGGCCTCCAGAGTCCAGAAGAGGCAAGGACATCTTTCTCCCCTCAGAGCCTCCAGAGGGAACCAGCTCTGCCCATGTCTTGACTTCACCCCATGAGACTGGTTTCTGGCCTCCAGAACCGTAGGACAACAGACATGTGACATCGTGATCCACCATGCTTGTGGGGCTTTGACAGAGTGGCAAGAGGAAACCAGGTGCTGAACAGGACTAACTTCCACGTGGTGACCAAGGCACATGCCCACTTAAAGACAAAGAAGCAGAGACAAATTTACCAGGTAGAATCCCACAGAGTCCATATGGGGCCCCGGGGCACCCTGCACTTCTGGTTTGGCCTCGAAGCCTCATTCAGCATCTGTTTGCACACTAGCCCAGGACACGTTCTTCACACTGCTTTTCTAGGTGCCTTAATCAGGAAGGCTTCAGGCCCTGGAGAATTTCCAAATTAATCTGTGAGCCAAGACTACAATGTTATTGGCAAACAGTAAATCACGTAGGAACCATTTCCAAGCCATTGCCTTTAGATACTGTTATCAATTATGAACCAGTTAAAAACATCAACAGTGCTCAGCAAGAGGGACCCTTCCCAGGAACTTTAGCAGAAAAGGAGTGTCACCAAGTTAAACTGTTCTTCATTCTATAATTCCAGATCTTTGTTTTGAAATCTGGTAGCAGAAAGACCATTGCTGGGAGGGAGCCAATCCTGTCCTTTTGGTCAGAAGCCACTTGGACAGGAGAGCTGCTGTCTAACCAGGTGCTCACTTCCAGGCCTGATGTCTGGTCTCTCTGAGAGAGCCCAGGCCTCAACACCTCCCAGTAAAAAGAGCACTCCCTTCCAGAAGCTCCAGGAGGTGAATCCACCTGAGCATGGGTCAATGCAGGATAGCTCGTTTCGTCCCTTACCTATTTCTTTCACCTGTGTTACCTCATAAATAGAAAGAGCTGAGATGCAAAACCATGAAGACAGTTGACAATGGCTGAAGGCATCTGTCAGAGAAAGACAAACAGTGGAGCTGCTTCCCGTTTCCCCATTTCACAGGAAATCACTTGCCACCCTGCTGCCCCAACACACACACACCCCATCCAAAGTCAACAGAAATCAGTATCGGGCCACCGGGGGAAGAAATGTGAGAAGGAGAAACCGTTCGACAGTTCTTGACACAGAAGAATGACATGTATCATCATTGACCCAGCAGCCTGCATTCTGTTCCTCTCACTCACCTCTTGTCTTATTATGACAAAACATTTAAACATCGATTCCTACGCCACCCCTGCATAAGCAAATAGTGCAATTTTTCAAAACCAGTGGAGAAACTGAGTCAACTAGCACCCTCAAGCCACAAAACTTATTTCTAGCAAATGTGAGCTTAGCTGTGCTTTACCCCACACTGTCCTGCTTCGTCATTCATTTCATGAACATTTTTGGCATTCAAGAAGGGTGTCCTGTCAGTAGAGGATCCCTATGTCTTCGTGCATTGCCTATCCAGACTCTAAGCTGTGGTTTTCCTCAGTTAAAATTGGTACCCAAAACTTGAAAACTCATTTGTTCTGTTTTGTTTTGTTTTGTTTTAAGATTTATTTATTTGTTTTAGAGAGAGAGAGAGCAAAACTGAGCTGGGGAGACGGGGGGCGGAGGGACAGAGGGAGAAGAAGAGAGAAATCCAAACAAACTCTGGGCTGAGTGTAGAGCAAACACAGGGCTCCTTCCCAGGGCCCTGATATCACGACATGAGCTGAAACCAAGGATCAGACATTTAAGCCACTGCACCACCCAGGACCCCAGCAAACTCTTTTCTTAAATATTGGCTTTGCCTCAAGAAAAGAAAGTAATGTATTAGAGTCCATGCAAACTTGCAGGGTATGAAGAGTCTCTGAATCACCGTAAGGCAGGTTTCTTTCTGCCCTCCAGAACGTCCTGTACACGCAAACAAGGAATGATTCTTAAGAAAATTGTTCTCAACAGTCAACGCAGTGATGGCAGTTAGGGGGAGCAGGTTACTTTCTCTCAAGCAGCGTGGTGCGATGTGTGCCTGGTTGGCCGCTGTGGTCAAGAGCTGCTGGTAGAGGGAGGGGCCCACAGGCATCCTGGAGAAGCTGCCCTCCCTTCTCTACTCACCCACCCATCATGGGTTTGCAGCCCTGTTCTTGGAACTGCACTTCACAGCACCGATAGTGAAGAAGAGTTCGTGTTTTGTTGAGAATCAATCCCAAAGTCAAGTGTTGGAGGGCCAGCCCATAAAGCTGCAACTCCCATGAGCCTCCTGGTCCACTTCTCTGCTCCTAAGAAGGCAGCCTTGGAGAAAGCAAAGGAGAAAAGCCTTGAACCTACCGTCAGAACAAACTAATACCACCTGAAGGAGAACCTTACTCCCATTAGTGGCCAACTTTATCCAGTGGCTTCCTCAAAGATAAGGCTGTAATCTAGCTGTTGGAGCCTTGGAACGCACTTCTTAGTGCTCAGAGGCTGACAAAGCCCTCCTGTGGGGCAGGGAACCCTGAATGAACATTGCCCTTTGTGGGATGCATTGGGAATCTGCCAGGAGCGCAAGGCCTTGTTTTTATAGGATGGGGTTATTCTGCTCTGGGTCCTGGAGCAGTAAGGTGGGGACAGACCCCACATGATGGAGCCAGTCGGGGGCCCGCTCTGGGGCTTGAACTCAGCAGCCACACAGGTGACACTGACCTCGGTGCATCCTGAGGCTGGCCCCATTGACATTTGGGGTCGCATAATTCTTTGTTGTGGAGGTGTCCTGGGCACTGTAAGTTGTTCAGCAATAACCAACAGTGTCCACCGTCAATTATGAGAATGAAATATGTCTTGGACATTGCCAAGTATCTCCTACGGTCAAAAACTTCCCTGATAGAAGGCCACTGCTACGGAGCTTCAGAAACAATGAACAACTGTACCCGTGTCTTTTTCCTGGTGCCCCCAAACCTGATCTCCTGCTTCCTCTCCACTGCAGATCATCATGACTGTGGACACCAACATCACTCTTCACCCTCTGTCTCGTCCCCCCACCTCACGTCCACTCGCAAGCTCTGACCACTTGGCCCCTGAAACCCTCCTTGACCGTGCTGTCCTCCCCACCCTCCACCAGCAGCTCATCTTCTCCCTCGGACTATCTTTTGGCCTTCTGGCCTGATCTCATCTCTCCCAACCCATTTTCCTTCTTCCTTGTAGCAGCTGGACAATTTGTGTCAAATGGGAATCTCACCCCATTGCTCCCTTGGTTTGATCTCCCATCAGCTCAAAAGTCCCAAAGTCCCAGTTCAAAGTCCCAGTCCCTACGAGGTACCCTATAACGTGCTCTCCATAACCTCTCCACTTCATCTCCTGATATGTCCCACTTACCTCTTGGCTCACCAGGATCGTCATTTTCCCCGCGCAGGGCGCCAAAACTGTCGCCTTCCTACCTTGGCACGTGTCTCTCCCTCTGTCTCAAACGCCTCTGTCTTCAGATGTCTTCCCAACTTCTGGTTCAAGTTCGCATCTTCCGCAGGCTTCACTGACCTCCCCACACTGGCCCAGACACACCTCTATTGTTGCACTTTCCACCTTTAGCCACAAGGTGGCAGAACAGGGCTGTGTTTAAAAGCTCAGTTCATGGTCCAAGGGGCCTCAATTCAAGAGTGAGATCTGACTGTTAGTTAAATGACGGTGGGTAGACCCCCAGAGGCTTCTGCGTGCCTCATTGTCTTTACATGTAAGATAGAGGTAAAACAGAATTTAGATCATGGAATCGTTGCATGGATTTTATGAGCTAATATATGGGAAGGGCTCAGAAAGTCCCCTGGTAAACAGGCAGTAAGAGCTAACTGTTGTCATATCATAATTTTCTGTTGAGATGTCTACCCCTCTGGGCACACCGCTTACTGTTTCATGTTTAAACATGAAGGGCAGAAAGTCCACTTCACCCGAGTCTCTTATTCTCTCGTAGGGGTTTCACATTTTCTGAATTGTTTGCAGCCTTTCCAGTCATACAGCCTCTGCCCTGTGAATAGCTTGTTCAAAACCTTTGCTTTACCATTTCCTCATCAGAGAGGACTTTGGAGAGTTCAGATCTGGTCTTGCCACTCCCTTGCTTCAAAGTCCTGTCTGGTTCGTGACTGCCTGGAAGATAAAGTCTGGCTTTGCATGGCTTACAAAGAGTCACGGGGTGGGAGTGAGGGGTGGTTGTTTCAGGATTAACTGTAGGTCATCTCCACCACCTGTGGTCACACACGTCCCCACCCCACATGCCTTTCTCACACTCATCACTGTTTACAAAGCTGTTTCTGCCTACCCACACTTACGCTCTACATGGAACTTCTCCTCCTCATTATATCTCCCTTAGCACCCCAAAATTTCCTCTTCTCCGTTCCAGTGTAGGTTCCATACATTACTCTAGTCACAGTTATTACATAGTTTCATAATTACTGGTATTGGTATCTGACTTTCATGAGTGGATTTTCACATAGTACAAATTCACTCATTTTTCCAATAAAGACAGCTTTTGGTTTTATGTAAATGCATTTTTTTCCTATTAAAGTGATGAAACTGGGAGCCAAGTATAAAAAGATTTGACCTTAAAAGCTCAGGAAATTATGCTGAGCCACAAAGGAAGGATCTAAGCATAGGCCAGTGTCATGGATTCAAAGGTGGGCATGAGTTCCTTTTCACTCTCCTTTCGAGACAGGGAGAAAATGACTCGGACATGCAAATGAATGAAACTGGACCACATTCTCCCATACACAAAAATAAACTCAAAATGGATTAAAGACCTAAATGTGAGACCCAAAGCCATGAAAATCCTAGAACACAGACACTAAGTTCTTAGACATTGAGTGTAGCAACATTTTTCCAGATGTATCTCCAGAGGCAAGGGAAACAAAAGTGAAAATAAGCTATTAAGACTACATCAAATAAAAAGCTTCTGCAAAATGAAGGAAACAATCAACAAAACTAAAAGGCAACCTATGGAATGGGAGAAGCTATTTGCAAATAACATATCTTATAAAGGGTTAGTATCCAAATATATAAAGAACTGATACAACTCAACATCTAAAAACCAAATAATCCAATAGGATTGTTTTTTATTTTTTTTTTAAATTTTAATAGTGTTTTTGTATTCTTTAGGTAAAAACCCCATAGTAAGATGACTAGATCATATGGAATTTCTAGTTTTAATTTTCTGAGGAACCTCCATACTGTCTTCCAGAGTGGTTACATCAGCTTGCATTCTCACCAATAGTGCAAGAGGGTTCCCTTTTTTTTTTTTTTAAGTTATTTGATAAACAAGTAGGCAGAGAGGCACGCAGAGAGAGAAAGGAAGGAAAGCAGGCTCCCCACTGAGCAGAGAGCCCGATGCGGGGCTCGATCCCAGAACCCTGGGATCGTGACCTGAGCCGAAGGCAGAGGCTTTAACCCACTGAGCCACCCAGGAGCCCCAAGGGTTCCCTTTTCTCTGGATCCCTACCAACACCTGTTGCTTCTTGCCTTCTTGATGATAGCCATTCTGATAGGTGTGATATCTCATTGAGGTTTTGATTTTCACTTCCTCAGTGATTAAGACTATAATGATGTATGAGCATCTTTTCATGTACCTGTATGTCTTCTTTGGAAAAATATCTGTTTATGTCTTCTGCCCAGTTTTCAGTTGGATTATTTGGGGTTTTTTGAGATGTGTGAGTTCTTTATGTATTTTGGATATCAGTCTCTTATCAGATATATAACTTACAAATATTTGGTCCCATTCAGTAAGTTGCTTTTTCATATTGCTGATAGTTTCTTTCTCTATGTAAAAGATTCTTAGTTTGATGTAGTCCCACTTGTTTATTTTTACTTTTGTTTCCTTTGCTTTTGGTGTCTCATTCAAAAAATCACCACTAAGACCTAGGTCAAGGAGATTACTCCTTATGTTTTCTCCTAAAAGTCTTATGGTTTCAGGCTTTATGTCCAAGTTTTTAATCCATTTTGAGTTTTGCAGGTGGTATAAGATAATGGTCTAGTATTCTTCTTTTGCATATAGCATAAAATAGTTTTCTTCTTTTCCCAACACAACCTATTGAATAGACTATCCTTTCCCCATTGCATATTTTTGGTTCCTTTGTCTTAAATTAATTGACCATATGTGCACAGATTTATTTCTGGAGTCCTTATTTTGTTCCATAGACCTAGTGTCTGATCTTTTTGCTAATATTATAATGCTTTAATTACTATAGCTTTGAAATTTATAACATAGTTTTAAATCAGACAGCGTGATACCTCCAGCTTTGTCCTCCTTTCTCAAGATAGCTTTGACTATTTGGGGTTTTTCTGTGGGTGTGTGCTTTCATACAAATTTTAGGATTATTTGTTCTTTCTGTGGAAAAAATGCCATTGATATTTTGATTTTACTGAATCTGTAGATTGTTTTCCGTAGTATTGACTTTTTAACAACATTGGTTCTTCCAGTCAATGAGCACAGAATATCTTCCTAGTTATTTGGGTCTTCATATTCTTCTATTAATTATATAGTTTTCGACATACAGGTCTTTCACCTCTTTTGTTAAATTTAGTCCTAGATATTTTGTTCTTTCTTTAATGCAATTGTAAATGGGACTATTTTCTTTATTTCTCTTTCTGATAGTTCACTTTTAGTGTATAGAAACACAACAGATTTTTGTATGTTGATTCTGTATACTGCACTTTACTGAATTTATATATTAGTTCTAACAGGTTTTTGGTGGAGTCTTTAGGGTTTTCTATACGTAATATTATGTCATCTGCAAATTGTGATAGTTTTGCTTCTTTCTTTCCAATTTAGGTGGCTTTTATTTCTTCTTCTTTCTAAGCTATGTTGAAAAAAAAAAAGTAGTGAAAGTAGGCATCCTCATCTTGATCCTGATTTAAAGAAAAGACTTTAAATTTTTCACTGTTGAGTATGATGTTAGCTGTGGAATTGTCATATATGGCCTTTATTATGTTGAGGTGCTTTCCCTCTATACCCACTTTGTTGAGAGTTTTTATCATAAATAGAAGCTAAATTTTGTAGAATGCTTTTCCTGCAACTATTGAGATGATTATATGATTATTCTTCATTTTGTTAACGTGGTGTATCACACTGATTGATTTGCAGATGTCAAGCCATTCTTGCATCCCTGAAACAAATCCCACTTGATCATGGCATACAATCTATTTTTATAACCCATTTTTTAAACTGAAGTGTAGTTGACATAAAACATTATATTAGTTTTAGGTCCAGTATAATATTTTTAATGTATTGTTGAATTTGGTTAGCTAGCATTTTGTTGAGGATTTTTGCACCTATGTGCATCAGGGATATTGGCCTATAATTTTCATGTGGCATCCTTGTCTGGTTTTGGTATCAAACTAATGCTGGCATCATAAGACGAATTTGGAAGAGTTCCCTTCTCTTCCACTTCTTGCAAGACTTTGAGAAGGATTAGCATTAATTCTTCTTTAAATATTAGATAGAATTTGACAATGAAGCCAAGTGGTCCTGGACTTTGGTTTGTAGGAAGGTTTTTGATTACTGATCCAATCTCTGTACTAGTAATCAGTCTGTTCAGATTTCCTTTTTCACCATGATTCAGCCTCTTAGGATCTATGTTTCTAGGAATTTATCCCTTGCTTCTAGGTTGTCCAATTTGCTGGCGTATAATTGTTCATAGTGGTCCCTAATTATCCTTTGTGTTTCTGTGGTATCAGTTGTAATGTCTCTTTCATTTCAAATTTAAGTTGTTATCAACTTAACATAAATTGTTTTAGATATAAATTACTCTATGTAAACCTTGTCATAACCACAAAGCAAAAGCCTATAGTAAAGATACAAAAATTAAAGAGAAAGGAACATAAGCATACCTCTAAAGAAAACCATCAGGGGCACCTGGATGGCTCAGTCAGTTGAGCATCTGACTCTTGATTTAAGCTCAGGTCATGATCTTAGGGCCATGAAGTCGAGCCCCACAACAGTCTCCACACTGAGCATGGAACCTGCTTGGGCTTCTCTCTCTCCCTCTGCCCCTCCCTCCCCACCTCACGTGCATGTGTACTCTCTCTCTCTCTCTCAAGGAAAGGAAAGGAAAGGAAAGGAAAGGAAAGGAAAGGAATGGAAAGGAAAGGAAAGGAATGGAAAGGAAAGGATCAAATCACAAAGGAAGAGAACAAGAGAACAAGAAAGGAATGGAAAACTATAAAAATAATGAGAAAACAAGTAACAGAATGTAAATACATACCTATCAATAATTACTTTAAATCAATCAAAAGATATAAAATGGTTGAGTCAATTTAAAAAAAACACCTATCTATATGCTGCCTACAAGAGACTCATTTTAGATGTAAGACACACAGAGACTGGAAATGAAAGGATGGAAAAACATATTTCATACAAATGGAAACCAGAAGAAAGCTGGAGTAGTTATACTCATATCAGGTAAAATAAACTTTGAAACAAAAAACAGTAATGAGACAAAGATGAGCACTACATAATCATAAAGAGGTCAATCAGTAAGAGGGTATAACATTTGTAAGTATTTAAGTACCCAACATAGGGTGCATAAATGAAATAGATGACAACTGAAATAGAGACAAAAAGACTACAGAAAAGATCAATAAAACTAAGAGCTGGGGGTGCCTGGGTGGCTCAGTGGGTTAAGCCTCTGCCTTTGGCTCAGGTCATGATCCCAGGGTCCTGGGATCAAGTCCCACATCAGGCTCTCTGCTCAGCAGGGGGCCTGCTTCTCTCTCTCTCTCTCTGTCTGCCTCTCTGCCTACTTGTGATCTCTCTCTGTCAAATAAATAAATTTTTAAAAATTAAAAAAAACAACAACAACAAAACTAAGAGCTGGTTCTTTGGAAAGATAAACAAAATTTAGCCAGACTCATCAAGAAGATGAGAGTGAGGACTCAAATAAGTAAAATCAGAAATTAAAGAGGAGATATTACAGCTGATAACATTGAAATACAAAGGATTATAAGAACCTTTTACATTTTTTGAAGGGTCATTTATGGTAGAATCTGTGTGTCCATATGGTCAAGGATTCTCAATGCAGCACTATTGACAATATCAAAAAACTGGACACAACCTAAATACCCCATAATGGTGACAAAGTTTTAAAAACAATTGCAGTAAATATATGAGATGGAAAACTTTCTAAGAATTTCTAAAAGATATGGAGAGGCCAGAGAGATGGCATGCAGTCTTAACAAGTAAAAAAGGAAAGTTGCACTGAGGTATATAGATAAAACTTAGTCTTGTTTTGCAAATACTAACTGTATGTTAGTATATGTGTAGACAAAAAAAAATCTGAGTGTAGCTACCGAATGTAAAGGTGATTATATTTAAGTGACAAACTTCACAGTGGACTTTTGCTTTTTACTTTGTCCATTGCTGGACATTTCTCCATTACCATGATTTATTTTCATGATATAAAATCAACACCGGTTTAGACAGAGTGGTAGACAGATAGATGTGTACATTCTCTGTGAGGCTGCATGCCCTGTGGTCTGTCTTAGCAGAGTCAAGTTATCCAGGAAAAAATAAGATATGAATATTCACTGCAATCTCTTAGCAGAGTTCAAAAGTAGGAAGCAAACTGTGGAAGTCAGGGAAAAACATCCCAAACATTTTTACCCTCCAATCTCTCAAGAGCCTCTGCATCGCAGCATGGCCCACCTTCTCATCTCCTTACCTTCTGAAAATGACCCATGAATTCCCAAAGAACTCAGCCTTGGCTTTCTTCTTGCAGGGACTTAACCATTTCTTTCCTTACTTAACCTTTCTCTGTCCTCCAAAGATAAATTCATTTTGTCTTTCTGGACTTCTTTCTGCTTTCCACTCTCAGAACTGGAAGACACACTCGAAACCTGAAAGGTGGAGGGGAGGGCATGCATATTGACCTATGAATAACGTGTATCTGTGTAACACATGCTCTTTCTCTTTAAAAAAAAAAAAATATATATATATTTTATTTAATTATTTGACAGAGAAAAAGACAGGAGCACACAAACAGGGACAGAGGGATAAGGAGAAGCAGACCCTCCGCTGAGCAGGGAGCCCTATGGGGGGTGAGGAGGGGCTTGATCCCAGGATCCTGAGACCATGATCTCAACTGAAGGCAGCCACTTAACCCACTGAGCCACCCAGGCACCACCACATGCTACCTTTTTTATAAGGTATGTTGCACACACCTAAATACATCATGATTCCACTTTAGTAATTTTCCCTATTAAAAAAAAAAAGAAAACAAGAGATCTTCTACAGTGGTTATCACTGTTTGCTTTAAAGTGCCCACCCCTAACAAAACAGCTCATGCTCTTCTGAAGACGAAGAACAGTAGCTCTCAGTGTTAAACATTGAAGATACCATTTTCCCTGCTAGAAAAACAGAACCTGGAGAAATGGCCATAAAGGTGCATTACAGCCAATTAGTAAACTTTGTCCTTCTCTGAATCTGGATGCACTCAACTTTCTTGTGCTATGTGCCAAAGGGTCAGCACAGAAATGTTAGATGATTCTCTAGTGCACCGTTAACTCTTATTTTGCATAATTATTATTTAAGTGGATTAACATTCTGTGTGCTATCTATGCAGGCAGCTTTCCTCTCGAGACCAGAACTTGTGCAGAACATCACAAAAGCGCTTCGGCCCCAACTAGTAATCACAATTGACAGTCCTGCAAAGGCACACAGTTCCCAGTTAAAATATTAAATGAAATTTTGCTTGGGACTAGTCACCTTCAACCTTTAAGAAGTGACTTATGTTATCAAATATTTCCTGAGAGGAGGTTTTGAGAAAGAAAGGGAACACATGAGTCACTGAAGGCATTTGAAAACACGAGCCCTCCCCATCACCATCACTGACCTAAGACAGCAGAGGAACAGGAATGAGGACTCCAACATCAACCTTGATCTTCCTCACCTATTGTTTCAAGTTAATCGTTCAAGACCCGCTCCTGGGCTTCAGACAACTGTTCCTCATAAATTAGCACCAGCAGGGGTGCCTGGGTGGCTCAGTCATTAAGTGTCTGCCTTCAGCTCATGTCACGACCTTAGGGTACAGGGATCAAGCCCAGCATCAGGGCTCCCTGCTCAGCGGGAAGCTGCTTCTCCCTCTCCCACTCCCCCTGCTTGTGTTCCCTCTCTCACTGTGTCTCTAATAAATAAATAAAATCTATAAAAATTAATAAATTAATAAATAAATAAATAAGCTGGCACCACCAGGAAACACAGCACCCCTGCTCACATCTAAGCAGACGGAGGCACTGATATCTGACCCTGCAGAACGCTTTTGGTTATGGGATGTGCTAAGTGTCCTCCTTTGTAAAGTGTGGACTGAAAGATGGAATTAGTGCTCAGTGACTCCTAAACATGTCAAAGAAGGTTGTCGTGATCCAAGTCTTAACCAAAAAATGTCCAATAAAAAGAGAGTTGTCCTTGAATGCAGGATATGCTGTGACAGTGTGATTGTGAAGATATACACGTAACAAGCTATTTTTGAAAACTAATGAAGCTTTATTTTTCATTGTGGAAAGAACCAAGATGCCCTTCAACGGACAAATGGATAAGGAAGATGTGGTCCATATACACTATGGAGTATTATGCCTTCATCAGAAAGGATGAATACCCAACTTTTGTAGCAACGTGGACGGGACTGGAAGAGATTATGCTGAGTGAAATAAGTCAAGCAGAGAGAGTCAATTATCATATGGTTTCACTTATTTGTGGAGCATAACAAATAGCATGGAGGACAAGGGGAGATGGAGAGAAGAAGGGAGTTGAGGGAAATTGGAGGGGGAGATGAACCAAGAGAGACTATGGACTCTGAAGAACAATCTGAGGGTTTCGAAGGGGCTGGGGGTGGGAGGTTGGGGGAACCAGGTGGTGGGTATTAGAGAGGGCACGGATTGCATGGAGCACTGGGTGTGGTGCAAAAACAATGAATACTGTTACGCTGAAAAGAAATAAAAAATTTAAAAAAAAAGAAATAAGAACTACATTTTCTTGACAGGGAGGAGCATTTGTTTTTTCAAGTGAAGGTAACTTGCATTATCATGATAATTCTATTTCAATATCCTTATACTGACTTTTTAAGGTAAAGTATTACCCTTCCAAACCATTTGTAATCTCATTAAGGCGTTTATCTAATGAAATACTTTAAATTACTTTCCCAGATAATGCCAGAACATAATGACATAAAAATGGCCCTATCATGTACTCCCACTGGATTTTTATTGCAATCTTTCATTTGGATGTATTGAAAAATAAAAAGGAAAGTTGTTTATATGTACTGAAAAAAAAAAAAAGCTGCCAGAAAAGTTATTTGTATCTGGGACAAAATTAAAGAAAAAAATATATATTTTTCTAAACACTGTATTCATTTATTAGTTATGTGCCACTTTATTTCATATATATATATATATATATATACCTATATGCATACATATATTTCATATATACACCTATATTTCATATATACATATATTTCAAATATATACATATATTTCATATATATGTATATACATATATATGATTTTTTTCAAGTGTAGAAATAAAAATGAAGGAATGACAAGGAAAGAAAAGAAGGAGTGAAGTCAAGAGTGAGTTTCATTCAGAAAAAGGACATCATGACATCTTAATAAGAAATCTCAAATTCAGGGGCACCTGGGTGGCTCAGTTGTTAACTGCTTTCAGCTCAGGTCATGATCTCAGTGTTCTGGGATTGAGCCCTGCATCGGGCCCCCTGCTCAATGAGGAGCCTGCTTCTCTCTCTGCCTTTCTCCCTACTTGTGCTCTCTCTCTCTCTCAAATAAACAAACAAACAAAAAAAAACCCTAAATAAATAAATAAATAAATCTCAAATTTGGATTTGATATCTCCAAAAGCAGTCTCTGTAAAACAAGAATGAAAACATATTATGGAGTTGTAGTTTGGGTTTTTGAGACCAGTCACAGTATGAGATGACACAGAGACAGATGACTACACCTCCAATCAGATCTTAGGACAAGAGGTGGTCCTGTGTGCATGTCTTGAGGGCCTTTGGTCAAACCATTTTTCTCTTCCATTTGAATGGACGCTATTCAAAAGTCTTTGTTAGCAAATATGGCCTTGAGAGATGGCTAAGTGGGATGAGAGAAAAACAATTTTAAAAATATGAAAAAAGAGGGATGCCTGGGTGGCTCAGTTGGTTAAGCAGCTGCCTTCGGCTCAGGTCATGATCCCAGCGTCCTGGGATGGAGTCCCACATTGGGCTCCTTGCTTGTCAGGGAGCCTGTTTCTGCCTCTGCCTGTCATTCTGTCTGCCTGTGCTCGCTCTCTCTCCCTCTCTCTCTCTGACAGATAAATAAATAAAATCTTAAAAAAAAAAAATATATATATATATATATATATGAAAAAAGATGTCTACTTTAAAGAAGAATTTACATAGATCATTGAAAATAATGACACATCTGAATTTCCACAAGATAAGACTACTAAAATCTACCTCTCTGAACAAGACAAAAGGTAATTTGTCGTGGTACAGGTGAAGTTCCTCTTTTCCAATCTTACCTGCCTCTCTTTGGCATTATGCCCAATTTAGTGTTTGGAGGAATTATTGGGTCCATTTTTCACTGTGCATCAAAATAAGGTAGATGGAAGTAGAGGGGAAATGCACATAAAGAATGGTTTTTCATAACATACGCATTTTTCCTATGCATATGTTAGAAGAAAGAAAACTGCTCAGGGTAGACCAATAGGAACCAATCAGAGAAGCTGAATTCTGGGAAGCTCCAGCAAAGGCAAGTAACTACCAACATTTTCCTTGACTGAAGTGCTTGCTTATTTATATTCCACTTGATTTCACAAAGGACTTGAGATGGCTTATAAAAAGAACACACAGAAAGATAAAGAGTTGAAACATGATGAAAGGGAGCATTGGAGCTATGTGAGACACACTAAGAAGAAAAACTAATATGGAAATACAGACATGACACAGTCGGGCTCCTCACTGGAGTGTGCAGAAAAGTTGATGTAAGCATCTTCCCAACCAAAGTCAGGCAGAGAAAGCTATGAGACCCATGTAACATTTTACCCATAGTGTGTTAAGTGCACACACAAGAAGTGTGTTCAGAAGATAACTTGCAGGGAGGGACACTAGACTATGACCTCCTTTTAAAAGCTCGACCAGCTGATGCCTTCTTGGGCCCAAAAAGGCAATCATAGGGACACCTGGGTGGCTCATTTGGTTAAGTGTCTGACTCTTGGTTTCAGCTCAGGTCATGATCTCAGGGTTGTGGGATCCAGCCCTATGTGAACCCCATGCTCAGCAGGAAATCCACTTCACTCTCTCTCTCCCTCTTCCCCTCCCTCCACATGCCCATGCACACTTATCTGTACTCTCAAATAAATATGTTTCCAAAAAAAAAAAGAGAGAATCATAAAGTTGCTGTGCCTTTCATGAACGGACATTTCTCCAAAGAAGAACATACAGAGGGCCAACAGATACATGAAAAGATGTTCAACATCACTCTTTATCAGGGAAATGCAAATCAAAACCACAATGAGACCCCCTGGCACCTGTCAGAATGGCTAAAATCAACAACACAAAAACAAGTGTTGGCAAGGATGTGGAGAAAAAGGAATGTGCCACTGTTGGAGGGAATGCAAACTGGTGCAGCCACTGTGGAAAAGAGTATGGAGGGTCCTCAGAAAGTTCAACATAGAACTATTCTACTCCAGCAATTGCACTACTGGGTATTTATCCAAAGGATCCAAAAACACTAATTCAAAGGGATACATGCACCCCTATGTTTACTGCAGGATTAATTACAAGCCAAATTATGGAAACAGCTCATGTGTCCATCAGTAGATGAGTGGATAAAGAAGATATGGTATGCATGTACAATGGAATATTACTAAGTTGTAAAACAGAATGAAATATTGCAATTTGCAACAGCGATGGAGCTAGAGGGTATAATGCTGAGCGAAATAAGTTAGAGACAAGTACCACATGATTTCACTCCTATGTGAAATTTAAGAAATAAAACAAATGAATAGGGGGAAAATTGAAAGACAAACTAAAAAACAGACTTTTAACTATAGAGAGCAAACAGATGGTGACCAGAAGGGAGGCAGGGGTAGGGGAAGTACGTGAAGGAGACTGACAGTATACTTACCTTCACAAGCACCGGGTGATATAAGGAATTGTTGAATCACTATATTGCACAACTGAAATTAATATAACACTGTATGTTAACTACACTGGTGCTGACTTTTTTTTTAAGTTGTGTCTTCCTCTTTTTAAAAATAATTTTTAAAGTAATTTCATTGTCTTGCTGTATCTATTCACTGTTGGTGAGCTCTATATCCCTCGGATGTATCTCATTCATGTTTTGTTTCATCTTTCCCTCTACTGGGAATCAATTTGTTTAACTTTTTTAATTAACCTTGCATTTTTTAAGATTATCAACAACTACACATACATTTTCAAGTACCCCTTTCCTAGTTAATCCTACCAAATTCTTTAAAATGCTCAATTTCTTATTTATAAAATTGTTCTATGAAATATTTTTTAAAAAGAAAGCTGCCTGGCTCATTTTATAAGGCAAGTGTTAATATTGATTCTAAACTAGGTAGGGACCATGCCAAAAAAAAAAAAAATGTGTAGGGCCATTTCGCTTACAAAATTCACAACTTTGATGGACTGAGGAGAAAAGTTAAGACTACTTCAACTTATACAGAAAAATACATCTCATAAAACTTGACAGCTTTTTATGTTTTTTTTTTTAAAGAGTACCCCTTAGCAACCTAGAAATGTCCCAGTAATCTACAACAAACATTATATTTAATGGAGAGGCTTTAGGTATGTTGCCATTACTATCAGGAGCAAGACAAAGATACCTAGAAATAGTAATGCAATCAATTAAGAAATCATTAGTGCTAGTGAGAGAGCTCTTCACAGTGACCACATATAGGACCAAATGAAAGAAATCAATAGCAATTCTTTATATGCTACTCTTAAATGCAGGGTACTTAACCCCTGTATTAGTTTCCTAGGGCTGCTGTAACAAGGAATCACAAGTTGGGCGGCTTAAAACAGCAGAAATTTATTATCTCATAGTCTGGAAGCCAGAAGTCAGAAATCCAGAAGCCTGCTCCCTTTGAAATCCATAGAGGAACCCTTCCTTGCCTTTTTCTAGCTTCTGCTGGTTTTCTGGCAATCTGGCATCCTTCAGTTTACACCCGCACAACTCCAATCTCTGCAGCTATTACCGCATGACATTTCCCCTGTGTGTCTGTTCTCACTGAGCTGAGTTTCTCTAAGTATGCCAGTCCTCTGGTATTTGGAGATAAGACCTTGTCAGGTCTTATCTTACAGGTGGGGCTCTAATGCAAAATGACTGGTGTTAGCCTTATAAGAAGAAAGATGCAAACAGAGAAAAGGTCAGGTGAGGACCCAGCCAGAGGATAACCAACTTCAAGCCAAGGAGAAAGGCCTCAGGAGAAGCCAAACCTCCCCAAAGTCTGATCTTGGGCTGAGAAAAGAACTTGCTGTGATTTAAGCCATCCAGCCTCTGGTGGTTTGCTACCACAGTCCTAGGAAACTAACACAGTATGCCACTCCTGGCAGATGATGTCCTTACAAGAAGTAAATTAAAAAGTCATTGAGTATGTTATACTACATTTCTTAGTAAGTGACCCTTGAAATTTATCTCATATAAAAACTAAATATAAGTGTATTTTTCTTTATCATAGGAGGTTGAGTTCAATATCATCTGATTTTAATTTAATTAGTCTGACAAATGTAAAAGAGAAATAATTGCTCAAATCAGTTGAAAATGTGGGAGATGTTTAAGGCACCATGCTATTACTTCAGGGTCTTGCCAAGGTGTAAAGACACCCTCTTGTTGAGAGAACCTCAATCGTAGATTAAACAAGTCAGTAAGGCTCTGTTTTAACTTCAGGCATATTTACCAAACAGGCCATTTAACCTCTAACAGCAAAGAGAGCCACAAATCAGGTCCAAAAAATAAAAATTGAGATAAGCCAAATCTTACTTTTCCAACATCGACAGGCAAGCCGAGTCAAACATCATTGTTCACCTGTTGATCCTTCCCAGCACACTCTTATCCTTCTCACTGATGCTTGCCTTCCTCCTCCCCAGACAGCCAATAAACACAATTCCAGGACATTCTGTCCATAAGTATAGACTGAATATCCTGTGTCTTGCTTTGGCTGCTTTGAAGTGACCAAAGGTCTTTTGGATGGTAACGCTCTAACCTGTGATAACTGGGATCATAGAATCACAAAGGGTAAAGTAAACACATGGGCAAAGTCCCAGGAGCCACAGTGGACCCAGAATCAAGAAGGAACAGATGGAAGGAGATGAAGCAAGACTTCTCAGGAACAACTGTATCTGAAAACATACCATCACAGATCACTAGATTTTACAAGTGAGTGAAGAAAACTCACGTGTTGAGTCATCAAATTCATAATCTGAGTGCATATGTGTGTATATATATGTGTATAAATATTGTGTATAACATACAACACATGCATAACCTGATATGTACATATATATATAAATGTGTATAACCTATGTAAGATAACATATATGACATAAGCAATGTTAAATGAGTAACATGTAAACATATAAAACATGTAGGTTATATACATATAATTAGCATCCACTCATTCTTTTTTTTTTTTTTTTAAGATTTATTTATTTATTTGACAGACAGAGATCACAAGTAGGCAGAGAGGCCGGCAGAGAGAGAGGAAGGGAAGCAGGCTCCCTGCTAAGCAGAGAGCCTGATGCGGGGCTCAATCCCAGGACCCTGAGATCATGACCCAGACGAAGGCAGCGGCTTTAACCCACTGAGCCACCCAGGCGCCCCTAGCATCCACTCATTCTAATAATATTATTAGCAAACTGTAATGTGTGCTAAGTCTTTTCATCCATACATATTTTTAGTCTACAGTCTTAATCCAAATAGTCTTCTTAGAAACAAATGTGAAAGATCAAGTTTCGATAAGAAGACCAAAAAGACAATTTTTTCAAGTCTAGATCTTTTCAGGTTAGCAAATCAAGGAAATGTGCCACTCCTCAGAACACCAAGCTAAGGGAGAAAAATAAATACACCGTGGGGTGCCTGGGTGGCTCTGTTGGTTGAGTGTCAAACTCTTAGTTTCAGCTCAAGATCATGATCTCAGGGTCATGGGATCAGCCCCACCATGGGCTCCATGCTGCACGTGGGGCCTGCTTAGGATTCTCTCTCTCCATCTGCCCCCCCCAACAAATAAATATATACATACATACATACATGGTGAACAGGATCAGAGTGATTTGTGAGAGAATTTACTGTGTGATTTATTGGATGGCTTTTTTACATTGTTATCAAGTCCCTTCACCCCCTCACCTTACAGAGTGAGAGAAATGACCTTAAAGGATATGGTCAGTTCCTCACCTATGTTGACCATATTTAATATGAATTTAAAAACAGGCTGCCTTGAACAGTACCTTAAAGCGCTCAGAAACAAGACTAAAAGTCACTATGTATCATTACATCACTGTATTTTCCATAACCAAAGACCACAGACTCAATGACTTAAACAACAAAGATTTATTTCCTCAGAGTTCTGGAGGGTGGGAAGTCTGAAATCAGGGTGCCAGTGTAATTGACTCCCAGGAGAGCTCTATTTTGACTTGCAAATGGCCACCTTCTTGCTGTAATGCCCTCACAGGGCAGAGAGAGAGAGAGATTCAGAGAGAACTCTGGTGTCTCTTCCTTTTCTTTTGCCGGCACTAATCCCATCATGAGTTCACACCGGTAGGACTTTATCTAAACCTACTTACCTCCTAAAGACATCTCCAAATGCCATCACACTGGGTGTTAGGGTTTCTACCCATGAATGGTGTTGAGGGAGGACATTATTCAGTCCATAACAATCACTGTTGGTATCTTGCCCATTTTGTGATTGCAGACATGGTCCTCCAGTGGTGGGTTTTGTATTATGGTTTTATCACTCACACATACACTTTGGGTTTCCATTTGCTGTTGTATTAGGTCCTCATTGTCTTTTCCAGGATTGCTGACACAGCTTCAGCTCTCTCCACCAACCAGTTAACTCTCAAAAACCACCAGTAACATCCATGTGCTTTAATCAAATTACCTAACCTCTCTTTCTGTGCAGTGGGCGTAGTAATATGGCTTCCATCAAAACACTCAAGTTCTTAGAAGAATGCTGGCTTTTAAGGGCAATGTGAATGCCGGCCATTGCTCTCACTATAAATTGTATACCTGGTCTTGTGATTGCTTATTTCCAACTATGCCCAGACTTAGTATTTCGCTTACACTCATGGCTTGCAACCTCCCACATATGTCTTGAACTTTCCCATCCCTTGCTTTTTGGCCTTCTCCTTGAAATATCCTGCCTCAATCATCTCCACCTGTCAAAATTTCACTAATTCTTTAAAACACACCCCCAAATGTCATGTATGTCTTGAAACTATTCCAGTCCATTACCCTCATTCCCCGCCCAATCATGTGGACTCGCCCCTGCCACAACACACCACATCCCTGCCTTTAGACATGTTCATTATCCTGCCTTGTGTTCATGGTTATTTGTGTATGACTACATTATAATAACATAAGTTATAATTATTTTGTGTATTGACAGCCCCAACCCACGGAGGAACATAATTAATGTTAGCTTAATGAAAATAACTCTAAGACTAAAACAATAACAACTGTTCAGAGTTTATTTTTGTACTTTATTAAGAGATTTTTAGGAGAGTATATGGAAAGCTTCTGTGGCCACAGAAGAGACAGAATATTTATGGTAAATACAAAAAGACTTAATGTCTAGATGGGAAAAAACATAAAGAAGAGAACACAGTAGAAGTTATGGTTGCCGAGCTCAGTAATCAAGAGGTTCTCTCTCTTGTTTCTTGGATGACATTGTATACAATGTCCACATGATGATTTTTTAAATGGCAAAACTTACTTAAATTCTGAGTGAGAACCAGGAGGGGGGTATCATAAAGCGAAGGGAGACAGCGGGGGCAGACTGATGGGAGGGAGGGAGCCTTAGTGATGGGAGCAAGCAGAGGCCCCAGCATCACCTGCACACCGGCCGCCTAGCAGCAGCATTGCTTCTTGCAACAGCACTTCTGCTGGCAACAGCACTTCTGCTGGCAACAGCCCTTCCCACCGCCACAGCCACATGAGCCGCAGCCACAGGAGCCACAGCCACAGGAACTACAGCCACAGGAGCGACGACAGCAGCAGACCACGGGGACAGTGCAGCAGCACCCGCAGCAGCCAGTGCAGCAGGGACAGCAGTTGACCCGGTAGCATCTGCAGGTGGTACAGCTGCCACCACAGCCACCACCGCAGCCACCACAGCCACCGCAGCCGCCACCACAGCCACCACAGCCGCCACCACAGCCACCGCAGCCGCCACCGCAGCCACCACAACTTCCACAGCCACAGCACCCCATGGTGTCAGGAGAGTAAGGACTCAGGAGAGGTGAGGAGGGAGACTCAGGAGGTGAGGAAGGTCTGATGCCGCCTTCTGCTGGGGGAGCCCCTTATATACTGACACCCCCCCTTATTTTTCAGCCCAGTTTCCATGGAAGAATCTCACAAGACCTTTCCTTTACTTCCTTCTTGAACACCCTTGCCATAGTAACACTGCTATTTTTAGCACAGCAGCAGGCTTAGTAAACTCTTGAGTTTTTTGTTATGAATGAAATCATTGTGTGTTGCATCGTCTGCAGATGGGATGTAGAAAAATGATGGCTAAAGTGGAGGAAAAAATGTAGTTCCATGGGCCTGACAAAGATGCATGGGTCTTGGACAGTAGCCATCAGAGAACTCTCACGGGGTTCCCGTGCCCATGGAAGGGCTTTCTCACGATGCGGGGCAACCAACATGGAGAGCCAGAAGCATCCTGACAGCCTTCCGGTGGACCAACGGTAGATCGTGAAGGGCATTCTAAGTCTTCCTTCTCTGGCTTTCAAACGGTAAGTTTATAAAAGAGGTGTCCGTTGTAAATCCAGGCACAGGAGCATTCTCGGGGGAGTGCAGACCCACCAGAGACGTGTTGTGTCCCCTCCAGAGCTGCAGCATAAGCCGGGAGATAGACGGGGGGAGTGGCTTCCTGTCCGGTAGGTCGTCTAGAGTGGAGGAGGTGGGTTCTCACAACAATCCAGCGAGAACAGCCTTTCTGGAGTCCTGGTCCCAGCCGCAGGCTCTCCAGGGCAGCAGAGGCAGCCATGAGGAGAGCAATCACTTCATATAAACATTCTCTTGGGGCACCTGGGTGGCTTGTGGGTTAAGCCTCTGCCTTTGGCTCAGTTCATGATCCCAGGGTCCTGGGATGGAGCCCCGCATCAGGCTCTCTGCTCAGTGGGGAGCCTGCTTCCTCCTCTCTCTCTCTGCCTGCCTCTCTGCCTACTTGTGATCTGTCAAATAAACAAATAAAAATCTTAAAAACAACAACAACAACAACAACATTCTCCTGGCCTTGGGTGGTCTGAAACGGGGGCCTGGCCACCGGTATTCAACCTGAGAGAGGCACGAAAGAAAGAGAGCCACCCCCACGAAACCTTTCTTATGTTTTGTTCCCTCAGTCATTTAACAAACAGCAGCAGAAACTTCACTCTTGGCTGATGACTTCGCAGCAGCCTGCCCACAATTACATCTTTAGCGTTTGAGATCCAATGTTTTAAGAAAATGTTAATGAGCAATCGATTCTTGTGAAGGAAGAGTCTCAGGGAGCCAGGAAACGCCTATCTGGGTTTTAAGGGGAAACAGAATACATTTAGGGGTGCCTACTTTTTCTCTTTTCAATCCAGTTTTCACCTATCCTTTCAGAAATTTTTTTAACAGAGAAGTGTGTGGTGAAACCCAGTAGAGAGAAAAACAGTGTTTGTTTGTTTGTTTGTTTGTTTCCTTAAACCCATGATGACTAAGAAGTATATACAGAAACATGGGATTTTACCTGGCTCTAGACTCAGAACCCCATGGCTATAAAAATGTAAGGATTGTTCTTAAATATTTCAGGCACTTACTTAACTCAACTGACTACTTACACGGGCCCAGGCTCTAGGGGAGGCCCTGGGGCAAAAAATACATACACATGTACATTCTCATGGGCACACACCTCTTAGAAGTATGTTCTAATCCAAATATAGATTTAAGAGACCAGTTAAGGTTAAAATTAGCAAGGTTGAGGGACCGAAACTTCAACAAGGAAGGGAGTAAAGGCCACGTGAGACCTTTCCTGGGAAGACGGGTAAACAGCAAGGCGCTGGCTCAGCCTGTAGACTTGATACATGAAGGGCTCCCCCAGCAGAAGGCAGCATCAGACCGCTCCCACCTCCTAAGTTTTCCTCCTCTCTACTCCCTCCTGAGTCTTCTTTCCTGACACCATGGGGTGCTGTGGCCACAGAAGTTGTGGTAGCTGGGGTGGCTGCAGTGGTGGCTGTGGCGGTGGCTAAGGTGGTGGTGGCGGTGGCTGTGGTGGTGGCGGCAGTGGCTGTGGTGGCAGCTGCAGTAACCCTGCGGTCTGCTGCTGCCGCCTCTCTTGTAGCTGCAGCTCATGTGGCTGTGGCTCCTGTGGCTCCTGTGGCTCCTGTGGCTGTGGCTCCCATGGCTGCAGCAGTGGGAAGGGCTGTTGCCAGCAGAAGAGCTGCTGTAAGAAGCAGTGCTGCTGCTAGGCGGGTGGTGTGCAGGTGTTGCTGGGGTGTCTACTTGCTCCCATCACTAGGGCTCCCCTCCATCCCATCTGTCTGCTCCCGCTGTCTCCCTGTCACCAGAATGTCCTGGAATTTTCTCTTCGGTTAAGTATCTCACACTTGGGAGTGTCAGTGAGTCTTCACTTTCTAGGAGCACTAGCACAAAGGTCTCATATAAGGACAACCAGGGGAGAAAGATGGAGAACATCTTTTTTTTTTTTTTAAGATTTTATTTATTTATTTGACAGAGATCACAAGTAGATGGAGAGGCAGGCAGAGAGAGAGAGAGAGGGAAGCAGGCTCCCTGCTGAGCAGAGAGCCCGATGCGGGACTCGATCCCAGGACCCTAAGATCATGACCTGAGCTGAAGGCAGCGGCTTAACCTACTGAGCCACCCAGGCACCCAAGATGGAGAACATCTTGATCATTCATCTGTAGCGCTGGTGGCTGTTGCGCTTGGCAGATGCTGGCAGTTCGGCTGACCCTGGGAGTCGCAGGACTGGCACCTGCCCCAGGCAGTAGTCATGGGGGGCAGACTCCCTCAGCCTGTCCCGGTCTGCTGCTTACCGGCTACTTGCCCTGCTGTGAGAGATTTACCGCTTGGGGCTCTGTGTTGGGACCTTGCTTGCGCGTCTTCTCTTTTTGCTTTGAGGGACTCATGATTTCACACCTCAGAAGAATCTAAACCAAAAGGAATCATTAAACCAAAAGATGTGAGCCCTTCCCAACACCAGAAGAGCCTCCCACAGCAGCCCTGAGGTCAGAGCAGTAGGATCATTTTACTCTGAGTTCATGGCTGTTCATCAGGGTCTGCCTTTCTCATCTCTAAGTACAATGGATTCCTGATTTCTCAGCTGCTGCTTTGTATTTCTAGTTATAGTACTAATAATCTCTAATAAACTCTACTAGGTCATCCTTAAAACATTGACTCCCAAAAGCTTCTCATTTGGTGGTCACCTCTCAGGGAGGATGAACGGGTGGTGTTGAGCCGGGAAGAAAGGGCTACACTGGGGTTGCCTGCATTTATTGTGAATGTCAACTACTTCTGTAAATTTAACCAACATTATATTTTTCATTATTTTATCTGTTTCAAATCTATACTATAACCTGAAATATTTTAATTTTTTTCAAGAAGGTCTTAAGTAAACTGACAGTAATAGTGAAGCATACACACAGAGCTTGATAAAATCTACCTCAGGCATCGGGATGTCTATAGTGGCCATCCATGCATATCTTTCCAAGGCAAAATAATTTCGTGAAAATACAGATTTTTGTATACAATTTAAATTTGACTTGGGAATGGCACCCTTTTGACAAGTGGATTTCCTCAGTTGAATTTAAAATTTGGGTTTAGCCACAAAAGATTAATTCCCATAAGTTTTTAGCCAACTCAGGTCTGCTTACAACCTAAATATTCCCTTATGGGAAATCATAATACTGCTCCTCAGTTAGAAGTTTATTTTCACATGAAATGTAAACAAATCAGCTTTTGGAGCTATGAAGCTTTGAGGAAAACTCTGTCATCCCATTTGCAAAAGGGGTTTCCCATAGAGGATTTCATACACACCACCACAATCGGCTTGCGTGAAATAAGCATGGATAGGGATAATGAGGAAGTTTGGCCTTCAAAATCTCTTGAAGAGTTTTTTCTTTTTTTTTTCCCCAGTCCCCACTAGCTATCTTTGAAAAACGAATAGCAATCTGTTGGCATGGGCATGGAAAAACTGTCCCTTTTCTATAATATTGGTGAGAATGCTAAGTGGTACTCTTTCTCAGGATGGCAATTTAGCAATCTGTACATTTTTTTTAAAGCACATGCCTTTCTTTCAACACAGAAATTTCACATCTTGGGCAAAGACATATAATTGGCAAGGTTTTTTTTATTCACTGCGGTGTAGTTAAAGACCAGGAAAAAACCTAAATGTCTGCCATTGAGGTCACATTAAATGTTATAGTTATACATCAGAATACTGTACAGGTGTCAAAAAGAGTTAGATTCTGGGGTAACTGGATGGCTCAGTCAGTTTAGCATCTGCCGTTGGCTGAGGTCATAATCCCAAGAGTGCTGGGATCTGGTCCCAGGTCGGGCTCCCTGCTCAGTGGGGAGCCTGCTTCTCTATCTCCTCCCTGCTTGAGCTCTCTCCTGCTATCTCTGTCTTAAAAAAAAAAAAAAAAAAAAAAGTGAGATCCCATGGCATCTGGGTAGTTAAGCATCTGCCTTCAGCTCAGGTCATGATCTCCAGGTCCTGGGATCCAGACCCACATCGTCAGTCTCCGTGCTCTCTCTCTCTCTTGCAAATGAATAAATAAAATTAAATTTAAAAAAAGAGGGGTGAGATTCCTGTGAACTTAAAAGGGCTCAGAAGGGGTGATTTGCGAGCTCAACAAGATAATTTATGTGACTACAAACTTACCCAAAATATTATAACATGCAGTCAAGGGAAAGGTGTTATCAGCAAGGTGTGCATGAGTGCGGTGGCTGGGGGGGAGGGGGGCAAAATGGATTAGGGTGATTTTAGAAAGAAAAACCTACCTGATGGAAATCCCACAGGCTTTTGGATGGCATGAGCACCCCCAAGCATTATAGTGTTCCTGTGACATCACCTCCCCCAGAGAAGTATTAATGCTTCGGGGAAAGTCCGTACCCAAAGAGAGAGGTGCTCTGAATTCTTCTGCTTCAGAGGACTCACTGTGTCTCTTCAATTACACAAATGGTTCTGGACCTGAGGCTGACAGAGTCCAGGCAAAACTGTGGCTGTGACAGTGACAGTGCCTTCATTGCTGTGTGGGACACAGGTGTCTCTGACTTCCAACTGGCCAAAGTGTTCAATGTCTCAGACTTTGGGTTGAAAGTAAAGCAATTTGGGAAACAATCAAGAAAGTCTTATAATCAATTTAGGTTAATCTATAGGTTTCATTAAATAATCCACCCTAAACTTGTTCTCTGTAGGTTTTCAAATTCCTATACGTCCTTAAGATGTTCTTTAGTTGGGGAATTGGACCTGCACTGTCCCGCAGATTTCTAAGGAGACACGCCCAGAAGAGAGGAGCTAGTCCCCAAACACATTCACGACAGAAGTGAAGATGGTTCCACTCTCCATTGGTAAGAAGGCTTTACCAAACGTGGGGAGATGCCACCCAGAGACATGAAATGCTGCCCTCACTTCTTCCCTGTGTCCACCTACCATGATTTCAGACTGGGGAAACTGACCTGAAACATTCAGAGAGAAAAATGGAGGAAACAAGAGTGGTAACTCCCTCCTTCTTTCAAAACATTTTTTTCTGAATTTAAAATAATGTAAATTCATTATAAACAATTTCAAAATACAGAAAATTCTTTTTTTAAAGATTTTATTTCTTTTTCAGAGAAAGAGAGAGAGAGATCAAGAGAGAGAGCACAAGCAGAGAGAACAGCAGGCAGAGCAGAAGCAGGAACCCTGCTGAGCAAGGAGTCTGATGTGGTACTTGATCCCAGGACTCTGGGATCATGACCTGAGCCTGAAGGCAGATGCTTAACCGACTGAGCCACGCAGATGTCCCAAAATATAGAAAATTCTAAGCGTGAAAGTTAACATTGCTCGTAATAACCACTTGCACCTGTCGTATTTCCTGCCACTGCTTTCCTAGGCTTTACTTTTTTCCCCAGTATTTTTATTTTGGAGAATCAAAAATCTACAGGAAAGTTGTGAGAATATCACAATAAGATACCACTCATTTAAGTTTACCAACAAGGAACATTTCACCAGAATTTTAGTTTTCTCTCTCCCTTTCATTTGAGAATAAGTTGCAAACATGAAACTTCACCCTTAACAAACTTGACCCCTAGCATGTATTTTCCAAAAGAGATCTTCCGTAAAACTACCACACACTTTTCACACTTAAGAAACTTAATAGTGATACATGCTACTATGTAAATACAGACAATCTTCAGTTTCTCCCAAGAATGCCTTGTAATTTGTATTGACAATTTTAATAATGTCAACCTGGCTCCAACCAAAGATGTATTTTAAGTTGGCTTTTATCTAGAATGGTCCTCCAACATTTTATTTTTGTCCTGGCAAGTTGTTCTTGCAAAATCACCCTCAGAATGAATTTGTTTGTTCCCTCATGATAAAATTCAGGTTAAACACATTTGCAGGAATACTACACATGTGATTTTTTCCCCCTCAGAACATGCTATTGGAAAGTATATGATGTCTGTTTATCCCTTAGTGGTGATGTTAAATTCAATCAGCTAATTAATATGATGTCCACCAGATTTTGTCATTGTTAAGCTATTCTTTCCCTTTTAATAACCTTGGTGTTATTTTCTGTGTATTTATATAACAAAATGAAGAGT
The DNA here is from genome assembly GCF_010015895.1 of Lontra canadensis. Classification (NCBI taxonomy): domain Eukaryota; kingdom Metazoa; phylum Chordata; class Mammalia; order Carnivora; family Mustelidae; genus Lontra; species Lontra canadensis. Next base: position 8,133,894 of record NW_022631007.1, on the reverse strand, counting down.
ATTATAAATACATAGGTTTTATTCTGATTTTTGACTTACCATTTAATTGTATATAATTGCCCTTACATTGAATATTTGCTTCTTCGAAACTGTTTTTAATGACCACGTAATAGCCAATTTTGTGTCTAATTTCCTCATATTCACCACTAAGATACCTAAGCAATTAGACATTTAGCTAACCGTTTGGAAATATAAACTGGGATACCAACAGCAACAACAAAAAAATGATTTTTTTCCATTATTTTAAAAATCGTGTAGATTTATAATTTTAAAAATATTATGGAGAAGTCCCATGTATTCTTTTTTAAGTTTAATTTTAATTTTTTAAATTAACATATAATGTGTTATGTGTTTCAGGGGTACAGGTCTGTGATTCATCAGTCTTACACAATTCACAGCACTCACCATAGCGCATACCTTCCCCAATGTCCATCACCCAGCTGGTCCCATGTATTCTTACTCTAGTTTCTGTCAGTGGAACCAACATGCATAACAATAGCATAACAGTGACTTTTTTAAAAAATAAAAACTTTACATCACACCAAATCTCCATAAATTCCAGATGGATTTTTTTATTTAAATATTTACATAAAGATATTTCAATATTTATACTTTATATTGAAATATAAAAATTAAAACCATGATGTAGTATAAAAACTATGGGAGAATAGTTTTATATTCCTAGAATGGGGAAGGTCTTGCTTATTATGGCACCAAGACCAAAACTCATAAGAAAAATATTAATATGTACAATTTATATTTAAACATTTGCCAACAACTCAATATGAACTCCACATTTCTTCACTAATAAGAAAAATGTTAACATAACTCAACATGAAGTCTCAATTTTTTTTTAACTGGGAAAACTATATATGTTCATCTGACAGACAAAATACAAATATCTTCATATGTAAAGAGTTCTTACAAATCCATATGGAAAAAATGTACAAAGGACAGAATCACACATTTTTAAAAAAATAATAAACCAGAGCTCCTTGAAAAATAGGTGATTCCTGGTTTGGTCATGAAATGCACAAGTTGAGCTCTGAACATCTTGTCACTCTGGAAAACAGGAAGCTACAAAGTATAACGGAGTCACATTGAGGTGACATTTTGAGCATCAAAAAATAATAATAACTGTAATATACTGAACACATTAGATATTTTTAAACACATGAGTTCATAATGATACCAAAAAATAAAAAGTAAACCTCATAGTCATCTTTGGAAGATGTCAGAAAATTAACACATTATTTTGAAACTGGTTTTTAAAAATGGTGGGGTGGAGAATCAGGCATTTACTCTGCCTTTCGTAAGTAAAACATACCTCAGAGTAACCAAAGAGTTGAGAAGAGGATATTTGCCTCTGCAGATAGAGCCCAGGTAATGAAGAGGAAGGAAAAAGCAGTCCTAATGAGTTCATGGATGTCAGTAGTGACTAGCCAGGGATTACTATATCATACAGAGTGAGACAATAGAATGATGTATCTCTTGATAGAAGAATTCAATACCACCAATGAAGCAAGCTTATCCAAAACTAGATATGGAATCCTAACAGGCCACTAGATCTGATTACTGGAATTCCAGAGAGTTAGATGATTCCATGGGGATGGAGTCTTCCAACTCCAGAATTCAGCCATGGAAAACTAACCCACTGTACAGCAAAGACAAATTGCAAGGACACAGAGAGGGCTGCAGGGGAAACTCAGGTTAGAATAGACAGGAAAGGCCTCAACTGAGCAGTTCTAGGGACACATGAGTTTTCTTAGAACCCTAACTAGATAACTGTTTTTATTTTTTATTTTTCTATTTTAATTTTTTTAAATTTTATTTTATTTTTTCGGTGTTCCAAGATTCATTGTTTATGCACCACACCCAGTGTCCCACGCAATCCGTGCCCTCCATAATACCCACCACCAGGATCACCCATCCCCCCATGCCCCTCCCCTCCAAAACCCTCAGTTTGTTTCTCAAAGTCCACAGTCTCTCATGGTTCATCTCCCCTTCTGATTTCCCCCAACTCACTTTTTCTTTCCTTCTCCAAATGTCTTCCATGTTATTCCTTATGCTCCACAAGTAAGTGAAACCATATGATAATTGACTCTCTCTGCTTGACTTATTTCACTCAGCATAATCTCCTCCAGACCCGTCCATGTTCATACCAAAGTTTGGGTGTTCATCCTTTCTGATGGAGGTGTAATATTCCATTGTATAAATGAACCACATCTTCTTTATCCATTCGTCTGTTGAAGGGCATCTTGGTTCTTTCCACAGTTTGGCGATTGTGGCCATTTCTGCTATGAAAACTGGGGTGCATATGGCCCTTCTTTTCATTGCATCTGTATCATTGGCGTAAATACCCAGTAGTGCAATGGCAGGGTCATAGGGTAGCTCTATTTTTAATTTCGTAAGGAATCTCCACACTGTTTTCCAAAGTGGCTGCAGCAACTTGCATTCCCACCAACAGTGTAAGAGGGTTCCCCTTTCTCCACATCCTCTCCAATAGCTGTTGTTTCTTGTCAGGTTAATTTTGGCCATTCTAACTGGTGTAAGGTAACTGTTGCAAAACTAAGATATTTAGGGAAATTTGAACATAACTAATTACTAAGAGATATTAATCAAAAATTATTCTTAGGGGCCCCCGGGTGGTTCAGTCAGTTATGTGTCCAGCTCTTGATTATGGCTCAGGTCATGATCTCAGAGTTGTGAGATGGAGACCCTTAATCAGGCTCCGAACTGAGCATGGAGACTGCTTGGGCTTCTCTCTTTCCCTTCTCCCTCTGCTCCTCCCCCACCTAGCTTGTTTTCTCTCTCTCTTTAAAAAAGAAGCATTCTTAATTGTTAGGCATGACAATGGTGTTGTGGTTATACTTTTAATTCTTACAGATTTGTTTCAAAATAATTGGCTATGAATTAATGATTGTTAAAGCTAGGTCCGTGGGAGTTCATGATATAAGGTTAAAGTTGGGTTTTTGTGCGGTTTTTTTACAGTGGACTTCACTAATAAAAAAAAACATTAATTTTCTCATCTGCTGAATTAGCAAAACATTGTTTTAATCATATCTAGTGTTGGTTGCAGAGTATAAAGAAACCCTCAGGCACAGTGGCTGGGAATAACTGATAAACATTGTATAGAGAGCAAATTCATAGCTTTTATCAGCAAAGCATGGATAATCTTTGATCTAGTCAGTCCACCTTTAAGAGTTTGCTCCAAGGAAATAATCAGAAGCGAGAAAAGATGTAATGTATAGGTAACATTTATTGAAGTCTTATTTTGTGCCAGGCACTGACTCATTTAATCTGCATAATAACCATTTGGATTCCATATATTATTTTTTTTAAGATTTATTTTATTTATTTGAGAGAGAGCTCATGCATGCACCCTTGAGCAGAGGGGCGAGGGGAGGGTGGGAGAGGGAGACATGCAGTGATCATGGCTGGCTCTGCCCTAGGCTTTGGCTGGAATTCAGTCCTTCAGGTGGTCACTGCTGCACTGCCCTGGGCACTCTCTTGCTCAGCTTGTCCTGAGAGATCCCTAGGGTTCCAGATCCCACACCCAGGCAAAGCTGCCCCTATTCACCGCACGCCCACCCACATCACCAGGGAGCTCCTCCACTGCCGCCAACTGGCTCTCAGGGGTCCCCGCTCTGCTGGGCTGAGGGCAGAGTGCCCTGGGTGTCCACGGTTCTTACAACCACCGGGCCCACTCCCTTCTCTCTTCATCCCAAGGGTAGAGCAGAGTCTTGCTTTAATTCCCCATGACCTTTCAGGCCTCAGATTACAACTAATGGCAAGTCTCTGCAGGTTCAAAGATAACAGGGCGTGATTTAAACCACGATCAAATACAAGCCATGCTCTTCATACGCAGGTGCCTCTTCCCACCTCCTTCCACTTTACTGCCTACCCCTCCTCTTCCTTCAGGAGGCCCACCAGCATCTTTGCTCCCTTTGGAGTCACAAACCACAATTCAACTCCATTGAAAGAAGAAGGATTCACCTGCCCCAGGCAGGGCCTCACCCCATGTCCTATTCTGAAATCTGTCAGGGCTGGCTCAGATGGTGGAAGGTGGGAAAATCTGTTCCCTTCAGGGTAAATTCCACTTTATTCCCACCCTCCTGGATAGGGTCTGCCTCCTGCCCCCAGGGTCACAGCAGGACAATGACCTAAGAACCCAATTAACCAACAGCCCTACCTCCAGATGCTCAGAGTTTTTAAGTCCAAGCAACACATGGGATGTGGCCTGGGAATATTACGCCTCTGTTGAAAAGTGCGTAACTCTGTCGTATTCATTCTCACACTCTCTCCTTCATTGGGGGGTTAAAATTGAACTGGAACATCTCTTCTAGAGACCCAAGGCCAGTGCTCCAGACCATCTGTGATGATTGGCTTGAACAAGAGGACCCACAGTCTCCCCTCCCATCCCCACCCCCGCCCCAGGCAAGTAGGTGCCTAAAGAGAATCAGGTCTACCCAAACAGCTCCAAAGCAGCACAGCAAACGAAATATCAGCCAGGTCCTCATGCCCTGAGGGATTCTCTCACTGCCCCCTCCACTCCCCCACCCCCAAAAAGAGCTTCCTCAGGGTGGAGCGGCACCCATCCCACCCCTGCCATCGTCAATTCTCAAAGTACAATTACAGTAATCTTTCTGCAGAGAAAGTCAGGTGATCTTATCTCTAACTTGCCCTCCTCAGGGGGACTCTGACACCCACAGCCTGGCTGAAGTTTGCAATGACCTGGACTGACAGTTGAGATGCAATTCCTCGCCCCCCCACCCCCACCACCTTGCTGAACACCGGCTCCCAGCCCTCTCCTCTGTTTATAGCCCCACAGTCCCCAGTGCTCTTGACCCTGAAAACTGGACACCTCACTCCCTCCGCACTTCCTGTTCTGTGCTCAAATGTCTTCCACCTTCACCATGACCTCATGACATCACATTTTACCATACTTTATTTTTTTAAGGACCTCCATGGCACAGAAAGCAATGGACTGTAACCTCTGGTTCTTAATATACTCCAAGAATAGTCTTCTTTATTTAGTTTGCCAATTATTTGGATAATGTAACAGGATAATGCCTTGACATCATGGTCTAAAAGGTTCCTCACCACCCCCAACCCTTTCTTTTGCACCCCTACACCCAGGTTAATCCTTACCCTAAAACCTATGCTCACCCTTTCTTTGCTTATCTTTGGACACGGATTTATTACACCTATATACATTCCTTCCTGTGAATACACTAAAATTCATTTGTTCATCTACTCTCTGGATGAGGCGAATTTCTGTTGTTTCTAGGGTTTTGCTGTTTTTGACAGTGCTGCTATGAACATTTTTTATCTATCTGTTAGAGCATGTGTGGGAGAATTCCTACATGCCCTAAGGGTGGAGTTGTTAAGTCTCCTGGAAATAAATGGAGATCAACAAGAACAAAGTTTATTTATTCAGAGCTCACTACAGCAAAGGGATTCTGGCTTGCATTTTGGCAGAGGCTTTCAGGTGGAAAAGGAGAGGCTCCCAGTGTGCCCTGATGGGAGCCTGTGGCCGGAGGAAGGTGGAGGTGGGCTAACTAGCAGCAGGGCATCCTATGTGACTGGTTGAAGGGGGGCATATCTGGCTCTCTCTAGTTGGTCCTAAGTTGCAAGCAGGGGAAGAAATCTGGGAAGCTGCCAGTGACTGATCAGGTCCTGACCAGTTGGGGCTGATTATTACAGGATTTATTACTTGACTTCCTGGATTGTTTGCTGGAGATAATGATCAGGTTTCTGGAAATCTGACCTGCAGGTAGAAGATGGGCTGCCTGCATAACTTGCTTAGATAAAGGCTGGTTTCCTGCCTGGTTGCTGCTGATTATAGGTGAGAGTTCTGTTTTTGTATATGGTTTGGTCATTGACCATTTGTATGTTCTGTCTTTGGTCTCTAACATACCATATGATATACTCATTTCCTTAGTGTTATTATCTCACTCCCACAACTAGGATGTTAGGTCTATGAGAATGAGACTTTTTATATGTCTTGTTCACTGATGTACTCTTAGTGCCTAGAATAGTGTCTAACACCTTGTAGTTACTCTCTATGCATTTGTAAAATCAGGAAATATGGTGTATCTATAAAAATATCATGCTGCTGGTGCCAATGTCTTATTTCCCTGTATCCTCAAAAGTAAACATTTATCACTCAGACCTAAGCTACTTCCGTTAGTGCAGGAATGCTCCCAGCCCTGGATTGTTTTCCTGTGTCCCGCCATGCCCAGGAGTGTCTGTCCGAGTTGGTGATCCCCAGTGGTACGTGAAGCAATCTATTTCATATTATTTCCTCGTTCCTTTGATGTACACATTAGTGTGAAGGCTGGCAAGTGGTAACAAGTAATGCCCCTCCCAGCAGACAGTATCACCCACCATCCTTTGGGTGTCTGTGAACACAGACTTGCACCAGGCAGGAGGTACCCATTTCTGCTTGAATCCTGTGAACCCCAGCAGGGCCTCATCGGAAGCATCCCCAACACTGGAATTTGGTGTGTGCTTTTCCCTTGCTCCTTGTGCTGGGGTCTCCTGCTGTTCTGTTCAGGGCAATGTTCTGAAGCAGTTACTGTCTTTGAGTACTTCTTGGATGGAAGAGAAAGAGAGAGGACCCGAGATCTTGTGGGCTGCCTGAAACGTTGAGCTGCGCCCTTCTGCCCCTGGCTCTGTCCCTTGCTTTCCACAAGAAACAGATTAAGTAGAAAAGTCTAAAGTGTCATTCATATGAAAGGGTACTGCACTCTGAATGTGGGTTCATCAGTTACATACATTGTGTGTGGTTTCGCCTTCAAGGGACACTGAGACATGTGGTCTGAAGACAACCCATTATGGTGTTTTAAAGATTTTATTTATGTAGAAAAAAAGAAAGAATGAGTGGAGGGAGGGGCAGAGGGGGAGAGAGAGGGGGAGAGAATCCTCAGGCAGACTCCCTGCTGAGTCCCACCTAGGGCTGGATCTCCTGACGCTGAGATCCTGACCTGAGCAGAAATCAAGTCAGATGCTTAACCCGCTGAGCCATCCAGGCATCCTCTCCCATGGTGACATTTTAATTTTTCAGTCCTTATAGTATATTTTGATATGACAGAATATAGTCTAAGTGAAGAAAGTGTTTGGGTATCTCACAATATCTACTAATAGATTTATTCTCTTGTGATCACACTAGTATTTTGTGACCACAACCTGACAAAGACACAGTTAACTAGTACTGGTGATGGAATAAAAATTCTCATTAATATGCAGTCAGATTTTAGGTTGTTAATAGGACCAGACAGAAATAACTAAAACCTAAATAAGTACGCATTGCTTTAGGTATTAAATTTCCCCTGACTGTAGACACCGAGATCAAAATCTTACAGAAAAGTGGGATCCGGAGGTGGAAAGAGAGTGTTGATACAGTGTTGCCCGAATCTTTTTGCTGGCTTGCAGAGGAGGATAGTTGAAGCCACCAAATATGACCATCGTATGAAAACCTATTAATGACAGATTACTCATTACTTACTCCAAACCCATCTTAAACAAACACCAGGGGTCTTACTTTGATGGGTGTAATCACATCCTTGGGTGAGACACCGTCGAGTAAGGACAAGAGAGGAGACATTGGTGAGACTTTGAATATCAGTTTTATGTGGTTTATTAGGAAAATCATTGTCTTAGGTTTACAGAAACAGAAACTAGCAGAGATTTGGAATATAGAAGTCATAAAAAGAGGAGGAAAGGAGTAGAAACACATATTTCAGCGGTCACATTTCAAGAAAGGATAGCATTAACAATCATCACTCTATTTTGTTGGGCTCACACTTTGGTGATGGATGGGGGATTGTGTTGGTGTTTTCCATTTAGAGGCAGGATCTCAGGGACCAGGCGATCTGTATTAAACTCCTTAGCCTGATAACCAGTGTCATGTCACCCTTGGTGACATTCAAATCCGGGAGGACTGTCAAGAAGAAAGAAAATCTTATTAATGGGACAGTTACCTGCAGCATCTTCCCAGAAGCCAGCCGGCCACCTAGCAGCAGCATTGCTTCTTGCAACAACACTTCTGCTGGCAACAGCACTTCCGCTGGCAACAGCCCTTCCCACCGCCGCAGCCACATGAGCCACAGCCACACGAGCCACAGCCACATGAGCCACAGGAGCGGCGGCAGCAGCAGACCACGGGGGTACTGCAGCAGCCCCCGCAGCAGCCGCAGCAGCAGGGGCAGCAGGCGGAGCAGCAGCCCACACGGTAGCACCTGCAGGTGGTGCAGCTGCCACAGCCGCCACCGCAGCCGCCACAGCCGCCACAGCCACCACAGCCACCGCCGCAGCCACCGCAGCCACTGCTGCAGCCACCGCAGCCACCACAACTTCCACAGCCACAGCACCCCATGGTGTCAGGAGAGTAAGGACTCAGGAGAGGTGAGGATGGAGACTCAGGAGGTGAGGGAGGTCTGATGCCGCCTTCTGCTGGGGGAGCCCCTTATATACCCAATCTGGGGGTAGGGACAGTGAGACACATGACCGCTTCACTATGCTATTTAGTTCAGTCATCATGGGAAAAATCTCATAATCTATTAATTACTTCCTTTTTTGTGATGTTGGCTGGATTTATTAGGTTATTTGTTTATTTTTCTAAGTCAAATAAATGCCCTAAAAATTCCAGCAAGGGCTCCTGGGAGCCATGGAGAAGGGGATGCTGTCAACAGCCACGGACATGCTAAGAAAGCCCACACAGCATAACATCCTGGGGCTGAACCAATGGGCTGACGCACAGCGACAATGAACATCAGGAAGGGGGCTTTTTCCGTGCCCAGCCCAGAAGTCCTCTTACCAAAGACTGGAGAAATAAAAGGAGCATCAGGCTGAATGTCCTTGATGACTGCAGAATCAGCCTTGCTACCTTCATCAAAGATGTTTACCAAAGAATGAAAGTCTCACTCCCTGCTACAGAGCCGTCCAGCCGGCCACCGTGTACTGCTGTGTAGTACCTTTCACCTTGGGAGGCTGCTTAGAAAGCACAAGTAAATATTTGCAACGGCTCCTCTTTTATGATTTCTATCACATTCAAAATATGAAGACTTTTCCTAATTACAACAAAACATGAATCTGAGTGCTTGGCATATCAAATGCAATCTAAGAGGAAACTACCTGAAAAATGGTATGCCCGCGATGGCAGGCAGATGAAGAGAAGTACTTTAACTATGTGCATCTCTTTTTAAATTCATATTCAGGGTATATTTGAAAGCTACTGACATGACCCATTTTGCCTGTTTCCTATGGTCTCCTAGGGGTGGCCATACACTCAGCCTTAGATCCTGTTCTAAAACATACACCAAATAATGGCACAAAATGGTCCATCACGAACCTCCCAACACAGAACATCATCTATGCCAGGGGCTGAATGCTTCTTTATTACTGAGACGTATTTTTTTTAGGTGAGTCTCAGGTGACTATATTGCTTTGAAATGATAGCTGAGAAAATTCTTTGGAAAATACTTTGGGAAGATAAAGCAGTGGTAAGTGTTCTTAACCTTGGTGGCACCGACATTTTGAGCCAGACAGCTCCTTGTCGTGGGAAGTGTCCTATGTATTCTAGGATACTGAGCAGCATTCCTGGCCTCTGACTAATTATGGCAAACTCTCTCCCAGTGATGACAACCCAAATGTCTCCAGACATGGACAAAATAGCCCCCCATTGAGATCCAGAGCGCTACCAAAATGTAAGGGAAATATCCCATATCCTAGCACTTGGGCAAAGGAGGCAAGTTCAGAACTAGCCCTTGAAGTCCGCAAAAGGATTTTGTATGAAATTCTTCTCTCTTTTTAAATTTTTAGAGAGAACCCCCGGGACATATGATTCAGAAGGGGTGAAATAGGTGGGGTGGCTGGTGAGTGAGGCCGGGGAGGGGCTCACCCACGCTGACTGATCCCTGCCACAATACTGACAAGAGGCCAGAGCTCAAAAAATGGTTGTTGGATGGAGTTACTTGATTTGTGCTCTCATCACTTTCTTTTGTGTCAAATACCACAGGGAGGCAGGCGGTCAGTAGTAAGAAAAATCACAGGAAATGCTAGTGATGCCAACAGAATGAAATCCTAGCCCCTTTTAAAAAATGAAGTAGAGCACAGCACAAAATCAAAACAAAGCAAAAAGCCACATGAGTCTCTGCTGTTTTGCCTGTCAGCACAACCCAGCATTCTATCTTTCACCCCCGCAGGAGGGGGAAAAGGGAATACAGAGAAAGGCTATGCTTGGTGAGGGAAACAGGTGGGCAACTTTGTTGAAGAAGCAGGCTTCCCTCCTGACTCCTGGTTGCACAAACATGGCTGAAGAGACAGGAAGCCAGGCAAAGGGGCCTGGGGACAAGAACTTTGTATACTATGCTGTACCCCCGGGAGCTCAAAATGGTTTCCAAGAGACCTTGGTTGCAGGGAATAGAAAGGTAGTGATCCAAGAAATAGGAAAGAGGCTATAAAACCAGAGCTGGGAGAATGCTGTGGACAAATCTACCATCTTGGAACTTTGGCCTGGGACTTATATCCCATGCCTCCTTCCCCCTCTGTTCCTGTTGCTAACAGGCTGGGTAAGAAGACCCTATCTTTTCCAAGATCTGCCACTGCGTCCTCCTCAGTGTCATTTTGGAAACCTTCAGTGTGATAAGATTTTGGGGCCAAATTCCTTTGCCTGATCACATCTGTCTTAGTTTGGGCTGCTCAAACACAATACCAAACACTGGGTGCCTTATAAACACTCACAGTTCTTGAGGCTGGAAATCCAAGGTCAGAATGCTGCCATGGTGAGTTTTGGTGAGACCCCTCTTCATGGTTGCTGACTTCTAGATGTATCTCCACATCGTGGAAACAGGAGGCGAGAGCTCTCTGGGGTCCCTGACTAAGGGCACTAATCCCATTCATGAGGGCTCCACCCTCATGACCTGATCCCCTCCCAAGAGCCCCCCTCCTAATACCATCACAATGGGGGATAGTATTTCAGCCGATGCATTTTGGACTCACCTCCCACCAATCTTTCCCTTTCTCAATTCATTTCTGTGTTCCTGATACGGGAATGAAAATATAAATAAAATATGACCCCAGACTTCAAGGAGCTCAGTCCGGTCAGGAACACAAAGTATATAATCTGGCAACATGACGGCAGAAAAAAGGAGTAGAAAAAGTGGCAATGCTTTGTGGGCAATGATGATACAGACACAACATGTTTCAGCTGAGCTTTGAGTAAGACCAGAAAACTCTCAAAAGGCCACAGGTGAGGAAAATGGGGGTGGTGAGGTATCCTTCTTGAAATATAGTTTTTTTTAATAACCAGTCATAGTATCTTTCTGAATATAAAAAAAAAATCCAAGAAATTAAACTTAGTTGTGAAGGCCAAGGTCATGTGTCATTTCCTTAGGCTTTGCAGCATACGGCGACATTTGCAGAGGGGACTCAAGTGATCATGAGACCCGGGAGCTCCTTCAGAACTGCAGGCATTTCTGCAGAGAAGCGTAGCCTCAGAGGACCACTACTCTACCCAATATACGTTAAATATGACAGGAACTAGTTGTAATCCCTGCGAGTGATGTTGAATCTCAAAGTTACAGCCGAAAGGAAAAACAGAGCCTGGACATGTCAGCAGTAGGTTCTGAGAAAACAGAGCAGATCTTACAATTGAAGGGACATAGTTGTCCCTTTGTTATGCTCAGCCAAGGTGAAGCAGAGTTGAGCCGGAATCCTGGCTCAGACCCCAGGTGGGACACTCAGCATGTACCTTGACCCCTCTGAACCAGTTCTAATGGCATTTACCTCCTAGGACTGCTCGGACACTAAACAAGATAAGGTACCTGTGATTAGTTTCTTTCTTCTACGAAAGCTAGAAATGGAAGCTACAGTGACAAAGTAAGGTTGCTACATTTATTGTGAACCTCAATATGTAGTAGTCAAGATTTTACTGTGATTATTTTAGGCCTGGTGACACAAAGCTAGGCAGAGCATAAACTGTATACAGTTGACCCTTGAACAATGCAGGATTGGGGCACCAAACCCCCCACACACAGTTTAAACTATAACCTTTGACTTCCCGAAAACTTAACTACTAATAGCCTACTGTTGACTAGGAGCCTTACTGATAACATAAAACATCGACTCACCCATTTTATGTTATATATATTATATACTATGTTCTTACTTTAAATAAACTAGAGAAAAAAAAATGCTGTTAAGAAAATCACAAGGCAGTGGCTCGACTCACCCATTTTATATGTTATATATATTATATACTATGTTCTTACTTTAAATAAGCTAGAGAAAAAAAAAATACTGTTAAGAAAATCACAAGGTAGTGGCGTGCCTAGGCGTCTCAGATGGTTAGCCTCTGCCTTCGGCTGGGGTCACAATCCCAGGGTCTTGGGATCAAGCCCCGAGTTGGGCTCCCTGCTTGGGGGGGAGCCTGCTTCCCCCTCTCTCTCTGCCTGCTGCTCTGCCTACTTGTGCACTCTCTCTCTGTGTCAAATAAATAAAAACCTTTAAAAAAAAAAAAAGGAAAAAGAAAATCACAAGGCAGAGAAAATACATTTACACAACTATACTGTATTTATTTAAAAAAATGCACTTACAAGTGAAACCATGGAGTTCCAACCTAAGTTGTTCAAGTGTCCACTGCACATTTTTCAAATTAAACATGAATTATTACAATGAGAAGACATTCTGGAAAAGTTAAAACTGGAGACAGAGATTTGTAGAGAAACAGGGACAGATAGGCAGAACACGGCTCTGTGTGATACTATAATGGTGGCTACCTGTCATTATACATTTGCCAAAACTCAGGGAATTTATAACACCAAAAGCAAGCCGGAGAGAAAACAGTGAACTTTGGGAGATAATGACACGTCGAGTTAGGTTCCTCCACTGTGACAACTGTCCCACTTGGGCGGGATGCTGATGGTTGGGAGAGACTGCGTGTGGGGACAGGGAGTATATGGGAAATCTCAGAACCTTCAGATCAGTTTTGCTGTGAGCCTAAAACTGGTCTAAAAAATATAGTCTACTTTACTCTGAAACTAATAATACATTATAAGTTCATTAATTGATTTAAATTAAATTTAAAAAAAAGATTCACATCTCCTTGTGTTCTGCACTCAAGGGGTAGTGGGTGGAGCCAAGTTGGCACACACACACACACACACACACACACACACACACACACACAGTCTACTTAAAAAAAATAGATATGACTTAACCCAAATGAAGGAAACTGAGGCACAGAGGAACCATGGTTTTCCTGGGCCTTGGAGCCAACTTGGCTCCACCCACTACCCCTTGAGTGCAGAACACAGGGAGATGTGAGCTGGTGCGGGAAGCTCTTTTTGAATTATATCATCACAAACCCTCCAGCCCCAGAGCAATCCCTTTCCAAGTGACCTTCCCATCTTTTGACCCATGAGTCAAGGACCAAGTGAATCTGAAAATCAATGAGAAAACTTCTGGATTTTGTAGCCTGAGAACTTTATGACATGTGAAAAGAAGCAGATGGGTTAGCTTTGCTTCCCTAAGGGGGATCCCACCTTCTCTGGCATTCAGCAAAGACTACCTGCGAGCAGAGAAAGGTTTGCCTGTAACCCAGGGAAAGACGATCACTCGGAGAAGGGACCCCGATGCTCACAGAATGCATGAGCTTTCATCCCGGGAGACTCCTGTGCTGGTCATCCTTGCGCTTGAAGACTGCTCGATGCAAACTAGATTAAACATTCAGAAACATGTTGTTTATTAAAAGCGCAACTGGAGGAAGAAGTAAATGCTAAAACAATTCTATGAAGTCAGAGGTGTTCAATGAGGAAATACATTCAGGGTCTTGTGAAATTCGGCCAAGGAAGTTGGTGCAAATCACAACAAGGAAGTGGCCACATGCCCGGGGTTGGGCCCAGAAGCAGGTATATAAGGGTCCGTGAAGCACAGAGCACCAGACCTCCCTCACCTCCTGAGTCTACCTCCTCACCTCTCCTGAGTCCTTACTCTCCTGACACCATGGGGTGCTGTGGCTGTGGAAGTTGTGGTGGCTGCGGTGGCTGCAGCAGTGGCTGCGGTGGCTGCGGCGGTGGCTGTGGTGGCTGTGGCGGCTGTGGCGGCTGCGGTGGCGGCTGTGGCAGCTGCACCACCTGCAGGTGCTACCGTGTGGGCTGCTGCTCCGCCTGCTGCCCCTGCTGCTGCGGCTGCTGCGGGGGCTGCTGCAGTACCCCCGTGGTCTGCTGCTGCCGCCGCTCCTGTGGCTCATGTGGCTGTGGCTCGTGTGGCTGTGGCTCATGTGGCTGCGGCGGTGGGAAGGGCTGTTGCCAGCAGAAGTGCTGTTGCCAGCAGAAGTGCTGTTGCAAGAAGCAATGCTGCTGCTAGGCGGCCAGTCAGCTCTGCCTCTAGCGTGAGGGATATCTGGGGCTTTGCTCACTGCATTTCATAAGACCTTCCTCCATCCCTCCTGCCTGCTTGCTGCTGCCCTATTACTTTGATGTCTTAGAGCTGCTCATTCTGTCCTTGTGCTCTGAGTTTTAGGGCTGATTCTTCCCCTTCAGTGTGCTAGCATGGTGACACCAATATCTTCTCACTGTATTTTCCAGAAGGTAACATCCAGCAGGTAACTATTCTCTGTCATCTTTGAAATCTTGATAAAGATTTGATAAATCTTGATAAAGATAAAGGAGCACTGTATATCGTCAGCCTTAGGGAGTGGGAACACGGGCACCCAGGTCAAACATCTATTTATATTATAAGCTTGATAAAATAAAATCATGATAGTTAATATTTCATTTTCTTCAAAAAATTACTTATGATGAGCATTTCTATTGTACATTCACTAACTTCTTTCCATTTCTATGTCTCTGTAAAAAAAAAGGTAATTCTTAATAAAAAAATTATTCACATTATTCTAATGTGTCTCTCTGTTCTATAAGATGTGTACCCTCCCATGACTGAGGTCAATGGAGGAGGAGACAAATGGTGATATTTAAAGACTTGGGGTAGGCTTCAGTTCATGGGTGATTGGTCCTATACTGTGCTATAGTGGGTTTTACAATAAAGATAGAAATTGGGGTGGGGCAGATAGAACCCCAACTTTCGGTTGTTGTGTCATTGAGGGAAATTCCTGGCTCTCTTACACATGTCTTCCTGATATCTGTGTCTGCAGCTGAATTCTGGTTGTAAGTGTTGGGCAACCCTACATGACAGATCACGTTTCACTCCATTGCTCTGTACATTTCACTCACTCATTCATTCACTCAGCAGATATGTAAGTGCTGTGTTAGGTATGAAGCCAAGCACCAGGGATCTAAAGAAGAACAAGCCTTTGAAGTTGATGTCTGAGAGGGAGAGTCAATTACAAAACAGCATTCTATGCCAGGCTCCTTTGGTCACCCTTTCTCCACTCCTTGTCAATGAGTCAAATAGATTTTTGTGTACATCACTGTACACAACTGAGTGTACAGCTGAGTACCACCATAAGAGACACTCAATTCATTTGCTGGGTAAGAAAACCAAGTGAGTGGTTGACATTTTCCACAGGGCTTTTTTCCCTGTTTCCCATTGCATTTGACACAAATGAGCACCTGTCTTCCCTAATAAACTTTCATTCTCTTCCTAGTGACTCCCTCTCATCCTCTGTGTGTTTGCCCATTGTGGACACCCCAGTGCCTGACACTAGTCCTCTCCTCCATTTTCTATATCCTCATCTGATCTCTACTCTGTCTTCTTTTTCTTTTTTTCTTTTCCATAGCACCTAACACTTTCCAACATACCATAAAATTCTGGAATTTATCATGTTGACCCCATGGTATCCCCTCTGTCTCATCCCATGCACAAATGTACATTCTGCAAAGCAAAGATTTCTCACTCTTTTGTTCACTGAAAGTATCTCAAGCACCTCGAACAGCATCTGGCACATAATATATACCCAATAAATTGCTGCTTTTCTTTTTTAAGAATTTATTTATTTATTTATTTGAGAGAAGAGAGAGAGTGGGGTGGGTGGGGAGGGGCAGAAGGAAAGGGACAAACAGACTCTCTGCTGAACAGAGAGCCCAGCTTGGGGCTTGATCCTATGATCCCAAGATCTTGACCTCAGCCAAAGGCAGACACTTAATTGACTGAGCCACCCAGGTGCCCATAAATAGCTTTTTTTTTTTTTTAGATTTTATTTATTTATTTGACGGAGATCACAAGTAGGCAGAGGGAAAGGGAGGGGGAGGGGAGCAGGCTCCCTGTTGAGCAGAGAGCCCAATGCAGGGCTCGATCCCAGGACACTGGGATCATGACCTGAGCTGAAGGCAGAGGCTTAACCCACTGAGCCACCCAGGCGCCCCCATAAATAGTTTCTTCATGAATAAGTGATTTTGTAAACTTTTTTTTTTTTAATTATGAAACATGCCAAATATAAACAGAAGTGGAGAATATAGTACAACACCGTCTTAGGAACCATCACCCAAGTCAACAATTATCAACATGACCAGTCTCTTATCATCTATGACCTCATCTATACCCCTCCCAATAGTGGATAATACATAATGAAATCCAGACCTCTTGTTACTTAATCAGCAAATACGTTTACATTCCTTCAAGTAAATGAATTCCTCATCATCTCTCTCTGATTTAGACTATGGCCAAGGGCTCTCAGAGAAATACAGAAGGAAACTCAAGGTCCAAAATGAGCTCCTCTCTTCGCAGAGGAAATGGTGACACCCTGGACCTTTAAGAAAATTCCGGTGTCCTCTGGGAAGGCCTGTCAGTCAACATTCAAGGGCACTCTGTTGCACAATGAGCAGGGTACTCCCACTCCCAGTGGGTAGCCCGGTAATTTATAAATCAATTTTCTGCAAATCATAGGAAGGTGAAAATAGAAAATCCAAGCCAAAAACGGAACAGTGACCCAAAAACACATGGGAGACTTGTAATCAATTTCACTTCCAGTCAGAGTACTAGAAACCAAACAGTATTTATCTTTGGGGAGGGCTTTCCATTTACCGACAGATAATGAAAAAGATTTTTGTTTTTGTTTTTTTCCCCCATTTTAATCAATGAGAACTTCATAATGCTTTTTTTTTTTTAAACCACCTCTGCCTAACAAAAACTTTTTAATAGTTGAACTATTTGTGTTGGAAAATTCTCAAAGCATAAGAAAACTATGCCACCTCACAACCTTAAAAATAAAATAATAAAATAAGATAAAACAAAACAAAACAAAATAAAAACACAGTGACTATAAACATTAACTCTGGAGCCAGGATGCCCCAACAAAAATCCAGACTTCTCCATTCACTAGCCCCACTGCTTTCTGCCTCACTTCAGCGCAGGATGGGCATCTTAACTGTGCCTCTTATAAGTTTTGGGGAAAAGTAAATGGATTTATAGGCAAGGACATATTTATAAATAGATGCACACTGCATTCAGTTCATGCTGCTTTGTTACATTGATATGTCAGGCTATTACTGTAAGTTGCTCCTTTCGGGTTCCAATACCTGGGGGACCAGGTAAGCTTTTGTCCGCAGATCTCAGATTTCCTCCTCTGAGTTAAAAGGTTCGGGAGGCCTCTAGTTAGCATATGCAAAACGTCGGGGCGGGGCCTCGGAACTCGGTATGTGGCAGTCTCCCGCCCCCGCCCCTACAGTCAGCGCCAAGCTTCACCCGGTGGGTCGGCCGAGGGGTCCTGTCCCGGGGGCTTGTTCTCTGGGGATGTGAGCGATCTGGCGACCAGACACCCCCTCCTCTAGGTAAGACTAGCTGCGGGAGGCGAATTTCTGGCAGAAACACCATCACCCCTGGGCTGCAGCACTCCTCTGTCTTCCAGTTTCCGCGGCGCGGGCGGGACGAGTACCTGCGCGGCAGTGGACAGGTTGGGACCGGCCTGGATTCCATCGCGGGCCCTGGGCGACGTCGCGCTGAGGCCCCTGTGCTCTCCTGCCTGCGCGGTGCTGAGGCTCCCCAACTAGGTCTGCGAGAATCTCACTTTCAGCCATCTGCCAAGCCAATTAAATGAGACCACGACCCCGGTAAATGGCCAGCATCCCCCATCGTTATTCCCACATGCACAGCTTCTAACTGAAAGGAAACGAGCGCAGAATTCTAGATCCCAACCCAAGAACGGAGAAAAAGGCCCCAGTGAGAAAAATGGGACCTGGAAATGAGGGGACATGAGACTCTATTTAGAGACTAGGTTAGTTGAGATTAAAGGAAAACACAACCATATCTTACAATAATATTTCTGGGAAGGATACCTAATTATTTGTCAAGTCAGGATTGCGCTATAAATGTGCAATAGATGTGAGGATTTGGATTACTTAAAGTTTGAAAAGAAAATGTTCTCTACAAATATTCATACAGAACTGTCTCTGCTGCTATCAAGACTGGAACACATTTGTATCTCCTAAGGCAAAAGTGTGTTTTCATCAAGGTACATATTTTATTAATTTTTTTATTTTTTAAAGATTTTATTTATTTATTTATTTATTTTTATTTGACAGAGATCACAAGTAGGCAGAGACAGGCAGAGAGAAAGGAAGGGAAGCAGGCTCCTTGCTGAGCAGAGAGTCCGATGCAGGGCTCCATCCGTGGACCCTGGGATCACGACCTGAGCCGAAGGCAGAGGCTTTAACCCACTGAGCCACCCAGGTGCCCCAAGGTACATATTTTAAATAGAACCAAACATAACTAACTTCTGAATATGTTTTTCTTCACACTGCCTTGGAAGTAGCTGAAATGAACAAAAATACTAGGTTTGCTCAGTCATTATTGTTCAGAGATTATCAATGGTTTCTAAAAGTTGGGTAATTCAAGGATAAATATTTAAATGAATTTAGGCGAAGTTACTTACTGTGTCTGTTTTCTGAAATTACACTCTCTGATCTATGAGTGCCCAGCTGTGTTCATTCTGGTTGAATTTGCTATGTGTGTTTACAGGAAGCAGATGGGAAGGAAGCTTTATTGAGCAGCTGCTATGTGCCTAGAACGAAACTGAGCAGTTCCTGAACAACCTCATGAGGTGGATGTGGTTGTCCACATTTGTTTCTTTTTTAATATTTGAGAGAGAGAGAAAGAGAGTGCACAAGTGGGCGGAGTGGCAGACCAAGGGAAAGGGAGAAGCAGGCTCCCTACTGAGCCAGGAGTCTGATGTGGGGCTCATCCCAGGACCCTGGGATCATGAGCCAAAGAGGCAAATGCTTAACCAACTGAGCCACCCAGGCTTCTGGTTATCCACATTTTAAGTACAGGCTTGAGGAGGTTAAGTACTTGCCACAAACAGGGGTGAGGTGAGGAGGAATTGGAGCTCCAAAGTCATGTTTTTTCCACTGAACTGTGGCCACCACAAACCCAAACCTGAAAAGAGAGTGGGGGATAAAGCCTAAAGCCGGGAAGGTCTGCAGTAAGATGTCAGAGTTTTAAATAGTCCATTCAGTTATTAACAACTATTAGCAAATCATTTAGAATAAAGGAATAAATTGGAAGTTATTTGGATAGGCTAGAGACATGATGAATGGTAACAAGTATGAAAAGATAATTTTGGGGGGTGCCTTGGTGGCTCAGATGGTTAAACATCCAGCTCTTGATTTCGGCTCAGGTCATGAACTCAGGGACATGAGATCGAGCCCCCCATCACACTTTAAGGGGGATGATCTTCTTTCAGGATTCTCTTTCTCTCCCTCTACCCCTCCCACCCCTCTCTCTTAAATAAGTAATCTTTAAAAAAAAAAAAAAAAAGATAATTTTTGGAAAAGGATGAGGTGATGAAGGATGAAGCCTGGAAGGGGATGATGACTTCATCAGCAAATGTTTCACACGAGCCAAAAAGAATGATGCCATAGATGACAAAATGGGGTCCGAAACATGTGTTCAAAAGATCACTTGCATCTGCTCTTACAGTGGTCTTGATCAGAAGCAGAACTCTTCTGGCCTGCATGTTGAGTATGCATTTCATACCTCATTCATGCTCTTGAAGTTGTGTGGAGAGCTTCATTTCCGCAAACTTCCCTAGTGTTTGCTTTTGTCATTTTTTTTTTTTCTTGGAGGCTGGATGGAGGAGGGATACAGAAACCTTATGAGTGGTTGGTAGGTGATAGTTCTACTTCCTGGTTTCCTGAGATTCTAAGTAACTTAATAGAAAAATCGAGAAAAACTAGATTATTTTAGTTCTAATATTTAGGAAAAAGTGTTTTTGATATGTTTACCTCTCTGTTGTTTCACAAAGATCTGTTTCTCTGTTTGTTTGGGTTTTTTCCTTCTAATGAGATTCCAAAAAGAGGGTGGCTGCGGAAGAGGTGGGTTCCTGTGTCGCAAGCCCTCAGAAGGGGGTGGGCTCTGGTGTATAAAGCCATTGCTCTTGACAGCTCAGTTCTGAAGGACTCCAGACTCCTAGGAGAGGGAGGGGCAATGGGACAGGGTCTCCCAGGAGGGAACATCAGGAAGGAGGAGGAGTTGGATCTGAAGGCAGGAAACTGGACTCGGTTTTAGAAAGAAATAAGCTCAGGACACAAAAGAAACAGGTAATTCTGATTTCTCTTTGTGTTATTTCGAAGGATGTTCTGTGTGACCAGGCTTCCAAAGCTTGTGGGTCTGTCCTAGCTCTGATTTGTGGGCACAGTTTCTGTTCTAAATTTTCTAGGGAAGACCCAGTTAGAAAGATGCTGTTCTGTTTTCAGACTGTCCCATGTAGAATTTGAAAAACTTCAGTGCTTACAACAATAAGAAAAGTCCAAGGCTGCAGAGAGTCCCACAGAGTGAAATGTTTTTAAGGGGTAGGGGATGGGGAGAAGGAGTAGAATGTATATTTTTTTTTTTACTTAAGACATAATCTACATACAATATAAAGTATGGATTTTAAGTTTGAGTGTTTGCAATTATATACACCCATGTATCCATATCTCATCAAGATATAGGATATTTCATCACTCCAGAAAGTTCCCTTGTGCTCTACTGCAGTCAGTTCCTCCCCTGTCTCCCACCCTGGGCTACCTACTACTGATCCAGTTTCTACATTGTAGATTAGTTCTGCTGGTTTTAGGACTTTATATACATTAATGGAATCACAGTTTAGTGTCTGGATTCTTTGACAGAGCATAACTTTTTAAATATTCGCGCAAGTTGGGCAGTAGTTCAATGCTTCTTGTTGCTGATTAAAGCAGTATTTGTTGCTTATATATATAATATTGTCCATTCACTTTCAATAGACATTTCAGCTTCTTCCTGTTTTTTCACTATTGTGAATATATGAATTTTCTTGTATAGAGTGTCAAATGGTTTCCCAAAGAGTTGGTATCATTTTACTTTCCCACAAGCAATGTGTATGAATTCTAAATCTTTGTTAACATTCTGTTTGCTAGTCTTTTTGTGCTTAGATGTCCTAGTGGTTATAAGATGGAAAACCTGTGGTTTTCCTTTCCATTTTCCTAATGGTATCTGTTGAGTAGCAGATACGGTTTTCTGATGAAATCCGATTTATCAATTTATTTTAAGTCGAGTCTTTCTTACCATTTTGGTGACACATTTTGCAATCCTTGTGTCATAATCATCTGTTTTCCCTAGAGGTTACTCTGTGGTTCCTAGAATAGATGACGTCAAATTAGTTTTGGCATATGGAGTGAAGTAGAGATCAGTGAAATGCATTTTAAGTAAGATGAAGGCTAAAATACTGGAAATTGGTGAAACCACCCTCCCATCCCTGATTTTGCAACAGAGGAATCATAATTTAGCAACTCCCTGCGATCACTTCCCCATGCTTATCTCCCGCATTGGCTGGCTTGACTTATGCAGACAGTCCCTCCCTTTATTTGGATGTTTTCACTCAAAGTCCTATTCTCTTCTCCATTAATAGCAAGTAGATTGAAAGGCATAATTAGTGTTATACTCTGCTGTCCGTGACAGGCATATATTTCAGTTCTCAGTAGTCAGATTTCGGGTTTGCTTCTGTCTGGTGAGGGGCTTGGCTCCAGCAGCGTTGAAAAACTTGAACGGTGAGTTTTTGGAAAATGGGACCAATACTGGCCCTCACTCTGTTTTTAAAACAGCTTTGGAGCTTGGGGAGTGAAACCCTTTGCAGATGTCATCTCTCTTGACCTGATGTCCCAAGTCCTTTGGCATTTAGAGGTGGTGAGATTCATGGTTATTTTAAAATGCCAACCTGAGGCTGTGTTACTGGAAATTGATGTTTTGACTGCAGTAAAGGTTCTGGAGAATAGTGTAAAAATTAGGCCAGCCCATTCTCGGAGGCTGGTTGCCGTGTCAGGCACCCTTTCTGAGATGACTGAAATGTTTGGTAGGGGGAATTGGACAGGAATTGAGTGGAGACTGGGGATTCTAGATCGTTTTCTCCAAACATATTAGCACCTCAGTTAATCTTGGCAGCATCTTCTAAACAAACACAGAAGGGGATTTGAGGAAATGGTTCCTTTCTGCTGACCTAGTCTCTGATCCACCAGGCCCTCGGTTGTGGGAAACCTTTGGAAAAACCACATTTGGAAAACACTTTGCTTTGATAGGTCATCTTGTTCCTCGGCATCAGGGAGGCCACAGCTCTGAAGTCTCTAGCAGTGGGAGGAGAATTCCATTTTCTCAGAGTGGGCTGAGGAATCTGATCACCCTAAAGTCCCCCTAACTTGGGAGGTCCACCCAGGCCTCAAGGAGACAGGAGGCCCACCAGTGTATGCCAGTTTCTATAGTTCTTCCTTTTTAATAGTTGCCTATTGTATGCAAATGGAAATACACTCCTAGAAATATTTGTGGCCACAAAGTTTTCATATATATACACAGTAGTACACATGTATAGCCTATTGTTTAGGAAATTGGACACTTTCCATGCCTGCCACTTAGATAAGGTCTACATTGGCACAGGCCCAATACAGTTCTCCAGGGCATAGATGAAAAACACATGAAAATTTTTAAACGGACAAATATGGAAAAGGTTTAGTTCACACAATGAGTCTATAAGTTAGTTAAGGAAATACAGCCAAGTGACTGGCTGTAGACTTCAGCAACCAGGAAATGTGAGTTCTAGGTTTACCTTACAACTCAATCCAAATGGGGATCCTGGCAACGATAAACAAAAAGTTTTCTTTTCTCCATACCATAGGATTATAACGACCAGTGAACTTCTTTTGTGGTCCATATAAGTAAATTGGAAATTTCGAGGACACTATTATAAGTCAAATAATACTTATGATTATTATTATTAAAGCTATGCACATTCATACAGAAAAGATATTGGCCTGAAGCCAGTTGGAAAGATTTAAAGACATGGTTAAAAGAATTTAAAAAAGGGAAAAAGTCAATAATATGGTAATAATTGGTATGAAAGCACAGATAAAAACTTGAACTCTGAGAGCAAGAGATTGGAAACACACATAAGAGGATGAATTAAAAGAAACTGTTCTAAGGAAGATGAGAATAAAAATAATGAGAAGCTACTCGGCACAACTTGATCATAGCTGAAACATAAGTAATCCTTACGTTTTTTTAGGAGATGGGGAAAGGTCTATGAGCACCATAAAACAAAGTTGGTCTCACTACACTCCCCAGGGAACTGTGATTCTGAAGAAGGCTACAGCATCCTATGGACCCTGAAGAAAGGGAAGTGGCAGCAGAAGTAGGTGGCCTTCCAGATATAGACCCCAAGTAGAGACTGAGAGAAGAGACCAGACTCTTTCTGGAGGGTCCTTGGTGAATTTTAATGAAAAAAATCATCCTTATTTTCTTACCAGCAAAAAGAGTGAGGAACAGATCATTTCCAAGGTAATTTAGGTGCGTCACTTCCCAGTGCAAAGGTGTTCGAGGTCTCCCAAGCTATAGAAGGTCACGTGTGCTGGCTGGTAACCCCAACAGTGCATGTGGCCCATTTACCACTGGGGCCCACGTGATGTGTTGCACATGTGCAGATGGCGCAACTGGGTCAGAAGTAGGTGCTCTCTAGTCCACTGGGCAGGCAGAGCAAAGAGACTGCACCCCGCCTGAGGCCACCAGAGGCTAATGCCCAGCATTTACCTCCTCCATCTGTTGTTGCTAAACCTCTGAAGAGCTCTCCCACACTGCCCAGCTGCCCCAGGTAAGCTCTGGGGGAGATACAGCTGCTGCTCCATGTCTCCTTCAGAAGGAGCAGCTGATTCTCTCAGTCTTTCATGTTATTTCTGGCATTTTCACTATAGATTTCAAATCAGGATAGTCCAATAAGCTGACTTTGGTTTAAAGAATATACTTTTATTGTATTTTCTTTTAACCAACTGCCCATAAGATGTTCTTGTGCTTTTGAAAAGTGGTAATGGAGCGTATGAGCCATATATGAGAATTATTACTATAGGAGCAAATTTCAAGAGGATTATCTTATTTGGAAAACACAGTAAGTGAGAAAATCAATCTGATTCCTGTCCTTGAATAAGGATCAATGAAGTGAGGGAAGGTTTAGAGTATTCTCTAGGAGAAGGATAAAATTACAAGGTCAAAAATAATGATAAATGGAAAAGTAGCAAAAGGACAGTTTTTTCCAGGATGGTGCTTTGCTGTGAAGGCTGAGACCCTCCAAAAGAGAACAGGTATTCTATGATGACCTTAACAGGGATGCTTCTGAGAGACATGAATAAATATTTAGTCCTATATTTTCCTCTGCAACTTCTTTTTTTTTCCTTTTTTTCTAAGAGAGATAAGAGAGCTTGGGTGAGCATGGGGGAGGAGCAAAGGGAAAAGGAGAGAAAGAATCTTAGGTAGGCTCCCCACCCAGTGCAGAGCTGGACACGGCACTCAGTCTCACGACCCTGAGCTTGTGACCTGAACCGAAATCAGGAGTCGGACACTTAACCAACTGAGCCACCCAGGCACCCTTTTCCTCTACAACTTCTAACCCCATGACTGTGTCCCACAGAAAGATGTAATATACATTGTGATCATTCTTGTATATTTCTATATTGATAACCCAAAAAGAGCTCAGAAAAAATTAGCCTCACTCTGTGGTGTACTTTGATACCTATTATATTTTATCTGCAAAGAGGACATAAAAAAAAAAATCCTGTTTGCAACACACTAAATTTTTTCGCCACCCACGATCTGAAAAACATTATTCTAAAATAAGTGGGAATTGGAAGCTCCAGGCTGTGACCAGGTATCTCAACAGGGAGGAAAGATTACTGAACTTGGAATTGGGAAAACCAAGCACAAGTCCAGGCTCTAATGTTGGTTAAAGGTGACAACCTGCACACATATTCCTGCCTCTGGCCCTCGATTTCCTCATCTATAAAATGAGGCCAATACCATCTTCTCTGTCTACCTCACAAACCTGTCAAGGAAAAAAATGAAATAATTTTCCAAAGTGTAGAAATTACAGACTGTGTAATTTGAGTATCATTGTCTGAGTCATGATGGCCCCAGAGAGCGGCGTCTCCCCAGTAAGACAAAAATAAAAGACGGTGATCAATACTTTCAAGCTTTTATGAGACCATTAGCCAGAGGTTTCTCCAGGATAGAGGGAATGATTTGGGCAGATTGTTCAGTTGGAAACCTAGAGGCCACGTTGACAGTGCCTGTGTGGATGGCTGATGAGGAAACGAGAGGAAAATATCCAGGATGCGGGAACCGAGCCACAGAAGTAGAAGGAAGATGTAAACTTGGCGCAACAGACCTGACCCTGACTCAACCAACCTTTCTTAGCTGAGTGGCCATGAGGTTTGAGGAGGCTCCATTCCCATATCTGAGAAACTGGGGACACTTCAGATACTTATTGAAAATATGTAATGACAATTGATCCTTGAACAACATAGGGATTAGGAGAGCCAACCCCCTACATGGTTGAAAATCCACTTAACAACTTCTGACTCTCCCCAAACTGAAATATGAGTAGCCTACTGTGGACCAGATACCTTCCTGATAACAAAAGTCGATTAACACATATTTTGTATGTTATATGTATTATATACTGTATTCTTTTGTTTTTAAGATTTTATTTATTTGTCAGAGAGAGAGAGAAAGAGAGAGAGCACAAGCAAGGGGAGGAGCAGGCAGAGGGAGAAGCAGGCACCCTGCTGAGCAGGGAACCCGACATGGGGCTTGATCCCAGGACTCTGGGATCATGACCTGAGCTGAAGGCAGATGCTTAACTGACTGAGACACCCAGGTACCCCTTTCTACTGTATTCTTAAAATAAAGTAAGCTAGAGAAGAAAACCATAAGGAAGAGGAAATAGAGTTACAGTACTGTACTGTTATAAAAAAAAATCCTGCCTATAAGTGGACCCATGCAATTTACACCTGTTAAGGATCAACTACATATAATATTAAATATAATAAATATATATTATAGGAGTGCCTGGGTGGTTCACTCATTAAGCGTCTGCCTTCAGCTCAGGTCATGATCCCAGGGTCCTGGGATCGAGCCCCGAATTGGGCTTCCTACTCGGCCCGAAGCCTGCTTCTCCTCCTCCCACTCCCCCTGCTTCTGTGCCTTCTCTCACTGTGTCTCTCTCTGTCAAAAAAATAAAATCTTAAAAAAAATAAATATATTATATATTACATCATATAATTATATTTATTTAATAAAACCAAATTTAATAATTATAATTATTTGTATAATAAATATCTTATATAATTATTATATAAAACACATAATTATAGATCAATATGTATAATATATATAATTAGGATTGTTCTAAGGACTAGAGATAATAATTATGTACAGCAACGAATACAATATTTGGTGTAAAGCAGGAGCCAAGCAGACAATAGCTGATAGATTGCTGTCATTTTACTTGTGTGACTTGCAGCCTCTTACATAAGTAACAGAAGAATCACTGCCTTCAGATGGTGGGTGAAAGGTCATGCTGGGCTGCTGGGCTGGAGAATTTCAGATACATGTTCGCTGTATGGTATTTATTCAGAGTGAGACACAGACACTCCAGAGCCTCTACTGGAAAAGGCTTTCAGCTGCCTGGGAAGGAGTGGGTCACAAATAGGGAGTGATTTGTGCACATGAAAGGGTTCATGGGTTGGGGCAGACAGAGTGTGAGAGGCATGTCCAAAACATCAGAGTCACCTGAAGATGTTTCCAAATGTCCTGGACTCTTCAGGGCCTGGAAAGCCAGAAAAGAATTTCAGGGTCACATGTCTATGTGTAGTTTTGCAAAAACTTCCTGGACAATTTCCATCCACTGCTCTCTCCACCTTGTTAAGCTCCAAAGCTGTGGCATGCAGCCAGTTTGCCCCGGGGCATGGGAAGAGGCCAAGTGGTCCTTGGGCCTCCTGTGTCAGAATCATTCTGTATAAATGCAGATTCCCTGGCCTCCTGAGCCACACATTAGGGATGGAGTCCAGGAGCCCCTATTTATCCAGTTCCCAGGTGATCTGATGGGCGAGTCAAGTTCACCAGGTCTTTGTTAAGTGGCCAGAGTAAGAAAGGATTCTGGAATGAGGCCAGTGCTAGACAAAGAGACCCTGGGCTAGGGGAAGGGGAAAGAACAGCCAGATACTCGCCTCTGAGACGTCTCCCAGTAGGCAGTGACTAGGCTGGAGCCCTGTAAGCTGAAGGCAAGACTTGGCCTGGAAAGGGTCTGGTCACTCCTGCTGCTCTGCCCAGTCCTCCCCGGGCTAAAGGATTCCTGCTCATATTTGGTTAGATGCCTTACTTATTTCCTCTGGCAGAAAATCTAGCTTTTGAGCCTGTGTTTTTTTCTGTGGGAAGGAGGCTGGCAAAGGAGCAAGGAAAGGAAGCCCAGCATCCTCGGATGCAAGTGTGAGCCCCCCAGATCTTTCTCAGTTTTCAACTACGGTCAGAGATCTTCCCTTGTTTTTGCCTTGTTAAGCTAGAATCACTATGGATCCTCCAACATGAAGAGAGAAAAGGGGAGAGAGATGCCATGTGTTTGTCACTCTGTGCCCAACATAGTGCCTCCAGATATCAGTCAAGGTGCTTGGTGCTCACAGAAAGTGCACACATGTAGTTCGCATCATTACCCCATTTTAGATGCACTTGAGACACTTGTAGAATTAAGGACCTCCTTGGCCTTCACCTGATGCAGCTAGCAGTACACTCTGGAAATGCAGACAAAGCTCTACTAGTTCTCGGTGGTGAGGTTTGACGTTCATCCTTTTCCTTCTGCTAGACATACGATGTGTTGGACACTGTTATAGGCACTAAGCATAGAGCCATGAACCAACCAAACAAAAAGTCCTGCTCTTCTGCTTACACTCTAATGGGACATAGACTGTCTTATTCTGTGTGACCTTTCCAGCCAAATCCATTGGGTAGGAGTATTAGGATAGTAAAGAGATGAAGGGGTAGATAATCCAAGGGACTCCTAACACCCCAGGGAACCATAGGAGCAGACCTAGTTCTCTGAGATGTATGGAGAAGATGATGACTTTGAAGGTAGCAGACAATCCACAGTCAGGCATAGATGGAAAGAATGTTCTAAATGTAGAGTCAGCGGATGTTACCCCATTAAGACCATGTTTTGAAAGATAGCCAGGCCTCAGTAGTTGCCTTCCCATGCCAGACTTTTCTACAATAACTGACTCACAAAGAAAGAAGGCCCCAGTAGTTTGCCAGTGTTTCTAGCAACAACCCAGGAAGGGATAAATCCCAGACATTGAAGGCTGAGGACAGTCAAACACAGTATGCTTCTAGCAAAATTTTCATATTGTCAGCATTACTCACAGTTATAATCTCATCCAAATTCTGATTTCCGTTGTCTCTGCACTGTTTCTATCAAGGGTCTTGTTGACATAAACAGAGGCAGTGTTCCCCTCGTTTAACTTGAGAGGACTATGCCACTGTCTGGGGTCAACTTGTGAAAAGATAGGGTGGTCCAGTAGGTCCTCCACACCTCCCTATGCCCTAACAAATTCCTCTTCTTGGATACCTGGAATTGCATCCAGGGACTTGCTCTTCTGGAGTGAGCATCACTTTCCCTCTCTCTTGGGTCCACTTTCAAGCTACTGTTGGTCCTGGAAGCTCAATGAGAGATCCTTTCCTTGCAGTGAGGAAAGAAAGTGTTTTCATGAACACAGTCATCCTAAAGATTCCTCACTGCAAGGAAAGGTTGTCATTAGGTTGCTGCCAGCAGCCCAGGAAGAAGGGCCACCAGAATGAGGCAGAGTGGAGCACAGGAGAGGACCCAGAGAGAATTCCTAGAGATCTGGATTCAAATCTTGACCATGTGGTTTGAAGCCAATTGTAGGATACCTTGGACCTCTTATATGCTCACCTGGGAATTTGGGAGAATGCTATCTATTTTACAATTATTATTAGGACTTAATTAGATAATATGCAGAAAAGCATCCTACAGCAAGTTTGTTTCCCCATCTAAGGCCACCAAAAAGGTGGAGGCTTTGTGAAAAAAAGCTGGATCCCAAATATGAAGTGAGAGGGAATTTTCCTGTTTCAGATTCTCCTTTGGATTTTCTGTCTGAAGTTTGAATTTCAAGCAATTTTATTTGTGGCTTAGGAAAAAAAAGCATGAACTATTAATCAGCTCCCTGCCCTACTGAGTGGTGTGAAACTGCAGACAGAGAGAAGAAATGGGCCAAGCGGTAATGAAAAGGAGAAGAGCAGTTTACAAAGTGATGCCTTGCCTTCCCAAAGTAGACTTAGCATCAGTCTGGAATGGAGAGAGATGGGGAAAAATGGCCAGTCAGATATTTATCTGGCTTAATTGTTTTAACTAAAGAATTACAGATTATCAGGTTGAAGACACCTAACAAAAGTGTCTAACAAAAACACATATGTTATGTGTCAAGCACCATACAATGCAAGGGACAGTCTAATGGGGAGATAAATGTATAAATAAACACATGTCATTCAGTGTGTAGAAGATTTCAGGGTCACAGTACAAAATAGAGTGAACGGATTAGTAGTAACTTGAGCCACTAAATCTGCAGTAAGTTGGATTTGACCTCCTAGAGGTACTTGACCTACCACGTGGACACCAATAACTCACCAGCCAATGTTTTACTTTACTTTCAAGTATTAATTAAACCATGTTTATCATTTATTAGTAAGTACTCCTTACCATGTTCATGATGAAGAACACTAAGGAGGTGTAACTGTCCCAGCAATAATGAGTAAGAAACCCATTGACAGAGGATGGTTTGACTGGAGCCCCAAGGAATATTTGAGAACACATTCATCACTCGCCTTTCCATTTCAACTGCAGACAGATGAAACTTTATCCTTTCACAAAACATTTAGAGATCGGTTTTGCATTATATCCAGGATGCCAAAAGTAATTAAACATCAGCTAATTTTGACTTTGTTTCCATTTGATCAGCCATGGATTGTTTCAGAACTTCACCAAGTCATTCCTGGATTTATCCCACGGTGATCCTTTGCTTATTTGGATTTTTCTCCATGATGAGACCCTCAGAACCCTTCCTTATACCGTATTTATCTGGACCAGATAAAAACCTGACCAGCTCAGAGGTAAGTGAATATACATACAGACATATCTTTTTTTTTTTAAGATTTTATTTATTTATTTGACAGATCACAAGTAGGCAGAGAGAGGCAGGCAGAGAGAGAGGGAGAAGCAGGCTCCCCACTGAGCAGAAAGCCCAATGTGGGGCTCGATCCCAGGACCCTGGGATCATGACCTGAGCCGAAGGCAGAGGCTTTAACCCACTTAGCCACCCAGGTACCCACATACAGACATATCTTAACATGGTTTAATTTTACAGGATTTGAACAGGATGTGGGGTTAGGGCTTCATTCTACTTGAGACATTAACCCATTGACCTCAGTGATCCCATTTTCATGATATTTGCCATTTAATACAATGATTCAAACTACTTTCCCTCCTCACACTTACAAAAATGGGAACAGTAGTACATTATATATCTAATAAATATTTTAACTTTTATGGAGTTCTACCATTAGTCTTAACCCATAGTAACTTTCAGGGAGGGCTCAGTTGATTCTGTTATACTAATCCTAGAGTAAAATCTCTGCTAGGCCTCTAGTCCTCACAGACTTTTGGGCTGCAGAGGTATAAGCAGGATCTGATAAAGAATCATATCAGTTCTTGAGGATAGTCACTCAGTTGTGAGAAACTATCAACCAGCCGGAGAGACATTAACAGCTTTATCACAGTTTTATCTTCCCCAGAAGGCCAAATTCTCTTACTTCAAAGATTCATGTCCTTTTTTGTAATAAATGCAACAAGAAAACGTACTCACCCAACTGGATAATTACCCTGCTCTGGTTTTATCCCCATCTCCAGCCAGAGCCACGGAAGTCCTGCAGAGTGTGGCTTCACCTGGAAGGTTCCTCAATACTCGTTAATTTGGTGATGAGAAAAGCAAGCTTGTTGTGCGGTGATGTAAGATCAGTTTGCCACAGCTGTGTTTCCAATTTTCTCCAGGTAGAAGCCTATCATGATGAAGACAAAACAAAGGACTAACAAATACAGGTCCCAAATCAAACAGTGAACCCAGTGGGGTCTGCTTCTGCAACCACTATGGACCAGTTAATGTACCCAGGTTCCAAGGTGCCACTCAGTCCCACTAGCCTTTCCAATCACTGAACTTTCCCTCGCCATTGACCTTGGGGTCCACAGAGGTTGCTATGGACAACAGAGGCACAAAACAAAGGCTAGTGTGGTGGAGCTGCACCCACACCCATATCTTGCCCCAAAGATCAGCCCCTTCCGTCCTTCCTTTCTAGGAGTGATCACTGAGGTCCACAGCATTTCTGAGGATAGCTGCGAAATACCCACATCAAGTTGAGGCCAGAATTGAGTAAGCAGAGATTAACCAGTAGAACTGGGAGGGGAAAGGCTTTGGGAACCCTGCAAATTTGGCCAGGAGGAAAATCTAATGCATTACTTGTTCCCACTTTGTAATTCTTCAAGGTTATTTACTCTTTGCTGTCTTCACAAGTGTTCATTAGACATTTATGTTCGTAGACATTTATGACACGATGATGGATCAAATAAACAAAAAGATTGTCACTTCTTCTAATTTTGTAGCCACTTTGTCTGATGTTAAAAATCTTTGAACAAGAATGAATGATATTTTTGAAGAGCCTGAAAAACTCCAAAGTGTCTGTTGAGCATTTTTTAATTAATTTAACTCAAATGTATATACTATTTAACTTTAAGAGAGTTCAGATTGCACATTAAGCAAATATATTCTTATGTTGGGAGGTGCATACATTTATAAACTGGTTTTGTTTTGGAGAAGGGGGAGGAGCTCTCTCTTCCTAGAAAATCAGTTTTCTCTTGTGCTTTTCCATAATATGAAGAACATCCCATCCAACTGGATATGGAATTTGCTATTGGGCAAGCCACCTATACCTTAGTAACATACTACGGAAAAGGTATTCCTTTCCCTTCCCAGTAGCCTCATGGTCACGTGCTTCACTTTTCAACCTCACAGATCACAAATGAGATCTTCCCAATCTGGACATACTCTTACCTGGTGCTGCTGCTCCCCGTGTTCGTCCTGACCGATTACGTCCGCTACAAGCCAGTCATCATCCTGCAAGGAGTCAGCTTTATCATCACGTGGTTGCTGCTCTTGTTTGGCCAGGGAGTGAAGGCCATGCAGGTGGTGGAGTTCTTCTATGGGATGGTCACCGCCACCGAGGTGGCATACTATGCCTACATTTACAGCGTGGTCAGCCCCGAGCACTACCAGAAAGTGAGCGGCTACTGCAGGAGTATCACGCTGGTGGCCTACACAGCAGCCTCGGTGCTGGCCCAGCTCCTGGTGTCCCTGGCCAGACTCTCATACTTTTACCTCAACGTCATATCCTTGGCTTCCGTCTCTGTGGCCTTTGTTTTGTCCCTTTTCCTGCCAATGCCCAAGAAGAGCATGTTTTTCCATGCAAAATCCAGCAAAGAAATAGGGAAGCAACCGAACAAAAATGAGGCGTCAGATGCACCTTACAAAATTAACACACCAGGCGGTGAAGAGAATCCCACTTCAGAAATACCCACCATATCAGGGAACCTGGATGGTGGTCCTTTGAGCAGCCCGATGCCACGAAATGTAGCGTTGAATGTTTTTGTGCAGTGGTTCCAAGATCTGAAGGAGTGCTACTCCTCCAAGCGACTATTTTACTGGTCCCTATGGTGGGCCTTCTCCACAGCAGGTTTTAACCAGGTTTTGAACTATGTTCAAATCCTGTGGGATTACAAGGCACCATCCCAGAGTTCTTTCGTCTATAATGGGGCAGTAGAAGCTATTGCAACCTTTGGAGGTAAGCAGACATTGATTTATCTTCCTTTAATGTCTACCCCCATTAAGTTTATCTCTTCAGTTGCTAAACTCCATGGTGGTAAACTGGTTCTGTTTGGAGGGCGTATTAATATTCTTTTTTAAATAGAAGTCACTGGAAAAAAGAAAAAGAGGACCATGACACTTCTATTCAATGTGGTAGAGTTATAGCCAAATAACTCAAGAGCTCAAGATTAAGCACCAAATGATTAAATTCTGGCCAAATTCTTAAGATTCCAATTCACCATCAGGAAAGGGGTTAATAATGCCACTTCTTCTTCCAGGTTATTTTTATATCCAAAGGAAAATACTCACCTTGTATATAAGTAAGGAGATTTTATTATTTTGGTAAAATAGATTGTACTATCAAGCCTTCCAAATTACAATGGGAAGTGTTTTGTTAATAAAGGACTTGATTTAGCTAGTGCCCACCTTTAGCAATTCTCGGTTCCACACCAAAAATTTCCCAAAGTAGCTTTCTTAAGAGATTTAAGTGAGAAGTGGAATAAATGTGAGAGTCAAGATTCCAATATCAAAAGGAAATCTGCCTTTGAAGTTTACTCTACAATAAATATTTATATCCTGGTAAGTGGAAACTTTAATTCAACTGAGACTTTAAAGATATTTTCTAGGAAGTAGGAGATTTCCACACCCTCATTTACCAAAAATTTCAGAAACTCATGTGGTGTCTGTTCTCTTATTGTCTCTCTTTTGGGAGGCTTCACCTTAACTCCTGCACACCAGGACTGTGCTGGAATTGGTTCACTGAAATTCTTTCTCCTATGTTCCAAATTCTGGGGGAGAGGGGAAAGAATTTTATTTCCTTTGTAGCACTGATTCTTTCCTGGCTCACACATGGAAAAGTTAATCAAATATCAGTGATTTGAAACATAAATACCTTTCATTTTGATAAAACGTTTTACCTTTCATTTTGATCAAAAGAACTATAAATACTGTCATGAGTGCCAGTTATTCAATCTCTTAAACTCCGTAAGTCAATACAGAGTTCACTGAAAATCTCAAGTAAATGAGACCAGATCTCAAAGACACTGAGATGAAGACCAGAAGGTTTAGGTGAAGACTCAACTTTTCTACCCAGTGCAACACATCCTTAACCCATTGACAATGAACCAGAAAGGCAAGTATGGACAGGCTAGGTATACTATCAGAGCAGCTCTTTCACTCTTGTCTGTCCCAGCCCCTTGCATGTTGTAGCAAGTGACTGGGTTTGTGTATCATTCCTCCCCACACTGCTGTGAACCTTTCTGACCCCTTTCTAAAGAACCTTTCTGGCCCCTCTCCCGGGTGCTCTGCAGGGCATGCAGCAGATGCCAATTAAAATTGTGGCAACTACCGGACTGAAAGAAGAGGAGGTAAAGAGAGAAGCTAAAAGAAAACACGGTTGAGAAAAGGATAAATCCACGTTTAGGTGGATCACACTGTTTCTGTGAAAACCACGTATTCACCTTGTAGATTTGCCCAGGATGTGGCTTTGTAAAGAGAGCATGTTGACCTATCCCATGTGCAAAGTCAATGTGTTGGAGTTCCCTTAATGTTTCTTTTTCAGGGGCTGTGGCTGCCTTTGCAGTGGGCTATGTGAAAGTCAACTGGGATCTTCTGGGGGAGCTGGCCCTAGCCATCTTCTCCATCATTAGCGCAGGCTCTCTGTTTCTCATGCATTACACGACTGACATCTGGGCATGCTATGCTGGCTATCTGATATTCAAGTCCAGCTATATGCTGCTTATAACAATAGCAGTGTAAGTATTACCAACCATTTCTCTCCACTCCTGAAACCACACCTTATTCTCTCTTCACTAGCATTTCTACAGTTCCTCGCAGAACTTTGGAAGGATTTTAATCAATTGTAGTATTTTAAATGTTGATTATGTATTAAATGGGACATAGTTAAGCCATGTTTTCACTTAACTATTTGCCCTGTGAATGTTACTAAGATTAGTCGTCAAAGAAAAAAAGAGTTCTGTGGGTTCATAACCGAAAGCAATGATTGTGATTTTTATTTCAGACTCTTTGGCCTAACAAGGTGTGGTGCAATCTGATTTTGAATGATTACTGTTAATTTTGTTTAGTTGTTTGTGTCATTCCAGGTATGTACTTTTGTGTGAAGCAAAATAGGCTCAGCAAGTTATAAAAAGTTGGATATTGAAAAAAGTAGATGCACTGATTATAAAAAACTGTATATCCCAGAAATCATATTTTTAACAATGAAAAATGTTTTGTTCCATATGGAAGTTCAGAGGCAGCTGACTATAGGAAATGGGCTTTGGTATTAACCAAAAGAGATAAGAAATATTTGAATTTCAGATCATTTGAAAGAAGTAGAGCCAGAAACTTTGTTAAGTTTTGGGATTTAGGGGCACCTGGATGGCTCAGTGGGTTAAGCCGCTGCCTTCGGCTCAGGTCATGATCCCAGGGTCCTGGAATCGAGTCCCACATCGGGCTCCTTGCTCGGCAGGGAGCCTGCTTCTCTCGCTGCCCCTGCCTGCCTCTCTGCCTGCTTGTATGTACTCTCTCTCTCTCTCTCTCTCTCTCTCTGGCAAATAAATTTTTTTAAAAAGTTGTGGGATTTAATGTGTCAAAAATGTTTGATAAGGAAATGACGAAACAGGAATATAAGCAGACTTCGAAAAGATCATGGAACAAAAGAAAGAGAATAAGCTTGTTGGCAAGTTTTTTAATGGAAATATGTCAGTTTAATGAATCAAACTCATGTCTCTTAAGTTTCTCTTTTCATGCGAGAGGATATTGTTAAGGTAGGATTATATTGCTTCTTTTCATTTTAAGAATCTTCAGAACCAAAAGTCTTTTGCCTCTGTTCCACAGAAGAGCTCTAAATAACATACACTAGCCAGTCATTCGTGAGTCGTAAGATGTCAAAATCTATATAATTATTAAAAACAAACTAATTACAGATTCGCTCAGTTACACAGCCAGACAAGATCTGGATCTTCCAAAGAATAAATACCTCACCTACCCAAGTTTGAAACTGTTGATACAATTGACAGTAAAAAGAATAACTCTCCAAATGATTCCACAGATGGGATATTACTGGCATTTTCATAAAAATTCACTGTGAAACAGTATCTAAAACCAGATAGCATCAAATATTCTCAGGTAATGAGAACTTAGAATATTTAGTTTTCACTTCTGGAAGCATTAAATTGGATTAGAGTAATTGTGCTGTATTTCCTCAATGGGTATTTTAATTCAGCCTTCAACTGTATTTTTAAAATTAATTCCCTTTCTTTGTCTCCCTGTTTGTCTAAACTGGAGGAGATTTAGACAGAGTATTGGTTACAAGACATCGCTTTTATCTTCAGTTTCTGCCTTTTAAAGATAAGAGTCCCTTGTGTGTTTTGTTTAAAAAGAAATGTAATTCAACATTCAATGACAGATTTCAGATCGCAGTTAATCTGAGTGTGGAACGCTACGCCCTGGTGTTTGGAATGAACACCTTCATGGCACTGGTAATTCAGACCATTATGACAGTGATTGTTGTAGACCAGAAAGGACTCAACCTGCCAATCAGCATTCAGGTAAGCTGCAGTTGCTGTTTTCCTAGTCAGGTAGTTGGGGGAATGCAGAATACCTAGATAATCCAATATGTAATTTTTTGAATTGCTTAGTTGGGCAAATTTTAAAATAAGTAATTCCTTAATTATCATATCGTAACACAGGTTTTCAGCAATAAGCACAGTCAGTTAGTGTTTGCCTGTGGCTCCTAACACCTCATCAGGTGCTACTCCGGTCATTGTGTCCCCTGTATGTCTGCTCTCCCACCCATCATCCCCTTCCAAGGGTTAGGAGATTTGACTAGAAATGGTACATGGCTGCACAGCTCAGTTCCTTTTCCCTACTCTACCACGGGACTTGAAATTAGCCCAATTTTACATTTTACATTTGGATCTGGGAAAGGGAGGGAAAAGCATGTAAGAAGTAGCCTCATTATATAAAATTTACTCATAGCATTGCACTACCCTGCAGACATAAACACATAGATCAGTGGGATTTAGTGTTTTTTCACTTTGGTGGTGTTAACTGGGGTTTGAACCCAAGTAACCTTGGCTCCAGAGCCCACCTTCTTAGTTACTGCATTTCTTACACTTTTATAGCTGATTCTTCTAAGACAGAAGAAAATATTGTGCAAATCTAAATGACGCATGTTAAAGTCCTAGGTCTTAGTTATCCCACAATCCAAGCAAGTCAGTGCCATGACTGTGTATTATCAATGATATACACAGTCATATTTTATATGTGTCTAATTAATTCCATTTGTTTTTCTCTAGTTTCTAGTTTATGGGAGTTATTTTGCAGTTATTGCTGCCATTTTTCTAATGAGAAGCACATATATCATCTACTCAATCAAATGCCAAAAGCAAGCACAGAGCTCTCCAGCAAGTCAGAATCCAGATGAGCTCCACCCAGAGGGACCAAGGAATGTCATTACAGGAACAAAGCTCTGACCTTACGGCAGCCACTGCATCCACTGAACAAGGACCTTCTTGGTCACAAAGTCACTGAGCGTCATAAACTGACACACTTCCAAAGCCTGGATTTCAATGAACTTTTTCAAAACCACAACAAAATCTTAGTTTTAGACCAGATACTACATGCCCAGCTGGATGCAGTTGACAAGACCCGTCACCTCAGTCAAATAGCCGACGTTGGGTACTCCAACGAGTAGCAAGGATTGGGAAGTTCTGGTTTTGGTTACTCCCTAGAACATATCAATGGCATGGAAACAAACCACGAGAAAACTTCACTCAACCTGCAGTTGATGTTCCCCATTCGTAAGCAGAAATACTAACTGAACTGACCCCTTTGCTTGTTTTAGATATTTTATCTTACCAAAACAGGCAAGAGATGGACATTTTTTTTTTTAAATCACATAACCATTTGCCTCCTTCTTTCATTAACTGTATTTCTATATTACTTGCAGTTCTCTGTGAGAATTTCAAGGTCTGGTCCCATTTCTAAGGACCTTTCTTCAATCCTGACAGCATGGTATTATTCACAAGCTATTATTTGATTATATCACCTACTTAATTCCGTCATGATTACTTTTTACTTCGTGTTCTGCTGAGCTTTGTTGTTGAAACTTGACCTCAGGAATAGCCCCAGACATTCCTCTGTGCCCAGAGAATGACATTCAAGTCAATTGCTGGGGGCCCTAGGGGTCGCAGTGAGTTTTCTCCCTACTATGACCCTAGATGGGTGTTTCAATGCCATGTCAGTGTGATCTCTAAAATAGAAAAACTTAA
Source organism: Lontra canadensis (assembly GCF_010015895.1). NCBI lineage: Eukaryota > Metazoa > Chordata > Mammalia > Carnivora > Mustelidae > Lontra > Lontra canadensis. The sequence continues at coordinate 8,095,415 of NW_022631007.1, read as the reverse complement.
GTAGAAATTTCCAGAGTTTCTAAAAGTATTTGTAAGTAAGAAAACACTGATGAGGGGGAACACCTACTTTTTAAATGGCAGAGATTGTGCTACATAAAATAAGGTGTGCAAAAATATTAAAGAGCCTTTCTAAATTATTGATGAATTGTGCTGAGAATCGCCTGTGCTTGTGTCCTTTGAAACTTCAAAAGAGGACACATGGAACAGTCTGCCATGGAAATAAAGAATGCTGATTCAAGATTTATGTTTCAAATACACTTTTCTCCAAATTCTAACATTTGATTACGGACTGAAAATAAAATTCAGCCCCAAAGCCAACACTTAGTTAGTAGAGAAAACTAATGACATTCCTACTTCTATCAAAACCAAGGAAAGGATGATCACTATTATTCTCATTTAATTTATTGTACTAGAAGTATAAGCCAAAAAAATTACACAAGCAAAAAAAAGAGAGAGAGAGAGAGAGAGAAGAACTGTAAAAGAGAAAGTAGAACTCTCACTATTCTGAAAGCAAGTATATACCCAGGAAACTCAGCTAAAAGCTGAGATCGCAGCATATAGAAAGTATATGAAGCTAACTGCCTTCATGATACAAGGACCATTTAGAAGATTCATGGGAGTAAAAGACCCAATTTATGGTAGGACAAAAATAATACAAAATAACTACATGCAATCTATTTAATAAATGTGTGAAGCATATATGAATATGCCTACAAACACTTCTGTAGATTACAAGGTAACACCTAAACACATGGAAAAGCGTATCTTGTTCTTGGTTAGGAAGAAAAAATATATAAAGATATCATGCTTTCCTTTTTTTTTTTCTTGTTAATATATAATGTGTTATTTGTTTTAGAGGTTCAGGTCTGTGATTCATCAGTTTTATATAATATCCAGAGCTCATTACTTGCCCATCACCCAGTTGTCGCATTCCCTCACCCCCCTCCCCTCCAGCAACCCTCAGTTTGTTTCCAATAATTAAGAGTCTGTTATGGCTTGTGTCTTTCTCTGGTTTTGTCGTTTTACTTTTCCCTCTCTTCCCCTATGATCATGCTTTCTAAATGAATTTATAAGTTAAATCCTATCCCGGAGGTAAAAAAAAATACAACATTTTTTTTTCCAGAACTAGTGATTCTAAATTGTATTTGGAACATTAACAAAAAAGATACTTTGTCAGGTGGGAAAATGAAATTAAAATTGTTTGCAGAGAATAAAATTCTACTTAAACTCTCATCTGCAGTAACATAGCAACATGAAGAGACAGTCCACTGGAAAAGAGTAAAAAGTTTTGAATCAATTCTTAGTTCCTAATGGGTTAGACTATGATTAAGACAGCCTCTCATACAAAAGGAAGAAAAAGATGAATATTTAATAAATTGGAACAATTTTCTTCAAGGAAAACAAAGTTGCACCCAAGAATGAAAGAATAACTCCGTCCATATGTAATATATATGTGTTAAAGCACAGATTTTAAAAAAAAGAAGGGCACCTGGGTGGCTCAGTCATTAAGCATCTGCCTTCAGCTCCAGTCATGACTCCAGAGTCCTGGGATCGAGTTCCACATGGGGCTTTCTACTCAGTGGGAAGCCTGCTTCTCCCTCTCCCACTTCCCCTCCTTATATTCCCTCTCTCGCTGTCTCTCTCTGTCAAATAAATTTAAAAAATCTTTTTTTTAAGAAAGAAAGAAAAGAATGAAACTTAAAAATAAAAAACAAACCACAAAAATACTAGGGAAAAAGTATAAACATTATTTTATAACCTCAAATCTTTCTAAAGTAGTATAAAACCTTGAAGTCATGTAATAAAGTGAATTGACAGCATAAAACCAAACTTAACGTATGGAAGAAAAGTCACTGCAAACAAACCCAAAGGACAGACGATAATCTGGAGTATATATTACAACGCTTCAAAGCTGCTTTCCTTAATTTAGAAAGAATGAATACCAACCGATAAGAAAAAGATCAGTTACCTGATAGAAAAATGGGCAAAGCATGTGAAGAGGGAATTCAGAGAAGGCAAAATACAAATGGCCCGGACATGTAGATGATATTTAAAGTAACTCATGAAGGAAACATTTATTAATGAGATACCATTTTTCACCTGGCAGACTAGAAAATAATCCAAAAGTGTAACAATACACTTGGTTCTCTGGGGATGAGTCAACAGGCAGTCTCAAAGATGGGTGGTGGGGGTATAAATTTGCTTCATTGCTGTGAAGAAAAACTCTGCACTCTCCCAATTACGAATTCCACCTATAGATTTCTCTGGTAGAAATAAACACTACTAATGAACACTGCCTGCCTGGGAAATGACTCGCAAAGGTGTTTTTCATTACAGTAGTGTTTCCGAGAACAAAGGATTAGAAGCTATTTAAATGTCATTATATTGAGACAGGGAAAATGTATTATGGTGCATCAATATATTCACTTGTAATAATATTAACTGGATAAAAAATTGAGGAAGAGACTTACATAGTGATAAAAGTATCTATAATAAATTATTAAGTGGGAAAAGTCAAGTGCCAAAATAATGAGTATGGTAGTTCACTATTTGTGCAAAAGTAAGGTGAAAAATACCTGTATCAGCTTATATAGACACATACAACTTTTCTGGAAGGACAAATAAAACTGCTAACAGTTACCTGGTATAGAGTAATGAGGAAGGGGGGAGGGGAGAAAAAGGCATCTTCCCATGGCTTTTGATGCTTGTACCACGTAAATTACCCATAACTAAAATTGAAATGCTAACTCTTAAAAAGCCTCTTGGAATATAAATTAGCATCGAAGAATAAGGAGCTGGAGATTTTTATTTTTTACATGTAACCATTCTGATTTTTTTTCATTTTTTTTGGAACATGCGTGAGTAACCTAAATGTACATGTATAATCGAAAGGAACAAACGCAGAAGACAAAAGAGTATTTTGAAAAGAGGTTTTTTTCATTTGGTATCCCATTAAAGAGAAAGGTTTTTTTAATATTAAAACATAGATTTGCTTTGTAAGGTGTGGGGTGTCTTGACTGGTTTTAACACCTTATGGAGAAATACGTTAAATGCTTTGTTTTGTACGTAGAAGGACTCGTGGAAATGACAAACAGACTTCATAAACAAATAACAGAAGTAAGGGGCTCAAAATGACAAGAGAGTAAACATTTCTGAGAAGAAAAAGGTTATGGTTCTAGCTTGTCTACACTTGCCCTTTGTCTATACTAGGCCCTTGATTTCGGTGAAATATTTAGATCCAGTTTAAGGAAGGTGTCACGTGAAGGGGCACGTGGGGCGCATTTGACAAATAAGCAGGGTCACCGGGTCTTTCAGGAAGGGGCACGCACGGTAGCAGGTGTTGAAAGGTCCGAGGGAAGTGCCTACCAACGTCATGGAAAAATGACAGGTGTCTGGGAGCGGTGGCCGGCGGCCTGCCTGGGCCTCCCAGCAGCTCTGAGTTTGCGTGGCTGCAGCGCACGCGTACCATTTCCCTTGGCCAAGGGGACAGGTGCACCCACTTGCCATAGCAGAACACAGGCAGGATCGCTTCGGGTTGTTTTCCGAATTTTTCTGCATTTTTTACTTATTTAATTTCTTCTAATTTTTTTACCTCCTTCACCTGTTTCTCCCCCCACCATCCTGTTTCTTCACCTGTTTCTCCCCCAATGCTTACTGGAAATATTGAGAGTTTTTGCCTCGTGGAAAGAGGATGGTCCCTCTACTGGACAGAATTCACTTGCATGCCTGTCCCTAAGAATTATGTCATGTTGCTTTTAGATATCTGCAATGTCCAGAGCTGGAAAATAGCTCCCTGGTAACGAAAAGCTAGAATCAGGTAACTGGCAAAATGTGCTTTAGAGTCTAGACAGCGTCTGTCTCATTCTTTCCTGATGCATAGATACTCTCCTATGTGTCAAAACACCTCAAATTCAGTTGAAAAGTAAAAAAGCAAGACGAAAGCACAATATTCTGACCTGATCATTTACTGGATGTTCCTTTACACTTGCAGAGGCAGAAAAACATCACCTGTGGGAGGCCAGGGGGCTGGGGGGGGGGGCGGTGGTGGCGGTGGAAGGGTTCTGGTTGTGTCTACACTGAGTGTCTACACAGGGAGGCTGCCCTGGGGGTCTTATCTGAGTCTGTGGTTCTAGGACTTTGAGCCACTGAGCACAAAATTCTAAAGAAATTCTGAATTAAGTTCCTTCGATCTTGGCAGCCTGGGAAGATGTTGGCTTGCATTTTTCCCCCAGCCACCCATATTCTCAAAAAGATCTGGATCCAAACATTAAGTCTCTGTTGGACTTTACAAGGGACGTTGGCTTCAGGGGGTGTATCACTAGATGTCTGGACTATGCCCTGACAGTTTGGCAGGGAGGGAAGTGGCTCAGAGGACTGGGAGCCGGGCAATCTCCAGCACTGGCAGTGCGAGAGGCAGAGAGCAGAACTCGTCCGGAAAGGAATAAAAACAAGCAGAACTGAGAAAAGATAGCTTGTTCAATTTGCCAACCTCCTGTCTCCCTGACAATGAAAGAAGGAATGGGAAGGTCTGATGTGGTATTTGATGGAACTTCCGGGGGATTTTAGTCCATGCCATCAACCTGCACCACTGAAAATATTCCTGCGAGCTGCATGACTTGGGGGGAGTTTACTTCATGGTTTTTGCACCCCAGTGTTCTCATCTATAAAATGGGGACAAGAGCAGTCTTACTTCATGGGATTTTTGTGAGGATTGAATGAGCAGAGACGTGTATATCAAGTACCCAAGAGCACCCAGCACACAGTAAAGGCTTGGTAAGTCTTGGCTGATATTACTAGCAATAATTACCTTTCTAAATGTGAGCTGTCCAGGCATACAAATTTTCTTGAGCTGCCTGAGTTTTGATTGAGAGACCACATGAGTGGCATTTTCCTAGGACAGTTGCAATTCAGATATCTCATGGTACTGCCTAATCATAGTGCAGAGCATACGTTTTGAGTTTTGGAAACTCAAACTTTGCATTGCTCTAATGGCAAAAGGAGGCTAAACTTGTCTGTGTGAGGCTGAAAATCTTGAACTGCCCTAGTAGAGATTCTAAGTAGTGGAACATTTTTATTAATTATTAATTCAGTGCTTGGTCTGAACCAGACATTGTTCTAGTTCCTGCAGTTAGCTTATTTTTAATCAGAAAGCTTCAAAAACCAAGGCTGCTTCATTTTCTATCTGCAGCAGAGAAACAGAAATTAACTCTCCTTACTTCCTCTAGCATCAGCTTCTGCTCCAGCAGATCCTGGCCCAGATTAAAACAACATATGCTGGCTTTAATCTAAATTTACCATGGTTTTCCTGCTTGAACACTAGAGAGTAAATTAAAATGTTATTTTATGTGAAGGTGTGGGCAATTTAACTAAATGCTTATATTTCCATTGTCAGGTATCCAATTTTGGTAGACCGTTTCCCCAGCGTCCATCCGTAACTTTCTAGTTAGAGTTTGTTCTTGGGACACTGTAGGAATTGGTGGGTTATAAGGAAGGGTGTAAAACCTAGTTGCCAAATAATGTCAGCTTTTTGGGCAATGGGAAGCAAGTCATTTTACAAATTTTTTTCACCAGTTTAGCTCTTCCAGACCTTCGGAATTAAAAAAAAAAAAAAAAAAAAAAAAGGCATGGGATGGGGGCAGCGCAAAACAGTATTAGAGAATTTAGCTGTGTCCACTCCACAGACCATGTTACTAGAGGTATCACACTGGAGTTTCTCTTCGGCAGGCAAGGTGACTCAGGAAACTAGCAGATTTTTTTTTAAATTTTTTATTTCTTTTCAGCGTAACAGTATTCATTGTTTTTGCACCACACCCAGTGCTCCATGTAATCCGTGCCCTCTCTAATACCCACCACCTGGTTCCCCCAACCTCCCACCCCCCGCCCCTTCAAAACCCTCAGATTGTTTTTCAGGTCCATAACCTCTCATAGTCCACCTCCCCTTCCAATTTCTCTCAACTCCTTTCTCCTCTCCATCTCCCTTTGTCCTCCATGCTATTTGTTATGCTCCACAAATAAGTGAAACCATATGATAATTGACTCTCTCTGCTTGACTTATTTCACTCAGCATAATCTCTTCCAGTCCTGTCCGTGTTGCCACAAAAGTTGGGTATTCATCCTTTCTGATACAGGCATAATACTCCATAGTGTATATGGACCACATCTTCCTTATCCATTCGTCCATTGAAGGGCATCTTGGTTCTTTCCACAGTTTGGCGACCGTGGCCATTGCTGCTATAAACATTGGGGTACAGATGGCCCTTCTTTTCACTACTCTGTATCTTTGGGGTAAATACCCAGTAGTGCAATGGCAGGGTCATAGGGAAGCTCTATTTTTAATTTCTTGAGGAATCTGCACACTGTTCTCCAAAGTGGCTGCACCAACTTGCATTCCCACCAACAGTGGAAGAGGGTTCCCCTTTCTCCACATCCTCTCCAACACATGTTGTTTCCTGTCTTGCTAATTTTGGCCATTCTAAATGGTGTAAGGTGGTATCTCAATGTGGTTTTAATTTGAATCTCCCTGATGGCTGGTGATGATGAACATTTTTTCATGTGTCTGATAGCCATTTGTATGTCTTCATTGGAGAAGTGTCTATTCATATCTTCTCCCCTTTTTTTTATATGATTGTCTATTTTGTGTGTGTTGAGTTTGAGGAGTTCTTCATAGATCCTGGATATCAACCTTTTGTCTGTACTGTCATTTGCAAATATCTTCTCCCATTCCGTGGGTTGCCTCTTTGTTTTGTTGACTATTTCCTTTGCTGTGCAGAAGCTTTTGATCTTGATTAATTCCCAAAATTTCATTTTCGCGGATTTTTTTTTTTAAAGATTTTATTCATTCATCTGAGAGAGAGAGAGAGCGTGAGTTGGGAGAGGAGCAGAGGGAGAAGCCACGCTCCCTACTGAGCATCGAGCCTGATGCGGGACTTGACCCTAGGACCCCGGGATCATGACCTGAGCCAAAGGCAGATGCTTAACCAACTGATCCACGGGCACCCCTATAGGAAACAAACTGAGGGCTGCTGGAACAGAGGTGGGTGGGGGCATGGGGTAATTGGGCAACGGGCTTTAAGGAGGGCACATGATGTGATGAACAGTGGGTGCTTTATGCAACTGATGAATTATTGAACATGATATCTGAACCTAATGATGTACTAGATGCTGGCTAAATTGAATTTAAATTTGAAAAAAAGAAAGCTAAGAGATAAATCTTGGGGGTAGGGGGAGGCCGCAGTACCCACAGCAAATTCACAGAGTATTTGGGGAGGAGGCACATCCCACACTCTGTTCCCTTCCACTAAACACAAAATAAGAACCTTGTCCTTTTTTTGTTTGTTTGTTTCCTTTTCTGTCTTTTGAAATGATTATAAGGACAACTGACCTAAGAATGCATGTGAGCTTTGAGGTTATTATATAAAATCCACAGTGCTGACTGGTGGATGAATGCCAGCCCTGTGAGCTACACCCACATAGAGGGAGAAACATGCTGGCCAGGAACCAGCTGCCAATGTCTGGAAGTGGCTCAAAAACAGGTCGTAAGCGATAGGGCAGGAGAAATGGGACAGGACGTTAGCAGCAGCCAGAGAGGGAGGCGGATACCTGAATCTCCCCACTGAGAGACCAAATTGCTTTGGAGATCCTAGAAAGGGAGTCTTTCTTGAAGGAAGTGGAAGGGGGCAAATTGCATCTAGCTTTGGAAATAGGAATTAAAGTCAAATGTCATGGAAGAGAAAGGCAAGTGTGCGCACTCAAAAATTCAACCGGATGAGAGGTTCCAGGAAGCAAATAGGACTTTGGATGAGGCTGGGGGGTGGGGGAATTGAGATTATCATAGGAAGCTAGTGAAGTAATAGCAGGAATGTGTCTGACTGGTCTTCTGGCCACTCACAAAATTTGGTGCTGAAAAAATCTGAAAACGTAGTGTCTCTAAGCGGTTGTTGATAGGATAGCAGGGATTTGTGTTTAATACCAGGAGAGATCAATTCCCTGCTGATGCAGAAGTGGAGGTCTCCTTACTCTGGGATAAGGAACACTGGTCCTTCCTTCCTGTCTGCCGAGGATAGCATGCCATGGCGTGCCACGGCGTGCTTCATTGTTCAATCAAGGTGTTCTGCAGGTGTTACGGGTCTGCCCTACAGACCGGAACTTTGAGATCGTGGCTGATGGCAGCTGGCTTTGTGTCCCAGTGGAGCAGAGGACAGACCACCATGCTCATCTTGTGAATTTTAGTTTTTGCTGACTAATGATTTCCTTTTGTATAAAGCCTCCTCTCCTCTCGCTTTTAAGACCACAAAGGTAAGCCCACACAAGTTTTAACTTATCTGCTGGAGGAAGCAGCTGATGAAAGACACCTTTCTAGTTTTTGCTATAGATACTGGTTCCACCAAATACGGGACCACTTTTGCTTCATCTTCATATGATAAAAGAAAGTATGGTAAAGTATTCATTCCGGGGCGGGGTGGGGGGTGTATCAGAACAGAGAGGGCAATAGCAAAATAATGATTTGTATAGAATTCTTATTCTACTCCTTGTCATGGAGAAGGCACATGAGTCAAATAATAGTTTAAATGTCATTGCTTTTTAGAATTTGTCCAGGGTTGGACAGGGCTGCAACATTTACTCAAAATTATACACTATTAGGTATAACAATAAAGGCAAAGCATCCTCGAAACAACTTTTGTAAATGTCCATTGAACTGATTTCAAGGATGCCTGCTACCTTCCTCAGCCATAAAAAGAATGAAATCTTGCCTTTTCTAACAACATAGATGCACCTGGGGGCGGGGAGATACTATGCTGAGGGAAATAAGTCAAACACAGGAAAACAAATACTGTGTGATTTCACTTATATGTGGAATCTAAATTAAAAAATAAATAAATAAAACAAAACAGAAACAGACTCACAGATACATAAAATAGAGGAGGAGGGGCTGGAGTTGGACAAAACAGGTGAAAAGATGAAGAGATATAAATTTCCAGTTTCAAAATAAATAAGCCATGGAAATATATTATACAGCATAGGGAATATAATAATATTATTATAATAAATTGGTATGGTGACAAATAGTAACTACACTTATTGTGAGGATCATTTTATAATGTCTAAAAATATTAAATCATTATGATGTACATATGAAACTAACAGGATATTGGATGTCAATTACACTTCAATAAGAAAAAGAGAATGCATGCTACGTTTATTATCAATTGGGGTAATATGTGACATTTAATGATGCTCATCATTTTATTTTTTTAAGATTTAACTATTTATTAGAGAGAATGTGTGCTCACAAACATAGGGGGAGGGGCAGAGGGAGAAGGAGAGAATCTCAAGCAGACTCCCCGCCAAGTGGGGAACTGAACATGGGGGGGCTCTCAATCTTATGACCTTGAGACCACGACCTGAGCCAAAATCAAGAGTCGGATGCTCAACCAACTGTACCATCCATGTACCCCAATGTTCATCATTTTACATGGCAACCTTAAGTTGTATACGATGCAGTTCTAATTTAGGCAATAACCAGCAAGGGCAGAGGAGAAAGTAAATGAGACCATGAAAGAACTTGAAAGGAATGCAAGAAGGAAACAAAACCAGTATGCCCCATCCAGCAGGTAGAAGAAGAAGAGTTCAAGCCTTGCATCCTTACAGAACTGGATTCTAAACTGCATGACCCTGAGCCAGCCACATTATCTCTCCTGGAATGGCTGCTTTCTTAACTGTCAAGTGGAGGTGATATCTACTTTGTAAAATTTTCAGAGGATTAAAAACAAGGCATAGAAAGTATGTTGTATAAATGTCTACCCAAGTAGGTATTAGGGTCAATGGCAACCCTCCGTGGTATTATTTTTACATGCTTATTGATAATATGGGTTAGGAAGAATTAATTTGGTTTGGGTAGAGAATTGCATACTTGGAGCACAGGCTGAGCACTTGAAATCTCAGGAAATGTGGACAGACAGGCACAGCCAGGTTGAAGTAGGTCCCTAGAAGTGTTATTTACAGGTGGTTATTCAAACTAAAGTGGTATCAGAGGAAGACTTGCTGTATTTGACCTCTCAGGGGCTTCCAGGGGGTATGGAGGGGATGAGAGTCTTTGTGGGCTGAAGAATTTCAGATACTTGTGTGCATATGTCTTTTGAGCCATGTAACCCTGCCACGCCCCCCTTGTACATCACTAATCCAGGCAGCATGCAGACCCAACACTCAGGTGGTCCCTTTTTGGGAAAGCAGTCTGGGTGGAGGTATCAGAGTGGTCTTCAGATTAGGGGTGCATCAAAATCTAGAGAATCTCTGAGTTGCTGTTGAAAATTGCATGCAGGAGATTCCAGTACCCTCTCTTGGAAGGGCACTCTAGTATCTCCATGGAACATGGGGAAAGCCCTAATGGAGAACTTAGTTTTGAGTCTAAAAGACAAGATCAGGAAAGTAAAATCACCAACTAAGAAATGTACCCTGAAAAAACCTGAAGATGAGGTTTTTTTTCCACACAGATGTGATCAAAACATGGACAGGCAATGGAATTTAGGGCATTGGTATGATTATTGTAGAAATTACAAGGGAAAGAAGGAAAAGAGAAGGCTGAGATATTGGAAGCAAAACAGAGACATCTCAATGGAGCTAAGGAATGGTATGACCAAGGTAGCTGATGACTTAAGCAAGAAGAGGTAATTGTAGATAGAGCTAGTTGACGAGGTTCCTTATTAGGAGAATAGGGTGTGGCCATGAGAATGGGGAACGGAGACAGCATGGAAAAAAGGAGTCCCTGCAGATGAGAAGACTGAGGAACTGGGAAGATGAGATGCATTTCAGGTGGATATTGAAGAACTGTAAAATAATAGCAGGACTTGGGTTGAAGAATTGATGCCAAGGATTTGGAAGACGGAGGAAGAGAGATGGGGAAGTCAGTGAATATCGGCAAGTAGACCACGATGAAGTGGTCAAGTTAAGTGAGTTCTGAAGAAATGAACATTGTCTGGAGACAGCCTGGAGGGTCAAGGACAGTATCAACTACCACATGTGAACACCCGAAATCACAGCTAGAAAACGATGGAGGTGATATTTGAACTCAAGATCCTGGAAAATACTAGCAGAATTATCGCTCTCCTTAGCTGCAGGAAATAACTTCCATCCCCTTCTCTCTCATTATCACCTCCTCCATTTCTATATTCTTGCTCAGTCTTGGAATTTTGCCTATTCTTCTCCTCTTCTCTCCACAAAGGCTGAAGTTTTCCCCTGTCCCCATCAAGTCAGTCTTCTATTATGTTGATCTCTGGTTTCCTCAAACCAAAATTCAGAGGGCAGAGGAATTTCAACATCTCCAGGATAGTAGAAATAGCTGTAGGTCCCTGAAAGTCATGGAGAAGAAAAGACCAGAAGTTCAGCTCCACATTCAATTACGGAGTTGGGCAAACCACCCAGTCAGGCTAGACAGAAACATAATGAATTAAAGAAGAGCGTGGGCTTCTAGGAGCACAGAGAACAGGTGACTCTCAGTAAGGCTCGTCCATGGCTCCACAGATAATCATTTCATTGATTACACAAGAAAGACCTAGAAAACCCCAAAAGGATTCCATATGGGAGAGAAAATCCCTACTTTCTGTGAAGTAGAAGTAAATGGAAAGCAGTTATCTCAATTTAACCTCTGGCAAATATTTTTCATTGTTGTCATTCTGATGTCGTTCAGTTTCTGAATTTTATTGCCTCCTACTCTGCTTAAGTAAGAGCTTTATTAATAGAAACTGGATCAGTATTTACTTTACCTCAAAGAAGAGGACAATCAATCTAATAGATCTTCAAATAAATCAACCTTCATGTGGGCCCCCCTTATGAAGGGTTAGAGTGGGTGGTAGATTACATGACGTCACCTGGAAGGTCATCCCTCCCAAAGCCAAGATTCCACTCAACGCTATTCACTCTTTACCAGAGAACATCTTCTTCCATGGTGAGCATTATTTCTAACCTTCCTTCAAAGTGAAATTACCAGAAGACTCGTGGATTGTTACTGGCAAGTAAGTGTGAACGCCCTTGTGGAAGCTTGTACCTCTCACTGTAGACAGCACTGCTCAGGCTAAGTATACCAGAAGCCAGGTACCTAACATACGAGTCCTTTAACACGTCACATCTCTTTTCAGGTTTCTTTTATATCTAATACTGCAGGCATTCATGCACGCATGCACCCCCACTCCCTGCTCGCTTACCTCAATGGTCTGTGAAACAGGAGGGATCTTGGGATTCAAGGAGAGAAGATAAGCTCTGGGAGGCTGAGCAGGGGAGGTCCCCTCAGAGGGTAGATTTTATCTTGTTAGTTAACCTCACCAATATCTGTGCTTCTCTGGCTGTTGGTAACTCGATGTCATCCCCACGGACCACCGCCACCTTCCAGGGCTTCCTCCCTCCTGCCTGGGACATCTGCTGACTTTGATTCCCTGTATGGTTTTGGGTCTGCTCATGAAAAGCACTCCTGTGAGATTCAGAAGATGGAAAATAAAGAAGTGGATAGTATTTTCCAAGGCAGTTACCTTAACTGCAGTAAAACTCAGGGTAGAATCCCTTCTCACAGAGCCCTTTGGATAAATGTAAATACCTATCACCTTAATAACATTTAAATCCAAACTTCCTGAAGCCTGTAAGAATATTCTGTAACATACCAGGATGTATACAAATAAAATACCATTAAATTTAAACAATTACTAGGTAGCGTCAGATATTGTACTTTTAAGCCCAGAAATGCAAGTGGAAATTTGTCTGTAAATTCATATAGCACTTAGGTTATCTGGGTCCTGTTAGAACCATTTCATAAAACACACTAGCTTTTGCCATTTTAACCCATAACATATATAACTCCTACTAATTCTACTTCTCTGGAAAACCCTGACTGATAAAATAATCAATCTCAGGTTATATACTTTGCCAACAGTAGATAATTTATCCAAAAAATGTTAATTGAGCACCTACTAAATGTGAATATAGTAGACACCAAGATGATTCTGGCTCTTCTATTTTAAAAGGCAGAAATGGACAAAAACCATTAAGCACATTAATATATAGCAAGTGGTGACAAAGCATTACAGACAGGAGAAAAAAAATTTTTGGACAGGGTGTCCTGAGAAGGACTCTGTCTAGGAAGGGACCTTGAAGCCCCATCTGTTGGAAAGTATGGGGCACAGTCTGCAAGCACCTGGAGGAGGAGTATTCCAACAGGTGGAGTAGGAAGACTCGTAGCCCCAAACAGGAAGCACATTTAACCCACATGGGCGTTGTCATTGCACGCAGGACTGTAGGTGTATCCCGTGGGATGTACATTGAGCTGCACTCAGGAGACAGGCCCTGTCACTACCCAGCAGCCATGTTATCTTCCGGTCTCTACTTCTAGAAAACTGAAGAATTAGGACCAGATTGGTGATTCTTTCCAAAGTACTTGTAGTGGACTTGCATTCTACAACCTCCTCTCAAGGATTTCCAATGTACAAATAAAGACTCTGAGGAACATTCCAGCAAAGGAACTCATGTAACTTCATTTAACCCAATGCTTCTGAACTTATTTGGTCTCAAAACTCTATTTCTGTTATGAATAGAATTTGAGTGCATTGCAAACACTATCAGAAATACCGGACTCTAAGGAGCCAGTTTATCTTTCAGTACTATAGCTGTCTGAATAATGGGACATAAAATCACACACACCCGTCACCCCTCCTGTCTAGCTAGCAGGCCCTAGGACTTCAAAAAGAAGGGACTGGAGAGAGAACAACTTTTAAATTTATTTTTGGCAATAGAACCTTTCTGACATATAAATTCCTATGTGAAAAAATAATAATAACAATTACTAAATTCCTATTTTAACCGTCAATAAACAAAGCAGATAAAAATCAGAGATGCCTGGGCTGAAACAGGTCTGGATTTGCTATGACATCATCGGCTGTCTGTCCCCATGTGCTGGGATCACGCTGCCCTCTAGTGCCTAATACGCAAAGAGAGTAAAGCTAAAACTACTACAGTAATCTCTTTAACACTTCCAGCCTCAGAGTGGCCCCAAACTGCTGTTTGCTAATCTGTGATTCTCAAAGTGAGGTCCCCAACGGTCAGCACCACCTGACTACTTTTTAGAAATGAAAATTCTCAGTCTCATCCCCTACTTGCCAAGACATGCTGAATCAGTAGGTGGGGAAAAGACCCGACAGTTGGTGTTTAAACACCTTCTCCAAATGAGAAGCAAAATCATAGCTCAGCCCATCCTCCACAGGCGGGAGTACCATGTCGCTTTCAATTAAGAAAAAAAAAAAAAATGAACTTGGAACAGCTCGTAACAACCAAAAATTCACAGAGGAGTTTCTCTACCTAGGACTCGTTCAACAATTTTCACTTTATGCCATTCTTTCAGACTTAGTATGAGTTACATCCACTCCAACAATACCACTGGACCCAATTTATCTGTAGCATTGACATGAATGACAAAAGAAGGTTCTAGAATGAGCCTGTCCCACTTTTCTTTAAAGAAAATTTCTGTAATGGTAATGCCCATCGTAAAACATAGGGTTTGCATTGTGAAGTAGTGGTGAAAACCCTGTAACTCTAACTTGTGTTTAATACATACACAAGATGGTCTTTCCATCATAAGTCTTTTTCCTGGCCTGCCATGCTGGATCTATGCTCTGTTCAGACCAGGCAGACCAAATACGGGTGAATGAATGAGTTAGAACAATTTTACTACAACTACAACAGAACTGGCTTTCTTCCTTCCTTCCTTTTTCTTCCCTCCCCAAAGGCTTCCTGACTACTTGGGGTGACTGAAGTTTCTGTTGGCTAAAAGCACAAACCCAACCAAAGGTGCCCTGAGAACATCAGCCTCCTGTACAAAAGACACCTTCATTACCATTGTGGCACACTCATTTCTAAAACTTGATAATTTGATAAAGAAGACAAACTCAGTAAAAAGGAGTGCTGTCATTATTGACATCAGTATCTCAGCGGGAACGTCAATACAAAATAAACTTACCAGCAATGACTAAGCTCTAAGGAAATTTATACATTTTTATTTAAAAATTACAGTCTGCTTAGGCAGGTGACCTAAAAGAGTGAGGCACTCTTTTATCATTTCTGCAGCTCATACAATGAGAACACTTCAGTTTTTTGAACCACTAACTTATGGGGTATAACCAATGTTTATTACCTAGGTGAAGATATTTATAGGTAGCTATAAAAATGAACTAGGAAATTTCATTCACTATGTAAATATTCATTTGTCCACAATAATAAAGTATGAATACAAGGAAATCCAGGATAGAACATATTCAATGAAAAATTTTAAAGTGTAATAATATATCATACATTTTGTCCAAGTTATCAAAAATTCAAATTACAAGGAGAAGGGAGGAAAAAATAAAATAAGATGAAAACAGAGAAAGAGACAAACCACAAGAGACTCTTAACTCTAGGAAACAAACTGAGGGTTACTAGAGGGGAGGAGGGGAGGGGGTAGTGTAACTGGATGATAGGGATTAAGGAGGGCACGGGACGTGACAAAGCCTGGGTGTTATATCCAACTGATGAGTCACGGACCTCTACCTCTGAAACTAATAATATACTATACGTTAATTAATTGAATTTAAATTAAAAAAAAATTTAAATTAGGTGTATTGTAATCAATATCAGCTTCCTAAAGTGGCTGCAAAGCACTACAAAGCTGGGTGGTTTAAAACATCAGAAATTGACTGCCTCTCTCATAGTTCTGGAGATTAGAAGCTTAGAACTAAGGTGTCCGTAGGTCCCTTCTCCCTCTGAAGGCTATAGGGAAGAGCCTTCCTTGCCTCTGCCAACTTAAGGTGTTTCCTGGAAATACTCACTGTTCCTTGATTTGTAGCTGTATCATTCCAATCTTTTCCTTTGTTGGCCCGTGGCCACCTTCTCCCTGTGGGTCTCTGTATCTGTGTCTCTCCTTATGAGCTTCTCACTCATATCGGAATAAAGGCCCACCCTACTCTAGGATGACCTCCTCTTAACTAATTATATCTGCAACAACCCTGTTTCCAAGTAAGTTCCATTTTAACGTACTGGAAATTAGGACTTCAATGTATTTTTTGGGTGGGGACACAATTCAACCCTTAACAGTCCACCTTCTGACCTCCCAAAATTCACATTCGCCCCCCACGTACAAAATTACATTCACCCCATTCCCAACATTCCCAAATGTCTTAACTATCCCAGTATTCACTCTAAATCCAGGCTGCTATCTAAATATCATCAATTCAGAGTCCCAAATTTCATCATTTAAATCATATAAATCACTATGGGTGAGACCCGGGGTATGATTCATCCTTTGGTAAAATTCCCCTCCATCTGTGAACCAGAGAACAAGGTATCTGCTTATAAAATAGAATTATCATGGCATAGGATAGACATTCTCATTCCAAATAGGAGAAATTGGAAGGGGAAAAGGCAGGTAATGGGTCTCAAGGAAGACTTAAAATCCAGCAGGGCAAGTTCCATTAGATTTCAAGACCTGAGAATAATTCTTTGTGGCTCAATGCTCTGTCCTCTGGGTCTGACAGGCCAGCAGCCTTACCCTATAGGCCTGAGGGGGTCTCATCAGCCCAAACTTCTGCATCTGTGCCTCTGCTCTCAGACTCACTCCCTTTTTTGTTTCATGCCCCTATTAAGCCAAGCTGGTAGTGATTCTACTGGTATAACATTCTCAATTTTATACCAGTAGAATGCAATTCACAGAGGTCCAAGCCATCAGACCAGAGGGTCCTCTATGGAGCTTTCCAGGATAACCCCATCTCCATTCCTGGCTTCTACCAAGATGGTTGATTGGATCCATCAGCCAAACACCTGAGCTCTTTAGCCAGTGATGGTCCAGCCACACTATTGGCACTGTTTATAAAGTATGCTCTCTAGATTGTCTGGGAATCTTACAAGTCACTGAGTGCTGATTCCTTTTTGCTTCGGAGTTCTTCCCTCAATTTCTTTCCTTTCTCTCACATTTTATTATAAGTAGAAAGGAGAAGCCAGGCTGTACCTTCAACACTGCTTGGAACTCTCCAAGCAAAGTTATCTCCAAGCAAAATTCATTGCTTACAAGTTCTACTCTCTTTCCAACAATGAAACATAATTAAACTGTGTTCTTTGCCATTTTACAACCTTTCTTTAGAACCAAATCACCTTTCTTCCAGTGTCCAATAACATGTTTCTCCTTCCCATCTAGGACATCACCAGAAGCATCTTTATCGTTCATATTTCTAGCAACATTCTGTTCCTGGTCTCTAAAACAATAGACGCTTTCTCTGTAGCACTCCTCTTCTTTCTGAGCCCTCAACAGAAGTGCATATAATGGCAATATTTCTACCAACAATCTCTTCAAGGCATTCTAAATTTTTTTCTATCTAGTACCTCACAATTCTTCCAGCCTCTACCCATTTTCCAGTCCAAAGTCACTTCCACGTTTCTATGTTTGTTACAGTACCACATCACTTCCCAGTACCAAAACTGGTCTCAACAATTCATTAATCCTTGTGATTTCCTGGGTGCAAGGGAACCATGCCATTGAAATGAGTCCCTAATCTTACCTGATAGCATCCAAATAGCAAGATGAGTGATATGAACACTGAAAGTCAACTAGAAAGAAATCTGTCTAATCACCATTAAAAATGATGATTTTGGCCAGTGTGTATTAACCAACACAGCTGGTTAGAAAGGGCAGAGCAAGGTTCAGATGGAAAATGTTGACATGTAAAGCTGATTTAAGTCATCTAGATTAAAAAAAAAAGAAAACAAATTTTAATACTGAGTCATGGTGAGCTGGAATATAGAGATCATTTTCTCCTAATTCTTTAAAAAGTATGTCCAGTAAATGTTCATTAATTTAGACAAGAATCTAAATGAATTTAGTAAAACATTTAAATGGAGAAGTATAGGTGTGGACAGCATGTGTTTCAAGCAAACCCTAACTAAATTGATTATGTTCCCTTTATGGCAAACCATAAAGGTCTGATTAAAAGACAAGTAAGAATGATTTATGATCTCTCATATGTAAGTTAGTATTTATAAAGGGCTTTCAGACAATTTAATTCCTTAAAGAAATAGTTTTCCTCACAATCTTAAATTGTAAACTTACTCTTTTGGTGTCTTCTTATTCTCTTAAATTAATTTTGAAATTATTCCTACATTGTGTACTGATGATCAATAATTCAACTTACGTGGGTCTAACATTATGAGCTGCTACTTTATCAGGGATTCATTGGGGGTGTGATTTCCTGGGTCACTGGAACTAGACCAGACTCTCAAAGAAAGGCCAGGGAAAGACACTGGTATTTACTGTATTAGGCAGTGCCCTGAGTCGTCTCCTGTTGACCTCATGAACTCTTCACAAATAATAAAGTACATCACTGTTACCTTCTTTTAATCAGTGGGGCCCAGAGAGGCAAAGGAATTTGACTAAGTTCAGCCAGCTATGTTAAGTACAGCAGAAAACACATCTATCAGAAGGTCCACATCACAGTAATAGCTGGGATACTTATTAAATGCCCACCCACTCATAGCAGTGCTCCTGCTCCTCAAACAGCAAGGGCCCCAAAGCTGCAGAACTCCCCCTCCTGAAACACCTGGGATGGACCTGTGTCCTGAAACGGAAGCCCACTGTGTTCAGTGCACCCAACGTCCTCCTCCAGAAGACTAGAAATTTACATTTTGACATAACTAAGCAAATCAGGGCCTTTGTTTGGTAACTTTTTAACTAATTTCCAACGACCTTTGAAGCAACAGGTTAAAAATCAACTAAGAATTATCACCTGCTTGAACTATTAAAATCATACCACTAGAGTAACCTGAGATTGTAAATTCAGTATTTGTCTCTTTTTTAAAGCTGTAACCCTACCATTAGTTTTAAAAAGAGGAAAATGCCTTGGAATTAGAAAAGGAGGTCTAAGGAAGGAATGTTTGCAACTATCATGTTGGGTTCTTCACTCCCGTCAGTCTCAGGGGAGACCACATATCAGGGAATAGCACATGCCTCGTGGTTTCAACGTTCTTCGCATTAGTTTTCCACAGGCCATAAGGAAAGCCCTTCAATTCAGAGGGGCTACGCAGGCAGAGCACCACAGAGAAAATGAAAACGCAGGGTCCTTTTGCAGTGAGGATACCAGCAGGGGGGCCAACTTGGAGCCCGTCCTGAGAGGAGCCCTCCCAATTTCACATTCGAGAGGATTTGTTCTGGCTGTTTCTCCCCATGATCACTTGTCATGTGAATCTTCCCATGGTGGTGGTAACGGATTCCGTATTCTAGTCAGACCAACAAATCCACCCATCTTGAGTTCAACACTCTTTGACAAACCGGCTGCCAACATCTGAGGTGGAAAGGGAAGTTACCCACCTGCCCAGATGAGGACAATTGGGGCCTCAGCCCCTTCAGAAACTGTGTCCAGGGGTCACACAGCTCAAAAGGTGTAGTCCAGATTTGAATTTCTCAACTGCAAAAGCCGTGTTCTTCTCACCAGGAAATCCTCGTTTCGTTGATCCAAAACTATTTTCATGGTAACCTCCAGGGGCATCTGAGGGCTCAGTTGGTTAAATGACTGACACTTGGTTTCAGTTTAGGTCATGGTCTCAGGGTCCTGGGATTGAGCCCCACATTGGGCTCCATGCTCAGCGGAGTGGTGGTGGGGGTTCTGCCTGGGATTTTCTCCCTGCCCCCCTCAAATAAATAAATTTTGGGGGGAAAAAAGAGTAACCTTTATGTTCTTTTTTTTTTTTTAAGATTTTATTTATTTATTTGACAGAGGGAGAGATGATAAGTAAGCAGAGAGGCAAGCAGAGAGAGAGAGGGAAGCAGGCTCCCCACTGAGCAGAGAGCCAGATGCGGGGCTCAATCCCAGGACCCTGAGATCATGACCTGAGCTGAAGGCAGAGGCTTAACCCAGTGAACCACCCAGGCACCCCAAACTTCCATATTCTTGAGAAGCAAACAGTGGCTGGTATTTCCTACTCCAGAGAACAACTTTAAGTAATTAGAAAACTTGGGAAATATCTCCTTATTATTATTTGAATTGTTCTGCTCAGTTAGAAACCATGTTTGGCCCAATGGCTGTACTTTGAACAAACATTTCCAGAAGACTTTTGATGTGTGAGATTGTGTGTTAGACTCAGTGACAAAAATGAATCCCTGCCTCCTGCCCCCCTAACTGCCAGGCTAACAAACAGATGTGCACATCAGAGGCACCTCAGTGTCTTCCAAAGACATGCCTTCCACAGAACGCATAGTGTGTGCTTACTGACTGGCATTGTTCTAGCTTGTAGTAATGTGTGTAATCTCTACAACACGAGGTAGATATCACCATCCCCACTTTACATATGAGAAATCTGAGGTACTGAAGAGGTCGGTAACTTGCCATAGTTTACAAGCTTGTAAATAGCAGGAAGAATTTGGACCTTACTGATTCCAGAGCCCTGCCCTTGACCGTCAGGGCACCCTGCTTTGTCAGGGCTGTGACTGAGAGGAAGCGTAGATGAAGGAGGGAGAGAAGCTGGAGAGGGTCTGGAAGCTTCGGGGAGGAAACGGTCAATGACTGAGTGAGTGACGTTCTCTCAGAGCAGTCGACTGCCTCCCTAAGGGCTACACGTATCTTCCCTCAGCAGACTTTAAGGCTTAACCTCCTGAACTTAAGTTCTCACGTTTCGGTATTAACAATGTAAGCGCAAAAAACAGGAACAAAGCAAGTGCTAAGTATCACCTCACAGAAATACTTTTAAGTCCTGTTGAATTTCATGCATGATGCCATGTTGTCTAGATGTCATGGAGTTCTTCTGAAGAGATATTAAAAACAAATCAAATCACCTGGGTGGATGACAATGCAAATCTGTGGTTTCTTATGCTAAACCAAGGTTCACCTTGAGTTTGATTCTTAGAAAAAGCAAGGGGTCTATCTGCTTTATAAATCTTCACTCCCCAAAGGCTATTTTATTCACCATTTTAAAGCACTCATTAAAGTGAATTTCCAGTTCATCAGCTGCTACAGGGTAATAGGCTCATGACAGGGGGGCATGAAGCAGATGTTTGCTTAGCAACTACGTTTATCAAAATTCCACCAATCTTATCTTATGCCCAAGATTTCTGCCTGAGGAGAAATTCCCTGACTCCTTTCTACTGAAAAAGATTCCAGGAGAAACCTACTGGCTTGCGGTACTGGGGAGTAAATTTTCCTCAGTGACCCTGCCACTCCAGCTCAGATGAAACTTAAGCCCTTTACTGCAGTGTTTTCAGGTAACCATTAGTTTTCTCTTTAAACCAAAAGATCCAAAGACAAGACTCAAGTCCCTGTATTTTGACCTGTGATATGTGTATTTACTGTCATACGATTTTCTTATTGTCATTTTTAAGACCATAGGACAAATGGAGCTTGGGGAAGAGAACACAAGTTTTATGAAAAGAAACCATCAATCTTTGGACTTCCTTTTTTCTTTTTTCTCCAATAGTTTAACCATTTTAACCATCCATGAATTGTTGCCGGACGTCACCAAGCAATTCCTGGGTTTTCCCCACAGTAAACCTCTGCTGCTTTGGATTTTTCTCAATGATGAAACCATCAGAACCATTTGTCGTACCTTATTTAGCAGGACCAGATAAAAATATAAGCCTCAGTGTGGTAAGTTTACTAACATGCTTATCTTAGATTTATGTCTTGTTAGAACCAATGTCTAAAGCCTTGGGTGGGAGCAAAGTATCAACACTTCTTACAATCTCAAAGACGAACAAATGGGCCTTCATGATTTCTGTGTATTTGTCATTTAAAATATAAAACTCTTTGCTACCTCACAAATGGGGTGAGTTCAAAACAACCTTTGAGCTGCATAAAAACAATACTCCTGGATGTCATTGCTTATTATTATGAATCTAAAATAAAACAGCCATACCTAGATATAAGCATAAACCTTAGAGGATAGTATAAGATTTATAGGGGAAAAATTGGGAAAAAGCATATGAAAAAATCCTCTGAAGATTTTTTTTCCTCTTTATGTGTAAATATGAAGGCTATTGTTGGCTTTTAGGCAGGTCATAGGATCTAATCCTAAGGAGCTTATGAGTCAGTGTTTCTCAAACCATGGTCCGTCGACCCACGCAAGAGCATCACCTGGGTAACTTGTTAGAAATGTTCATTTTCAGGCCCCACCCCGGATCTACTGAGTCTAAATGTCTGGTTTTTAATAGACCTTCCAGGTAAAATTTAAGAACCTTCCCTTTAATCACTGAACAATAACAAGATCAGACAAAGCACTGTATCGATTCAATTTCCTTAGGGAAAAAATGTCGCACCCATTTTTATGGGTTGGTTATAATTATATCTCCCTTGGCCTCCCTTTCCTGAAAAACATCCTCATGTCCTTACTGGACACCAAGGAAAGTCTTCCCTCTAAACCCATCCACCATCTTCCTTCCCAGTTAAAAAGGTACATGCCAATCTTGAATGCCAGTAAGTGCAGATAGGTTTGTCTGGGAGATACCCCTGGACTGGATTTAGAGTCCAGAGACGGTCCCTAGAAACAGATCTGGAACATAGCTTTTCCCGGGTTAGTGACTACCTCTGTCGGGAAGAGCCAGAATGAAGTTCTATCAAACTATAAGAACACTTAGGTAGAAGGTGACCTGAGAACTCAAGGAGTCAGGGCACAGTTTACGTCAAAACACATTCTCGGGCTCAGTAAGTTGGCAGGTTTACATCAGTGATCTGGGACCCTGGGATCTGAGAAGGATTTAAGGGGTTCTACCCCAACCTTTTTTACATCATCTCCAACCCACTATAGATTCAGCTTATAGAAGCTAAAATAATTATGTTCTATTGATGGGCTCAGATGATTTGCTGATACCACCGACTCCTTCCTCGAAAACTGTGGCCAAAGCTGACTTAAAAAAGAAAGATAATAACTGGTTTCTCGTGGCTCCTCCACAGCAGCCCAAAAGAGTAAGGCCAAGAATGCGGAAAAACAGAAGACAGACTAGCATTCCTTCTGATATTCGGTCTTGAACTGGTCATTTGTCCTATGTGTTCCTGATGACCCAGATGATCTCTTGATGGTCTGCACATACTGATGTGGATCAAAGGCAAATATGGTTAGGTTCTGCCAGTACTGAAACATTCTTTTTAACCTTATTGAAGAAGAGTCAACTATTTTAAAAGGAGAGGCAACAGCACGTGAGCAGGCCGATACTGCCCTAGGGAAAGCTGGTAAGCCTAACATAAGCATTATGGCCTCTTTCCCAGCCTCAGTGGCTTATGCAGATGATACTCCATTTTAAAATGTAAGAAGCAGGTAACTAAGAACAATGACTGCTCTTTCTTTATACTGGAGGGAAGAACCCACATGTTAGGAATATCCATGATTTGGGCCATTTGTTTTCCTTGAATTTCCATTTTCCATGACTTTCCACTGTATTGTCAGAAACTCATGTGAAGTATCAAATTGACGTGGGCCAAGCAATGTGTCCTAGGATGGATACATGTCCTTTGAATAATATATTTTATGTCAGAGATCTATGGTGTGTTTTACTTCCAGTGCTTTTGTCCTTATGCCCCTCCCCCACTTAACCTTACAGATCACAAATGAGATCTTCCCAATATGGACATACTCTTACCTGGTGCTGCTGCTCCCCGTGTTCGTCCTGACCGATTACGTCCGCTACAAGCCAGTCATCATCCTGCAAGGAGTCAGCTTCATCATCACCTGGCTGTTTCTCGTATTTGGCCAAGGATTAAGAGCCATGCAGGTGCTAGAGTTCTTCTATGGGATGGTCTCTGCCACCGAGGTGGCGTACTATGCCTACATTTACAGCGTGGTCAGCCCTGAGCACTACCAGAAAGTGAGCGGCTACTGCAGAAGCATCACGCTGGTGGCCTACACAGCGGCCTCGGTGCTGGCCCAGCTCCTGGTATCCCTGGCCAGCCTCTCGTACTTTTGCCTCAATGTCATATCCTTGGCCTCCGTCTCTGTGGCCTTTCTTTTCTCACTTCTCCTACCAATGCCTAAGAAGAGCATGTTTTTTCATGCAAAACCCAGCACAGGGGCTTCTCCAAAACCAAGAGGAAGAGATGCTTTCTTAGAGGAACCTCAAAAGGGTCACAAACCAGTCTACCAAGAAATATTCACCTTTTCAAAGAATCTGGATGATGGTTCGTTAAGCACTCCAAAGCCGGAAAACGCAACTTTGATGGTTTTTGTGCAGTGGTTCCAAGATCTGAAGGAGTGCTACTCCTCAGAGCAACTTTTTTACTGGTCCCTGTGGTGGGCCTTCTCCACAGCAGGTTTTAATCAGGTTTTGAACTATGTTCAAATCCTGTGGGATTATAAGGCACCATCCCAGAGTTCTACAATCTATAATGGAGCAGTAGAAGCCCTTGCAACCTTTGGAGGTCAGCATACCAGACTTTATCTTTTCAGAGCAGTTATTGTTCTTAGTGCAAGAAATATAGTCTTCCAAATCATAGTCTTAGATTCATTGTACTGACTTCAATACTAAAAACCAAATACTCTGAAAAAAAAAAAAAAAAGAGCTTTAACACAAAATTTAAAAGAGGCAATGAATATAAGGGAAGATTGATGAAGTTATCCATGGAAAATAAAGTTTTGCCTACCCCCTAGAAACAGGGACTGCAAATTTCTGTCCCACTGGCCAAACCTGGTTTGACCATAAAGAGTTGAATGGTTTAGGGTTAAGCTACCAAATCACTTTCCTCTCTAATTGCTCTCTAATTCTAATTGATAAACTGTGGTTTGCAAACTATTAATAGAGGTGGGCAAACAATGGCCCAAGACCCATGAGAGCTAATAATGTTTACATTTTTCATGCGTTGTAAGGGAAAAAATAATATATGCCAAGGTTTGTAAAAATAATAAATCAACCAAATAAAAACAAAGAAGACTATGTAGTCTGAAAGCCTAAAATATTTACTCTTTGGCCCTTTATAGAATACAGATTTTGAAATCAATGTAGTGGATTTCTGACCAGCATTTTTAAATCAAAGAACAGAATAGAAAATTTAGAATAGAATAGAATACAGAGCACAGCAGCTTATAGGGATAAGGTCTGTTTTGTGAAAACTGTTTACATACAAATATGTATGTACTGGTGGACATATAAAACATATTTCTTTTTTTCAGGCTATGGTTAAAGAAGTTTGAAAGCTACTGTTCTATGAGCTACTTTATCATTTAAAGGTTCCTTTTGAGACAACTTAAATAATTTATTTATATCTTTCCTTAACTCTACATGCAGAGATTTGCCAAAACTTGTTGCCTTCTGATTAAGATTATTTTCCCTACTCAGCTTTCCCCATTCCCTATTATATCCAGATTTTTTCTGAAATAATAGTGAATCAAAACAGGATTCTTATAATCTTACATCCCATTTCTTCTCCACAGCTAGCTTATTGTATTACCTTGTATACTGTTCTCTCTGGTCCTTTCTACACAATATACTTTCATTATTTTGACATTAGTAAGAAGCAGTAAGAATTGTGTCTCTCCACAGTAGTTCTTAACAAATAGCAATCTTTGAGTGTGGAGAAAATGGCAGCGGGAGACAACGAGTGCTAGGAAAGGAGAAAGGCAGGGTGTGACATGTTGGGAGAGGGGGGACCTCCAAGAGGCTATGTGTGTTCCTGAATATTTATTCCTTCTCCTGGAGCTGACTGGTTAAGTGTTTGCTTCAACCTTATTTACCTATTGATGGATTTCTGATACTGAATTTTGTGCAGCAGGAAAGAGGCAGTGAGACTGAGTGACCCTGAGAAGATCTCTGGGAGAATGAGGGTTTCCAGCTTCTGCTACAGGATTCCCCCTCAACCCCATCCTGGGCTTTTGACTTCCGAAAACTTCCCTCCTGGCTGAGAAGCTACCGTGGTTTGGGGGTTCTTAGATTCTTGTCCATGGACTCTTCTTTTTCCCAGAACATATTTTGTGAAGTTTAAAATCCTTTTCCAAAGAAAATGAGGTGAAGAGGAGGGAAGATGGGTTGACACAGGGTTAATCCTCTAGAGTTTGAAGGGTAGAGCCCAGAGCTGTCTTTGAAGTGAGCCCAACAACGCACATGGTTTTTCCTGATATTACAAAGCTTTCACATCAAATAAGACTTTGAAGATATTATTTTTGAAGTTGGGGTGTTCCACACCCATATATTTATTGAACATTTCAGGGTCCATTGTTGAGATAATATTCTTCTCACTTCCTTTTCTAAAAATTCCATTTTGACTCCTAGAAACCTGTTCTAGGATTTGTTTACCTTAAACTCTTTTCCTCTCTAAGGACTTGCTCCTTGGGAGAAGGGAGAAAACAATCTTCTTCTCTTTAGATAATGTACCCTTACTGAAGGCATGTGTAGGAAAGGTAAAATGGGCATAAAATTCATTCTTTAAAAGCTCCCCAAACACAATTTTTCTTTAGTCTCTTTGTGATTGTGAGGACCCTAATTAGTGTCAAATTTTTAGGCAGAACCAGGTGAAGTAGACTGTTTTGCTGACCTAATGCCTTATGTAAATTAAGCCATGTCTTTAAGAAAGAAAGCTAAGGGTAGCAAGAAACCTGACAACTGATTACTTCATTCACAGAACGATGTAGGAACATATTATACATACATCCATATAATACATATCATCACATGAATATGTCCCGGGGGTATGTCTTGTGACTACATGTAGGGCTTGGTTCAGAGTTTCTCATCCTCAGCAATACTGACATTTTGGGCAGGGAAATTCTTTGTCCTGGGGGACTGTCCTGTGCTTTGTAAGATGTTCCATAACATCATCGGTCCCAACCCACTAGATCCCCTTAACATACCACCACCAGCACCACCCCACACCCTTGACAAGTCATGACAACCAAAATTGTCTTCAAATATTGCCATGTCTCCCCTGAAGGACAAAAACACGTTTGTGAGAACCGCTAGGTTACGATTAGTTTAAATTTGAGTTAAGGGCAGCATTTCTACAATTCTGTCACACACTATTAAAATGAAAAGTTGATACATCTCATTTCTCCAGTAGGCTATATTATTTTCAAGAGCAAGGATCCAATGTTTACCACCATATTTTCTCACAGAGAAGCTCAAAAACATTTGATGAGTGAGTAGGTGAATGAATGAGTCAACAAAGAGGGGAATGATTAAACCAACAAATGGGGGAAGTGTATAAGAGAGAATTCTTAAAAATAAGATAGGTATGTTTTAAGGATTTGAGGTAATTTTTAAATCGATGTTATAAAGAAGATAGAGAAAACAGGGATAAGGACAGAGAGAAAGAGAATCCCTTGTTGCTAGAACATCTGTTATGTGGCACAGAGGAGGACATGGTAGCAAGGGCTGGCATTCAGTCTGAAGAACCTGGTGCCTCACTTGGTCACCAAGTGTTCACAACGGACTGTTCCTTCCACGGTGCTTTGTCTTGACTGAACTTGAGTCAGGCTCGTCTCCTTATAACAGACCCCTTACATTCTGCTTGCCCCAATTCTGAGTAAACACAACACGAGGTGGAATGTGCCCCAGCCCCCATCATCTTCTGAAGATGGACCGCAGCAGGACACTTTCCTGTCAGTCTCCATTGATCGTTTCCCCTTCCTTGTCCAGCTTCCTCTCCAAAGATCCCATTTATGGCTGCTTGCCCTACAATGAAGGATTACATTATAAAAGTAAACCCTTTTTCTGTTTGATTTTAAGATGCTTGCAGATTTCAGCAATCACAGTGTCCTTCCTATTGAAATTCTTTCTTCTAAATAAAGCCTCCCCCTATCAAAGTCTGGATTTGTTTTTGTTTGACACCAGGTTTCTGAACCCAAATTTTATCTTCTGCGAAGGGAAGAAAAAAGGAAAAAATGGCCTCTCTGGGGCCATTCCAGTCTGTGATTTACGGAGACCCAAATTCAGTTGGTCTATTTCAAACTTTAAGAGAAAAAGATATGCACACTTCCCAGAGGTGGATCAAGTGATTGTCATTCAATCAAAGTTCATGATTGGTCAACATTTTTTTTACTATAGCCTGGAAATGCTTCAGTGCCCATCCAGTGTGAATTTTAACAAAACATCACCCTACTTTGTATGTGTGGAATGACAAGATGTAATATATATTGATTCCTTCCTTTCCAGGGGCTCTGGCAGCCTTCACAGCAGGCTGTGTGAAAGTCAACTGGGATCTCCTGGGAGAGATGGCCCTGGCAATGTTCTCAGCAGTGGATGCAGGTTCTCTACTTCTCATGCATTACACAAATAATATTTGGGTGTGCTACGCTGGTTTCGTGATATTCAAGTCAAGTTACATGTTTCTCATAACGATAGCAGCGTAAGTATTTATCATTTCTTTATCTAAATCTCAAGCAACAGAACAGGTTTCTTTATCTATTCTTCTAGTTCTTCTGAATAGCATTTGCAATGTTATATTTAATGCTTAATATATTAATATATTAATGCTTAATATAAGAAACAACAACAATATTCCTATTTTAACAGACTTTCTCCTGGAACTTGATTAATCAGGCAAAAAAATTCAAAGTTCTCATAATTAATAAATAGCAATATGCTCTGAGGTTTTGATTGTTTATATTTTTTATTGTATTTATTTAACAGAATAATTTTATCGATTTTTTTCATTTATAGCCCTCTTTTTTTTTTAATTTGGTAAAAACATGTAACATGAGGGGCGCCTGGGTGGCTCAGTGGGTTAAAGCCTCTGCCTTCGGCTCAGGTCATGATCCCAGGGTCCTGGGATTGAGCCCCACATCAGGCTCTCTGCTCAGTGGCGAGCCTGCTTCCCCTTCTCTCTTTGCCTGCCTCTCTACATACTTGTGATTTCTCTCTCTGTCAAATAAATAAAGAAAATCTTTAAAAAAATAAAATTAAAAAAAAAACACGTAACATGAGTTCTATCTCTCTTTGCAGACTTTTAAGTGCACACTGCAGGATTGTTATCTGTAGGTACAATACTGTACATCAGACTGCTAGAACCTATTTATGATACATAACTGAAAGATATGTATTTATACACATTAAGTAGCAACTTAATTTTCCTCTTCACGCAGCCCCTAGAAACTACCATTCTATTCTTCCTTCTATGAATTTGATTATTTTAGACAACTCATATCAATGGAATCATGCAACATATGTCCTTCTATGACTGAAACATTTCATGTAGCTTAGTGTTCCCAATATGCATCCATGTTGTCCCATATTGCAGGATTTCCCTTTTTTTTTTAAAGGCTAAATTATAGTCAGTTGTACGTTTACACCACATTTTCTTTATTCATTAATCCATCTACAGACATTTAGGTTGTTTCCACATCTTGGTTGTTATGAATAACAGTATAATGAACATGGGAGTGCTCTCATTTCTTCTAGGTCCTGATTTCAATTATTTTCGATAAATACTCAGAAGTGGGAATTTCTGGATTGTATGGTAGTTCTATTTTTAACTTGTTGAGGGACCTCCGTACTGTTTTCCATAATGGCTGTACCATTTTGTATTCCCACCAACAGTGTACCATAGTTCTAATTTCTCTAATTTGATTTTGTTTTATTTATTGAGATGTGATTGTATCTAATTTTGACTCAGTTTAGTTTTCACCCCCTACCTGCTTGAATAATCATAGCACATCTGTTTCTTTTTGAAACAATTTATCAAGTAGTCTCAGAGCAGCTGTAGAACTGAAGCTGTTCTATAAAACTACATATAAAAATAAGAAATGTTAAATCATACAGTAGTTTAAACATAGGGAATATTTGATCTCGATTAATTAGAATAGAAAGAAAATGAGCTAAGGAAGTGATGAATGTTGCCTAGAGAATACCTTAAAAAGGACTAGGTAGGTATTGCTCATCATTTCCTGTGTGGCAGTATGTTTGATTTTAATTAGGAAGTTGATCAAAGACAAAGCAAACATCTAAAAATGTTTTCCTTGACCTAACATCAGCTGTATAATCTTGGACATGCTATTTGGCCTTAAATTTTTCTTAGACACCTATGGAACACAAAAAACTATATCAATATATGCATTATGAAGTCCCAGAAGAAGTGAACATAAAGGAGAAAAAAAGTGTTGTGATAATGGTGAGAAAGTTCCCAGATTTGATCAAAAGCATTAATCATATATTCAAAAAATGCATGAACATTCATTTAAAACATTAATTTGTACATTCAAGAGGCTCACCCATGAACTCCATGTAACTTACAATTGAGTTTATATCTACCAGCTTGTTGTTTACTATTTGTCCCACTTATTCATTTGCATTTATTCCTCTTTTGAAGTTAATTGAGTTTTCTTTTTTAATTCCATTTTTCTTGTTTTTCTTGGCTAAGGCTTTATGTTTTTAGTGGGATTAGATTTTTAACTCATCAGTTTTTGTTAAATTAATACTATACCACTTTGTGTGTAAATACTTTACAGCAACAATTCCACTTATTCCCTGTGCCTTGTACTATTTTAGAGATTTTACTCCAGTTTCTGTTATAAACCCTACAATACATTATTAGTCTATTTACTTCAAACAGGAAAAAAATTTTTTTAATTAGGACCAAAAAAATAATCTTTTATATTTACTCATAGATTTACAATTCCTAATTCTTCTCATTTCTTTCTGTAGATCCATGTTTCCATCTGCTATTGATTCCCCAAGCCTGAAAACTTATTTTATTTTTTTTAAAGATTTTATTTATTTAGTTAGTTAGTTGAGAGAGAGAAAGAGAATGAGAGAGAGGGAGCATGAGAGGGGAGAGGTCAGAGGGAGAAACAGACTCCCTGCTGAGCAGGGAGCCTGATGTGGGACTCGATCCTGGGACTCCAGGATCATGACCTGAGCTGAAGGCAGTTGCTTAACCAACTGAGCCACCCAGGCACCCTGAAAACTTGTTTTAACATTTCTTTTAGTACAAGCCACCTGGTGACAATTTTGTTCAAATTTTATTTATTTGAAAATACATTTTATGTCATTTTAAAGTCTATTTTTGCTGATTAGAATTCTAACTTGATAGTGTTTTTTCCCCCATTCAACACTTTAAGGATTTATTATTATTCCATTGTCTTCCAGCTTGCCTTAAGGAGTTTGTTGTCATTTTGGCTGTTTCTAAGATTTTCTATTTTTATTTGATTTTCAGCAGCTTTACTATATTTACATTTTCTTTATGGAATAGTATGATTTTTGGCTTGCCCTGTTATTTTCTTATTGTTATTTTAGTCTTACCTGACCATCAACATCTTAACAAGGAGATCTCTATCTTCCCCCACTTTTATTTTAGAAATTATTTGAAAGGTTTCATTTTCTCTCAGCAGTCTAACTCTTGATTAGGAAAAGGAACTTAAGTCAAATCTAAATTAGTTTGATTTAATGCTCAATTGCTATATTTAGGAAGATGGAGACCTTGAAAATTAGTAAAAAAAAAATTTTTTTCAGAGTTATTTTTACTGTTGTTGACCACAGCTTTCACATAGTGAAAAAGTAAAAAGTATATTATTCTTGAATATTTCAGAACAGGTTGGTTCACAGCCATCTGCATATTTATTGCATACTGTGAAGCTAGTCAATTTGCTCTACTAAAGAAACAAATAGGAAAATTTGAAAAAAAATTATAAGATTAACTGTCAGAATATGAGATAGTTTAGGAAAAAACAACCCAAATGTTTTGGTGTTCTGAGAAATTCTCAGAATGATTTATTATAGACATGAGGAAGGGTTAAACTATAGGAATAGTGAGAATGCTAAGATTCTGAGAGGCCATGAAGATGGAACTCATATTTTGATTGTCAGGGTTTTCCCAGACAGTATGTTCAGAGCATTCTACATAAAGCTCAATGATCATCTTTCATCTAATTTGTCAATTCAGTCAGATGACTGATAAGCTTAGTGAAAAGGGGTATTATTTTAGATATAATTAACTTTGGTTACATTAATTAAATTATCTAATTACTGGGCAGGACTCAACAAATAGTATCTTAGTGTTAGGATACACACTCACAGGGGGGTGGGGAAGAGAACTTGTCCTCAAATATCCACAAAATTTGGTGCTAAATAAAATTATCACTCCCATGTCCAACTTCAGAATACTAATAGAATATCATTTTCTCTGTAGGTGAATCCAGTCTCTGTAACCTCACTTACATCTTTTTACTACTCTAACTTCTAAGAAACTTTTAAAATAAATTTAGCATGTGTAGGATAAGTGTATTTCTAATGTAAAGGATTAGAGTTCAGATTTGGAAGAAATTCTAAGGTGATTGACCATCCATGGTTTCAACCATCATGTGATACAAGAAGTTCATATAAAAAAAATCTGATTATTCTACAAAAGAAGATATTTACTCCATATTTCTGTTTCATGACAAAAGTGATAAATTTAATTAATATTAGTCAAAGCTCTTATCTGGGTCCAGTTAAGTATTCCCTGTTGGAGTGAAAGTAGAATCATGCTCGTGCACTGGTATGCCCATGAAGTCCCTGCTTCATAATGAACATTTGGTTAGCATTTCTGGAAAACAACAACAACAATAACAATAAGCAAGGGGTACCTGGGTGACTCTGTCTGTTAGGCATCTGCTTTCAGCTCAGGTCATGATTCTGGGGTCCTGGAATCAAGTCCTATGTCAGGCTCCCTGCTCATCGGAGAATCCACTTCTCTCTCCCTCTCCTTCTGTCCCTTTTCCTGCTCATGTTCTCTCTCTCTCAAATAAATAAAATCTTAAAAAAAAAAAACTATGAACAAATACAATAATATAACATTAAAAAAAAACTTTAGGCTATTGAATTTTTTTATGGGCAAAAAACAATGTTTTTGTTTGCTTTATAAATTGTTCCTGACTTTCCTTTAACATATAGGGTAAATGGGTAAATTCAATCCCATAATGCCATAATATATGGAACATAAATGATCAAATAAAATTTGAAAGTGGTTCTATCTTTAAATTACAGAATATCTTACAGGATTATCTGTATTTAGTGTTAATTGCCTAACAGAACATGAATACAATTCAGTTCCCAAGAATTTATTAGCCCCGAGCAGTGTACTCAGCATGGTAGATTTATGCCTATGTAAAATGACC
Organism: Lontra canadensis; assembly: GCF_010015895.1. Classification (NCBI taxonomy): domain Eukaryota; kingdom Metazoa; phylum Chordata; class Mammalia; order Carnivora; family Mustelidae; genus Lontra; species Lontra canadensis. Next base: position 8,062,364 of record NW_022631007.1, on the reverse strand, counting down.
CAGCAGGAGCTTTTAAAAAGGTTTTAGATAGTATGATTCCTTGTCATTTCAGTTACCTGGGACAATAATTTTTGGGTTTAGTCTGAAAAAGCTTAGCATTCAATTCCATGCTGAGCCTGATGTCATCATTATGCCTCTATCTGAATCTACCACATATAAAGGTCTTATCCAAAACAAAGTAATCACTGATACTTTGTTTAAGCATCTGTACAGATTAAATCAAGATTCCAACCTGGAATAATCTGTATACTAAAAGGGAATCTGCCATTTGATTTAATCTAGGTTTCAAGAGCATCTATCTAGTATAGCATTTTTTTCCCCCAAAGGAAAATTTGTTAGCTGAGCAAAAAAGTCCTGAAATTATAAGGCTCACCTGGACCACATGTTATATTCACTTTGTGGGATCTAGGATAATTTATGGGTTTTGTTATGTTGGTAATGTTTTGCACTGAAATAGTACATTTTCATTGAATCACATAATTTTAAAATGTTTATATTTGTTTTTTAATGTGAGGATTTGGGGAGAGGATGTAAAAATTCTTTAAAATTTTCCATTTGTTTTCATTTTTTAAATAAATTCAGGTTATAAATATTTTAGCTTAATTAGATGGAAGAATTTGAATGCATATATGTCAGTCTTACCTGACTAAATTCAAAAACCCAATCATTTATTTAAAATGAACTAAAAGTCAGACTGAACCAACTGTGAGAGCAAATAATTTGTGAGTTTTCCAGAGAAAAATTCATCTATTAGACTCTGAAACTGCTAATGTAGACAGTCAATGATCCAGAAGAGAATCCAAATAAGTAAAAACTCATCAAATAGACTTGTGATTTACTCATTGATATATCAAGGTTAAAGAGTGGCTGTTAAACCATATCCATGTCCAATAATGTTCAGTGTTCCTTAGTTGCAGAACATTTGGAATATTTGGCTTAATTTTAGAGAAGGTTAATTAGTTTTAAATTCTTATACTATATCACATCACATGGAATGTTAAAAATATAACACCTCACTATTCCATTTACCCTTCTTTCCTTTTTCTCTGCTAGAAGAACTTTTCAGCAAGAACTTCAGCAGAAGCCTGGGCTGCCTGAGGGGAGACAAATCTTGGAAACAACACAACTCCCTGCTCTGTATTCAAAAGCCTACATATGTGGGCACCTGGGTGACTCGGTGGGTTAAGCATCTGCCTTCTGCTCAGGTCATGATCCCAGGGTCCTGGGATGGAGCCCCACATCAAGCCCTGAATAGGGCTCCCTAGTCAGTGAGGAGTCTGCTTCTCCTTCTTGCTCTGCCTCTTCCCACTGTCACTTGTGTGCTCTCTCTGCTTTCTCTCTCTCCCAAATGAATAAAAAAAATTTTTTTAACAAAATAAAAGCCCACATATGTGTACTTTCAAAACTCTTTCCATTTGTACACTTTTAGATTTCAGGTTGCTGTTAATCTCAGTGTGGAACGCTATGCCCTGGTGTTCGGAATCAACACCTTCATTGCCCTGGTGATCCAGACTGTCATGACTGTAGCTGTGGTTGACAACCAGGGACTGGGGCTTCCGGTCAGCATCCAGGTAAGGGCATGCCTCTGTGCCCTCACTGACACAGAGGTGTACTTTGAAAACTATACACACACATACATATGTTTATATTATTACACATAGTAATTGGACTTGCTGAGATATAATTTTCATAAAATAAATTGACATATAAAAAATGTATTTACAGTTCTGTTAATTTGGGCAAACACACAGCTGTGTAGCCACCACCACATGAAAATAAAGAACCACCCCTTCAGCCAGACAATGCCCACCCCACCTTGCTGTCAGCTGCCTCTCTCCATGCTACCTCTCCAATCAATTGATGGGTTTTCAATCCCTATCGTTTTGTCATTTTAGGACATTCCATAAATGGAATCATAGAGAGATAGCCTTTTATTTCTGGCTTGTTTTCATTTAGCATGGTGTCTTCACTGAAATAATTTTATACTGAGAGGTATAAATACGATGTAGTTAAGATACATCCTATTTCTTAGGAAACTTTTTCATTAAACAGGTGACCTTTTCACTGAGCAGGTAAAAGAATGAAAGCATTACCTAAAATAGACCCATAAAGTCATTCCAGTTTAAGAGGTTCTCATTACCCAGAGCTAAATGTTTTTCTTGCCCTGGTTAAAATTCAATCTTATGAATGCTTAGTTCACAGATTTCATAAGCCTACTCAGTCTCATGGACAAAATGGTAGATCTTACATGTCTCTACACATCCCTAATGCAAATGTTTAGAATATTGAGTCATCTTCTTTAAAAACAAAAAGAGAAAAAGAAATCATTTCAGGATACACAATTGAATGAGTAATATTTAAGAAATCTCTTTTAATCTCAAACTAGTTTAACAGATACCTTCATTAAATAAATATTAAAACTAAGATTACTATAGACTTGGGTCTTTTTGAGGACATAAAGAGATCAGTTGTTACTTTCTAAAATAAAATTTAAATTCCTGTTTTATCATCCAGCTTTTCAGCTTTTTAGAAATCATAGGGTATGTGATGTGATCAAGAGAGCACAAGCCTGAAATCAACAAAGTATGGATATAAATCTTGATGTTTATGAGTGATTTCTTAAGAACTTTTAATTCTATTATAAAACTAGAAAGAATAGTGTCATGATATCCCAGGCATCAATCACTCAAATTTATGGCCAATCTTATTTCATCTGTACCTGCCACACACTTCCTCATTCTTCCCCTAGAGATATAATTTTTTTAAAGATTTTATTTATTACCTGAGAGAGCATGAGAGAGCACAGAGGGAGAGGGAAAAGCAGACTCCCCACTGGGCAAGGAGCCTGATATGGGATTTGATCCCAGGACCCTGGGACCATGACCTGAGCTGAAGGCAGACACTTAACCAACAGAGCCACCTGGGTGCCCCCTGTAATTTCTTTTTTTAATGTCTGTTTTCTCTTCAGTAGAATGGAAAATATAATACCTACTTCATGAGTTCTTACACAGATTAGATGCCTGCCTTTAAAATATACCATTCCCAGGCTATAGTGTACTCAATACATAGATGTGTCTCTCTCCTTTCTTAATAAAAAGAAACAAGAGATACTCACATGAGTCAATTCTGTTGACTTACCTTTTCTGAGGATGCACTTACCTTTTCTGAGGACTTCTGCAGGAATATCCTCCAGATATCTCCTTTATTTTTCCACAAATCTATTGAGTCTTAATCTGAAATTAATGAATTCCTAAAACTGAAGGAGGCAACCCAGAACTTAAGAAAATTGCCTGTCAGTCTGTCCATCCTCCTCCTTGCACTATTTTGTGTAACCTGATTTAAGTGACAACTTTGTGGGAAAATCAATAAATTTTGACCTTTCGGGGGAGCTCACATGGACATCCAAAGCCGGGGGTGAAAATTAAGTTTGGCAGAAAAAGTCACACTTCATTTTTGTTTCCCCTGATAAGCCAAGATTTCCAAATCCTTTTATCTTCTCAACCAAGGGAAATCTAGATTCAGGGAACTCCTCTAAAATCTTTCTTTGTATTTCTATCTTGTCTTATCATCTCTGCCACTATCCTCAATGCTACAACAACTTTCTTTGAGATTCTTTCATGTAAGTTAGGTAAAGTAAAACTCAACTCCTAAATAAAGTACTAGTTTCCCCAGGTGCCAGAGCAGGGTAAGCACAAAATATACAGTCCAAAGGCATAAGGGAAGACAACCCCTATTTCTATCAAATATCCCCCAGACAAAAAAGTGTTACTGCAGATTTCTGGGTTTGAAAAGCAGCCCTCTTAAAATTGATTTTGGGTAGAAATCTAATAAAATACACTTGGATTAACTTCAGAAAACCAAGAATAAAGGGTTATATTGATTAGTAACTCCCAAGTCTCAATCATAAATGTCCATTTATCATTGGTTATGCACTTAATGATCTCCCATGAGCTTCTTAATATAATTTCAAGTGCCATTATAAAAGATTGGAATCTAAAAAATAGAAACTACAACCTAAGTCAGCATTTTCATAGGACATAGAGATTCAGTGGAAAGAAATCTGCATTGAGGCATCCTGAACTAATTCCTCCATTTCCTCATTATTTCTCAGCCTGTTATCCCAACATAGGCTTTTATAGATTTCTCAATTTAAAAGGACCATAGAGATCTTAGAAAAAGGTTCCATGTATATCTTTGAATATTACTGAAAGGCTAGGGGGAAAATGCCCATGAGAGCAGCTAAAAGAATCTTTTTACCTCGTCTAGAAAAAGCTAAGGAGTAATTTAGCTAGTTATGTAAGAAGCAGTAACTTTAGAATATAGCTTTACTGAAGGCATAAGAACATACTGTGGTACACTGATGATATAAAATAATTTTCTGGGGGAATTTTGTTTTAAAAAATAGATGAAATTCATAGGTGTAAATATGAGGGACTTTTAGAGGGAGTGGGTGAATAATCACACAAATCCAAAAAGGTCAACTTTTTAAAAAATAATCCTTTTGAGGGGCACCTGAGTGGTTCAGTCAGTTAAGTGTCTGACTCTTGGTTTCAGCTCAGGTCATGATCTCATGGTCTTGAGATGGAGCCTGGCATCAGGCTCTACACTCAGCAGATAGTCTTCTGGAAATTATACCCTTCACCCTCTCTCTCTGCTCCTCCCCCTGTATGCTTGCTCTCCACCTCCCCAAATAAGTAAACAAATAAAATCTTTAAAAAATAATCCCTTTGTTAGGTTTCACATGAAAACACACAATTACTCACAGGTTGGTTACCTGTTACTATATCCCTCCATTCCTCTCACTCCCCACCCAGTTCCACCCTTCAGTTTGCAGAGATGCCCTTTGGAATGGAGAACACACTGGTAATCATCAATTTTTTTTAATATTTTATTTATTTGACAGAGAGAAATCACAACTAGGCAGAGAGGCAGAGAGAGAGAGAGGAGGAAGCAGGCTCCCTGCGGAGCAGAGAGCCCGTTGAGGGGCTCGATCCCAGGACCCTGGGACCATGACCTGAGCCGAAGGCAGAGGCTTTAACCCGCTGAGCCACCTAGGTGCCCCAATCATCAATTTTTTATTGATTGAGAGAGTTGACATTCATTTAACTCCCATTCATGAATCTCATTATTTTCACCAGCCTCCTCCCTGGATGATCTTGAAGCTTAACATGAAAAGCAACTCTTGATCCTGTCATGGGGGAAAAATATTGTTTCCTCTCACCCAATTTGGTTCTCAGCTGCGTCTCTGTAACAAAAACAAATTAACAAAAGCATACAAATGTATTTGATTTAAGTTTTGTGTAACACAGGAACCTTCGTAAGGAAGTGAAGACCCCAAGTAATAGTTGAGCCTGAATGTTTTTATGCTAGATTTGATAAAGGGTGGAAAGTTATGAAAAAAAAATATGATAGGACAAAAAGGATATGAACCAAGAATAGTAAATTGGGGGAACTTCACACTGCCTGTTCATTCAGATTCCTCTCTGTGTCCTTTTATCTTTGGAGATAAGGATGTTCCTTTCCTCCGGGTATAGACACTCGGTTCTTACGACCTGCTCCAAAGGAAGGCGGAAAGTCCTTCCTGCACCTGCCGTGCCTCAGACTCCTTCAGTTAAAAAATATTCACTATGCCAAAGTGTCATATTTGGGAGTAACTTGTCCTGAATCCCATCACCAGCAAGTTGGGGAAGCACACAAGAAAAAGAAAAGGGGAAGGCCACTGGTACAAAGTGACCCTTCGATGACATGGACACCACAGCTGCTGCTCTGCTCTATCTGCCATGTGCTCATGGAGAAATGAGAAATGATCCTCCCCAGCTCTCTTGGCAGGAAGCCACTGCACTCAGCCACTCGGGGACCAGATGGACCCCTGATTACACACTCCATTAGATTATCTAGCTAGGATAACTGGTACTTTTGGCTGCCTTAAATTAAATAAAAATTAGGATCATGAAAATGGAGTTTTAGTTTTAACCCCAAAGGGCTTAATAAGGGAAGGGGCACTCTAAACAGAAAGATTATCTCACAAAAAGTAGAACAGTGACGCTATTATTTTGAGTGCATGGAATGGGGATTCCTTTAGATTCTGGGAAGCCTCCCATATCAATTCTGAGATTTTTTTGATGTATTTAAAGCATGGACTATTGGCCAGTCCAGAGAGTCAGATGAATGTTTTCAGGCCGCATTCATTAACTCAAAACATGTGAGATGTGTGGTCTGTTGGATTTGGGTTTCACTATTTCATAAACCATTTTTGAATCTTAAAGAGTAACTGAAAGTGAGCCCAGATTTTCATTATCAAACAAAATAACTGCCTATACAGATTTTCAATGAGTTTGAGTCCTGATCTTTAGACATTGTCTTGTTTTCTTACTTTTCTGTTCTAGTGGAAATGGTCTGAAGGCAAATACCTTGAGAGGAGTGGGGTTGAGGGATTGTGTTTGAAGAAGGAAAAGAAGGGTGGTGTCCACGTTGTTTGAAGTTTAAAGTAAACAAGTGTTGTTGTTTTTTTAAATATTAAATTAAGAAAGACTTACTTTCATTAAGAGCTATAGAATTTAAGAAATACTAAAATAAGAAAGGCTTATTTCCATTAAAGCAACAATAAACTGGATATCAGAAAAAGTCCTTTACACTACAAAACACCTAGAACTCCTGCATATAAATTTAAGATTTTTTTTTTAAATAAATGGCTGAATTGGTAAGAAATAAGAACACTCTGCAGAGGTCAAAGCAGGAACAAGAAACCAGATAGATAAGGAAGCACTGAATCTCTCATGTGCTTGAGCATCTGCTGATTCTCCCAGCGACCTGGAATTTTGGTTTTAGTGGCAACCCCAAAAGCTGTATCCTCCGTGAGTGGTGAAGCAGAAACAAAACATGAAATTATGGGGGAAATGCCAACATAGAAGATGAATCTGGGTGGTATCAGAGGAATTTACTCTGGAAATTTGCTTTCATAAGCCAGCACTCACATAATTCTAGGGCCCAGTTTCTACAGGCTAAACATTTTTTTTCTTTTCCTAAAGCTGAGTATTTAGTTTGAAATGGCCCTGGTTGATAATGGCCCCCAGGTGCCTGTATGTATCAAAACAAATGTTCTCTGGAAAGACTGTCCCTCAATACAGAAATTAAAAAAAAAAAAATTGCCACAGATAAAATGCCACCAAATATGAGATTATTTTTTAAAAAGTCCAAAATCGGGACGCCTGGGTGGCTCAGTTGGTTGGATGACTGCCTTCGGCTCAGGTCATGATCCTGGAGTCCCGGGATCGAGTCCCACATCTGGCTCCCAGCTCCATGGGGAGTCTGCTTCTCCCTCTGACCTTCTCCTCGCTCATGCTCTCTCTCACTGTCTCTCTCTCAAATAAATAAATAAAGTCTTAAAAAATAAAAATAAAAATAAAAAGTCCAAAATCGTGCCTGGATATAAAGTAGCATGAGCCAGCCAAGTGAAATAATAAAAAGCAGAATCAGACTGACAAAGATTTGAGACAGAAGAATTGCCAGCATTAGAATATAAAGATGTTTGACAGGCTTGTACACAAAGGAAAATAATAACATGAGAATGGAATGAGGTACTTCATGAATGCTTGTGAATATTTGGGAAAAATAGAACTCATGAGATTAGAAACTTAAATATGTTAAGAGCAAGTTAGACACATAATAGGAAAAATTACTGAATGGGGAAAAAAATCACCAAGAATACAGCAAAGAAAGAGGGAAGTGGAAAAATTAACACATGTGGAGATGAAACTGAGAAAGTTTAACAAATATCTATCTGGAATTCCTTGAAGAGATAATAAAAGCAGTAAAGAGATGCCAAAAAGGAAATATTCACTGAGAATTTTCCAGAAGTATTCTCAGAATTAAGAAAAAAGCCCCCAAAATCTCAAAAAGAGTAAGTAAAAAGAAATTCATTTCTAAGCACACTATGGTTAAATGCAGAAAACCAAAGAAAAAGAAATCTTAAAATTAGAGAAACAGAAATCAGCTATAGGTGGCCGAGAGTGGACCTGTCAGTAGCTTACAGTAGAAGCCAGCAAAGCAAGGGCTTCAAGTGTTACAGAGAATAATGGCCAGCCCAGAATCATAGACAAAGAGAAACTCTGTTGTAAGAATAAGAGTAAAACAAAGACATTTTCAGACAAACAGAAATAGAATCAGTGTGTTATCACCAACAAACCTTTACAAAAACAATTTCTAAAGTAAGCATTTGAGGAAGAAGGAAAATTATCCCAAAAGGAAGCTATTCCCAAAAGAAGGAATGTGAAAAAAGAACTAAACATGTGAGTAAATCTAAACAAACACTAATCATTAATACTTAGGGGCATCTGGGTGGCTCAGTCAGTTAAGCATCCAACTCTTGATTTTAGCTCAAGACATGATCTCAGGGTCCTGGGATGGCGCCCCCTGTTGCACTCTGCAGTCAGCTTGGAGTCTGCTTGAGATTCTCTCTCCCTCCCTTTCCCTCTGCCCCTCCCCATCCTCTCTAAAATAAATAAATAAATAAATAAATAAATAAAATCTTTAAAAGTAAAAAATAAAACAATAATACTTATATTTTATATCTTGAGGAGTTTTTTAAAAAGATGCCCAAAGTACTGGCCAACAATAGTATCTATCAGTAGAGGATGTTCAAAACTCCCGATTTTTGTGCTCTTCTGGAGGAGGGGAGGAATTATTGATTAGAAACTGCTAGGGTGACACACTAAGCAGAGAACAGGTTGGGAGTCCATCTGGTAGGGAGGCGGATTTCATCACCAGCATTGTTTAAATTGCTGCAGCATGACGATAATGAGATGCAACAGACTTTTAATCAGTTTTATTATAGTTTTAAAATTCTCTGCACAGAGTTCTCCCCACTTACTGCCCATACCCAAGGCAGACAACTCCCACCACCATCACCTTTATACATTACTGATTTGTTTATTTAAGAGTCAATATTTCAAGTGTAACCATGAAAAAAATTAGAAGTAGATTATGCAATTTTTATACAGAAGAGAGGAATTAAATAGTATGTGGAAAAAAAGTCACATGAAAGAGCTCAAGAAAGGAGGGGAAAATTAAGGAGCATGAAAAATCGAAAAAATATGGTGGCAAAAAACACAAATATGCTAGTTGTCACTAAAATAACAAATTAACTCATAGATTGGACAGCCAATTTACAGGAAATAGGGGAAGCAAAAGAACTCATTACATGACACCCAGAATAATCACCAAAAAACCCAACATCTGGGAAATTAGTTTTTCAACAAATAAAATTTTTTAAAAAGATCAATAGCGTCTTAAGAAATTCAGTAATCAATCACAATGTGTGGATCTTATTTGACTACTGATTCATACCCAGAAACTAAAAATATTATGAGACAAGCAGGGAAACTTGAATACTGACTAGAAGACATTAAACAATTGCTAATATTTTAGGTGTATTAATGATTCATGGTGACGCTTTTGTGCGTCCCTCTTTTTAAAGACACAAGCTGAAATATTTATTACATTATATGATACTGGATTCAAATTAATCTGCGAGGGGAAAGGGGAAGTGACTGGGGAATTGTAGAAACAAGAGTGACTATGAGCTGGTGATTGATGAAAACAGGTCATGGATTCATGGGCATTTGGATACTGTCCACTTTTGTGAATGTTTATAATTTTCCAAAAATAAAAATCAAGCAATTCAAAGCTGAACAACCCAGGAAAAAAAATAAAAATGTATCTTCAGGTTAGATTCTTAAAGGATTACAACTATAGTCTATTTACAGAAGACACATTTAATATTACAAAGACATGTGAAGTTTGGAGGGGGGAAGGAAGGAAAACTCATACCATGCAAACAAAAATTTTAAAAGCAAATACAGTCTAATTTTTTAAAAGATAAAACATAATTAAGGCCTCTTGATCTGTATAGCTAAGAAGAATCATTAAAAATGATTAAACATTTCATCGATTCATTAGAAACATATACAAGTTCTAAACTTCTGTTCATCTATTAGTATCATTTCCATATTTTGAATAGATATGCTGTCTTCTTTCTTTTTATTTTTATTTTTTTGGATAGAATACTGTCAAGCATGTTATATTCTAAGAAAAAAATAAACTCCCAATTTCATACACTAAATGTGAATATGAAAAAAGAAGGCAAGCAAGAAGGAAGACTATACTCTATATAGATGGAGAGTTTCAGAAGCACAGTTAACACTGATTGAATTCTACTACATGGGTATTGTTCTATATATCTTATAGGTAATAACTCATTTAATCCTCACAAAAAATGTGTAAATATTGTTATTATTCTAATTTCATAGTTGAGAAAATGGAGGCAGAGAGAGAATCCATGATCTATTTAAGATCTCCCAGCTAGTAATAAAGCATCACTATTTACCTTCAGTGTTGAATACCCATTTTAATGTCATTCATTAATTTATTTTTCTTTTGTAGTTTTTAATTTATGGGAGTTATTTTTCTATTATTGCTGGAATTTTCCTGATGAGAAGCATTTACATAATCTGTTCAGCCAAATGCGGAAAGGAAAAATGTAGGTCTACTGCTACTGGTCAGAATCCAAGTGAACCGGAGAACTCCATGTCTGGTATGAACACAGTAACACAGTTTTAGCCTGGTCCCTCCTAACATGGACTCAAAGGGTGGACAACTCTGAAAATATATGGTCTATACTACGTGACATTTTAATTTTTTGTCCTAGATTAAGATACCATAAAAGACAGGATTATCATCAACCTTATCAACACCACATCAAAGTCTCTGCTATGGGCTGGTGAACTGGATACAACCAAAAACTGTAGTCAGCCAAGTGGAAACCAGCCATCTTTATGGACTTGATGAGCAACTAGGACCCTAAATACGGTTTTAATACTTTCGAGTCCACCCCAAAAGAACATGGAAATCAGACAAATGGGACCATGCAAGAACAGAAACATGAAATATCACAGAGTGAATGATGTATACTGGCTTTTTGTGCCCAACTTCATAAAAATGTGATTTGTTTTGGTTTGAATAGTAGATAAAAAAAGTTTCTCATGCAGGCCTGATGCATAATAAATGATCAACATGTGATAACCATTATGATTATACTCCTACTATATACTATGAAAAAAGTTAGAATGGGGGAAATCATTTAATTCCTATAAGATTAGGCCAAAAAAATAAGGAAAAAAATTTTTTTAAAGATTTTATTTATTTATTTGACAGAGATCACAAGTAGGCAGAGAGGCAGGCAGAGAGAGAGGAAGGGAAGAAAAATATATTTTTCAATATATATCTCAGCAGGAAGCCTGACTCGTGGCTTGATCCCAGGACTCTGGAATCATGACCCAAGCCGAAGGCAGAGGCTTTTACCCACTGAGCCACCCAGGCGCCTCAAGGAAAAAAATTTTTATTAAACTTTACAATGACCTTACATGAAAAGATTGAATATTGCAATGATTTCAATTCTTTTCAAACTAATGGATAAGTTTGTTGTAATTTGTGACAGTCAGTCTTATGTGTCATCCTGACTAGGTTCTCAAGTTCCTTATTTATTCAAACAAGTACTAATCGAAGTGTTGCTGTGATATATTTTGTAGATGTGAACAAAATTCATAATCCATTGACTTTAAGTAAGGGAGATTACTCTAGATAACCTGGATGGGCCCAATTCCATCAGTTGAAAGGCCTTAAGAGCAGAACTGAGCCTTCCCAGAGGAAGGAGAAGTTCCATCTGAGGACATGCCTGAGAATTCTAGCCTACCTGTCCTGATGACCTGCCCTGTGAATTTTGGACTTAGCCTCCCCAGCTCCCCCAATCAAGTAAGCCAACTCCTTTAAATAAATTTTTCAATATATATCTCCACTGGTTGTTTCTCAGGCTAAATTCTGATTGATACAGATTTTGGTACCAGGAGTGGTTGTAGAGGACAGATTTTTAAGAAAGACTTTTCTGTATAGCTTCTGGGTTTTCTGGAACTTGTTTTCTGATCTAGTTAGATTTAATGCCACTATGAATCTGTTTCTGATCATAAAAAAGGCACTAGTAGTCATGGCATGATGTGGTTTTAGACACATAAGTGTCACCATTGGATACTCCTAATCAAATACTATATTAGTTTCCTAATGTTCTTATAACAAATGACCACAAATTGAGTCACTTTAAACAACAGAAGCTTCTTTTCTCACAGTTCTGGAGGCTAGAAGTCTGAAATCAAGGTGTTGGTGGGCCCATACTTTCTCTCTGAAAATATCTAGGAAAGGATCCTTCCTTGACTCTTCCTAGCTTAGAGCAGCTGCTGGCAATTCTTAACATCCCTTGGCTTGTAGACACATCACTCCAATCTGTTCCTCTGTTATCACATGATGTTTCCCCTATGTGTCCTTTTCTCTATGTCCAAAGTCTCCTCTTAGTATAAGGAGGCCAACCATATTGGATTTAGGTCAACCCTAATTAAGTCACATTTATAGGTTCCAGATGAACAGAAATTTGGGGGTGGGGAGGTCAACATTCAGCAGTACCTATAGAAGGTGAGGTTCTGAATTGTCATGTATTTGTCAACTTAGACTATTTTAGTTAAACTAAAGAGAAAAATGGGATTGGGTGGTTACTCCTGGCAGCACTGGAGAAAATAAGGGAGAAAAAAGGATAGGCTCAGGGCTTCAAATTCCCAGCTTGAGTGCTTGCATTAATGACCTGAAAGCTCTAATATATTCCCTGAAATAAGCCATTGTCTCCTGCAGCCACAGAGTGGAGATTTCTGATAATCAAACCAAGAGTCTCATTCTGAAATTGGCTGCTTTACAGTGCAAATTGAATTCCTGACCTTGCAGGGTGTCTTCTGATAAAGTGAGGACATTCACTGGGAATGAATGGAATCCTGAAAACTGGAATGGGGACACATGGTCAGATCTCAGTAAAGCTGGGGATATCTAAGCCCTAGATCAGCCAAGTCTTTGCCATTAGAAGCTGTCCTTCCACCCCTGCCTAATGAGGTAGTCCTGTAATGGCATCCACTGAGGTAGCAAGACATTGTTGAGTCTCCTCAGACCCACCCCCCCCAGCACCCCTCTTTGTCTCTAAACCCATAAATAGTCTCAAGTTTCAGCAGGCCCCAAAAGGGAAAGTACAAAATGTGTGAGATGCATTATGCTCCAAAAGAGCTACATGATTCTCCCAGTATTTATAAACAGAAATCTAGATAATATGTATGGGAATGGATCTTAAGGATGTGGGATCATGGTAGAAGGAACATAAAGTTGGATCAAGCAGAATTTGTTGATATGGGCTGCCAGTTTGGTTGGTTAGCTGAAACATGAAGTCACAGGTGGAACACACTAAATCAGCTGAAATGCCAGAACTGCCTTGGTATGCTCTAGAAGAAGGTGTTCAAAAGCTTAGTGAAATTATGATGTTAGAGTGGATTTATCATGTGGATTTGTTCACCCAACTTGGGAGGATCCAGAAGACACACCTTCTATCATAACTGTGCGGATACATTCAGGGGAATAGCCCAGCATGCTAGAAGAACTCTGTGGTTGCTTTGCTCTATAGATCAACAATTTAAGTGGGAGCTGTTATCAATGAACTGGGATACTTATATACAATGGAGATCAAAGGATCCTAGGGAGACAGGGGCTACATGGAGACACTTAGTTGCTAAAGACAAGATGGGTATGGTTATCATAATGGACAATGGAGCCAAAGCAGTGGTCAGAATAGTCTAACTCACGGAGAATTGTGGTGTTGGCTAGTTGGTAATCCATAGAAAAGAAAAAGATGAACTGTTTGCTGAATTCTTACTCGATCTGTTTGAGCCAAAGGATTCTAAATAATTTTAAGAAATTCAATATTCAGTAGCAGTCATAATGGAAAATGCTACCACAGCTTCATGATAATTTGGATCTCAATATTTTTAGTAGAGTAAAAGTTGCCTGAAATTTAATCCATCCAAATGTATCTGGAATATAAGTCCAACATGAATAAGTTTGATGGTAGTAGAAAGATATCCTTGGGCATAAGAAGTAGCCCTATTGGGAAAGTCTTCAAAACCTTTTTCCCAGATTAGATTTCATGTCAAGACAGACTACTTCAGTTTCTATTCTGGGACTCTGTTTCTCTCTGTTGTGTGCTAAGCGAACACCTGATATCCATCTTGAAATTCACAAATTTTCTCTTTGATAGTGTCTTATTTTGTTGTTTTTTTATTTCAACTCATTTTTTTTTGTTCCCAGGATTTTGATAGCAACCCATTCTTATTTTGTTTTTACCTGTATTTTCACAATAAATCCTTCATTTTTAAATGGAAGTCATTCTCTTATTTATTGTTTTAAGGATCCAAAAAATATTGTTTGAAAGACATTGTTAGTTCTATAAAGTCAGTTTCATCCAAAATTAATTCATGTTCCAAGTTTGCTGCCCTTTCCTAACATTTGATGTTTTCAAATGTGTTAGTTATTTAGTATTCTATAACAAATCACCCCAACACTTGTGGCTTAAAACACCACACATTTATTATCTCATAGTTTCTGGGTCAGAAATCTGGGTACACCTTAGTTGAGTCTTCTACTTCAAGGTCTTCCATAGGCTAAGTGTTGATTGGACTGTGGTCATCTCAAGGAGGCAGGGCATTGAATGGGGCACGATGCATTTCAAAGTTCATGTAATTGTTGGCAGGATTCAATTCCTCGTGGCCACTGAGCAGAAGGCTTCAATTTCTTGCTTAGCTGTTGACTGGAGACTGTGCTCAGTTCCTGGTCATGTGGGCCTCTCCAGTATGTCAGCTTGCTTCATCAAAGTGTGCAAGCCAAGAAATCAAGGATCGGCTTAAAGAGGGAAGTCACAGATTTTTGTAACCTAATCAAGAATGTGGCATCCTGTCACTTTTGTGGTATTCTCTTCATTAGTCCCTAAATCCAGCACGTACTCCAAGGACGATGATTGATTTCACAAGGGTATGAACACCAGGACGCAGGGATCACTGGGAACCATGTTAGAGCTTCCTACTACAAAGAGTTTTTGAAACTTTGCCAACTTCCCTTAAGTGAGAAGTGCTTTGTTTCTATTTTCACTTCTCTCACTCTCTCTTCTTACCTCAACCCTCACCTTGGCTTTTATCTGTCTAGAAGTTTTGCTGTTATATTCTCCTGCCCTACATTCAAGCCTCACCCCATAGTGTAATGGGATATTGTAGGTTATTCTCAAGCCTCTGGATGATTTAAGTCAATTTGTGATCTTGGGACTATATCCATATGTCTCTGGTAGACACCAGTTTATAGGCCAAAAACCTAGGCAGCAAAGAGTCATAGGATTTTTTCAAGACAGAAGGGGACCCACCCTCACACTACATCTCAAGTGAGCCTAGCTATATCATCCCCTCTCTGTGTGGAATATCTGATCTCTGTGCTCATATTCCTACTCTCCACATGTCTGTAGCCCACTTCCAGACCCAGATCCCAGCAAGGACATGGCTGCAGCCTTGCATTCTGCATTTCTGTTCTGTGTTTGGTCCACAGAGATACAGATCTTGTTTTTGAGCCCAGGGATGTGGTTAATTTATTTCATTTGAACATGTTATCCAGCAGAGCTTCCTCCCTTTTTGGACAAATGCATCAAATGTGTGAAAATACTGAACCATCATGATCCAAAATCTCCTTGGCCTACAGTCTCTACTGCTAATAAAATAGCAGAATCTCAACAGCTGAAAAAAAAAAATCTGTAGAAAATAATTAGAGGAAAGAAAAGGACAAGGAAGGGGGAGGAGAGAAAAGAAAAGAACTGGAAAAGAAAGAGAAAGGAAGGAAAAAGAAAGACGTTATCCTCTTGTGGACAAAATTGAAGCAGTGGAAGAAAAGATGTCCCCCCTCAAAAAAGCATTGGAAACCCCCTTTCCCCAGGGGTTCTTTTCATGTATTACTTTTGCTGAAGGCAGTTGAGAAGACAGAGGCACTGGAAGAATTTATGGCAACTGAATGCATTTTAAAAATTTAGAAACGTTTCAGAAGTCTGTTATCATCAAATGTTTACTACCTACTGAAACAGTTGAAAGAAGAAAACTGCATACACCAAAAAACAGAAAGAGGAGAAGGAAAAGATTGAATATGTCCACAAAAGAGACCCCAGGGAAAGCCCAAATGGTCTCAGGCCCACTATTAAATTCTGTATTTGGGTCCTGATGGGAATGCCCATGTAAGGTTTAATGCCTGCTGAAGGGCCACATCCTTATATTAGTACATGAGGACTGTGTCTCCCCGGGGAGTTGGCACACCGAGCTGTAAGGGAGAGAGGAGGCTGGCAGGAAAGTGAAGTTTCACTGAGAGGAGAGGGTGGTCCCCAAGGACCTGGCTGGGGCTTTGAACCTGCTACAGGTGCAAGGGTTTTAAAAACTTGGTGCAAAGGTAAATTCTCAAGTTTCAGAACAAACCAGGATTCCATGCACTCAAACACAAGAAAGACAAAAAGAACACTTTTTATGGACTTCTAGTGTTTATTTTATTAGGAAAATTTAGAGAGTATTATGTAATGACTAGGAAGGAGAAAAGGTAAGGTGGGGGAGGACTATGCATGATGACAGAAAAAAGTGGTCAAAGACAAACCTGCAAGGCACTGGATATTTCCATCAAACCAAGTATTCGGAATCATGATTTCATTAGTAATTTGCATAATTACTCTGGTGCTCCACTGCATCAGTATTTCTTCCATTAGATGATTTCTCTGAGTTCAGGGACTCTTCTGATGGAAGGACTTAAGGCACCAAAGACAGGAAGAGGGTATTTTCAGGACCATCAGGTGGCAGAAGAGCAACAGGAAGGCAGAAGTCTTACCAATTGAATGGGTGCTGGTGGCACCTATGCACCAGCCAACTAGCAGCAGCATTGCTTCTTGCAACAGCACTTCTGCTGGCAACAGCACTTCTGCTGGCAACAGCCCTTCCCGCCGCCACAGCCACATGAGCCACAACCACACGAGCCACAGCCACAGGAACTGCAGCCACAGGAGCGGCGGCAGCAGCAGACCACAGGGACAGTGCAGCAGCACCCACAGCAGCCGGTGCAGCAGGGACAGCAGTTGACCCGGTAGCATCTGCAGGTGGTACAGCTGCCACCACAGCCACCACCACAGCCACCGCAGCCACCGCAGCCACCACCACAGCCACCACAGCCACCGCAGCCACTGCTACAGCCACCGCAGCCACCACAACTTCCACAGCCACAGCACCCCATGGTGTCAGGAGAGTAAGGACTCAGGAGAGGTGAGGATGGAGACTCAGGAGGTGAGGGAGGTCTGATGCCGCCTTCTGCTGGAGGAGCCCCTTATGTACCATCTTGAGGAGGAAGGTGATGGAGTGAGTGACCCAGGACACATGACCCAGCACTTCCTCATTGCTGCCAACGCAGTTTCCACAAGAAGCTCATCCAGGGCTATTCCTTGTTTACGTTCTTATGGGTGATATTTGACCCAGTACATTTTCTAATTTTAGCTTTTCTTCTTAAAGTCATTTTAGAGGCAAAGAGACGCTAACCTTCTGGAGTTGTCTTCATTTCCAGAGAAAAACAGATGAACCGTTGAGCTATTTTTTAAATTTGTTTAAAGATTTTATTTGAGA
The DNA here is from genome assembly GCF_010015895.1 of Lontra canadensis. Lineage (NCBI taxonomy): Eukaryota > Metazoa > Chordata > Mammalia > Carnivora > Mustelidae > Lontra > Lontra canadensis. Next base: position 8,044,773 of record NW_022631007.1, on the reverse strand, counting down.
GAGTGAGAGAGAGCATGAGAGAGGGAAATGTCAGAGGGAGAAGTAGACTCCCCATGGAGCTGGGAGCCCGATGCGGGACTTGGTTCCAGGACTCTGGGATCATGACCTGAACTGAAAGCAGATACTTAACCAACTGAGCCACCCAGGCGCCCAAAGCTTTGAGATTTAGAACAAAGAAAGCACTTAATTATTGCTTGCTCCTTTTCTGCCTCTCCTCAATGGGTTTCTCTCCATATCATCAGCAGAAACCACCCCCCGCTCTAATAGAAACTTCAGAGAGGTAGAGTCTATATGAATAACCAAATTGAACAAGCCACTTCTTTCCAATGGTTTTCACATCTATCACTCTCATGAATCTTACACCTCGTTAAATGGGCCATATTGGTTCTTGTGATGTTACATGTTCACAGCTATATTTCCAAAGAGATGTGGACTGTTTTTAAACTAAATGACCTTCTTTTCTTCCTCAACCTTGTAAGCTGTCTATTGAAAATCTTGACCTGATGTTCCTGTCTCTCCTGCTACACTCTCTCCCTTCGTGCTCACATCCACACCCAGGGCTTTAGTTCCCATGTGCATTTCCCAGATTCCTTCCTCCAATTTCGAATCTCCTCCATGTTCCAGATCCACCTGCCATGTCCCAGGCCCCAGACTCAAGGCATAATCTCCCCAACCCAATCACCAACCTCACCAAAAAAAGCTATATTCCTCCGCTGTGTCTTCTCCATCAAGCTGACAATCCATTAAAAATCTCTGAATCCCTTGTTTCTCTTAGCCCCATATCTGGTCTTCCACTGAATTCTGTGATTGTGCCTCCTTAAAAGCTCTCAAACCTATTCCTCTATCTCTTACCCCACTGTTCCCCCCACCCTAGCCCATCTCAGCTGGGTGGTTGAAATGCATGCCTTGGTCCACAAACCTCAAAAATAGTTTGAGATCATGAACAACAATGCCAACATGCCTCTGGGACCTTACAACATTTCCTCTCACTCAGATTCCTGAAGAACAATCTCACCAGATTGGGAAAATAGGCTCTGGGCAGCAAGCCACTTATAAATCATAGTTTGGGTAATCTGTTGGCCACCAACGATGTCCATGAAGGTCTGCAGAACTCCCTGAGAGGCCAGAGGGCTCCTCCAACAGCGCACGTGATGAGGAGCCCACTGGTGCTCTTGTTTTTCTTGTCTATGTTTCTATCACCTCCTTGCTAGTCGCTAGCCCTCCAATCCCACCCAGGACCACAGCTGCACACTTCACCATATTTCACACTCATTTTCTCACCACACTGGGCCCCTCCTTGCATCTCTGGCCTCTGTACCTGCACCCCTCAGAGTTCCCACCCTTCTTTCTAAATCTCCAAGCTTAGACTCCTTAGTGAAGACATCAACTGATCTTATCTACTCAAAAACAAAAATTAAAAAAATTAATTCCTTGTCCATTTACATCATTAAAATGACTCTTAAGAAGATTTATTTCTGTTTTAAGATAGTCCTTGGGACCTGGGTGTGAGAAAGAACACTGGTATGCTTCACAGGAAGAGGAAAGGGGTAGAAGCTTCCAGCTCCAAAAAGTTTCACCGGTCAACGAATGCAACGATAGTACCTGGCCTTTCACATCCCCAGCTCCCAGGATTACTTCCTATTACAAGCTCTTTGAGGTCAGGGACCATGCCAGCCCCTGGGAGCTCACAGATCACCTGACCCAGGGTGTGGTCTGCAAGCCCCACAGACACAGGTGTGGTGGGAAGATGAGATTCATCTATTCGTCTATTCCTGTTAGCTTCGCTACGTCCGGGGTCCCAGAATGCCTGCCTAGAGCTGTCTGGGCTTTTTCGAAGTTAAACTGGAATAAAGGTTTTATTGAAACAATAAACGAAACATGTGATGAAGACAAAGATATCTAAAAGGGAAGCAAATAAGAGATGATGTGATTCTTCCCTGTAAATAGAGCCAAATAGCGACCAGGAAGTGGTCATGTGTCTTCCTGCTTTCCCCCCAGTGCTGGTATATAAGGGCTCCACCAGCAGAAGGCGGCATCAGACCTCTCTCACCTCCTGAGTTTTGCTCCTCTCTACTCCCTCCTGAGTCCTCTCTCCTGACACCATGGGGTGCTGTGGCTGTGGAAGTTGTGGCGGCTGCGGTGGCTGCAGCAGTGGCTGCGGCGGCTGCGGTGGCTGTAGCGGCGGCTGCGGCGGCTGCGGTGGCGGCTGCGGTGGCGGCTGTGGCAGCTGCACCACCTGCAGGTGCTACCGCGTGGGCTGCTGCTCCGCCTGCTGCCCCTGCTGCTGCGGCTGCTGCGGGGGCTGCTGCAGTACCCCCGTGGTCTGCTGCTGCCGCCGCTCCTGTGGCTCGTGTGGCTGTGGCTCGTGTGGCTGTGGCTCATGTGGCTGCGGCGGTGGGAAGGGCTGTTGCCAGCAGAAGTGCTGTTGCCAGCAGAAGTGCTGTTGCAAGAAGCAATGCTGCTGCTAGGTGGCCGGCCGGCCTCTGGGGAAGTGCTGCAGGTAACCATGCTGTAGGTAAGACTTCCCCCTCCCTTTCTGTCAGCTCCTTTCTGATTTTTAAGTCACAAGCGTGACCTGAGCCTGGTCACCAACCCACAGGAATCCCACATTCTGTGGTTTCTATCATCCTGTTTGCATTTAATAAACACCAGCCAAAGTCATAAATGGGCAGCCTCCTCTGTCCATTCACTTTCAAATATTGCCCTTGACAAAAATGAATCAAGATAGCTGATGTTTTGTGTTCTTTGAAATGCCATTAACTTTGTGTTTATTTATGTCCTATTTTTACCATTGCATTGCCATCTCTGTAAATGCAAAACAACTCTTTTCTTAATAAATTATACAAAATCAGCCTCAAAGACCTTTGTAGTTGTTGTTGTTGTTGTTGTTTGTTTGTTTGTTTGCCAGTCTCTAAACTATCTATCCCTTGGGAACAATGCATTTCAATCTCAACATGAGACAGGTAATGTATAGATGAACATGACAATGAATTAAAAGCAAGAGAAGTTGTTTGCGATGGATATAGATGGGTTAGTAAATGGTTAATCCATTGTGGGTCTATCAAGAAGCAAAGAACTCAGCAGGCACATCCTTTATCTTGGCAGCGGAAGGTCATAAACTAAACTCTTCCCAAATCTCTCTTCTGATAGTCTTAGCAACAGCAGTCTGAGTGCGTGAATATTCACACAGATCCTGAGTAGTCATTTGATCACTTAAGAGCATTGTCACTTTTGAGGCTTATCATTTATGATGCTCACTTTTTTCTACTCCTAGGGTCTTTTTCTACTGCATGTTGATCCTGACTGTCATGGCCTCATAGCTGAGAATTACTCCAACAGGCAACATAAATGGAAGCCCTGAGTCTCTGACATCTCTTTGCCCATTAGCTCTATAGTCCATGAGTGCTTTTCATTCAGCCACCACCACACTAAGCATCCATACCCTCCCAAGCAGCTCTCCCAGAAGTTCTTCTGGAGCCATGGTAGGGGCCATGGAAGTCTGTCTGTCAGCCACTACGAACTACAAAATAGGCTTTCAGATGTAGCGTCAGAAGATGAGCATTAGGTTCAAAATAAGCAAACTGGGAAACTTTCATACCACCCCCTCAGCATTGTCTGAAGGAGTCCACACCATACACACAATAAAATGTGTTCCTGAACACCCTTTCTATTAATTTCCCATAGTGATCCCTGGCTCTTTTCTGTGGTTTCCAGATTCTTGATCCATCATGGTTGGTTTAGCAGTGAGCTGAGAGAGAAAGGAGGCAGGGGTCTCCCAGCTGGGTCTGGTGGTGAAGCTGGGGTGGAGGGAAGACAAGTGCCTGTGGTTTGTCTTCAGAAGGACATTCTTGCTCCAACACCACAAATCCACATGGAGTCAGCCGAGCCTGACAAACCAGATGCTTACATAGGCTGAATTGATCAAATGCAATGAAATCACCAAACAATATATGAATTGAGTAGCCATGTCAAGTAAAATCTCCAAAGAGAGCCCCTGAAAAGATAGTCTTCCTTTCCCCCTTGAAATTCAGAAGATAAGCTTTGAGGAGAGGGTCTGAGATGAGCTTCCTCAAATTCTAAGTTGACACACAGAAAGAAAGAAACGTGCTGCTGTTGCAACCACAATGTGGCACATGTACACAGTGTGGTTCCTGGTTTTCCTTGACACACTTAGCTCTCTCTTCTTCCTCCTGAGCGTGGTCCACACTAATTCCCAGTACATGAAGCTATCGCAGAATCCACAAGGAAATCACACAGGATCCATGTATGGGGAACTCTGGTGACAGGGGCTGGAAAGCATGGGAAGACACACAACCTGCATTTCACCTCAGTTCTTGAATGTTCCTCTCTGTAATCTAATTGCAAAATATGGGTCTTCATTTAGGTGATCTGAATAATTGGGAAAGGTATAGGCAGGACCTATAAGGGTTTGAAAACAAAGGCAGAAATATATCAGATTGAATAATGAAAATATTTGCTGAACTCAGTTGAACTACAGAAATATTTTCCTTAAATTGTGATCCATCTTTTTGTTGTCAGTACTGGGTCCACCTGAGAAACGTGTGCCTTGTGGCAAAAGATGAGGAAAATTAATGCAGAGACAACAATTGCTGACCTTCACATTGCAGGGACAATGACCTCTACCACTTTCTGGCTCTGGTCCAAAGTAGACCAAAAGTGGCAGAGAGAACATACACTGAAGAGTTCGCAAGAAAGCCATGAGATACAGTGCTTTGAAGCCACTCTGAGTGTTTTTGAGAACTATCTCTCCACCTCTGATGGAAACAGCTGCAGCAAGCATCACACTTGGCCTTGGATTACGATTCCTTGTACACAACCCACCCCACCCAAAGACACCCTAAGGCAGGGTGTCTTTGAAATACTCTATCTTTGAACTGGCTTCAACACCTTAGACTTACCTTTATATCTAGGAGTTTCTCTAAAAGAAAGAAGTAGATTCTTCTGAAATATTTAAATCCTTTTAAGTACTACTCATGATCTGAATCATAAAATGTCATTTGTATTTCAGTTTGTATCTTCCAAGTGAATGATGGCTATAGGGGATTAACTCAACTCTAGTTTGCTCCAGGTGTAAAGGAAAGAGATCTTGCTCATAAAACTGTTTTCCTATCAGGAATAGACTACCACAGTCTGGCAAAAGGACACACATTCAATGACCAGTCAGATCCCCTCTAAGCTCATGAGTCTATAAAAAATGGAAATACAACTTAAAAACACACATCACTGGGTGCATGGGTGGCTCAGTAGGTTAAGCAACTGCCTTTGCGTCAAGTCATGATCCTGGAGTCCGGGGATCGAATCCCACATCCGGCTCCCAGCTCCACGGGGAATCTGCTTCTCCCTCTGACCTTCTCCCCTCTCATGCTCTTTCTCAACTGTCTCTCTCTCAAATAAATAAATAAAATCTTTTAAAAATTTTTATTTAAAACACACATCACAGTTTGAGTTATTAAGTAAGATCTGAGGGACGCCTGGGTGGCTCAGTCAGTTAAACATCTGACTGTTGATTTTGGCTCAGGTCATGATCTCAGGGTCATGAGATCAAGCCCTGTGCCATGCTCATCATGGAGTCTGCTTGAGATTCTCTCACTTCCTCTGCCTCTGTCTCTCCCCCCTTAAAAAAAAAAAAAGGAAAAAATTAGATTTGTAGTAAAGTCAAAAGAAGGCTTGAGCCTCAGCAAGACCCCAACTGAGATTAAATTAATATAAATAGAAGAGAATGAAGATAAGTCTCATGTCCACCAATGCCGACTCACTTAGCACAACCTGCTGGCATTGCCTTTTGTAGTTAGAGAGATAGAAAGCTAAACTAACAATACCAAAAGTCTAAATGGGCACTGCTGGCTGAGTTTATAGGGGGAAAAATGAAAGGGGCTGCTCAGGAGGGGTGGAACTCTGCCCTTGACACAAAGAGTAAATGGCCACAATAGATCAGAATCTAAAGCAAATGAAGCCATCCATATTTTGGTAGCAGATATATTTTTGAAAATGGGTTTGAATTGGTTCTTTGTGAATAATACAGGATTTTTTTTAATGAATTAGGGACACATTTCTTAATGAATTAGGGACACTTCTTTCTTTCTTTCTTTCTTTTGTTTTGGAGGGGGGACACTTGTTTCTCTGTAACTGTCATTTCAAAATAGAATTCAGAATATAGATACATCATTCTTTCAAGTGTCCCATTGATGTTCATAGCTGGAATGCACGGACAGTAGTGGCAAGAAAACTATTCTCATCTTCTAAGGGATTACTCATCTTCTAAGGGATGTTTAAGTGAGATTAAGATGTTCTAGGGGGTGGGATAAGGTAAAATCAAAATAAAGGCAAAGAGAAACATTTAGTGATTAAAGTTTTTATTTTACTAGAAAATTTTAAAAAGTGTTATTGACAAATAGAAATACAAAATAAAAAAGGAGTAGACATAAAAGCACATACATGGGAAGGAAATAATCACATACATCTAAGAATAATAACGTGATCCTATCTGATGGAACTCCATGATGTCAGCTCTTCTTTTGGAGTTTTCATGTCCTTGTTTTTGCTATGTCCTATTTAATTGGAAACTTTTCAGTGAGGAAAATTGGAAACACCCAAAGCAGGAAAAAGAGGAACCTAAATCCAGGAGCAAAGTCAGCCCAAGAGGGTAAGTCTCAGACTACCAGAGGACAACAGGTAGGACCGATGAATGAAGTGGAAGATATTCCCATTATCTCTTGTGCAGGGACAGGGGCCAGATGGCCCCCCTAGCAGCAGCATTGCTTCTTGCAACAGCACTTCTGCTGGCAACAACACTTCTGCTGGCAGCAGCCCTTCCCACCGCCGCAGCCACACGAGCCACAGCCACACGAGCCACAGCCACATGAGCCACAGGAGCGGCGGCAGCAGCAGACCACAGGGGTACTGCAGCAGCCCCCGCAGCAGCCGCAGCAGCAGGGGCAGCAGGCGGAGCAGCAGCCCACACGGTAGCACCTGCAGGTGGTGCAGCTGCCACAGCCGCCACCACAGCCACCACAGCCACCACCGCAGCCACCACAGCCACCACCGCAGCCACCACAGCCGCCACCACAGCTGCCGCAGCCACTGCTGCAGCCACCACAGCCACCACAACTTCCACAGCCACAGCACCCCATGGTGTCAGGAGAGTAAGGACTCAGGAGAGGTGAGAAGGGAGACTCAGGAGGTGAGGGAGGTCTGATGCCACCTTCTGCTGGGGGAGCCCCTTATATACCAACACTGTGGGGAGAATATTGACCCAGGACTCAAGGCCACTTCCCTGTTGTTGATGCAAATATCCATGGCTGACTCTCAGATGGCCTTTTACGCACTTCCTTAATGGATCCTCTGACTTGTAAACTTGCTAAATTTATCTTTTACTTGTCTTTTTAAGGTCATTTTAAAAATAGGACAGGAAGTAACTATGAAATACAGTTTTTGGTTTGTTTTCTTTTGTCGGGCGGGGTTGGAGGGTTTTGGGTAGACATCTGAATGGGTCAGAATTTCCCTTGGGTACTTTTACATTTCTTGGTCATTATTAGTCCAGGACAAGATATTTTCATTCCTATACCACTTATAACCATTTACTAAATGGTGAAGCATCCCTTTAGGCAGAAGAAAACATTTTGAGAATCAAAGGGAAAGGTGATCCCAGGTCACGTTGTTTCATTATCTCAAGGCAGAGTTCCTTGGGTGTTTCTTCATCCTGTAACATCAGTTAGAAGGAGACTCTGATTCAGAGGAGAAGGGATCCAGTATTATCAGGGGTTATGACAGAGTGACCTTAGCATTCTGCCAGAAGATAGAAGCACATCCTGAGCACAACATTCCCAAGCCATGTGCCAAACTCAAGGAGCCTTCTGCTATCATCAGCCTGTTTAAAAAGAAAGACAAACCTAGGACACCTGGTGGCTCAGTCAGTTAAGCATCTGCCTTCGACTCAGGTCATGATCCTGAGATTGTGGGACTGAGCCCCACATCAGGCTCCCTGCTCAGCAGGGAGTCTACTTCTTCCTTCTTCCTCTCCCTCTGCCCCTTCCCCCCACCCCTGTTTGTGCTCTCACTCTTTCTTGCTCTCAAATAAATAAAATCTTTAAAAAAGAAAAAGAAAGACAAACCTAAAGGTATATTTCCAACAGTTGCTCAATCCCTAGTGGTCATGGACCAGTCCGCCATGGAATGCTTACTTGAAATGGTTGCTTCTAATTAGCCATTCCTATTCAGATCACTCTTTCCTGTTAAGGGTAAATAGTGAAGGCAATCACTGCAGTCTGCAGGTCAGGTTCTACCGACTGTTGTAGAATATGAAAGTGGTCTTAACAGCCATCCTAGGACAGTCCAAGTGGCACACAGATGAGGCAAGCCCAGGTGTCCTGTCAGACCCCTGCATGACCCTGAGTTGAAGGAGTTTGGAGTAATGTTATAGTCCAGGTCTTTAACACAGGGCTCTCTTCTGGGTACTTTTTAAATATTTTTAAAATTTATTTATTCATGAGAGAGAGAGACAGACAGACAGAGAGAAGGGGGCAAAGACAGAGGGAGAAGCAGGCTCCCTGAACAGCCCAATGTGGGACATGATCTCAGGACCCCAGGATCACGACCCAAGCTGAAGGCAGATGCTTAACCAACTGAGCCACCCAGACACCCTTCTGGTTACTTTTTAGTTAATGTTAAAGAAGTCTAAAAATTTAACCAAAGAAGTAAAGCCCTGTACTATGAAAAACATAAAACTTCGGTGAAAGAAATTGAAGATGAGGCAAGCAAAGGGAAAGATAGTCCATGCTCATGAATTGGAAGAGCCAACATTGTTAAAATGTCCATACTACCCAAAGCAATCAACAGATTCAATGCAATCCATATCAAAATACCAACAGCATTTTCACAGAACTAGAATAATCCTTAAATTTCTACAGAACCACAAAAGACTGAATAGCCAAAGCCATCTTGGAAAAAAAAAAAAAAAGAGCAAAACTTGATGTATCACAATCCCAGATTTCAAGGTATACTACAAAGCTATAATAATCAAAACAGTATGGTACTGGCACAAAACAAACACAAGGATCAATAAAACAGAATAGAGAATCCAGAAATAAACCCATGCTTTTATGGCCAGTTAGTCTATAATAAAAGAGGCAAAAATATACAATTGGAAAAAGACATTATCTTTAACAGTGTTTGGAAAACTGGACAGTAACATGCTAAGAAATGAAATTGGACCACTTTCTATACCATACACAAAAGTAAACTCAAAATGAATTAAAGACTTAAATGTCAGACCTGAAACCATAAAAGTCCTAGAAAAAAAAAAATAGGCACTAATCTCTTTGATATCAGCCTTAGAAATATTTTTCCAGATACTTCAATTTTGGCAAAGGAAACAAAAGGAAAATTAAACTATTGGGACTATAGTAAAATAAAATCTTTCACACAGCAAAAGAAACCATTGACAAAACAAAAAGACAAACTACTGAATAGGAAAAGGTATTTCCAAATGATGTATCCAATAAGGGGTTAATATCCAAAATATATAAAGAACTTATACAACTCAACACCTAAAAAAGGAAATAATCTGGTTAGAAAATGGGCAGAGAACAGGAATAGACAATTTTCCAAAGAAGAGATACAGATGGCCAATAGACACATGCAAAGATGTTCAACATCACTCATCATCAGATAAATGCAAATAAAACTACCGTGAGATACCACCTCATACCTGGAAGAATGGCTAAAATAAAAAACACAAGAAACAATAAGTGTTGACAAGGATGTGGAGAAAAAGGAATCCTCATGCACTGTTGATGGGAACGCCAAGCTGACCCAGCCACTGTGGAAAACAGTATGGACACTACTTAAAAAATTAAGAATTGCCATATGAATCAGTAAGTCCACTACAGGGTATTTACCCAAGTAGTTACAAAAACACTAATTTAAAAAGAAATGTGTACTCCTATGTTTACTGCAGTGTTATTTATGATAGCCAAGATATGGAAGCAGCCCAAGTGCCCATCTAGAATGGATAGAGAAGATGTGGTATATACATGTGATAGAATATTACTCAGTCATAAAAAAGAATGAAATCTTGCCAATTGCAACAACATGGCTGGATCTAGGGGGGGATAATGCTAAGTGAAATAAGTCAATCAAAGAAAGACAAATACCATATGATTTCCCTCATATGTGGAATTGAAGGAACAAAGCAAACAAAAAAAAGAGACAGACCAAAAAAAAAAAAAACAAGACTGATATAGAAACTATAAAAAACAAACTGCTGGTTACTAGAGGGGAGGGGGGTGGGGGATGGGGGAAATAGATGATGGGAGTTAAGAGTACAGTCATCGTCATGAGTACTGAGTACTCAATATAGGATTGTTGAATCACTGTACTGTACACATGAACCTAATATAACATTGTATGTTAATTATAGTTGGATTAAAAAAAAAGTTTTAAAGATGACTTCTTTGTGAAGGCAACTGTCTTACTTTTCAGAGCAGAAAGATAATGGAGGGGCACCTGGGTGGATCAGTAGGTTAAGCGCCTGCCGTTAGCTCAGGCCATGACCCCAGAGTCCCAGGATCAAGTCCCACATCAGGCTCCCTGCTCAGTGGGGTGTCTGCTTCTCCCTCTGCCTCTGTTCCTCCCCCCAACTCATTCTCTCTCTTTCTCTCTCATTCATTCTCTCTCAAATAAATAAAATCTTTAAAAAGAGAGCCAGAAAAAGAAAGATAATGGAGTAGTTTGGCACTGTACAGACCTTTAAATCATCCCCACATCTACCTGAATTCATTCGCCACAGTTCTCTCTCTGCCTGCCTTTCCACCTACTTGTGATCTCTTTCTCTGTCAAATAAACAAACAAAAATCCTTAAATCATAAAAGCAAATTTAGAAAAATTGAAAAATAACTATCCTGGGAAATATACAATGAGGAAGCACTGCTTCCATGCCTTCAGCTCCTACATGTTTCTCCCCAATTCTCTAACCTTCAAGATGCCTCTGTTCTCATTTAAAAGGGCTTGTAAGCTTCTACCTTAAAGCACATTAATATTTTCTATCATATCAACTTGGAAGGGGAGCAGCATTTGCAATTAACTTAGTAGTTATCGAATTATCCTTGTCTTGGTGGGGGTAACTCTGAGGACACTGTGAGGGCACCATGAGATGAATCCAGACTCTCAATCTGGTGAGAAATGCATGCAGGAAAGAAGGAAAAAAAAAAAGGAGTTCCAAAACACGGCACCAGAACCAGAAAAACCCAATCAATGGACTTTCTTAGAGGTATGAGAAAGAAGTTGTTGATTCTGGGTTTATGTGGGAGAAGGGGAATTGGGAGAACTCTGACAGGGACCATCTATTGCAGGAAAGGCTTATTTTCCAGAGAAGGGCTTCAGTAAGGATTGGAGAGGGGAACAGGTGAGCGGTGATCCAGGCAGCACCCCCATGGGCCTGCAGCTGGTACTTATGGGATGGGACCCAGGGGAAGGCCTGGGAACATAGGTAGAGTTAAGGGTAGAAATCCCTGGGCACAGGTAGCCCCGATTTTTGAAAGTTCATGTTAGGCTACTTTGCTATTACAAAGACCTACGTTAGCACCTGTTTTTCTGATGGAAAGAAATCTGAAGAGGCTTTTCACTTTTATGATTAAAACTGAAATTATAGAACTGTTCCAGAGGCAGGGAGAGCAGCCCCACCCAGCTCCTTTCTGGGGAAGCACCCTCAGCATCCCACCATCAAGCCCCCAGAGCTTTGAACTATGTCCTCGAGCATTTGTGCTTTATCCGCATTGATTGTGTGCATCTGTTGGCAATATGTGTCTTAAGGTTGCAGAAAAGCCTAAAAGAGGTGCTTTGGGAGTCTGGGAATCCTCAAAAATTTTTCCAGATAAATTAATGATAATTGCTCCTTCTTCAGTTTTATGTCTCTTTGGTTTATGAAAGTGTTCATAGGAACACTCTATGTATCACAATCTGGCCAGAAAGCAAGGGGAAGCTGGTCCAGAAGCACTGGAGGTGTGGGGTCCATGGGACCCAAGATTCATTTTTCTGGAAGGTGACCGACCATAGAACCAGGACTTAGGAAGGTGAGACCCCGAAAGCTGGGACCAGTTAAAAGGCTTTTGCAACAGTGTTGGCCAGATAACCTCAGTGGTCTAGTGACGGGGACAGAGAGGGAAGGAACAAGTGGTAAGCGGGGCACAGAACATTCCCCAGGGAACTCCATCAGAGTAAAGAAGACAGTTTCACATTAGCAGTAACAAACAGTGTTTTACTAGATCAGCTACTTAGTCCCTTAGTAAGTGGTCAGTAATTATTGTTGAATGTGTCGATCAATTAACTGATTAACTGAATTCTGCTCATCATTGGGTGCCATGTAGCTCCATCCTCTCACCCTCTTCAGAGTCCTCCTGCCCCAACAACCATGATCCTGGGGGGTCCTCGAGAGGTTTCAGTGTGCTCAGGAATGTAGCACACTCAGTGGTCCTGTGGAGCATCCTTTTCTCCCCTGGCCAGTCCCCCAGGACTGGCGGTGATACAACTCTGAGCCCTTGCAAGCAGGAAAAGCCATCACGGTACATGGTGGCTGCCACTGGCTGCAGGCACTGCCTAAGGGTTGCAGATCCTAAGCCAAAGCCACACCATGATGGAGCCAACACTGTCACCAGACACTGCCCTGTGCTGTGGCTGCTACCAGTGCCGACCTTCCCGGCCATATCTGCGCTAGTGTCATCCTGCCCTGATGTCGCTCTAATGCCACGGAGAGAATGTCCTCCCCTACCTGATACCATGCTCCAGACTCTCCATGTCTGTCTGGGAACATTTCTCCTTGACTTTTTTCCACATGCCTCAGGCCCAAGACCAATTGCTCTTGGTCCCCAACATGAACCTCTCAAAAGACCTCTAGTAACTGGGTCATCGTCATAGAACTGAACACCATTGCCTGACTCTTTTCCCTTCAAATGACCCTACTTGCTTTTGTTTTCATTAAGATGCCCCTCAGTCTTCATCTCAAGTAACCCTGGACAGTCTCACTTCACCATTCTGGAGATCTAACCAGACATGGCAGAATCCCAGACCAGTCGAGCTGAAGTTCATATGGAACAGTCACTACCTAAGTGTACGAGGCATCATGGAAGCAGAATTGATAGATACTTGTGATTATCTATATGCTTTTCCAACTACTTTTTCTAGTTGAGTAAGCTAGACAACTTTACCCCTTCCCCCTACATACTTGCTACTGCCCCCTGTCTTTGTACCAATGTTCCCTGCAATGATGCCTTCCATTGTAAAAGAGTGTGGGAATCCCAAAGACTAAACGAGACTCCCACAGATACCAACCATCTGCTGGGTTCTTTGCTTCACTTGAAGTTTTACCAAGATTTTGAAAAAATCACATTGGACAATGATCAGATCTCTTTCAAACGGTGACTGCATTCGGATTAACTGAATGCATATTGGATGGTCAGCTCATCTCCGTCCCATTGAGATAGAAAACAATTCCAACTCCTACAACCAGGTCATTAGAAGCCTTATAGCATTCAAATGTGTGACCCATTAGTCTGTAACACAAATTCCTACCTAAAGCATGGTTCAAATGGATAAGCATGCCAGTTAAAAATAACCAGGTGTGGCTGCTCTAAATAGAGGATACTATGCAGCGCATCTATCAATTAACTTCCTACTTATAGTTCTACTTGGAATGATAAACACTTCAGCAAAGCGAACCACATTAACAAATATTTGTTGAACCCATTTCACGTGCCGGCCACATGGGCAATGGAAAGAAATGTACTTCTAATTAACTCCAACTGATCAGAGATAGGAGAAAATATAAATATAATAAATTCAGGGGGGAAAAGCTTTAAAATAATAGTCCAACAAAATAAGAGTTGACTCCAAGTGTGGGATATTTAAGTTCCAAGTGAATATTAAGATTTGCAAGAGTTCAAGGAGGGGCTAATTAACTCCAATTATGTAGCGAAGATAGGAAAGCTTATGAAGCAGGTAGGACTCAAGCTGGGTCTTGAATGGGAAACCAGATGGGAACAGGTAGACAGGAGGAAGGAATGGGGGCTGGAGCATGCAGTCTGGGATCATCCTGCTTCCTCCCTTCACCTCCAGGGGTATGATCAGATCCTTCTTTATCTGTTTCCTGATGAAAAGAATAATACCTCTAGGAGAGGGTTATTGTAGAATGTAAATGTAATAATACCTATAAACACTTAAGACAGAGCTTGGGACCTACTCAATAAAAGCCATTGTTAGAATTAGGATGGCTTTCCTATTTATTTACAAGTTCTTGGGATTACTGATAACTAGTCACAGTCTGAGAATAACAATTTGAATAGGAATATTATTCCATATAGAAAATCTATGTTTATATCTGCATAGAAATAACAGTGGTGGGGAATATTTGGTTCCACATAATGCTTCTTCCTAGGGCCAGACCTCATATAGGGTGAATGAAGCACTTACCTGGGGTGAAAATTTAAGGTGGCACCAAAAATTTAAGGTAGCACCAAAAACCAAGTCATCAAGATGTTTTTAATACAATATTTTCAAAAATTAAAATTGGTGCAAAAGTCCATGATGATAACAGTATCAAAATTTTACTGAAAGACAGGGTTAGATGATGTACTTGTGTGACTCAGCTTCCCCTAGTCCAACCCTCCTTCTTACTTTACAAGCGTTTGACAGTTTAGTGATGCCTAGGTATTTAAATGGTCCAAAAGTCCACAAACACAAACATGGCCCCACCCACTGCCTGTTAAAGACTGTGGCAGGAGGGAAGATACATGGTTAGCATGAATGCAGAATCCCTAAGGTCCCATTTCCCAGGGGGCAGATTTTCAATTACAGTCATGGCAAGAGGGAGGCCTCCACTGTGAATCATGTGACAGGTTCTGGAAGGCCACAAAGATAAGCAAACCTCGCTCTCACCTTCACTCCTTCTCTACAGCAGTGTCTGGGAGCAGAGAAAGTCAGCAGGGTGTCCAGCAGACTGGATTCGATCTTGGCTCCACTATGCAGAGTCTGAGAGATGTCCCCTAACAACCTCAATTTCCCAAACAGTGGGGATGATTTTCATACCTTCCTTCTAAACTATTGTGAGGATCAATCAGGAGGAGACTTGCTGGCAGTATTAGCTGCTACCATCAATATCGCTGACTTGGTGGGTGACCCCATGATCCGTGATCCATTTCCCCAGCTCTCCCACCTCTCCCAGGTAGCTCGCCTGGGACTCTTGAATTCTCCTAAAGTCCATTTGCTTCTCCATTTGACATTTAAAATTTCTCAAAATTCAAGCCCCCTTCATCAGCGCCCAGACCACTACCACAGCTTCTTATCTGTTTTTCTGGCTCTGAACTTGTCTCCCTGTACCCATTCTCCTCATGCTGCCAGACTGGTACTTTCCCTGAAGTATGTCACTTCCCGACTAAAATCCTTCAAGGAATCTTTCACAGTATGGAACACAACGTCCACACACTTGCATGAGGTCTTCCCTGGCCTGGACTTTGCTCATTTCTTGGCCCCATCTCCTCATGTGACACCCACACCCTCAAGTCAGCAGCTACACCCAACTCAGACTCTCCACACTGGTCGTACTTCCTCTCATCTCTGACCTTTGCACACGTTGTTGCCTCACCTGAAATAGATCCCATCCCTGCCACGTCCCCTGACACACCCTCTTCCCAACAATTGCCTTAACTCTTCTTAACTTGGTCTTAAGTGTCACTTCCTCCATGAGCTTTCTATGACCCTGGCACCGCCACCACCTCCCCCACAAAAAAAAAAAAAAAACACCTAGATTAGGTCTTTGTGCATTTCCATAATACCTCAGGCTGCTCTCAGCCACAGCACTTACCACATTACAGAGTATTTCTCATTTACTTGTTTGTCTCCCTCCTCAGCATGTAAGCACCCCAGGGCCAGGAGCCATTGCTTAGCATAGTCCAGCCCCAGCATCTGGCACAGTGAGATGCACAGTGCGTGAGCATCATTCTGGAGCCTGAATACACAGATACATCAGTGCGACAGAACAGGAAAAAATTATATCTATAGATAGATTTATTAAAAATTACATGTATAATTATAAAAATTGTGTATGTAATTTTATGAAGAAGAAAGTCCCCCTGGCGATTCACAGACCTGTACCCCTGGGGAAAAAATATATTATATGTTTATAAAAAATAAAATTTTAAAAATAAATAAATAAATAAATAAATAATGAACAACAAAAAAAAAAGTCCCTATCTCTCTATCTAACTATCTAGCATCATCTCTTATTTATACGTAACAATAATAAGATATAGAATACATTATCTGATACTAAAGAAACAAAGAAGCATTATGGGAGCTCAGAGAGAAATAAGTTCCTAGTCTAGAGGTGGGGAGGTTTAGTGGGAAAGATGGGGCCTAAGCTGAACCCATGCCACCTCTAAATGACCTTAGGGGGGTGTTCAAGAAGCACAAGAAATAGGACTTAAAAAAAAAAAAGCTAAAGTCCTCCATCCCCAGCCCCATTATCTCCTCGGTAAGCATGGTAAATGGATAACTCCCACACCATTTGTCAAGGAACCCAGAACAAATACACCAACTTCAAGACCATTTCTGAAGACTAAAAGACCCCTCTTCCTTCCAGCGTTAAGCATTGGTAGACAGTTACATCCTACCAGTAAAGAGTTAAATAGCTGTCACCTGGGTAAGCAGAGAATGTGCCCTCGTGTGGCCTAGAAATTCCTCTGATGGCTGAGAAGGAATTTGCTGGAACATAGCTCTTACCTAGGAAGCAGTGTTCAAGGACCACCTGGCAGTATAAAGAACAGACAGATATCATCACATGTATGCATAAACATGGGAAGACCAAAAGGGGGAGAAATAAATGAATGAGGAAACTGGTTGAAACTTGGAGAATCGTGTTGGTATAGGAAAAGGATTGTCATGTTTGGTGTCAGAAAAACCTGGGATTCAATCGGGATTGATTAGCTGCATTTCTTTCAGTGAATTTCTTAACTGCCTCAACCTCAGTCACTTCAGCAATGAAATGGGTCTAATACAACTCATCTTGAAGACTTGTAGTGAACTATAGATGGGGGGGTGGTGTCCGAGAGAACTCAACACCCATTCTTTCTTTTCTGCATGGACACCAGAGCAGCATGCAAGCCGAAGGAGAGAACCCCTTGGCTGCCCTGCTGCTGAAGCTGGTCTGGCCACAAGGGTTGACCCTGATGTCATAATGTGTGGCTCCCCTCCCCCTCCCGTAGCTGAGCAGAATCTTCCCATGCACTCAGCAGCTGGGCAACGGTACATCTTCCCTCCCCAAGGGCCTGCCCCTAGAGTTTGCTATACAATATCAGCAGAAGCAGAGAGAAAAGACACAGTTGTTGGAGGCACGGCCAAGGATGCTAGCAAGGAAAGAACCTTCTGGAACCCTCCACGGAGCTCGAGCTCCCTGCCGGGACCAATGCTTCTCAGTCTCCTGGGAAACCACCCAGCATTGCAGGATAGTTTACCTGCCTTCTTTCTTCCTTTGGGGCTTTTCTTTTTTTCTTTTCTTTTCTTTCTTTTTTTTTTTTCTTAAATAAGTTTGAAGAAACAGAGTCACACCACCACCAATGCCCACCATCTTTACCCCACCCTGGAACATTCTCCTTTGAGTGTGAGTGCAGAGACCCCTCAGGGCAGCAGTGAATGGGCCTGTGTGTATGTCTGCTAAGTGGCTATGGATGCAGGGTCCAGCCCCCAGGCCGGCTGCAGGGCGATGGGGCCTCGGGAGCGCCAGAGCTGGATTCACTGTGTGGGCTTGAGTAGCCCACGGTGCAATTCATAGAACGTGGACAAAAGGAGAGATGTCATCGTGCATCAGGTCAGTTTATTCGGAAATTTAAAACAGCAGATGTGGACAAAGCAACAGAAAAGACAGCGCACAGGCAGAAAACTCCCAAATAGCCAGAAGCCAGGCCTGAATATTTATAAAAGAAAGGCCATTACAAACAAATAAACTCCTAGGGTTCCCAGTAAACTCTGGCTTTGCCCAGCTGTCTTCTCATGGGCTCTTTGGCTGCATCTGTTTCATACTGTGCAATTGGGGCAAATGTGTGCCAGATGTGGGCAGAGGGAGATCTCAGAAGGACAAGCATCAGGCCCAGGAAGCAGGAGGGGGGAAGCCGGTGGCAGAGAGGCCAAGGGAAAGGAGTAGGTGGATGAGGCAAAGCCGGCTTACCCGTAGGGTGGAGGGACCTGCAGCTCCTGGGAGGGGTGGAGCCGCCAGCCCCTTAGCAGCAGCATTGCTTCTTGCAACAGCACTTCTGCTGGCAACAGCCCTTCTGCTGGCAACAGCCCTTCCCACCGCCGCAGCCACACGAGCCACAGCCACATGAGCCACAGCCACAGGAACTGCAGCCACAGGAGCGGCGGCAGCAGCAGACCACGGGGGTACTGCAGCAGCCCCCACAGCAGCCGCAGCAGCAGGGGCAGCAGGCGGAGCAGCAGCCCACGCGGTAGCACCTGCAGGTGGTGCAGCTGCCACAGCCGCCACCACAGCCACCACAGCCGCCGCCGCAGCCGCCACCGCAGCCGCCGCAGCCACTGCTGCAGCCACCACAGCCGCCGCAGCCACCACAACTTCCACAGCCACAGCACCCCATGGTGTCAGGAGAGTAAGGACTCAGGAGAGGCGAGGAGGGAGACTCAGGAGTTGAGGAAGGTCTGATGCCGCCTTCTGCTGGGGGAGCCCCTTATATACCAACTGTGGGGGTGAGAGGGAAGACACCTGAGCACTTCCCTGTGGTTGATTTGAGCTCCTCTAGGAAAACTTCAGGCTCTTCCTGTTTATTTCCTGACACCTTTAGTCTCATTAAGTCACCTGCTTTTGGTTTAGCTAAATTTATCTCTGTTTCACCCAACAGGAATATTTAGCAAAGAACCTATCCCCGTTTTCAAATATAGCTGGTCTTGGAATCCATGAGCTGGGGAGAGCATCTGCCCACCGCATCTGCCCACTGACATTTTGCTTGCTCACCAGTATTTGCCCCAGGGGAATTATTATTTCCCTTGACATCTCTCTGAAGAAAATTCTGAGGGGTCCTTTCAGTAGGGGAAAGAATACAGAGAACTTTAAATAAAGGAGGTAACTTGCAACATCCACCACGTTTCCTACCAGTGGTCAGCATGGCACAAAGAGGCCACATCCCTCTAGACAGCAGACATGGGTCCTTCTTCTTCCCGGGACACACGCTCTGGCTGCAAATGGTGAACTCACTCAGCAAAGGCTAAAACCATCCTCCCTGGAGAAGCCCACAGTCTCCAGATCCGGCTTCAGGACCTTCACACTCTCGAATGTCTGCCTTGTCATTAGTTCTGCTTGAGTCACATGTGTAGCTTTGGTCTTAGTCACAGAGCAGGCGACCAGGTGGCCACTCGGTGAGTTTCACGGGCCCTGGGAAGGTCCTCTGTCCCCAGAGATGCCCTCATCTGCTGGCTGCCTTCTGAGCGTTAGCATGAATTTTAAAATAACACCATAAGCCCATTACTTGCTCACATAAATAGCACTTTTTTGGGAAAAAATAACTACATTTTCCCAAAAATTTAGTGAACGCAGTGACATTGTTTTATACTTTTGCAAACTGCTTTAATGTCTAACTTAATCAAAGATGACCAGCTTCTCACTATCTACCTTCCACATTAACTATTGGACTGTGTTGTTTTGGTTGAAGCGCATAAAGCAAACCCAGCCTCACACTGATGCCCAGTTGGAAAAGGATGATCTTACCAGCCTCGGGGCCCCCGTGGGTCTTGGAACCACACACTGAAGCTACGAAAAGAGAGATTTGGAAAATGGGGGTCCCTGAGGAAAGAAACTGCTTAAAAATGTACCGAACTATTAACTTTCACCTCATCAAGTATAATAAATCTCTACTCATGGTTAGTATATGGCATAATGATGGCTCAATGCCATTTAATGAAATTTTAATGCTTATACATATAAGCACTAAAATAGATATTAAAATTATTATAAATTATATATATATGATTATTAAATATATATAAACCTTATTTATGCTGCTATATTTTCCAGGGGCGTATATTTTGTTCCTACTCCATAATCCTTGGCTGACTGCCTTTGTCTTTAAACTGAAGTCCAGACTCACCAGTAACAATCTGGCTTCAACAGGCTTTGCAGCCTCATCTGTCTGGGGCTCTAGGATAACTCAAGGCTGCACGAGGAGGGAAACCTTGGCAATTAACAGCCCTATGACTAGCAGTTAATCTTTATGGTACAGGTACTGTGTGTTGCACAGTGTAAGGAGCATTTAGAAATAAGACCAAAGACCTTAACGATGAAACAGGCAAGATTTAGCAAAGAACACACACAAGAAGGAAGAAGAAGGTCAACGAGCAAAATTCTCTGGGATGAAGGTGACAACACAGGACACGCCCTAGATTTCTCCTGTGACCCAGATCTTTCGCTGCTCTCCACAGCAGCCATATAATCATTATGTGAACTTTTATATCCTCTTTTACCTCCCTCATGACTGTGCCTTTAGCAGAAAATGCCCTCTTCCACCCTTGAAATTCTTGTTTTTTTAAAAAACACAGTTCAAATGTTAGCTTTTCCCAATCATTTCAGTTGAAATTAATCTTTCTTTTTTCTATCGTACGGTTTGGCCTGGATTTTCATTACATGATAATAAAGGAAGGAGGGATGACGGGCAAGGAAAACAGGCGCAAATGGTGTTGAGTAGGAGGACAATGGTAGGTGAGAAGGGGCTGAGAGCTGGAAGCACCACCGTCAACGGTGTCCAGTGAACTAGCTGGACCCTCCGCCCTGTCCTCCTCTGCACTCACCGCTCTGCTCTCACCAGCTGGGCTCCCCTTCCTCTGCCAATGATACTTCCAATCTCATCCCCTTTCTGCAGATGCCGGATACCTACTCCAGCCCCTTCACTCAAGAAGGGTTTTTTCTACCACAGACTCTATAACCGCCATATCTGTGCACTCTCTCCTTCTTGCCTTGAGTTACAACCAAGGTGATGAACCACCCACTCCTCCCACCACAGGCCAGCCCCTCCATCTGTGCTCTGAAGACCACCCCTCTGGCCTTTTAAATCTCCTTTCTCATGCACCTCTTACCTCAACAGGTTTTTGCTGAGCACCTACTAAGTAAGTGTCCATCCCATGAAAGGCACTACAGACACAGCAATGAATTCCCTCTGCTTTCTGGACCCTTCTCAGCAGCACTGAAACCTTCAGGATGGCCTCTCTCTCACCCTCAAACAAGAAAGCACCTCCAGAAGGCCCAGTCTGCCTCCTGCTACTACTTCTTGTCTCCCCTGCCCTTGATAGCCACACTTACAGAAAGCATGGTCCCCAAACTAGCTCCTTATAGATGACAGGCATGAGAACAGTGACATTAGAAAACAAGAATTGACCTTTCACACCGTATACCTATATCAAATCATCCTGTGGTAAACTTAAATATCTTACAGTTTTATTTGTCAATTTTACCTCAGTAAACTGGGGGGAAAAATCAAATGAAATAGGGATTCAGTGGGAATGAAGAATGTGGGAAAGGACAGTCAGCAAAATATGCATAAGATTATATACAATAAAATGCATCAGGAATCTTTTACCATAGAGTAAAATATGTAGAAACAAAATATTACCCATAATTTCACTATTTGAACATAATTATTGATAACTTAATAACACACATGCATACTTACTGCAATTTTTGCTTTTTCTGATCATGAAAGCTATATATGTTCATCATAAAAAATTTGAAAAATGCACAGAAATACCAAGAAAATAAGGATTACCCACAATCACATGTTACTGAAATAAATACTGTTCACTATCATTTTCTTCCAGAGTTCTGGAAGTATACACATATGCATTATTCAAAAGCATACTCTATGGGGATGATAGTGTGTATCTTGGGTGTTATTTGTATTTTTTGTTTACTATAATAAATAAAAATCTTCGCCAAAAATCTAGAAGTTCTCCACTCCTCCCTAGACAAGCATTTCACTGGAACTACTCTAGTTCAAGTCCCAGATGGCCTCCATGTGCTTCACTCCAAAGTGTGCTCGTCAGGCAATCTACAAGATAATTTCTCAGCACTGAGCTGTTGGCAAATCTCTCTTTCTTGACACACTCTTATCTCTTGGCTTTGATGAGACAAGATCCTGTTTCTCTCCTACTGAGCTTGCCATCTCCCCTCAGTCTACTTTGCAAAAAATGGCTATTTGGGAGGCTCGAGACTTGGTGTACAGTCTTGCCTTGTGTTGTCTCTTTAAGAAAAATTCACTTCCTTTTTGCTTCTTGACTCCTTTGTGGAATACTGTAGATTTTATTACACAGATCGACCTTCTTTCAAAATCTGATTTTTCTGAAGAGGACTTTCAGTCTGAAATGTTTTCAATAATATTTTCCCAAATGTGGGATTGTCTTTTTGTCATTTTCCTGGGAAGGTGGGGGGATATCATCAGGTCTTCTGAGAAGGATCTGGATAATTAGGGAGCTATAACTCTTCATCCACTGGAGTCTAGAACCAACAATGACCAATAGAACTTTTGGCAATGGAGGAAATATTCTATTCTGAGCTAGCCAATATGGTAGCCACTTATCACATGGGGCTATTGAGTGTTTAAAATATGACTAATGAGGATCAAGAACAAAAACTCTTTACTTACTTAATTTTGATTAATCTAAATTTCAGTGGCCATACATGGTGAGCTCAAACTATATTGAAGAGCAGAGCTCTGGACTGACAACACCTCAAATGAAAGGACCGCACCTCCTCCCTCTTTCAATCGGTTCACCGAGAGTTCAATAACTGTCTCTGAGATTCCAGACGCTGTGTAGCAGTCAGGGAAGTAAGGTGAATGAGAGATGAAACTGGCCCTCAAGGAACATACACAGTCCATCAAAAAGAGACAGACGTAAATCATAATGATGAAATATGAAAAGTTCTATCACAGAAGGCCAAGTGGAAAACATACAGAAGATCAGTTCATTAAATTCCCAACACCTAGCATAATTCCTGATATATAATAAAGCCAGTTATGTGATAACACTTGTTTTAAAAATGCAAATTTGTTCCAAGGAGGACATTATGCTAAGTGAAAGAAGCCAGACATAGAAAGACAAATACTGCATGTTCCCACTTATGGATGGTATCTAAAAAAGCCAAACTCACAGAAGGAGGGAACAGAAAGGCTGCAGGTGTTGACGGGAGGGGTCATGGGGAGGAGGTCGGTCAAAGGGCACCAGTTTTTCAGTGAGATGAGTAAGGTATGGGGATCCCATGTATAACATGGTGACTATCGTTCATAATACTGTATGTATCCTTGAAATTTGCTTCAAAGGGTTAGTCCTAAATTTCTCACCACAAAAAGGAAAAAAAAAATGGTACCTCAGTAAGGTGATGGATGTGTTAACTTGATTATGGTAATTATTTTACAATGTATACATATATCAAATCATCACACTGTACACCTTAAATATATACAATTTTCATGTGTCAATTATACCTTCATAGGGATAGAAAAATTGTTATTCCAAGGAGATTGCTGTATTAGGGAACAATTAGAGCAGAATGCTAATTCTGTGTTTCTTATGTGGGACTTTGTCAATAAGAAACACCAAATAGAAAGAGAGAACTATAGCCCTATGGATTTTACTGCTTAATTTTGTACAGTGCTATGATTTGCTGGAACACACACATTGCGTTACAGCAGAACCGACTATAAATAGAGAAAAAACTCTTTGCAATGAGCATAGTTGCCACCCTGATTCTAAACATCATTCTCCAATAAAAGGAACCAGACTTTTTGGAAGAAAGGTTGATTCCAGGTCTGGGGCTGGGGAAGGATGAAATGGGCCATGAACCCCTTGTGTCAGAATATAAGTCAGTACTCAAAAAATGATAAAGATATTTTTTGAAGGTATAGGAACCAGCTTGAAGGTGTGGCAACTGGGAAAATGTAGGACAACTAGAGCGTCAAAACAATGACAATAATAGATGGTAACTCAGTGAGTAGGATTGTTCTTTCCATTAGTGCACACTGATGTGAGTGAGTAAACGGGATAATGCATATCCGGGTCTTGACCAGAAGTGGCCAAATCGCTCTGCACAATGGTCATAGTGACGCACATTCCCATCCAACACCGTCTGAGCCTTCCAACATTCTCACCAATATTTGGTATTATCAGACTTGAACTTTTTTTTTTTAAGATTTTATTTATTTGACAGAGAGAGACACAGCAAGAGAAGGAACACAGCAGGGGAGCAGCAGAGGGTGAGGGAGAAGCAGGCTTCCTGATGAGCAGGGAACCTGATGCGGGGCTCAATCCCAGGACCCCGGGATCACCATCCGAGTCAAAGACAGATGCTTAACGACTGAGGCGTCCCCAGACTTGAACATTTTGATACGCAGGTGGATATAAAACATACCACAGTGTGGTCTTAATTTCTAGCTTTCTGATCATTAGTGGCATTGAGCTGCTTCTTGTACGTAGAGTGGTGTCTTCTGTGACCCCCCAGTTAATATCCTTCACGCATTTTCTACTGTTTTCCTTTCTAAAATTGATTTTCTCCTTAGCCTGTGGCTGGTTTTAACTTTTGTTTTCAGCATCATTGTGTAAAACGTTTTCTTCCCTTTCACGTATTTTGTCTTTCACTAATGTATTCCTTTTATGTCTGAAGAAATACTTTACGAATTTGAAGTCATAGAGCTAATTTTCCACATCTCCCTAAAATGTCAAATTCTGCTTGTCACTTTTTGATCTTAACATCATCCAGAACTTATTTTAATGTGTAGGATGACAAAGGACCCTCATATTATTTGTTTTGAGAGAGGCAGCCTGTTATTTCAGTACCAACACTGAACGGCCACGATCTGCTCCTGATATTTATAGTGTGTCTTCCATAAACCAAATTCCACAATTTATGTGTTTTTATCTCTGTGCTCTCAGTTCCCAACCACTAGTCTCTGTCTCTCTCAGCAACAGACTAGCGCACTGTTTTAACAATTGTAGCTTTAGAATTAGTTCCAATATATGATGGGTGAACTTTTCTCCTCAGTCTGCTTTAAAAAATGTTTTCGGATGCCTGGGTGGCTCAGTCAGTTAAATGGATGGCTTTTGATTTTGGCTCAGGTCATGACCTCAGGATCCAGGCATCAAGTCCTGCCTTGAGCTCTGGGCTCAGCAGGGAGTCTGCTTGAGGATTCTCTCCTGCCATCTCCCTCTCCCTTCCCCCCGTTCACATGTGTGTTTTCTCTCTCTCTCTCTGTCTCTCTCTCAAATAAATACATAAATAAATCTTTTTTGAAAATATCTTACATTCTTGTTTTATCAAACATATTTTTGGGGAAGCTGTCCGGTTTTTATAAAAAGTGAACAATGAACGCATGAAGAGAGATCAATATTTTAAAAATCTCTTAGGGTTTTTCATAGAATAGCAATGAATTTATTAATTGCTTTAGGAAGGACTGATATCTGCATTAACCAGTGTTCTCCATAGACACAGAATCCATAGGATATAGAGTTACAGATACAGACATACAGATTTCCCACAGGAATTGGCTCACATGATATGGAGGCTGAGAGTGTTATGACCTGCCATCTGCAAACTGGAGAATCACGAGAGCCAATGATGTAATTCCCCCCCGCATCTGAAGATCTGAGCGGCAGAAACTCTGATGTCTGCAGGCAGAAGATAGCTGTCCCAGCTCAAGCAAAAACAGCAAATTGGCACTTTCTCCACCTTCCGAACCATTCTGTTCGGATCCATCAGTGCCCACACACACTGATGAGCACCATCCTCTTCATTCAAGCTACTGATTCAAATGCTAATTTCTCCTGGAAACATTCTCAGAGACACAAAAAAAGATGTCTTACCAGATATCTGGGCCAGCCTTAGCCCAGCCAAGGGGACACGTGAAACACAACCACAACATCGTTTCAATATTGAGAATTCCCATCTATAAACCTGGTACATGTCTCCATTTATTTCCTCTCTCATGTCCTTCCATACAATTTAATAATTTTCTTTCTAAAGATCTTGTAAGTCACTAGGTTTACACACTGGTATAATTTTGTTGTTATTTTCAATTTTTTTTAATTAATGTTTGATATATAAGAAATTTCTTTATTACAGAAAATTGATTTTTTTTCCCATTTTTCCCCCTCCTGGACTTCTTATTACTTCTGCTATGTTAATGCCAACTCCCCAAATGGAAACACAACTATACAGCCCTTCCCAGATTTATTTGACCATAACATCCATTTGAATAGAGACTCTACACACCAAAAATCATTGCCTTTTTAAGAGTGATTAGATAAGATAACGTACAGAAAGTGCATATAATTAGAGTAAGATAAAAGATAAGATAAAAAAGCCAGTCTGGATCTCTCCTCTGGGAGGCAAATCCACTGAAGAAGAGGGAAAGCTGTCTCCACAGTCTTGATCATCTAATATTAATCAGAACTGCACTCTTGGGCAAACATATTGGGGGAAAAGCAGCGTGTTATTAGCTCTTTCAGTCAGTTCTGATTCCACTTTTGAAATAAAAGTGAACTCATCTGAAATCGAAAGAAAATTAAGTCGTGTGTACTCATGAGGAAGTTAACAGGAAATAAACATCCATCTCAGAAATGGGTCAAAACAACCAGAGATTGAATACATAACATGTGCAAAACCCCTACATCCAGGATTTAAGGCACCCTGGCAGAGGCAAATACCAGACCTCCCCATTCCCTGAGTCTCCCTCCTCACCCCTCCTTAGTCCTCTTTCCTGATATGATGGGGTGCTGTGGCTGCAGAAGTTGTGGTGGCTGCGGTTGCTGCAGTGGAGAGTGTGGTGGTGGCTGTAGTACCCTCGTGATCTGCTGCTGCTACCACCCCTGTGGCTGCGGCTCCCGTGGCTGTGGCTCCCGTGGCTTCGGCTGTAGGAAGGGCTACTGCAAGAAGCAGTGCCCTGCTAGGCAGACCGCCAGCCTCTGGTAGAGTGTGCCCAGATGGCGCTGGCCTGTTGGTGTGACTTTCCTCCAACACTCTCCATTTCTCTTCCCGCGACCTAGCAGTCAGTCCCGGGCCCTCAAGAGGTGGAAGCTGACAACCTCGTCTCTGTCACATCACAAATCGATCATTTCAGAAAGACCCTGCAATTGATAAGAACGATAAGAACTCTGAAAACAAGAGACATCCCAGCTCCTGGAGTCAATTTACATGCTGAACAAACTAAAAATGGAATCAAAGCTACTAACTTATTTTTTGTTTTTCTGAAACTCTTTCCCACAACTTTGGTGCCTGCATTTCCATGGTGCCCACACGTTCCGGGCCATTTCTACTCTGTTCTTATGCCCGGTAGGTCTGTGCTGCTGAAAACCAAATGCACAAGTGGAATAATGTACCACACACGGATGGCTGAGATCTCTTTTTTTATTTTTATTTGTTGTCTTGCTATGAAAGGACATTTGTGTTCCATAAATTCATGCAAGCTAAATAAAGAAACCCTTGTTGGGGAGAACGGTCCCCTATTGTGGGAGTCTTGTCCTTTTTGATCATAGTTGCCCTGGGAGGCTTTACCGGCTGTGACCCAGGCCTGTGCAAGCTCTGGAGGGCTGAAGAAGCAGGGCCATGGAGGAAGGATGCTAACCCTAAGTTTTGCCTGAAGACCCATTTTCAAAAGAAAGGAATAGATAGGTTTTCTTCTGTCATGTTTTCTGCCAATTCACACGGACAGACAGACCCTCAAAAGAATTGGATTTCCATGTCAGTCTCCAAATCCAGGCAAGCAGCCCAGCCCCTGGGCATTGATGAACCCCTTTCATGGCTGAAATTTCAATGTTCATCTTTAATCCCTGCCACGAACTGTGTAGACATCTTCTCTATTAATCTTTTGTTTGAATACTCTCCTGCCTTGTTGGCGGCACTCAAGATGGTGACAGACTCCATTTCTGGTCCTTGAAAGTTGGCTTTGCACTATACCGTACGAGGCACGTGATTCAGATGACATGTGATCCGGGGGGCAGGGGGCGGGGCTGTGACCTGAAAGCCTATGAGAAGAGGCTCTTCTCACCGTCCCTTGGTTAGCCCAGTGCCTGATAAAGCGCGCTCTTTCCTCTGCCTCCAGAGTCGGAGGTGGATGGGTGGACCACAGCTATGCTCAGGCTTGTGCAGTAAAGATTTTACTTCTCTCTGCTCAGGTCCCTTGGAATGCTCGTTCCATCAGGAAGCTCAGAACGGATATATGCCTTATCAGAGAAGGTCTTCCATTTTGCTTTGAGGTTTGGTGTCCTCCACGTGACTGCAAAGCCAGACCATTATGTCAAGATGCAATGAAGTGTTTAGAAAGCAAACATGATGTCTCTATTGTGCAACCTCCTTTCTCGAGGATGTACCTGTCTGTATCAAAGTAATTCTGGGGGGAAAAAATCCCTACGGAGTATTCCTGAACATAAACTTTTTCTCTTTTTTCTTTATTAAAAAAGAAAAATGCATGTCGCCATTCCCTTTTCCAGGAAGAATCTTTCTCTCCCTGTTCACAGTCACAGACAGGTATAGACCAGCCTTATTTACACAACTTCAATTCGAGTCTCACTGTCTGGAACACTCAGTTCTTTGAAATCAATGGGATTGCTATTATTCTTCCCCAAAAGGCCCACATGTCACCTTGGGTTGAAGGAACATGAACCTAGTTTATGCTGTCGTTGCTCCACTAGAACAGCAGGTTTTCCCCCAAATCACCTGACCACCCCCCAAAACGGACATTCTTAAGACAAATGTAATATGTCTACCAATCTGCCTTAAATCTTTGCATTTCAAATATCAGTGGGAAGAATGTGGCCTTTGACACAAAATGCTTATCACAGAGAGTGATTTGGGAAGAGGTCATGACCAGGTCAGGCAAGCAGGCATTTAACTGTTACACAGAAATGGCTCTGTGCTGGGTTGGGTCAAGATGGACTGACAGCAGGATTATATACAGGTGGTATCAAAGTTTGCTGCATCCACTTAGGCCTACCCGTGGATTTCAGTCCTAGTCTCCTCGTTTTTACTCTGACATCTTTCTTTCTTTTTTTATACTTTATTTATTTATTTGAGAGAGAGAGAGAGCACGCACGAGCAGGGAAAGGGGAGGGGGAGAGGGAGAGGGAGAAACAGACCCCCCCACAGAGCAGGGAGCCTGATATGGGGGCTCCATCCCAGGACCCTGGGATCATGACCTGAACCAAAGGCAGACACTTAACCAACTAAGCCACCCAGGCGTCCCACTCTGGCATCTTTCTTAGACACGGTGAAAATATTTTACTTTTGCATTTGCCAGTTTCTGAGGGAGATTCTTTGCCTCATTTTCATGAGAACAAACAAAATGTGCAAAGCAGACCTAAGATGTTGACCAAGGATTTCCGCCCCCAAACGATTTCTGTACATTCATGAGCAAGAGGATGAAGACTTTTGAAATCTCTGTGTGACATGAGGATAAGGACCACAATGACTCTTGGCCAAACCAAACCACCCACAAATATACATACCTACCACGAGTGCCTGATTCTTAAGTCCCAGAAAGAGTCTCCTCATGTGTAACTAAGGGAACACAAGCCAACCATAGAAAGAAAACATCTATACAACTGAAGAATTTAATTGAGAAATTGGGAAGGCTTAATCTATACCACCTTTGTGGTATGTCCTATATTTTTAGAAACTTAGTCATTTACCTATAGACAGGAGAACTTCCAAACAATTCGGGACAAAAAACGGCCTGTGGTCTATTTTCTTTAGAAGGAATCCAGGTATGGAAAACTCATGCTCTCTTTGGTTGATTCCCAATGCACTATCATATCACCCTGGAACTTAATATCTTCTCTATCGACAATGGAAATCTACTCTACTTTTTGCCCACTAGAGACCCAAGGGTAACATCTAGAAATCTGCTCATTCATAGTCTTTATAGACCTGAGGACAGCCTTCAGTCCTTTCCTTGACAAATCTAACAACCCCAATATTTTAGCCTTTGGTGGAGTTAAGAATGAACTATATTCAATCTAAGAGTTGGGTCCTGACTGTGGCAGCGTCAGCATCAGAAGGAAACTTGTTAGAAATGCACATTTCAGAGAGTCTGGGGCTGGGCCCTGGAATCTGTGTTCTAACAAGTCCTCAGGTGATTCTGAGCCATGTTCAAATTTGAGACCTTTTTGACTATGTCAGTCTCGAGAAAGAGGCTTGTTTCCATTTGGAGTTGGAGTGTCCTCCTGTCATAATAAGCATCTTATTTACTATTTCCATCCCACTATTCCACTGAAGATATTTTAAAAATAGAGAAGATTTAAAAAAATTGTTTTAATTTAAAAATTAAAATAGAGAAGATAACTTTTTACTAATTTTCATTATTTGGTCACCTTTTGTATGCTTACTTTGCCTTCAGGATTTTCTTTCCATAACTTTTCTTAGACCCATGAGTTGATGAAGTCTACTATTTTGAAAGCAGTATCTTTTCTTGCTAAGATTGTATCACCTGTTAAATTTACACAAATATAACCCAAAACGCAGGGTTCCCTAATAATTACCTGGTGCTTCTAGGCTCACATCTCAATAGATACATTTCAAAACACATATAATTTTCCTATCAGTAGATAATAACTTAGAACACATTTACT
The DNA here is from genome assembly GCF_010015895.1 of Lontra canadensis. NCBI lineage: Eukaryota > Metazoa > Chordata > Mammalia > Carnivora > Mustelidae > Lontra > Lontra canadensis. Next base: position 8,014,101 of record NW_022631007.1, on the reverse strand, counting down.
CAACTCTAATGCTCAGTTTGGGGTTGGGAAGTGTGCTCTCCCTAACAACACCAAGTGCTGAACATTCTTTTCATGATCTCTGTCAAATACACAATAAGAAATAGAATAACTGTTCTTGACTTCACAATTGCTAGTCAGAATAATCTGGGAGCATTTGCCCTTTCCTCAGTGACCAGAGCTGCCAACCTTCAAATTACTTATTTTGATACTGGTTCTTAGACTAATAGGTGAAGAAAATAGAAGCATGTCATTACAGCAGGTACACTGAGTACTTCCCAACAAAATATAAAAATCAAAGAGAGTAAATATAGCTTGTATGAACATTCTTTCAGGCCACCTGCCTAATTCTAAATAGATGTAAAGAGCCAAAAACAGCTAATGCAAAGAGAAGTGTGATCGCCTGAACAACAAAATCCCTTTCCCTAGAAACAATGCTCCCCTCTTCGTTGACACACACAGACTCACAGTGACTCCCAACCAAACATGGAGGTAGAGTGGTCTAATTCTTACCCAGATGATGATTCCAGAAAACCAGGATTGAAACCGTGTTTGGAAATTGCAATTCCAGGACTCGTGATTCTCTTGGTGATTTATATTTGCTACAAGGTACAATCTTTTACCTGAGAATGGGTGGGGGGAAAAAAGTAGAGCAAAAATAAAGTACATACTAACAACAACGAGAAAACCCCATATGGAAACGATTTAAAACAATACCATTTAAAGTCGCTCCAAAGAGAATGATACTTAGGTATAAATCTAACGAAACATGCACAGAACCTATATTCTTGTAAGTCACGAAATGCAGATGGAAGAAATTAAAGTCCTAAATAAATAGAGAGATTATATCATGTTTGTGGGATTTGAAGATTCAACGTAGTGAAGATGCCAATCTCCCCCCCACCTCCAAATTGATCTGCAGGTTTGATCAAATTCCCAAATCCCAGCCAGGTGTTTTGTAGAAACAGATAAGCTTATTTGAAAGGGTGTATGAAAAGGTGCAGGACCTATAATAGCTAAAGCAATTTTGATAAAGATAAGTGAAAGTAATCGCTCTTATGTCCAGGATTATTATACAGATACAGTAATCAAGACAGTGTGGAATGGGAAGAGGCACCCACTTACAGATCCCTGCGTCAAGACTCAGGGATCCAGGAGAGGACTGACACTGACATGCCCAGTTGACTTTTGAGGAAGGAGCAAAAGCAATTCAGAATAGTCTTTCAACAGAAGCTGCTGGAGCAACTGGACATCCATAGCTAGAAAAGAAAGAAAGAAAGAAAGAAAGAGAGAAAGAAAGAAAGAAAGAAAGAAAGAAAGAAAGAAAGAAAGAAGAAAATAAATCTCAACCTGAACTTTATACCTTATACAAAAATTAACTCAAAGTCAATCATGGGTTTAAAGGTAAAATATAAAACTATGACATTAAAAATAAAAAAGTAGGACAACATTTTTAGGACCTAGAGCAAGATGAAGAGGTTTTTTTTTTAAGATTTTATTTATTTGACAGACAGAGATCACAAGTAGGCAGACAGGCAGGCAGAGAGAGGAGGAAGCAGGCTCCCTGCTGAGCAGAGAGCCGGATTCAGGGCTTGATCCCAGGACCCTGGGATCATGACCTGAGCTGAAGGCAGAGGCTTAACCCACTAAGCCACCCAGGTGCCCCTTGTGCTCTCTTTCTGTCAAATAAATAAAATCTTACAAAAAAAAAAAAAAAAGAATGCATAAAGAACTCTCAACACTTGATGGTAAAAGAAAACAACCAATTAGAAAACGAGCAAGAGACATGAGCTTACTTTTTTAAATGAAGAGGATATACAGATGGCAAGTCAGCACATGGAAGGGTGTTCAACATCCTCAGCCATGGGGGAAATGAAAACTAAAACTGCAAGTAGCTACAGCTACACACCTACCAAAATGGCTAAAATACAAAATAGTGACAACACCCTAAGCCGGATGAGGATGCAGAGAAACTGGATCACTCATTCTCTGTTAGCACCAACGCAAAATCGTGTAGCCATTCTGGAGACGTTCCAGCAGTTTCTTACAAAGCTAAGTTGTCAAAGAAGTCAGCACTTGTACCCTGGGATATTTATCCCAGAGAAATGAAAACTTGTGTTCAGGCAAAAATCTATATACAAATGTTCGTAGCATCTTTATTCATAATAGCCCCCCACTGGAGAATTTCAGCCGCCACTCCGAAAAGGAACCTGCAAAACGTGGAGGATCTCAACAGAATTATGCTGAGGGGGAAAGCCTATCGCAAAAAGGTATTTATCGGATAATTCCATTTACATAACATAATAAGAAGAGTAGGGAAACAGAACAGATGACTGGTTACTAGAGACTGAACTGAAGGAAGTGGCTGGGTGTGATGCCAGGGGTCCTTGTGATTGAACTGTTCTGCGTCTTCCCTGTGGGGGCAGTCGCACGCATCTACACACATAATAAAACTGCAGGAAAGCCGAACGCAGCCTCCAGTACTGTTTCTCAGCTGCAATATCATACTGCAGTTTGGCAAGATGTTACTCCTAGTTTAAAAAACCTGCAAAAAACACGTCGAGATTAATATGGCATCAGGGCACCAAGCCTTCGGTCCCTGTTTCTCTATGGCCACTCCCTCTGCTCACTCTCAGCCCCGAGGACAGTTGATATTGACTCTTCCAGACCCGCTGCTGTGTCTCCTAGGACGCCTGCATCCCTTTCCTCTTTCAGAAACATGCACCTCCTGTTCCAGTACCATCAACCCCTGGTAGCCGCCACCAGCCCTTTCCTGAACTCTTCGTGCAAGCTCGCCACCGTTGCTCATGCTTCACTCTCACCCTGACTAAATGCCATCTTCTACCCAGCACAGGACATTCATGGGGACAACCCCCCAGACCGGGTTCCCTTTCTGCTCTGGGTTGGTCCATCACCCCTTAGCTCCGCCCAGCAGTGCCCTGTGGTCTGCCACTGTCCCCTTCCTCAGCCTCACCGCCCACCCCCCAGCCACTCCTGCTTTCTTCACATTTCTCAAACACAGAAAGCTTGTTTCTACTAGAATACCTCTGCCTGAGCTGTCTCCTCTGCCTGGAATTTTTTCTTCAAATCTTTGCATGACGGACTCCTGCCTAACCTCCAGTTCTGAACTCAAATCCCATGCCCTCACAGTGATCTTCCTTGGTCACTGGATCTGAAGCAGCTCTTAGGTTATCTGTTGGTAAACACCCAATTTTTGCTTGTTTGTTGGCCCTTACTTATTTTTCTCTCTGCCTCCCCATAACAGTTGAACTCCGTCAGCTTATCTGCGCTCTCGGCTCTGCGTTCCTGCTGCTCATGGCAGTGCCAGGCATGTAACTCAGTAATGCCCACTGAGTAAATAGAAGGGAGCTCTGACCGTCTCTCTCCTCCCCAGTTCAGTGTCGGTTACTTCCTCCCCTGTGTGGGCACCTGTCTTTTCCACGATCTTACTGGTCCTGCAGTCACACACGTGCCTGTTTACAAGACCTTGGGGGCAGGAACTGTACATTCAGTGCTGCATTCCCAGGCCCTTTCACTGTAGAAGGCATGGGTTAATATTTGATGAATGAATGACTTCACCCTCTTTGCAGGGGTTGACACCAGGTGGTCATATCACCAACAATCCATTTACAGACATTTACAAGGCCAGTGGTGATGGATATTGAACATGTCTTATGTGGGGCATATGGGTCAGGCACAGGAGACCTGACACTTCCTTCTCGTTAAAGTACACAATTCGGCAGGGTCAGGAAGCTTCTGGCCAAAGACCTGTTTCACAAAAAACACACCAAACAAGGAGCAAAGCTGCACACCCAAAGCACAGTTGTATCATCTAGAAATATTTTGAATTGAAACACTCTTCCAAAAGGCATATCATCTAAAGCAGCAGAGAAAGGAAAGCCCCATAAAAACAATACAACAAATTTCACTCAAATTAAAATCAATGGTTTACATAAGGGATGTTCCTGTGGACTCTGGGGTCTACCAAGTCTCTAGGAGGGAACCAAAGGGGATGAGGGAAACTCACAGAATAAAGTCATCTTAAAAGCAGACGTGGCTTTTAAAAATCTGTGCTGTTATAGGATCATGTTAATACTCTTTTAAAAATGCTTTAAAACGATGCCCCAATTCATCTCAAGTTTATCGTTATTGTGGCTTTTCTTGTGTTACAAAAATGTGTAATTAGATACAAGCAAAACTGAGCTACCAAAAAAAAAAAAAAAAGAAAAAAAAGACAAGCCAAATAGGCAATAAAAAGAAAACCTCTGGAATGAGGTACCTAAAATGTCTAATCTTTGTGGCTATTGCATAACATCCTCTATCCAAGTGTCTTAACTAGTTTTCAATGGGTTGGAAACTTAACCTCGGGAAAGAAGACTTTCTCTTTGCTGCTTCCCACCCAGTCCACACCTGCTGGCCATGCTGCACCCAGCCACACCAGCCGCAGGGGCCAGTGCCATTGTTCAATTCATTCACAAGCCTCTTGATCCTGGGATACAAAGATTTGACAGCAGGACCACGACAAGAACAAAGTGATACACCTAATTCCCTGGGATCCAATGTCTTCAAAATGGCTTTTAACTATTTTTCAAGGAGGATGTTAGTGGATTTTCTTTTCCCTTTGAGTTATTCTGACAAAGAACAGAATAAAGAATTAGAAACTAAGATCCATTGAAGGGAACATAAAACAGGTGTCTGGGCAACAATGCTAACCCACCAGGAGCCAGCAGGTAAGACCAAAATCCCATCAAACGCTTCTCCATGAGAGCCATAGAATATGGGGCTGAGTATTTTTACCCAGAAATAAGCAGCTCTATAACTGTTCATAAGACTGTAGGAATACAGTGTGGGAGGCAATGCTTACCACTGGCAACTCTCTGAAACCTTGTGAACTGGAGATCAGGAGAGAGCCTGGGTGTTGTAAGGCTAATGAACTAGAATGGATTGGGCCGGGGCGTGAAAGATGGAAGATGTACACTGGGGAGCTCAAATAGGGAAATGCAGAGACAACAGAAAGAGAAAACCCTAAGGGCAAGTGACCACAATCACTCTTTTCCTGAACATGGGGACTGGTGCCTGGAAACAAGCATTGAGTGGGAATCTGGTTTTGTATCACTGGTCAGCTGTCTGCCTATCAGTGAGTCACCAGTCCTCTCTAAACAGCCATTGCTTCCCTTAGAAACATTGGCTCAGACTCTCCCGTTGATCCTGTAAGCTCTTAAATTCTTCAGTGAGTTGAGTTCAGATAATTCAGAATTGTCAGTTTTAACCGGACAGTCTTTCCCAGATACATACTTGTTTAGTGAATTACTCATTTGTCTAGAGTGTATAAAAGGAGTTATTTTTATTTGATCTGAAGATCTTATTCTTATTAATTTGATGTAAACAATTAATGTGTGAATTTATTTCAATTAAATTTCTTTTCCTGATGAGAGGTTAAGGTGGTGATGCTAGAATTTTAATTTAAATTAATAGAAGCATATAGACCCAAATTTTATTCTTAAAAATTAGGCCAGACCTAAAAAAATTTACTCTGAACAAGTAAAAACTTGAAAGAGCCATGATGATGATAATGAAGATATCGTAATAGTTAACACCTATAGAGCACACACATAATAAAATTTAATTCTGATGACAATCCTAAAAGATCAACACGATCATTTTTCAAATGAAGAAACTTTCAAGGAAATGAAATAAGCTACCAAAGGGGCAGGGCTACCAAAGGGGCAGGGCTTTCTGAGGAGTGGAGCTGGAAATACAATCCAGATTTGAGGGATTCTACAGCCCACACTCTTAGTGGGCTTGCTGCAAACACCAGCAGTCATGGGAACACTGGGTTGCTGGACAAACAAGGGTAAATGGCAGTTGAGATGAGCAGATGTCTTTGTATATTTTAGCAGTAACACTGTCCATTCTTTCTGGATAAGGAGAACCAATTTATCGAGATCTATCTGAAGGACACCTAAACCTTTTCTGGACTTGAGCAATGTCCGTGCTCTACCCCTTTAAAAGTGGCAGAGAGAAGTAAATACCAGCCTCTTTCTAAACTGGGGACAGGACCATGTCTCATCTGCACCTGGGCTGGTCCACCCCTTTTCTCACTTGTACCTTCTCTTCCTCCTCCCACAGCGTCTCAATGCACATGCAACACGGTGATGGTCGGATGCTTTCACGGAGGAAACCTCCCATCTCGTTTCTTCATGAATGCGATCCTGGTGTCCTGTATGAGATCTTGGAATGATCATCAACAGAGTGGTGGAGTACAACCCCGCAGGACTAGATTGCTCATACCACATCACTTGAGCAACTGGATAATATTTAGTGAGTGGCTGCTGGCTAAAGCGGCTCTGGGAGGGAAGCAGCCACATCATCACCGGGAAACGAGTCATAGGGACCCAATTTTATCACCCCTGGGAGATGAGTCAAAGGAATTCAATTTAGGATAATGTATGTATTTAGTTCACTTGTTTAATTACTCAAAGGGGCAGGGGGAACAGTGCCTCTAGGCACTGATTTGCCGCTATGGATTCAGAGGAAGTCCTTATTTGCACAACTTACCCATATATAGGGGTTCTGTTTTTTTCAATTTTTTATTGGGATATAAGTCACCTACCATAAAATACACCTTTTGAAAAGTCAATTGTTTTTAGTATATTCATAAAATTCATTATTTTATGTCAGAACATTTTTATCACACCAAAGAGAAACTCCACCCATCAGTGGTCATTTCCTATTCCCATTCCTCCCTTCTCCCAGCCCCGCTAACCCTAGTCGACTCTCTGTCTCTATGGATTTGCCTGTTCCGAACACTTCATCTAAATGAATCATAGGAGCGCCTGGATGTCGGTGGTTTAAAGCCTCTGCCTTCAGCTCAGGTCATGATCCCGGGGTCCTGGGATCAAGCCCCGCATCAAGCTCTCTGCTCAGCAGGGAGCCTGCCTCCCTTTCTCTCTCTCTCTGTCGGTCAAATAAATAAATAAAATCTTTAAAAATAAATAAGTAAATCATAAATAGGTGGCCTTTTGTATCTGCCTTATTTCATGTAGCATGATGTTTCCAAAGATCCATCCATTTAACAGCACAGATCAGTACTTCATTCCTTCCTATGGCTGAAAAATATTCCACTGTCTGGTTATTCCATGTTTTATTTATCCGTTTCTCAGTTGATGGACATTTGGGCAGGGCCTACTTTTTGGCTTCTATGAATAATGCTGCTACGAACATTCATCTACAAGTTTTTGTGTAGACAGGTTTTCGGTTCTCTTGGGTATATACCGAGCAGTGGAATTGCTGGGTCATACGGTAACCATGCCAAACTTTCCTGAGGAACTGTTAAACTGTCTTCCAAAGCTACTGCATCATTTTAAATTCCCGCCAGCAGTGTGTGAGGGCTCTGCTTTCTCCACCTCCTTGATAACACTTGCTGCTGTTCATCTTTTATTATCAGAGCCAGCCCAGTAAATGTGAAGTGGCGTCTCACTGTGGGTTTAATTTGTATATCCCTGATGACTGATGACGTTGAACATTTTTTCCAAGAGCTTATTGGCCATTTGTATATATTCACTGGAGAAACGTCGGCTCAGATCTTTTGCCCATTTTTTAGCTGGGTTGTCTTTTTTTTTTTTTTTAAGATTTTATTTATTTATTTGACAGAGAAAGAGATCACAAGTAGGCAGAGAGGCAGGCAGAGAGAGGAGGAAGCAGGCTCCCTGCTGAGCAGAGAGCCCGATGCGGGGCTCGATCCCAGGACCCTGAGATCATGACCTGAGCCGAAGGCAGAGGATTTAACCCACTGAGCCACCCAGGTGTCCCTGGGTTGTCTTTCTTACTGTTGAGTTTTAAAGAGTTGCTCCAGTTTAAAGTACAAAAAGGAATGTGGCACACATTATGTTATACCAAGCTGGAAATGCAAGTTTAGAATTCATATGTAAGCTTATTTTTGTTCTTTCAAGCTCAATAAATTTTTTTAAAAATAAATTGATACTTAGGGAACTCAGTTCTAGCCATAGTTATAAAAAGAAAGGCTCTATGAACTCTTCAATATAAGTGCCAAATATACTTAAATTTTATTACAGGAAACTAAGTAATTTCTCAATGGACATGATATCCAGTCACCTGTTCAGCTCTTCACATGTAAACTGGCCACATACCTTTTTCCAATGATAAGCAATTGAAAAAATTCAGTTATATCAGCCTGAACAAAGCAGGTTATATACATATATTGAAGCATGTCATTAAATATTGGGAAAACAAGATTTTAAAGACCTAAATTGTATTCCAAAAGAGATATGCAATAATTTACTAAACATTCCAGTTTGCATTAGTAAAAATATTTTAATAAATATCCTTATACATAAATCTGTGTGTACATATGTTGTTACCTTTAGAAAGAGTTCCAGGAATAGGCTTCCTGGGATTGATCTATACACGAGTCTTGCTTATTACCAAACGGCCTCCCAAGACATTTTACTAAGTTTACACTCTGACATCAGGTTGTGAATGTTCATTTTGCTTGATCTTTACTGAAGGGGAATTTTAAAGTAGTCTTTAGTATTATTATAAGCAGAAGTTGGTATCTCACTGTCTAAATTGTATTTAAACTGCTAGAGAAGCTATTTTTTCAAGTCTTTTTGCTGGTTCTAGTTCCTTTTGTGGGGGGGGGGGGTATTTGCCTATTCACATCCTTGGTATGTTTCTTAATTGTTTAGTAAAGGAACATTTTTCCTACTTGGAATATATTCATCCTCCAATATCCATTCTAGAGATTAACTTATGGAACTGCAGTTGAGCAAAGATTCTGAAAGTTGGTTCCTAGTTAGAGAACACGAACAACCTCCAGGTTCACTGGGGCAGTGGGCGGTGTAGCCTGCTGGCCCTGCTTTGTAAGTCACGTGTCACTTGCACACAGTGCAGCTGGCCCATTTCCATAGCGCTGCTTTTGTTCTGCTGAGAAAGTACCACACGGCCTGCAAAGTCTAAATATGTATTATCTGGTCATTTTAAGGGTGCAGACCCCTAACCTACAGAACTAGTAAAGAAATTTATGGCCTGACTAAAAAATTATCCTCATCATTAAAAATCACTTTATATACTGCTGATGGAAGAGTACATTTCAATTATTAGAATGTAAAAGTAGATAGAATATTTCCATAATTGTATGCCCGAAAAACCTCAATTATAATTGGGGAACTCAACATCAACATGTGGATATTGGTGATCTCGGGGTAATGAGGTTATTCTTGGGAGGGGGGGGGCTCTTTTAAAGTTTTCTTCAATGAACAGATTTTACTTTTGTAAAAATGCAAATAACAGATCTATGAAGTAACTGCTTTTACCTGTTCAAAGGTAAGTGGTTGGGGTACAAGAAAATAAATGTGAAATCATTTCTTCGAAATCATCATGGCAACCACTCCCCTTCTCAGCCAGCCCCTAGGCCAGCAGGGGAGGGGCCCTCCTCCTTTCCGTCACTGCTCTTCTGTGCCAACTGCTCCAGTGTGCACTGCCACAGTTCAGCGGTCACTATCAAGAAACACCTCCGGCGTCCTTAGCTGCTTCAGTACTGTCATCTGCAGAACCTCCTTTGCTTGCCTTCAGTGAGCTGTGACCTTGAAGCCCATTTCCTTTGAACTCCCCTCTTCCGCATCACCCTCTGAAGAGAAAGGCTTACCTCTTCCAGGCACACCCTCCTTTTACAGCCTCACCTAATGCCTTTATGTGTTAGCATTGGCATATGTCTTTATTAATATGACTTTACTAATTCTTTTTTCAACAAATAAAATACCTTCTGCACTGACTCCTGATTCCTAAGAAACATTTAAAACGGAGTCAAAGGGAACTGAATCCATATGTGCTTTTACATAATGTCTTTTGGTTTTTCTTAATCTACCTTAAGATTCTCTAAGGCAATTTTAGCAAAAAAAATTTGTAAGATTTAAAAAACTAGATGCAAAACTTATTTCTCTAACACAGGACCAAAAGCGGTGCATCTCGATCTCTTCAATGTGTACAAATCACCCGAGATTTACTAAAATGCAGACACTGACTTATTACCAGGGGATGAGATTCTGCATGGTTAACACACTCCCAGGCAACATCCAGGCCACAGAGCCCCAGGCCACACTCTCGAGTAGCGAATAACCATGATCGTCTTTAATGCAACAGCTGCAATACAGATGTAGAGAAATCCAAATTATTACTACTTTGCAAAGATAAGTATTTGCAACAAGTATTTCTACACACACACATATACATTATCCTTTCGCCTAATGCTCCAATGCCCTGGGGAAAAATTGGCCCAAGTGTTTCTAACAGCTGCTTTTCTGTCATTATGCAGCACCCACAACACAAACTCTTCATTCTGCTTCCCTCCGCTTCTGCTCATCCTTACCACGGTCTTAAATCCTACTCTTTCAAGGCTACCACTGCTTTGTCAAGTCTACATCAGGCAGGGTTGAGATTTTCCCACTCTCCAGAGCTCCCTTTCCCTGCCCTTGATTTGCACCAACGCATCCATCAGTCTTCCCCCACCCCCGCCCCCCAGGTCTAGGGGGTCCGTTCCTTCAGGTGACAGTAAAGTGGTTCTGAGCACCTGCTTCGAGTGAGAGCTGCAATCAGAGGTCAATGCTAGCACCCACTTTACCTGAGCAATTAAATCACCATCTCTAAGCCTGTCTTGCCTGGTAAAATACAAGTCATTCCTACATAAAAGGTTGTGAGGATTATTGGAAATAATATTTAAAAATTATTTAGCAAAGTAGCACCAAAATGACACTAAATGGGAGCTAATATTATGACAAGGACATAAAGCATTTAATTTCTTTTACATGGTTAGTTCTCAAACATCACTTAAAAAGTCAAAATGGTGTTATGTATTTTAAAATGTTAGGCATTTTAAAGGTATTATTAATATCATTAATTAATAACATTTTAATTAAATATCTTAACACTTAAGATACTATTTCTAAATAGGAGAAACTCAAAATATTGGAAGTTTCTGAGTGGCCCGGGACTTGCAAGTTTCTCTGTTCTGAAATACCCAGTTTATTTAGGATGCTGGGTATCTTTATCTGGAAGACGTGGCAATTCCTCACTTCTCTCTTTGAGAGAGCTACCCAAATATGTATAGTAACTGAAAATAAGGCTTGAGGGGAACCGTACTGTTCCAAAATCATAACTAATGTAGTCTATAAATACACACTATCCTTCTGTGATAATTTCATGGAAATGTAGTCTGAAATGTTATTTATAACCATAAAAATTTTAATATTTAAAGTTCTTCTAGGATTACAGAGAATTTTTTCAAAATCTTGAACATTATTGCAGAAGCACATACGGCAGAGATGACACTTGAAGACAGAATGATCAAGAAACTTGTAGAACTGGTAAAAACTCAAGGACCATCAAATTCCATGCACAAAATAAATAATATAAAAAAAAAACCACCTACAACCAAACCCCATAGTGAAACTGATAGATCCTGCAAAAGAGCCACTTTACTAGTTCTTTACTAGTTCTGTAGATCTGCACTCTTTTCTTAAAATAACCAGATAGTACATCCTGCAAAATAGCCATTTCTGCATGTAGCAAATTCAGGGAAGAGAGAAAAGATGAGTTCATGGGCCTGCATAATGGCCAGTTCAACTACTGGATCTGAAAAAGCAATCTTTTTTTTTTTTTTTTCTTTTTTAAGAGATTTTATTTATTTGAGAGAGAGCGCATGAGCAGGCAGGAGGGGGAGAGAAGTAGGCTCCCCGCTGAGCAGGGAGCCAGATACAGGCTGGATCCCAGAGTCCTGGGATCATGACCTGAGCCAAAGGCAGGCACTTAACCACATGAGCTGCACAGGCACCCTAGAAATAATCCGTTCCAGATTGAAAAAGAAAAAAAATTATGAAACTAGAAGGAATCTCAGGAGTTTTCTAGATTTGAAATCCCATTACAGATGAGGTTATTTATCCTAAATGACATCATTAGCATTAGAAACGTTCTCCTTTGTATGTGTAATCCCCAAATGCAGAATGTGAATAAAGATATAAATTTAGGTGACCTAATTAATATTTTTACATTAACTTTCAAAACAATCCACAAATATTTTTACATTAACTTTAAAAACAATCCACAAATAAGAAAATGCAACTAACTAGGAAATCATGGGAAAAATCAACTTCAGTAATCAAAGAAAGGACAATAAAATGAGGCATTATTTCATATCCCTTAAATTAGCAATCATTAAAAAGAATTCCCTCTGGCAACTGGATATAAGGTAAAAATGGGCCACATGCCTTTTAGGTATTTGTAAAAATTAAATCAACCCCTTTAAATAGCAATTTAGTTGAGAGGATAAAATGTTAATCCTTATACACCATTGTGTGATTTTTTAAGAATTTATTCCAAGACCTAACACAAATGAAAGGTATACACAGCAAAATACTCAATTAACGTTAAATTATGAATAATAAGTAACAAAGAGATACACTGTTCACTCAACAATTCTAAGAAAATCTGATGACAAACCCTAAGTGTATAAAGGGGTAGGTAAAAATTCTGATGCTGAAAAATTAGAAGCAATCTCAATGTTCACCATAAGGAGGCAAACACCACGTAACAAAACATCCTCAGCAGAGAATGTAGATCTACGTTTGAAACTGAAAGAAACCCATGGTATATTGAAAAAAAGGTTACAAAATAGTGAGCACAGCATGATTCCACTCTGGAAGAGGTCTTTATATTTACTTATACATGGGACAGAATCCAGAAGTACTTACAATATATCTACACAAGAGTATAGTTTTTTTTTAAAGAAACTAATTTTCTCAATTTTCAGATTCTTTACAATAATATTATTTTTCAAGCAGAAACAATAGTAAATGCATTTCCAGTTTGGAAGAACATAGTCATGTGGGGAAAGTATCTTAAAAATTAACTGGTTATGATCACAATGCAAGATCTGCTATGGGAAAGGAGCAAATACGAAGGGGAAAAACAGCCAGAACTAGATCATTTAGGATAAGGAGGCTGTTTTTTTACTTCCATTAATATTTACTTCCATAATATTTGTGAAATAGGTTGTTTTTTCAAAAACAAAACAAAACAAAGCCCACTCTTACTGGAACTACTGGAACTAGAAGTTTCAAAGTATGAATGTAGAAGAGGATGAATTTTAAAGTCAGACAGAATTCTACTCCTGCCACTTACTAAATAACTATAATCTTGGCCAAATATAAATATCTAAATGTCAACTTTTCTGTCACAAATACTGCCTGGAAACAGTTGTTGTGACTATTAAGTAATAGCAATTCCATGAGATACAGGTCACAAAACTGGTAATTAACAAATACTAAACTCTAAACTGTATGAATTCCAAAGGCTAATCACTATCTAATTTAAACACGTATTCTAATGGCTGAGGGGAATCCTACTTCACCATTTGGAAGAGGTGTCATTTTGAAGTTGAGGAACTGAAAGGATCGAAATTACAGGCCAGTTAACAGCAGAATTTAAGATTTGAACGCAGGCAATTTGACTGTTTTCTTTTTCCAGAGTCCCAATCAAGTTCAGTAAAAATTGTTAGCATACCCTTTAACGTGGGGAAAGAAAAGGAAAAAAATAATTTTAATCTTTTCTCATTAAATGAGACTAAAATAATTTTCCTATAAAATGAGACTAAAATAGTTTTCCCCCAGGAGAAGGGAGGTGATACTGGTGGTCATGGTAGAAATAAGTATTCTAAAGAAAGTACATTTTCTTCTGGGTTCTGGTGATGGTTATTAATGGAAATAAACAGAAATGTACAGAATAATCAGGATGGATACAAATAATAGTGACAGCTACCACAAAGACTGGGGAGTAAAGAACCATGCAGGTAGTTCACGATTTACCTGTTAAATTTCTATAGGTAATAAGAATGTGTAAAACCCAATTACAATAAATCTATCTTAAAAACAAGCCCGATCAACATGTATCTCAAGGAAAAAAAGGCATCTTTTAGGGACCAGGAAAAAAAAAATCATTAATGGAAACAGTAAAAATACGTGCTTTTAAAAAATGTTTTGTAATACAAAAAAGACAAAAATTGAGAAACTTTACTAAGGTATAATTAATGGAATAGAAAAGATTAAGTTGGAAGTAGATGCATGAGCTGTTTTACAAAAAATACTGTTATGTGACAATTAAAGAGGCTATTCTCAAATGGTACACAAATTGAGGAGTCTTTATTTTGAAAAAAAATTCTTCCAACAATATTTTACAATGAACAAAAACTCAACCAAATTTATCTACTATACTAAAAGGTTTTAAGAGATAAATACTGAAATCAGCCAGCAGGTTTTCGTCCCAATTCCTAAAACCACCTCCTGCATTAAGACTGGTCTTCATAAATGTTGGCATGTTAAACATATCTTCCAAGACCTGTCTTGCTAGCTAAAAAGCTCTCCTCCTTTCTTTCAGATTTCTCAGTAAGTCCTCTCTCCCTACACTTAGCCTGAAGGTGCTACAGTACTTTCACTATCAGCTAGTAGGGCTGACATTGGTCCTCCTAAAGAAACTTCAGGAAGCACATACTGTCTTGACTAAGACAGGTAATAGTAAATGCACATTAAGAAATTCTCTAGTCTTGGGGCGCCTGGGTGGCTCAGTGGGTTAAGCCTCTGCCTTCGGCTCAGGTCATGATCTCAGGGTCCTGGGATCGAGCCCCGCATCGGGCTCTCTGCTCAGCAGTGAGCCTGCTTCCTCCTCTCTCTGCCTGCCTCTCTGCCTACTTGTGATCGCTCCCTCTCTCTCGGTCAAATAAATAAATAAAATTAAAAAAAAAAAAAAAAAAGACATTCTCTAGTCTTTTGAGGAGTAAGAATCAGAACTTTAAGTTATTATCCAAGTCTTTTCTAAGGCAAAGAGAACTAATTTTGAAGACTAAAATACATGGTTGTGCCAATATAGTTTACTGTAGTAAATCTATACCTTTTCTTTTTAAATATAAGGCATATTCTAAATGTTGATAAGGAAAGGTGCAACACCAACAAGCAGTAATAGAAAATCACCCCAAAGAGCACTTTTAGAAACTTCCAGAGTCATGGGTAGGGACAGTGGAAAAATTAAAGTGCAAAATGGGTATGAACTTGCACAACCTTTCAATGACTGACTGAAAATCTTCAAAGTTTAATTAAAAAGCATAGAATTTTTCAAATATCTTCAGATAGTCAATTTGAAGGATTCCCCTGCCTCCTTCACTGGAAGAATTTCCTAAATGGAAGCGTAAGAAAATAAACAGCTGGTGAGCCTCAAAATTGAGTGAGGTCTGTCTGATTGAGTTTCCAGTCAGGCAGGGTCAAGACTTATCTTCATATATGTGTAAGGATGTTCTCAATCTTAATAATGGTTTTAGTAGAAAAATCTATACAAATACTCTTCAAAAGGGACACCATATAATGAAATCCTGTAGCCATTAAAATAATGAGAGCTGGATGTGCTAATATTTTATAAAGATAACCAATTAAATAAAAAGAACCAAGTTACAAAACTGTACATTTAAAATAAGGGATGAAAGGAAGAGGAGTATATATGGATACAGAGACATACGAAATAAACGATAACATTTCTAAAAGACTATACAAGAATACAAGAAACTATATATACACCCCTCGGGTGTGGGAATGAAGTCACAGGAAGGAGACAAGATTTAATTTTTCACTTTATACCCTTTATGTATCACATAATTTAAAAAAATCGTAAGCATGTATTATTTTATAACATATAAAAAAAGTTAAGAGTCTTTAAAAAACCTGATTGTACCTACAGCATTCTAGGAAACACTGTATAACGTCAGTTTACAATCCTTTGCTGCCTTTTATTTAATGGTCATTTAGTCAAAATTAGAAGGCTACTTGGGTGCATGCTTCCTCTCTCTCTCCACTCAAGATTAAGGGAAAATATTGAGAATTTAGAGTTTAAATCTTAACTCGCAATGATTAAACTGTGGCTTGGATGACACCTAGTCAAGATTCCAGAGAACCAATGACAAAATAAACTTAAATGAGAATTTTAATCACTAATTTAAATATTTTATCCAAGATCACTTTTCATTTTTACAAGAGCCTGAGTCACAACATTTCTCTTTTCATTAAACTCCACAGTCCTCTGAGTTGGACAAGCACAGATTTCAAAAATACATTTAAATACATGTTGAATTCTTATGCTGGACCACAACAGAAGCAGAATACATAGATGTCACAAGTTTGAAAAGAAACACACTCTTAGCAAAAATCTTCACTGGAAAATAATATCATAAATTCAAATCCTTCAGGACTCCAAAATCAGAACAAGAAGGCTGCATAAGAACTCCCTTACCTAGACCTGGGATTTGCCAACTTCAAGGTCTTAAAAATATATTTCAATGTTTGAGGCTAAGAAAATTAGGAGTAGGAGGCCAGTGGCCGTCTTAAGCATGCTTGCTTTAAAACTATGCAAAATCCAAGTTTGTGAAACACTGTGCTGGTCAAACAAAAAACTGAAGACAGAATTCAGAGTACATGTTATGACTGTAAAAGCCTTACCATTAGCACAATAACTGGACTTTTTAACACCTGGGTTCACAATACTTGAGTCTTTCCAGATTAAGTATCTCCATATTCCATCCACTTATAAAAGCAAATTAGTGTCCAAATGCTTGCTGAATTAACAACATAAAACAAAAGGCTCTTCAAATATTGGATACCATCACCAATAAATTTAATGAACGAGCCATGGAACTGGGAGTGTTGTGCTGCAGTTGGCCTGCACAGGCTTGGGAGCCTGGTGCACATCTCTTTCTAATTCCAAGTTTAATGACATCAGATTGATAGGTGACATCAGCCATTGTGAGAGTATATACACCACAAATATCAGTAAACAGTACAAAACAGGGCACTTTTTCATGAGAGAAAAAGTCTCATCAGCATAACACTAAGAACTACATCTTGGTCATTATACTCACTTGTTCAAATATACAATGCAAGCTTTTAATTAATGACATTACAATGTTCTAAAATATACAAGGAAAAATTTAGCTAATGAGAATGAATTTCATATAACAGGCTAACTTAACACAAATTTTAATAACAGCATCCTTAGAAAGTAAATTTTAAAATCACCTAGAACACAAACATATCAATAAAAGATGGAATGTTTCTCAAAAATAGGCATCATTTTAATACTTCAGATATTTCTTTAGTAAAATAAGCTCCACTAATTATCCCATTAATTAACTTGAAAAGTTTAAATAAAAACCTAGTGAATAAACTGTACTGATTTCATCAATTATGAATGGAACTCAAATAACTAAGTTTTATTAGGTACACAGGATACAGAAATTAGAATTTTCAAAGACTTTTTTAAAGGGCTACTTACACATAAATGTGACAGCCCTTTAATCCAACATGAAATACTTGCTCCCTAGAGCAAAAGCTCTGTCACTAGCTTAACTTCTCTGTGCCTTGCCTTCTCTCATCCTTAAAGTATGCATCCACTTTAAGGATTATATAATACATGAAAAGCACTTAGCAAGTTTCTCATACATTTAAAGGGCTTAATAAACCCACACCCCGTAATACTACCACATTACTTTGAAGTCATTACTTTTTTTAAAAAAACGTATCTTCACAATGGTCTCTCAGAGATTTTCTGAGGCAAGTCTGACACTGTCGGTGGAGACCAAAGATGAGGTGAGTCATTCTAACACAAACTCAGTGAAGGAGAACAAACACATGGACGAAGAAGGCCCAAGAAGCAAAGCACAAGGATGGCCTGGGGATGGAAACGGAGTATTAGCTCAGAAAAGCCTATTTTACAATATGCCAACAACGGCAGCAACAAAGCCAGAGTCTGTGGTAACTAATTATTGTGAACTATCTTTTAAAGTCACTTCAAAAGAATTCTGAAACATTTTGTTTAAATGAGAAGCAACAGCAACTGCTCTCTTTATAGATGAACAAGGTATAAAAAGCCACTGGTAGAAAAACCATAGCAAACCTCTTTCTAAAAATGCAGCAAACACATTCCTTTAATTTTAATAGCAGACTTCCTGGAGGGTAATGATTTCTGTTACAGGAATCCACTTTTCATTAAAAAAATTCTTTAATTATAGCTAAAATTATTAGCTGTAAACAGAGATAAACTATTCACTTTGAACTTTTCAAAAAATACAAAGCATTTTTTCATTTTTAAAATAGCTATTTGATAGCTATTAAACAATGACACAATTTCAAAGTCGTTGGAATAGTAATGATTCCAAAATAAACATCAATAACCATGAGTCAGAAATTGTAATACCCTTGAAGGATATATTCACCAATGTCATCATCATTAAAACAATTTTAAATAAAAATAGGAGAAAGTCTAGAAAACAATATTAAAAATATTTGCAGTTTCAACTCAACTTTCCACTTTTCCCACCAAGCAAAGAAAACCACTGGCAAGTTCAAGGAGCAGTATAAACATACTACATATTTTTTTTAACATAGCCTACAACCACACACTGTTATTCTGGAAAATAGAAATTTAAAGTGTAGCACAATGGTTTTCAAAGTGTGGTCTGAGGACCTCTGAAAGTCCTCAAAAGCCAAGTGTCACAACAATTTTCATACTACTACTAAGATGTTACAGATCTGTCTCCTGAGTTCACAAGTGCATGGTGGAGTTTCCCAGGGCCCACATGCCATATGACGGAAAAAATCACTGCGATGCCAAGGGAGCATGAGAAACTCGCTTCTTCTCAAACCAGGTGCTACAGAGATGTGCAAAACATAAAATAATGTTCTTCTCATTAATTAACTGCTTTTGGAAGACAACTATAGTTTTTATTTAAAAATGGCATCTATGGGGGCACTTGGATGGCTCAGTGGGTTAAAGCCTCTGCCTTTAGCTCAGATCATGGTCCCAAGGTCCTCGGATGGAGCCCTGCGTCGGGCTCTCTGCTCAGCAGGGAGCCTGCTTCCCTTTCTCTCTCTGCCTGCCTCTCTGCCTGCTTGTGATCTCTGTCAAATAAATAAATAAAATTTTTAAAAAATGTTTAAAAATGGAATTTATGTTAACATGCAATGGGTTTATTATTGTTATGTTTAAATGAATGAACACGGTTTTTTAAGTATCTTAGTTATTAATTTCTAATACAGTAATTTCTGGTAGATACAAACTACATAAACAAAAGCTCTCTGGGCATCTTCAGTAATCTGAAAGAGAGTGAGTGCTGCCACACAAAAGCAATCAGTTAGTCTTCTCTTCATTTTCCCAACTTTCAGGAACTGTTCCAAACATGGTGTGTGCTGGGGGCTAGGGCAATGCACAGGTAAAGCACGGACAGGCATCTTCAAATTTACAAAAGGAATTACTTGCCTAATCTCTATTGTCACAAAAAATATGCCTTTCAATATATCAACAATGTTTGCCACCCTAAAAGAAAATTTTCCTTCCAGAGCAAAGACAGGAGAGAAGATCTGATTCTACTATTAAGCCAGGAAAATTTGAAGGTTTTCAGCCTTGTCCTCCTCTTTCTTCAATAGTCAACACAACTTTGATGGGTTTATATAAAACCAAAACCAAATCTGAATATGAAAGTCTAAAAGAATTGATTTAAATCCACATTAAAGCTGGATCACTTTTTAAACCAAGGATTTCTATTTTATCAGCACTCATTTAAAGTCTCTAAGAGTTCTCATTTACTTAAAAACTTCAAGATGGTACCAGAAAAAAAAAAGTCTTTAAAATCATTTTAATAACAACTGTTTAATTCACTTATTTCTTAGATGGAAAGCCTGGGAGGTTATTTAGGTAATGGCCTACAATCATATAGTGTAACTTTGTACATATGAAGTGATTGGGACCCAATACAATCTAAAACATAGAAATTCAAAGACATTTCTTAAGTAGTCCCTCCATGAAAAAAGGGCTGGAGAGAGACCCCCAAACTGTAGGTATTTCAAGTTATACCCACACACAGCTAAGACCTCTGTAGCATTTTCAATATTAAGAGAAGAGGCATAACATTCAAAAAGGGGCAGAGATTTCCGTCTTCTTGCTCATCAAAATAGTTCAGACAAACTACACACTGAGCTAGAGATGCAATGGACAGCAATGCTTTACCAAGTCTGAAACACTACACAGACTTCAAGATTGTGTAACAGCTCATGTAGTCACCACTGGAAAAGGTATTCAACACAAATAAAATGTTTGAAGAAACTAATGTTCACTTCTTTTAATACCAAAGCTTTAAAAAAAAAAATGTTTAAACATGGTAAGATAAAACTTTCCAAACACGTATTACATATTTGTATATGTAACTTTACCTTTTCTTGATGACACAGAGTCAAAGTACCAGACTATTATCAGAATATGATGTCATACAGTGATGTCCTCTAGGCTGGCCTGGCTGTCCTTAAACTAAATGGTCGACAGGTTTTCATGGTTTGTCTATCTCCTTCCAAACTGTCATTTCTGAACTGCTAATAATACACTAGGGCTGGGAAATCAAATAATCAAAATGTCACGTAAAAACAAACATATAGAGACTTTGTGACTTATGTGTGTTGCTCAAAAGCATTTAAAAAGAATTATTCCAAGTTTCTCAGTTGTGTTCTGTATTGATAAAGACTGCTAGATTACGTCTTAATGAATGAGGCATTATTGTACATAAATATTTAAACAAGTTCATCTATTAACAAAAAGATATAACTAAACATTAGTATCGTTGCCTTTTTAAACAAAGTATTCTATAACTTTAAGGTAACACTGGGTTCCAGTTTGTTTTCCCCCCAGAAATGAACATAAATAAATGTCCTATTTTAATAATATCAGTTTGTCCAAACAAAGGAAAAAAAAAAAACTGAGGTGCAATCATGTCACAGTTAATGCATGTCTGCTTCCAATACATTCAAAGACAGTATTTTTGTTTAAAAATCAATAGTTAAAATAGGACTTCTGCAGTCTGAGAATTCAAGATACTTAAAAAAATTTGTAAATACACATACATGCAAATTCTTTATATACAAATTTTCACAAAATTAAGAAGTTGCAAAGAAATTAGAAGGATTACGGTGAATCTGACAAGCTACATTTAAATGCTTTACCACTGACATATTCCTGAATATAGCAGTCATAGTAGTTTTAATAAATTTTCTACATGGCCTTTTTTATAAAATTTTCTCTTTTAGACATAAAAGTTAGTCACTAGAAGTCTTCTGAAATTCTAATTTAAGAATTCAAGATGTTCTCAATTCACTACTCATATTTTAAGGCCACTTTGGTAAAGGCATTGCAGCAAGAACACAAAAACAATAGCATATTTTCTAATATTTATTTTTTTCACCTGCAAACTGTAGCAAAACATGATCAGCTTTATTATGCAGACAGGTATCCCTCTACATTTTTAAAGAATTTAGGTATGTATAAATAGAAGAGCTCTTTAGAAAGGAAAAATTCAAGAATGAATAAAACCTTCCAATTTTGACTTTGTAACTTTCCAGTAGCAATGGTTAAAATGATTTTAGGTCATTCATTCCAAGATATATGACAGCACCTTAAAAGTGGCTGATCTATTTCCCCAGTAACATTTCTCACATAACAATGTGTTAAAGTTACAAATACTGATATGCACAAATAGCTAATTTCTAAGAAAAATATGTACAGTACTGCAGCATAATGAATGTGGTATCTGCAATAACTTAATATTAGCCAATTTTTAATATACATGATACTGCTACCTTTTTCTGCCAATTCACAGGTTAAAAGTTGTTACTGGAGCCCTCTGTTTTGCACATATTACCTGGTGTTTAATACACAATGCAGGCTTTTTAAAGACTTCTCCTGTGTTTAAAGCTAAGATCAGTGAAACAAGACAACAGTGCAAGAGGCGGAGAGATGTAATGTGACCACATAAAAGTTCGTTCCAGTAAAGTGTCTATATAAGGCTATAAGAAAGGATTGGTTGATGAGCTTCCTGTTGGAAATTGTCCTGTTGGTGCACCAGTCTAAAGGAAAACATAAGACAAAATAAAGACACAAGTAAGGGTGGTATACGTGTGAAACTATGAAAAGATTTAACTTTGATTAATTAAATGAGATAATATTTAGATTAGAAATTATTTTATAGTTATTGGCAATCATATTTATTCATTATTGTTATTAGCAACATGATATAATAAAACTATTAGGTGTCAGAAGCTCTGTTATGGCCTTTAATATCCATTATTCCACATAATTCTTATAACAGAATCTAAGAAAGGACTTGGCCCTTAAGAAAACACATTTATGATTCAAACCAAATCTGAGCCCAAGCCCTTTTCACACAGTTCACTAAATCTACAGCTTTTCATAAAGCATTACTTATACAAGAAAATAGGTAAGTTTCATGCTATAAAATAGCTTATTTACTGTCAGTGCTTTGATTTGCAACTGAGTAATGTGTGTGTGTGTGTCTTTTTTAAGTCAAAAAAGGATCATGCATGATAGCTGCATCAATCTGCAAATTCTTTTACTATCACATCAATAGAATAGTCACATCTTGCTTTTCCTAATTTGAAGATAACACACAAATTATAAAGTGCTTAAAATTGCATCTCACTTACCATAAAAGGATTACTAGATACTCCAGCAGCTGCAACTTGACCAAAAGGGGTTACCACTGGCTTTGTTTGTCCGAATGCTGCAAAACTTGCACCTTGTTAAAACAGAACCACCAATTAAAACCCCTACCTTTCAGAGACAATCTGATGCTCATAAAGACTCATAAAAAGTTTCAGAGAAATTCCTACTAGAGCAACAATAATAAAATATCAATGTTTAACTGTTGAGTCTTTCAAATACCAGAGACAAACTTCCTGTAGCACATGTAACAGTCCATACAGCTTCTCAGAAATGGTTTCTTCTCATGTGTCTCAGCTATGTAAGCTGCTGACATGTGAAGAACGGAATTAATAGATGACCTGTGACTATCTGAGACTAGATGTGAGCAAAACACAATGGATTCATGTGAACAGCACAGTATTTGTTAGGAAATATTTTATCATTATGGTTCTGCCATGGACCTTATTTCCAAATTTTTATCTAACCAGAGACACTAAATATAGATACGCAATTTGAATTTAAGAATAATCTTCAAATCTATGGACTTTCAAACTTCAGCAAATAAGCTTCATAGATAAAAAAAAAAAATCCCTGGCTTCTAGAACAAGTAAACTCTAACCACAATACAGTTACCCACTTGGAAAATTAAGTCTATGTCTCCCACATACATAGATTATACAAAAGAGCAGATCCACAAGTTTTCTGATGCAAAACAAAAACACTCAAGGTCTACAAAGTTTTCTTTCTTTCTTTTTTAAAACATTTTATTTATTTCTCTGACAGACAGAGATTACAAGCAGGCCGAGAGGCAGGCAGAGAGAGAGGAGGAAGCAGGCTCCCTGCTGAGCAGAGAGCCCAATGCTGGGCTTGATCCCAGGACCCGGGGATCAAGACCTGAGCCAAAGGCAAAGGCTTTAACCCACAGAACCACCCAGGTGCCCTACAAAGTTTTCTTTTAAAATCAACAGACATATTAGAACAAACAAGAGAAATTAATAAGAAAGAGACTGGGGCAGTGGGGAGGGAGCACCTGGGTTGCTCAGCCAGTTAAGATCCGGCTCTTGGTTTCGGCTCTGGTTGTGATCTCATGGGTCTGAAACCGAGCACCTTCTCCAGCTCCACTCTTAGAGGAGAGTCCACTTGAAGATTCTCTCCCTCTGTCCCTCCCCCAATTCACACACAGGCTCTGTCTCTCTCTCTCTTTCTCTAAAATAAACAAATCTTTAAAAAAAAGAAAAAAGATAAAAGAAAAGACACTGGAGATTCTAAGAAGGGGTACACTTTACAAAGTCTCTGATTTCTCCTAAATCTATAACCTGGTCACAAAAACTTACCAGATCATTCAGTTCTCTAAGGCCCAAACCAACGAAGGTATCTATATTCCTGTAGTAAATGTTTAGCAGACAGTGCCACAGCATTCTTTGGACAAGTCTTTCTGTCCAAACATAAAAGATTATAATACATAAAGGATATCTGAAGTGGACTTATAGCTAGCCAAGTGAAAGATCTTACCATTGGGCTGTTGAGAAAAAGCTGTCTGTTGAGGAAAAGCTGCTTGGGCTGGGAAGGCAGGCTGCTGGAAGCTGCCGCTGAAGCTGGTGGGAAGACTATAGGGAGCAGGAGTTCCGAAGCCCGCGGGCATGCTCATGGAGGCGGTGCCAAAGGTTGCAGCTGACAGGAAAAAGCAAGGGCCGATAACTAATACACAAAAGAGCAGGTTTTGTTCTTCATACCACACACTACAGAATGATTTCACTTAAAAAACATTAACTTGTACACTAAAGGCACCTTAAATTCCAAAACGCTGACAAAATTAGTAATAAGTTTTAGCACTATACAGTTTAACACAATCTATAAAATGTTGTTCTCCTGAAACCCATGACCAGAATGACACTAATAAAGCTATCATTTGAAATCGTAAGAAAATTTCTCAAAGTAATTAAAAGTCAGTCAACTTTTTAATTAATTTTTTAATTAAACAGCAGTCAACTTTTTTAAAGCCCATCATGCAAGTCACATGTGTACTAATATACATTTGTTTTTAGTTTTATTTTGCTACATACAGTAAAATCGCCAAAAATTGAATTTTATCCACTGAATTGTCTGCTATAACATAGTATGTTCCTAATAAAAACAACTTTAAAACTTCTAAAAAATAGTTCACTGAAAATAACAAGACTTACAGGAGAAACAGAGTTAGAAGGAGGCCTCTCAAAAACTATACAGCTTTGTAAACAGAGCCCAAAAGGGGCTGGAGGGGAATGGCTTTCCCTAATAAAACCACTAACACAATTAAAAGAACATGTGAGGTTCTTAATACATCAATTCCAAAAGAAATATATGGACCACCATATCTTATTTGAAAGATAAGTAGACTGCTTTGGATAAAGGGTTTAAAGTTAGGACTGCTAAGTTGTAGAAATGCATAAAGACTGCATAAAATGCATACAGATTGAAAAGGGAGTGAAATAAGCATTCTTAGAAAAGATGGACATAGGGTGAATGAGCGTAGTAATCTAGACTGCACTGAAATCAGTGTATTAACAATCGCTACACATGTGGTAAGCTGCCATCACTCGCCCACTTATGAATTACTTATAACCTAATGTGCATTACAGAAACACATGTAGTCGGGGCACATGGGTGGCTCAGTAGGTTAGGTGTCTGACTCCTGATTTTGGCTCATGTCATGATCTCAGGGTTAAGAGGACTGAGCCCCATATTGGGCTTTCGGCTCTACGCAGGGCCTAAGATTGTCTCTCTACCACTCCCCTGCCTCTCTCTCTCTCTCTCTCTCAAAAAAAAATTGAAAAGGAACACATGTAGTAGCAAAACAGTGTATTACTTACTGCTAGTGAAGATTAAAAACAGAAGCTTCTGAATGTATGTTCCAGAAAAAGTCTTGGTAAAGTAAGAGCCAATAGTGGCACTTTTAACACTAGCAATTAAAATAGTGAAATACTGTTGGCATGATGCTATCAAAAACACGATAATTCACTGATTTTGATTTATAATTTTTTTTTTAATTTACCAACTTGATCTCTGATTTAAGGCACAGGAATTAATACTGAACATGTTACACAGATTATATTTTATTTTAAAAAAACCTTGGAAGTCATGTTATAGATACTCCCCAAAAAAATCCTCATAATCCTATTGTTTATAACTATGCAATTTTTCTCAATGAACCTAATCAGAATGTCAAATTTTTTTGAAATTACAGTTGATGAGAAACAAGGAGAAACAAGCCACTAGAAAGCAAGTGAATTAAAGAATAATAAGCACACTGCAAAGGAAACAGAAGGGTTTCATAACAGACAACAATGCATTGACAAAACTTTGACAAATCACTTTTTAAGAAAGCACTAAAAAGCGAAACTTGTATACAGTTAAGCAAAACCAAACCCCATGGAATAATGTGGTAAATGGTTTTTGGTGTATAAAAAATGTGTCAAAAGTGCTATGAATTCAAACTCAAGAAAAATAATCAAAAAAGCTATTAACATTCTAATGTGACCATGGAGGTAAGCGATAATGCTTTTCAGCATTAAAACACAAATCACCACAATTTTTATGTAATTTTAAATATAATGTAACCCCAATGCCACACATCCATGCCCACTCCATTGTAAAACATGGAAAAAACTTAATTCCACATGCAGGGATCCAGAACACTAGCAGAAGCTTCCACAAGCAGGTAGACAGATTGCCACACAAATCCAGGTATCAGTTGTGGCCACCTACCAAAATGAGCGTGAGGGAACACTTGAGAATGCATTGCTCCAGAAAGGCCTTATGGAAAGCCATAAAGAGACCAATGTCAATTAACTTAAGGATAACTATTGTCAAAAAAAAAGGTAAATTTGTTTCATTAGAAAGTACTAAAATTAGAATATACTGTTACAAAGTGGGTAGCATAAGAATATATAATAAAAACATATCCATAAAGTCCTTTAATTTCAACATTCATGACACTAATATTTAAGCTGTTTGAAATAAAGGGAAAATTAGCATAATAAATACCAGAGAAAGAAATACCAAATGAAAAAACCATTTATGAAACCCATTTTTAATTAAACACTAACATTTTTTTCATGTCAAGATACAACTATGGCCATAAAAAGACTTTGTAGGCCTCATGAGTTACACCCTATGCTATTCACAGGATTATCTAAAATGACCTAGAATCTAACTTTCACATCTAAAAAGTCAAATCTTGTGGACAGCACCTGAAGGATGTTTAATTATTTTATTTACAGTTCTGTACACTACCTAGAAATTCATAAAGATAACTCAAGTAAACTAAGTATGATGAGTGGGAAATTACTTAGTGTAAATCATTAGAAAGGTGAGCACAACTTTCAGCTTACAATGTAATGGCTGAAAAGAGAAGAGAAGAGAAAAATCCATCTTGTGTAAATCTTATCAGGCATAAATGAGGTCAGAGAGGTTACACATAAATACATGTGAAGAACAGAAACCAAATAGGTTTTTAAGTACTAGAAATTTTCTGTTGGCTTTAACCATCTGGAGTGGAAATGCTTCTAAAATATACATCCATGCATTTTAAATTCGTGTACTTAACCAATTAAATGTGGGAAAACAGAACTAGTAAGAGATTAGAGTAGTTAAGAGTCTTGATTCTGTCATTTTCTAACTACAGAATGTTATTTAACTTCCACAAGCTTCTGTTTCCTCATTTGCAAACAGGAGGCAGAGGGAGGGATAACAGTACCTACCTGAAAAAGCTGCCATGAAGATAAATTTAACAACAAATTTTTAAAAAGTACTGTAAATACTCAAAGATTTATTTTCCTTGCTAATAACTTTAAAAGATGGATACTTAAGAGATACATCAGTACTATGTTCTGAATTCAACAAGAGGGTAACTGGGAAGGAAGGATATCATAATAAATAAATTAGGTCACTCTATGTTTATCTCCTTTCTTAAAATCCCTAAGTCTCTTGAGAAGTCCTGCACTAATAGTAACGGATTAAACTGTATGCACCAACGTTTCCCATATATGTTTGGGCATAGAATCCTTTTCCACAGAGTATTTGATAACATCTCAAGAGACATGCTCTACAAAATACACTTTGGTACAAACTGACCTTCAGTCAACAGTGACTGTGACCCAATATTAACTGCCGTAACCTCAGTCTGCAATAATGATGCCCTCGTAAGTTCTAGTCCTGCTGCTATAAAACTTTCAGACTTAACAGCTTTTTAAGATATAATCTACATTATCACACTATTTGTCCACTTAAAGTGTAGAATTCAACGCTTTATAGTATCTTCCCAGGGTTGTAAAACCACCATCACAATGGAACTGTAGCACATTTTCATCACCCCCGCCCCAAGAAATTCCCTATCAGCTGTCACCCTCCCTCTCACCTCCCCTCCTTTCCAGGTCTACAGATGTGCCCATTCTGGACATACCACTTACAAATGGAATCACAGGCTATACGTTACTCAATGACTAGCTTCCTTTAGGCCAATGTTTTCAAGGTTCATCCATGTTATAGCATGTGTCAGGACTTCATTACTGCTTATCACCAACCAAATTTCCATTGTGATTATAACATATTTGGTTTATCCATTCATCAGCTGATGGCATTTTGGGCTGTTTCCAGTTTTTGGCTATTATGAATAATGCTGCTATGAACATCTATGTACCAGTTTCTATGTGGATGTACATTTTCATTTCTCTTAGGTATTTTTAACGAGTGGAATCAGTGGAACCAGCAGAAACAGTGCTGGTTTAAAAGGGTTCTAAACTATTACAACTATTACAACTATTAGATTAGTCATTAATCAATTTTGAAAGTTTAAGGCAAACCCATCAAATCAGTCTCCACCTAGGTAATAAAATAAGGATGCTGGCCTAGATGCTACTATGATTCTTTCAGCTCTACATTTCTGTTAAGTATATCTCGCTGGGGGGGGGGGTTAAAAATATCCTTTAAATTGTTCACGCATTCATTAAAATGAAGTTAGGGAAATACAGACTATTCGTTCCATAGGAAAGGAGAAATTTAAGAATTATAAGAGAATTTCATAATAATTAAAAATTGTATTAACTGTTAGATTTAAGGTCTTAAAACTCTATAAAAAATGCTATTATAGAATCCTAAAATGAAAAAGGTCTTAGGCGATCTTGGTTAATATCCTAATGAAGGTTTCTATGTAATACAGTAAAAGAAAATTAAAGCCCCAAAGCTTTATAAATAAAGAAGAAAAGTGATCATTAAAATACATATTTCAAGAAACATTAAAAAAAAAAATTTGTAAAATGTTTTAAATTTTCAAAGAACTACTATGCAATACCCTCTTTCAAAGGCTACCTCATATTTAACAAAATATTTAAAAGCAAGAAAAAATATGTCCTAAAGAACTAATATTAATTTTGACATGGGAAATTTCTAAGCATAGTGTATTTTATCAAAACACTATTTATATTACAACTTCAACAGAAAAATTGTTAACATTTGCTTTTAATAGTTTATAAAAACTTAACAAAGCCCCAATCAAAAGACACAGGGGTATCAGAATGGATAAAGAAACAAAACCCATCAATATGCTGCCTACAAGAAACTCATTTTAGACCCAAAGACACCTCCAGATTAAAATGAGGGGGTGGAAAACAATGTACCATGCTAATGGACATCAGAAGAAAGCTGGGGTGGCAATCCTTATAACAGATCAATTAGATTTTAAGCCAAAAACTATAAGAGATGAGGAAGGACACTCTATCATACTCAAAGGGTCTGTCCAACAAGAAGACCTAACAATTTTAAATATCTATGCCCCTAACATGAGAGCAGCCAACTATATAAACCAATTAATAACAAAATCAAAGAAATACATTGACAATAATACAATAATAGTAGGGGACTTTAATACTCCCCTCACTGAAATGGACAGATCATCCAAGCAAAAGATCAACAAGGAAATAAAGGCCTTAAATGACACACTGGACCAGATGGACATCACAGATATATTCAGAACATTCCATCCCAAAGCAACAGAATATACATTCTTCTCTAGTGCACATGGAACATTCTCCAGAATAGATCACATCCTGGGACATAAATCAGGTCTCAACCGGTATCAAAAGATTGGGATCATTCCCTGCATATTTTCAGACCACAATGCTCTGAAGCTAAAACTCAACCACAAGAGGAAATTTGGAAAGAACCCAAATACACGGAGACTAAATAGCATCCTTCTAAAGAATGAATGGGAAATTAAAGAATTGAAAAAATTCATGGAAACAAATGATAATGAAAATACAACAGTTCAAAATCTGTGGGACACAACAAAGGCAGTCCTGAGAGGAAAATATATAGTGGTACAAGCCTTTCACAAGAAACAAGAAAGATCTCAAATACACAACCTAACCCTACACTTAAAGGAGCTGGAGAAAGAACAACAAAGAAAGCCTAAACCCAGCAGGAGAAGAGAAATCATAAAGATCAGAGCAGAAATCAATGAAATAGAAACCAAAAAAACAATAGAACAAATCAACGAAACTAGGACCTGGTTCTTTGAAAGAATTAATAAGATTGACAAACCCCTGGCCAGACTTATCAAAAAGAAAAGAGAAAGGACTCAAATAAATAAAATCATGAATGAAAGAGGAGAGATCACAACCAACACCAAAGAAATACAAACAATTATAAGAACATACTATGAGCAACTCTACGCCAACAAATTCGACAATCTGGAAGAAATGGATACATTTCTAGAGACATATAAACTACCACAACTGAACCAGGAAGAAATAGAAAACCTGAACAGACCCATAACCAGTAAGGAGATTGAAACAGTCATCAAAAATCTCCAAACAAACAAAAGTCCAGGGCCAGACGGCTTCCCAGGGGAATTCTACCAAACATTTAAGGGAGAATTAATTCCTATTCTCCTGAAACTGTTCCAAAAAACAGAAATGGAAGGAAAACTTCCAAACTCATTTTATGAGGCCAGCATCACCTTGATCCCAAAACCAGACAAGAATCCCACCAAAAAAGAGAATTACAGACCAATATCCTTGATGAACACAGATGCAAAAATTCTCACCAAAATACTAGCCAATAGGATTCAACAGTACATTAAAAGGATTATTCACCATGACCAAGTGGGATTTATTCCAGGGCTGCAAGATTGGTTCAACATCCACAAATCAATCTATGTGATACAATACATTAATAAAAGAAAGAATAAGAACCATATGATACTCTCAGTAGATGCTGAAAAAGCATTTGACAAAGTGCAGCATCCCTTCCTGATTAAAACTCTTCAAAGTGTAGGGATAGAGAACACATACCTCAATATTATCAAAGCCATCTATGAAAAACCCACCGCAAATATCATTCTCAATGGAGAAAAACTGAAAGCTCTTCCCTAAGGTCAGGAACATGGCAAGGATGTCCGTTATCACCACTGCTGGTCAACATAGTACTAGAAGTCCTAGCCTCAGCAATCAGACAACAAAAAGAAATTAAAGGCATCCAAATCGGCAAAGAAGAAGTCAAACTATCACTCTTTGCAGAAGATATGATACTGTATGTGGAAAACCCAAAAGGCTCCACTCCAAAACTGCTAGAACTTGTACAGGAATTCAATAAAGTGTCGGGATATAAAGTCAATGCACAGAAATCAGTTGCATTTCTTTACACTAACAACAAGACAGAAGGAAGAGAAATTAAGGAGTCAGTCCCATTTACAACTGCACCTAAAACCATAAGATACCTAGGAATAAACCTAACCAAAGAGGCTAAGAATCTATACTCAGAAAACTATAAAGTACTCATGAAAGAAATTGAGGAAGACACAAAGAAATGGGAAAATGTTCCATGCTCCTGGATTGGAAGAACAAATATTGTGAAAATGTCTATTCTACCTAAAGCAATCTACACATTTAATGCAATCCCTATCAAAATCCCATCCAGTTTTTTCAAAGAAATAGAACAAACAATCCTAAAATTTATATGGAACCAGAAAAGACTTTGAATAGCCAAAGGAATATTGAAAAAGAAAGCCAAAGTTGGGGGCATCACAATTCCAGACTTCAAGCTCTATTACAAAGCTGTCATCATCAAGACAGCATGGTACTGGCACAAAAACAGACACATAGATCAATGGAACAGAATAGAGAGCCCAGAAACAGACCCTCAACTCTATGGTCAATTAATTTTTGACAAAGCAGGAAGGAATGTCCAATGGAAAAAAGGCTCTTCAACAAATGGTGCTGGGAAAATTGGACAGCCACATGAAGAAAAATGAAATTGGACCATTTCCTTACACCACACACGAAAATAGACTCAAAATGGATGAAGGACCTCAATGTGAGAAAGGAATCCATCAACATCCTTGAGGAGAACAAAGGCAGCAACTTCTTCGACCTCAGCCGCAGCAACATCTTCCTAGGAACATCGCCAAAGACAACAGAAGCAAGGGCAAAAATGAACTATTGGGACTTCATCAAGATCAAAAGCTTTTGCACAGCAAAGGAAACAGTTCACAAAACCAAAAGACAACTGACAGAATGGGAGAAGATATTTGCAAACGACATATCAGATAAAGGGCTAGTGTCCAAAATCTATAAAGAGCTTAGCAAACTCAACACCCAAAGAACAAATAATCTAATCAAGAAATGGGCAGAGGACATGAACAGACATTTCTGCAAAGAAGACATCCAGATGGCCAACAGACACATGAAAAAATGCTCCACATCATTCGGCATCAGGGAAATACAAATCAAAACCACAATGAGATATCACCTCACACCAGTCAGAATGGCTAAAATTAACAAGTCAAGAAATGACAGATGCTGGCGAGGATATGGAGAGAGGGGAACCCTCCTACACTGTTGGTGGGAATGCCAGCTGGTGCAACCACTCTGGAAAACTGTGTGGAGGTTCCTCAAAAAACTGAAAATAGAGCTACCCGATGACCCAGCGATTGCACTACTGGGTATATATCCTAAAGATACAAACGTGGTGCTCCGAAGGGATACGTGCACCGGAATGTTTATAGCAGCAATGTCCACAATAGCCAAACTATGGAAAGAACCTAGATGTCTATCAACAGATGAATGGATAAAGAAGATGTGGTATATATACACAATGGAATACTATGCAGCCATCAGAAGAAATGAAATCTTGCCATTTGCGACGACGTGGATGGAACTAGAGGGTATTATGCTTAGCGAAATAAGTCAATCAGAGAAAGACAACTATCATATAATCTCCCTGATATGAAGAAGTAGAGATGCAATGTGGGGGGGTTGGGGGGGTAGGAAAAGAAAAAAATGAAAGAAGGTGGGATTGGGAGGGAGACAAACCACAAAAGTCTCAATCTCAAAAAATAGACTGAGGGTTGCTGGGGGGAGGGGGGACGGGAAAGGGTGGTGGGGATATGGACATTGGGGAGGGTTATGTGCTATGATGAGTGCTGTGAAATGTGTAAACCTGGCGATTCACAGACCTGTACCCCTGGGGATAAAAATACATTATATGTTTATTAAAAATAAATAAATAAATTTAATAAAAAAAAAAAAAGAAAAAAAACAACAAAGGTGATCAATGTCATAAATCAAAGCGGTTTATAATGGAAAACATTTTTTACCTTGAAATAAAAATTTGGGGACATAATTTCCTTTCAATAACCTGTGCTTAGCCTAATACTAAAGATCACCTTATAACATCTGAACATACATCATACCTTTTATATTCATGTACATCCTACATAGATCCTTAACTTTAAAGGACTTTCATACTCTACATTAAATAGAAGTTAAAAGAAGTTAAGAAAGCCCTTAACTCTAATGACAGACCAATTTGGAGGTAGAATCATGAAAGGAAAATAATCGAAAGATTTACCAACCATATAGGATAATGCAAAGACTAAACACAGTGATTTGTAATTCTCACAAAAACTCTCCAGTAGGAGAATATTGTTCACATTCTATAGAAAAGGGTAACATTAAGGCTCAGAAAAGTTAGATCAATATAAGCTTAGTCAAGGTACAATCTGGGTTTCCAACCTTCAGTTGTCAAATGGTGTTACAATAGCTATAAAAATTGTGACACTACCTTGCAAACAATTTTAAACACTCAACAAATGTTAGTACATCTTCCTAACATCTTTACTCTACTCATTATGAAATATATAAAAAGATATCTTAAGATCATCTAACATGTAAATATGAAGTCAGGATATGAACACAAGTCTGGCTGTACCCAAAACATATTCACTTAACTTTTCTAAGCCTCACTTTCCTCAGGTGTCAACACGTATTTGATGAGAGTTAAGAGGACTAAATAAGACAATGTACAGAACCCTTTGTGCCCAGAGAAATCATATATATTCATTCCACCAAATCAAAATAATATGCTAATAAATAGAAACGTTCCATGTATTTTAACTGATGAATATTTCTGTCTGAAACAAATTAAATCACTGATTAAGTATAACTGAATTAAAACAAAAACAATTTAAAGAATTATGTGAAATTAAAAAACTTATTAAACATCTATTATGTGAGATACCAACAAATCATGACTGAAGAAACTCCTACTACCACAATTCCTAATCTTGCCTATGACACAGATTTGCTAATAATTACCAATTCTTAAGGCACAAATTATGTTACAAACACCTTATTCTTTCAAGATTTCACATCAATATATGCTATATGCTTTAAGATTTAGTTCTAAAATTATTGGGACACGTGCACAAGAACAAAGTTGGCCAACTTTAAACCTAATGGGTTTCATGCTATACCATGTACACTTGCCGACACCCCAAGATACTGGCAAATAGTTCTGGTGTTCAGGGTGACAGGACAAAAATCAAAGAAGTGCAATATAAAAGCTATGTGGCTGGCATGTAACATGAACCAAAAAGAAAAAAGGGAAGGAATAAAGAGGATTAAAAAATTATCAAGAGAGAATATTCAAATATTATACCCCAAATCAAATCAGGTTTGCACAACCTAAAAAATGTGAAATGCTCTAAAAGACAGAAGCACTAGAAGACCTAATTGCTAAGGACTCATGTAATAAAGCTAATATGTTCCTCACCAACTCATGAAGAGCAAAACACAAAACAAAAAAAACTTCTCACAAATTTTTCCTATTAAGCTAGAGTGAGTAATAACCAGTAATTCCAAAACCAGACCACCAAATGAGTCAGAATTACTGTATTCAAAAGTCCCATCTCAGTCACAAAATGGCATGGCTGGAAGAAGTCACATCTCCATGCTTGGGCCTGCCTCACCTGAAGAATGAAAGCTGTGACTGATCCATGGGGGCTGCTAGAGAACTGCTAGGGTCCCTCTCAAATATTAAAGTCCAGGATTTTTTAAATTTTTAGCTAGTGTACTCTTTACGGACAAACTCTTCCATCCACTTCAGTAAGAAAGAAGAACTTTATTTTCTGATGTTCTTCTCATGGCGTCTTTGCAATAAATACCTTTTCCAAAGTTTTCCGTTCTATAATCTATACTTATTTCTTACCTGTTGCTCCTCTGGCATTGGTCTGAAATGGATTTGTAGAAGATGCCACAGAAGGACCAGCAGCAGCAACAAATGGATTTGTAGAAGGCGTAGCTTTAAGAAATTACAAAAATACACTATAAAATCCTAATATATTTGTATTCAATTATCAAAAATATTTGTTCATACACTAATGAGGACAGAAAACTAGAGCTTTTGGGGGCGCCTGGGTGGCTCAGTGGGTTAAAGCCTTTGCCTTCAGCTCAGGTCATGATCCCAGGGTCCTGGGATCGAGCCCCGAGTTGTGCTCTCTGCTCAGCAGGGAGCCTGCTTCCTCCTCTCTCTCTGCCTGCTTCTCTGTCTACTTGTGATCTTTGTCTGTCAAATAAATAAATAAAATCTTAAAAAGAAAGAAAGAAAACTAGAGCTTTTTGATAAATTGTTGCTTTCATAGTCTTCCAATACACCTAAGAAAATGCAATATTATATATATATGTATATATAAGCTTTATATGTTTTATAAAAATCAATCTATCTATATATCCCAGATCTATCTATATATCCCAGAAACACATACCTCCAAATTAATCTATCTATATATCTATATATCCCAGATCTATCTATATATCCCAGATCTATCTATCTATATATCCCAGAAACACATACCTCCAAATGGAGCAGGCACACTTGAAGAAGCAGGCTGTGTCTGTGCAGAAGCACCCACTGGCACTGTTCCAAAAACATTGCTGAAAACAAACACAGAAGGAGTTCTTTTTATTTTTTAAAGCAAAGGTAATCAGTCTAAAGGGTGGCCATAAAATGTGGAAACAGGTAATACTGAGAATACCATATATCATAGCAGTTCTTAAACTTTACGTCTCAGGACTCATTTACATTCTGAAAAGTTACTGAGAATTCCAAAGAGTCTTTGTGTAAATGTGCTGTATATTAACAATATGTAAAGAAATTAAAACAGAAAATTTTAAAAATTTCTTTCTTTTAAAATTAACCTTAAAGCTATTACATGCTCATGTAACTAGCATTTTTATGATAGAGCATTATATTTTCTAAAACCGAAAGAACTTAGGAAAAATCAAAAATTTACATTAATATCACGACTCATTTTATTAGAAAAGTAATGTGAAGCTGTCAAGCTCATGGCAGATTCAAAAATTTTCTAAAATTCTAGTATTTGCTTGGACGTGTAAATTTTATCAGTTATTTTCCTTAAAGTGACAGGTTTAAATATTCATTTTTAAGAAACTTTCTGCCAAATATCCAAATCTGAATAACGATAGTATATCATTCTTACTTTTAAGGAAAACCAGTGTTCCATAAAACAATGGATGTAGTCATTATTATGTGTGGCTGGTTCATTCCACAACTCAAACAACCACACAAGCTGACTTTCCTCAAGTTACCCACGATACTTCAACATGCAGCAGCAATTACTTGATAAATACCTTGCTTGAACACATAGAAAGTTAAGAGGACATTATTTAAGGGTCAGGATTTAATAAAATTAGATTTTCTTAGAAGATTTATTTTAGGCAGGGCACAAAAGAGGGGGAGAGAATCTCAAGCCAGCTCCCTGCCGAGGTTGGAGCCCAATGTGGGGCTTGATCCCACAACCCATGAGATCATGACCCAATATGAAACCAGGAGTCAGACGTTTAACCAACTGAGCCACCCAGGTACCCTAGTAAAATTAACTGTTTTGTCAAGAATATTTGTAAGAATATATAAATAAGTCACAGGGTAGTAATGTACAGCACAGTGACCAGTCAATATTATAGTGCATACTTGAAAGTTATAAAGAGAGTAAATCCTAAAAGTTAGCTATGTATAGGGACAGATAGTAACTACATTTACATGATCATTTCACAATGCACACAAACATCAAATTATTATGCTGTACACCCGAAACCAATATTACATACCAATTACACCTCATGAAAATAATTAAAAAGAATATTCATAAGAAAAACTAAATCAAGACTATCCGCAAGTAAAACTGAGTATGTGGTGGTAAGAACTATAATGACGATTAGATGACTACTAGTACAGTTTGGTATCATGGTCTTAATTTGTGCTAAAGTGTTGGCAAGTTTTTACTTGTCACTGCTTCTGCACCATCAACATAAATGTCAATACTGAAAACACAAATAACCTGTGAGAACTATTATGACTGTAGTTTTAATTTCAAAGACCCCTTTGAAAGGGTCTCATGTACCCTAAATGTTCCATGGACCACACAGTGTGAACCACTAATATACTGTAATACAGTATCAATAAACCATTTGTTATGTATACCTATGTTTCCAGACTTTATGGTTACTTTGCTATAGGTCACTATTTCTTATGTCTAACACAAACATCCTAATGAAACAGGATATATACAAATACTCTAAACTTTACTTTCTGGATTCAGTTTTCCCGCTTTATAGAAAATTAATTACTGGAGAATCCAAGTAGTTAGTGTTACAATCTTCCCATTTCTCTCTAGAAAAGGTGCTGAAGGGAAAGAAAAAGCTACTTGGGTAACAGAAGAAAGAAAAGACAATCTGCAGGATGGAAAACAAAGAGATGGATAAAGCACTGTGTGGTAAGTCACCTGTACTTCTGCATCTGTTTTCTTTCAGAAATGTAAGTTACAAGTAGAAGAGTTTTTAAAGCTTTATTGCTGTTAAAATGCGTTAAGACTTCCTGCTGCCAAAAATACCCTC
Organism: Lontra canadensis; assembly: GCF_010015895.1. Lineage (NCBI taxonomy): Eukaryota > Metazoa > Chordata > Mammalia > Carnivora > Mustelidae > Lontra > Lontra canadensis. The sequence goes on along the minus strand of NW_022631007.1, from coordinate 7,976,290 downwards.
ACATCAGATATATTTGAACACAGTTAATGGTATGTCTATGTGTTAATACTAGTAGGATACCAATGAGATACAGAATTGGATCTTGGGTTCTCTTGCAAACATTTCTAAAAATATTTATTTATAACTAAAGCTACAACATGTTACTTTCAGTGTTTAGTCTTCATGACTAAAAACTGTACCTTAAAAGTATATAATTTTCTAAATGGATTCTCTGCTCAGTATAATTAAATCTGTATATAACTCCTCACTCTGAGATGTGTACATACCCTCAACTATAACTTTTGTGTTCAAGAAAGAAAAGTAACAAAACCTTTGATTAAATAAAAAGATAAAATGACAATTACTCAAGGATATTTGAATTAGCAAATTAAACTCAGTTTCTGCAAATTATAAAAATATTCAAGAATTTAAAAAATATGTCACCAGTCATTATTTAACATTATTATTCAGAGTCGGAAAAAAAGATAACAACACGAAGCCGGAACACTGACTGAGACAAGGTACCTGCTAGCATTACTTGTGGAAGTATATGCATTACTGGAAGTGGCTGCAGAGCTGAAAACGCTGTCTAGTTCTGCCAGGGCTGCATATTTGTCTGAGGATGCACTTGACTGAGTGGGAACTGAAACCACAGAACCAACAGGAGCTTTACCTGTGGTCCCAAAGCCACTCCCCTGATCACCACCTATAAATGAACAAAAACAAATTACACTGAAATTTTAAGTTATGCTTACAATTTATCAACCACATTTGCCATGAAACACGTGTAAATTTAAAGCTGATTTAAAGCTAAGCAAATAAATGGATAGAACTTCATAGTTTTATCTAATAAACTACCTAGAAACCACTGGACAAGATTAATTGCTACACATACCACTGTGGTAGAGAAAAAATACTGTTTCTGTAACAAAAATGAACACTGTAACAATAACATGTCTAGCTTATGTATAAAGAACAAATTCTCAAAGTGCTACATTAACATCTCCAAAACAGGTGATTCTCATTCAAGTGAATATTCAAATTTATAAAATGCTAGACTCAATGTGAACAACTCATTAATAATATCATTTTCCCAGGGTCGTCCATGAAAAAATTAGAGACAGTAATAAAAGGAAACATTTACAATAGCACTTACCATGCGCCAGGCACTGTTCTAAGCGACTGAGATACAATAACACATAAAAAGTTCAATGCTATTACTACCCTCATTCTGGAGATGAGAAAGCATGGTCAGAGATAGATCAGGATGCAGACTCCAGTCCAAAAGCAGACCTCTGCTGTGCTCTACCACACTATGCATTTTGAGAGGCAAAATACTGGCTATAAGATCAAAACCAGCTATAAGTATATACTGTAAAAATAATGGGTTGTTGTTTTTTTTATACCAAAATATTAACAGCAAAAATAGTCCAAAATAAATATATTACAAAAACCACCACATAACCCTCCAGTCAGCATTACTAATAGGATTTGTTGATCCTCCATGGCCTTCTAACAGTGAAGCATGCTTTCTAAGACAAAATTAAATTTTGTCATTTAATTTCTTTTAAAATTAGAAGCTTACAAATAGTTTCTAGGACTTCCAAAAGGCCTATTATTGGATTATGGTAAATACTCATGAACTTCTAGTACAGACAAAATTTCTTCACAACTATGAAAAGCATAGTGACCTTAAATTATAATAAATACAACCAAATGTAGAGGACTGTTTAATATACAAATTTGTATTTATTTTGTTTAAAGCTTAATACCTTGCCCAGCACTGAAGATATTGTCTAAATTAGCAAGTGCTGCATATTTGTCCGTAGTCTGTAGACCAGCTTTGTTCGTTGAAACTTTACTAACAGCTGATGCTGTTTGATGACTCTGGGAAGTATTGAAGGTTCCAAAATCAGCACTGGAGGATTTGGGGAAGTTATCAAAATGAGCAAAATTAGCATTTACTGATCCAGCACTTCCACCTGTAACAGAATAAACAAAACACTTAAAATTTCTAGACTTCTCCCAAAATCCTTTGATAGATTATGTGATTTCTTCCTTAATTAAGTGTTCTACAAGCAATCTTATTGGCAAATGGCATTTACTTTAATCATCTATGTATGACTTTTCATAATTTGGGAAACTACGTTTTCAAAGGCCATGGAAACATGTAGGGTAGCAAGTTACTGTGTATAAATTATCTACACTGAAGTGAAGACTATAATTCATAGAAGAGTAACTCCATGCTACTGGGTTTTAAACTCAGTTACTTTATAGACTATTCAGTTATCTATGTACTATCTCTTTTTACTAGTTCTCCCTGAACAGTCTCCATAAGCAAGACGCAAAGTATCTTATACTATAAGTTCTTATAGCTCCAGTAGAGACATGGTTGAAACAAATCCCAGGGTACAGATTTAAAATGTTTAAGATGTACTATTTTGATCCACAATTTCTTAAAATGTGGTCTTTGAGCTTTAGGCTTATTTTACTTGAAGAGCTAATATTTAATTCCACATAATAATTTAATGTACATATAATATCATGGTTGTCCTCAGTAAAATCATGCCCTATTATATAGTTCAAAGAATAAAAATTACAGTATACAATGCATAATCTAAATACCATACCAATTTTTTAATTTATAGATCACAATTCACCTAATGGTCATTACTGTATATAGCCTGCTAAGAATTTAAAGACTGTTCTGTCCTCTAGAGACTTCTCTAAAGTACTATGAAAAGATTAAAGCCAGACTATTTCATTCTATGCTTTTGATGCTACACTGTTGGTATTAGTTCTTTACACCTACATATTAGTTTCAGCAATCAAAATAGTATATACAGTTAAATATTAAATGATAGCAAAGCACAATTACAGATATTCTAAAAAACAGAAAGATACAGTTCTATTGAAAAAAGAGAACACACTTTTCCATCAAGTAGTATTACAGACATTGTAAAATTTACACTGATAAAATATCTTTCAGGAATTAAACTCGAGTTGTTTTCAATCAAAACTAAGTAATGTGTGTTGATATTTAACACTGTGATCTGTTACAAGTAGCTGGTGAACAAAGTACATAATACTAAGCTTTCAAAATTTGATGAAATTTACTTCAAATTATTAAAAACTCAAAAAGTCAACTCTTTTTTTTATATACTATTGTGTTCTCTAAGTCCGAGTTTAGTAATAGTGAAAAGAGAATATAAGTGAGAATTTCAGAATGATTATCATTAAAAGATGAGTAACATTCTATAATTGAAAAAAATCCATGAAACAACATAAAACATACAAATTAGTAAAAGATGCCTACTTGACAACAGAACTTACTGTTGGAAGCCTGGAGAGGAAAAGCTGAAGTAAATTCACCAAAACTGCAGCTAGATGAAAGCATTCTAAATGCTGGACAGCCAGAAATTATGTAAATGATGGAATTTAAAGGGGAAAAAAAAAAGAAAAATGAAAGAAAAAGCTTTAAGACAATACACAGAGTTAAAAGTTGAAAGAAAAATAATCAGCCAAAAATCTAAAGGAGGGTTCAATGAGATTCTGAAAACAATACATTTTATGAGAGAGTACTCGATGTTTAAAGACCAATTCCTGCACAGAAAACTATTTCCAGTCTGATTAGAGTGACTGTTCAATGGTCTCCTTTTGACTACTAGTATTTATCTTCTCAAGCTTGCTGCCCTGAAAATTGCTTATATTTTTCTATCTATGGAAGCAAACCATTAGCTTCCTTTATTCAGAGCCTAAATCAATGTGGCCTGAGATTCTAACAAATTTTTATCTCTGTACTGCTCCTGTGCATAAAGAAATTTAAGGGAGATTCATATGCAGGAAAAGGAAAAGAGTAGACACTGAATTAGACAACACACCAGATAATTTAAAACAAAACAAAACAAACAAACAAAATGAACATGGAAAAAAATGAAGATTTCAGGTTTCCCCAGAGCTTTGTAAGGATTATAGAATTTAAGTTCAGAATAATTCTTCAAACTATATCTAGAGAGTTTTGTGTTTTAAAGTAAACATTGAAGCATAATGCCAGAGAAGGTCTACCTGTAGTTTGGGGCTGAAAAGGAGAGTGACTCGCTGTGGGGAAACCTCCAAAATTACTCGAACCACTAGACTGTCCAAATGCATCAAAGTTTGCAAAATCTGCATTTGCAGAATTCTGAGCTGTAAATGGTAAGGAACAATATATGTTAATGAATATGAAAATTATAAGTGAAAAATATGACGAATGAAATTTTGTGAAGTTTCTGTCTCACAACTCACTTTAAAGAGAATTCATTTAGAAATCAAATCTTAAATCCCACCAGGGTTTACTGAACCCACTTTCAAGCAATTCATTAAAAAGTATCCCAAAATTTCCCCACTTTGTATTAACAATAAATGTGTACACAATACACTTTGAATAACCTCAAGAATAGTACAATAAAAGTGATTCTATTAAAGGAAACTCTAAAAGCATTAAATATATGAATTACAGTAATGTAAACACAGATGTAAGATTATAGATTACACTCTGGGAAATTCAGATTTAAAATGGTAGTAAGTGACTCATCAGCTATGTGAATCTAAAATAATGATACAAAGAAGGTTAAATTCCTTTAATATTCTTTTGGGTTTTTCTCTAAGCTTACAACTATTTTACACCATGGCATATAAAAATAAAAAAACTGAATGTATAACAGGGACACGATTGCCAAACAAATCAAAGATATTCACATTCTGTTAAAAGCCTGCCATTCTTCACATATATTAAAATTTGAGAATTGATGAAAATAGTAAAATTTATAACATTAGTGTACCTCAGACTCAGTGAAAAAGACCCAACTGGTATCTTCCCACAGGTCATCAACAAAAAAAGAGCAAATTTTTAGGCTTCTCTAAACTAAAAATATGTAGCTAAGTAAAATAACACAAAAGTTTTTTTTTAAAGGCTAAAATGGATGTTGAATAAGATTTTTATAGAGAATATAATGAGAAGTGGCTGGTATGCAGGAAAGGGAATGTTAAGTGGGAAGAATGAAAAGCATGCCCAAAAGATAAAGGTTAAATGCCATCAACATAGTAAAAGTCAGCCACTTTAAATCCTTTGCAGGCAGTATCACTTCAAGGAAGTTCCTGTAGAAAAAATCTTGTAAATGAGTATAGCTATATCTAACAGTTAAACAACATGTGTTTTATAATAATGAAAAAAATCAAAAACTCAAATGGCCAGTAATGCAGGATCACTTAAATATACTACAGAACACTGTAGAAATATAAGGCAGCCATTTAAAAAAAAAAAATCACATAGAATATGTAGTTCTATTAAAAAATGCTTATCACAAAGTAAGTAAGATAAATAGGTTAAATAAATTCCAAATACATTTTCATTTGCCAATTTTGCCATGGTATCACATGCACGGAAAATCTGTATTTTCATTACCCAAAGTAGTGAATTTCCAGATTGGTTATCATTTTCTCCTTTGTTTGCTTGAGTTTACTAACCTTTTGCAATAAAATTGTATTCTAACTTACACAAACCCCAAAAGTTACTAAATAAGAAATTTTCTACTAACAAAGTAAAACATTATCCTAGGAAGATAATCAGGAAAACTTACAGCATTTTATGTAATTACTCTTTTGTGTCTATCTGAAAGGGTATGACTGCAGCAGGGGGAAATGCACCTAAAGTAGACCTCTTTTTACTAGACACCAGAGCCACTTCCCTTCCTATGTCCTCACATCTAGCACGTCTGACAGGTGGAAGTACTATGCTATATATACATATCACTACTCACACTCTGTTCTTGAAAAATCTTTTTTAAACACATTTGTCCTAGCTCTCAAACATTACACAGTGGTATCTAAATTAAAAGGCTGCTTATTACATAACAAAATAAATTTTGCATTTTCTGGATACTGTGAAATCTTTTTGTTATTATTTCTACTTCACATAATAAAATTCAATTTCTTTACAGGCTGATATTTTACTTTCCCAAAAATAAATACAATGAAAGATAAACTAATAAGTTATAAATAAAAGATCAATGTATTGAAAAATATTTTGGAAGAAATATGTACACAAGTTTAAATCATAAATATAAGTTTAAACCCAGTTACCACTTAGTATAACCAAATAAGCTTGTGAAAAGGGAATATAAAATAATCAGAGAATTCCATCTTAATATAAAAACTGTACAGCCTTTGGGCATCTCGGTGGCTCAGTGGGTTAAGCCTCTCCCTTCAGCTCAGGTCATGATCTCAGAGTCCTGGGATCAAGCCCCAATTCGGGCTCTCTGCTCAGCAGGGAGCCTTGCTTGCTTCTCCCTCTCTCTCTCTCTGCCGGCCTCTCTGACTACTTGTGATCTCTGTCAAATAAATAAATAAAATCTTAAAAAAAAAAATGGTATAGCCTTGGACAAGTCCCTCAACTGCTCAAGCTCTACCAGTTTTTTCACTAGCAAAACAATAGGATTCAGTAAATGGCCTGTACTTGCAAATCCAGCAGTATGACTACAAATTCAGCATATGATTCTATAATTTATAAGACAACAGGAATTAATTTTTAATAACTTTGGAATACTAGGCCCAGAAGAGGAAAGTTCTACTAACAGACAAAAGAAGTCAAATATTTAACTTATAAATAATACAACTATCAACCAAAAGAAGAAAAGAATATGGTACAGGAAATTCTCAAATTTAGAGTAGGTTATATTTCAAAAGACAAGTTCTAAGTTTTTTGAACAACCTAGTTGTACATTTGAGAGTAAATGAAATGGATCTATACCTTGGAGAAAAAGGAATTAGGTCCCTAAGCTGGTTCATCACTTATAACCTCCAATATATGTGAGTATGTAGTCTACAATAATATATATTCTACAGTTAACTTATATTTAGACCATTATAGGGAAAATATACATTTAACACGTTTGAAACATCATCAGGAAACAAATCAGTTCAACATAATCCAATTTGTTAGTCACGTCTACTTTATCACATTTATAAACACTGGTGTTTTCCAACCAGAGCACCAAACACATTAATCAAATACCTATTCATTAGAGCAAAGCGGGACTTTGTAATGCTTCTTTCAGTTTCTATATGGAGACATTGAATCTACTCAGTGTCTTCAACAACTGGTTATAGTAACTTTTAAAATTGTTAAGTAGCATAGAATGAAATTTTAAAAACCACAATTTTGGAAAATAAACACTAATAAATTCAATAATACAAAATTTACTATCTGGAACCTCAAGCAATCTCTATACAAAGAGAGAATGTGACAAAACAGGAAATATGCTTTTTAAGTATAATCTTATCTCAAAGACCACAAAGAAGTAATCTCAGTTTAAGAATTTAAGGCACTAAAGTTAATGAGCCTGAACCTTGTTGAAAACTGTCTCTCATCTCCAGTGAAAGAGGGGTACTCAGGAGAAAGGAAGATAAACAGAGACCAGAGTAGAAACGGACTGCCTTCATCAAATTCAGCTGAATTTGTTTCACCTACACATTTAAATTTTTCAACCTCAACACCTGAAAGAGAACATTTCACATTAAATAAGTAACTTTCTTGCTTCTCCTAAAAGAAAATCAGTGTATCTAGTAATCCTGAGCCTGTGAATCCATGTGGCAACAGGGGATTAGAACATCCCCCTTTGCACGTGGTTCCTTCATTGTATTACTCACTCGTGTTAACTGGGTGGCAAGTCAATGAAGTTTAACACCCCTAGTACAAGGTTTGACAAAAATCAATGACAGTTTATAGTTCATAAGTTTGTCGTATGTTTATTACCAAGCAAAATAACTATTAAATTCTGTAAGTTAATTACGTTTCTAACTGCACAAATACTTCTGTAGAAGTTGACTTTTCCTGAACACAGCAATAACCACACCACTGACAAACATCCTCACATACCATGTCAACCAGAATGTTCGGATGAAGATGTCTGGCTTTTAAGCCATTAAACTATCTGCAAACATAACAGGTTTCCCTATAAAATAATGCTAACTAGATTGGCATATTTAAATAATTATCATTTGCTGTTAAAAGTTCCATTTGTCATATCAATCTGTACAGGAGAAAATTTTCACCTTAAAAAGTTTTTAAAGAGGTGCCTGGGTAACTCAGTTGGTTGAGTGTCCAACTCAGCTTTTGGCTCAGGTCATTATCCCTTGGGAGAGTCTGCTTGAGGATCCTCACCCTCCTCTCCCTCCACCCGCTGCACACCTGCTCACTTGCACATCTCTCTCTCAAATAAACATATCTTAAAACTTTTTTTAAAAAACACAAAAATTTCGGGGCGCCTGGGTGGCTCAGTGGGTTAAAGCCTCTGCCTTCAGCTCAGTCATGATCCCAGGGTCCTTGGATCGAGCCCCGCATAGGTCTCTCTGCTCCGCAGGGAGTCTGCTTCCTCCTCACTCTCTGCCTGCTTCTCTGCCTACTTGTGATCTCTGTCAAATAAATAAAATCTTAAAAAAGAAAAAAAAAAATTTCAGGGTGACAACTCAGTTATCAATGATTTGACATTTGTGGACCATGTGGTCCATACATGGAAAAGTAAAGATTCAGGGTTCTTGTAAAGGCTAGGGGAAAAGACAGAATGGAAAAAGAGGAAATAAATTATTAATTTTCTTAGCTTCCTCTTGTAGTATGTGTATATATTTTATTCTCCTGGGATCAAATGGAGTTTTAAAAAAAAAAAAAAAAAAAAAGGTGATTTGAGGGTATATTTGTAAATAAGAACTCCAGGCTAAAAAACTACTCCTCTTAGGCAACCTGACCTAATTGACGTGGTTATTAAACTATATCCTCACAGACTCCTCTTTCCTACCGTTTCTACCACATGCGGAAAAGAGACAAAATAGTTAAGATCTATCTTATATTAGTCTGATAAAATTACACATTTCATTTCTTTTCTTTTTTTTAACATATTCTACAATTAAATAATAGCTATTATTTTCAAAGAGCATTTTAAAGGAGTTATTGATGCTATGAGTGGAATCATGGTACAAAGCAGCTTGTGGAGCTGCACTGGCCTACATAACTATTTCTGGCTACCTATTTGTGGCTAACAAGGCTACCTGGAAGAATATAGCATTAATTCCCTGAATGGTGAATATTCACAAATTGCATTTAAAGACAAAAACACAAGGGAAACATGAAATAAACTGAAAATTTACAAAAGAAATTGGTAGTTACTTATCAGTCACACCAAATTGTATTTAAGTATAAAATCGAAATAAATGCAAACTATTCATGAATTACAGAAGGTTTCACTCTATATTCTTAGATTCTTTAACTCCTTTTGCCAGCATTCAAAAGCAACAGGTGGCAACAGAGAGCTGGGGGCTCACCTACCACAGCCCCAACATCTTAAGCTTCCTGATTTCTTACCCTTCTCAGTATAAACTTTGCTGAGAAAGATATCCTCTTCATCCTAGGATCCCTTTTTAAAACAAACATACATAAATTACACCATAATTTCCTTCTGTAGCAGGCCCTTAGAAAATACTTTCATTAATACTTACTTTTTCTCATTAATATTTAAAACAAAAACTCTTAATGCTGGCTAGAAAGAAATGTGGCTGAAGAGCAGCTTTTCCATAATTTTTTGAACTACCTTAAACAGTACATTTTGGGTGTGTGTATGTGTATATATATATAAAACATATATATACGTGTGTGTGTGTGTTATACTTCATACCATTATTATCCAACTATATAAGCCCGGTCGTCAAATTAAAAAGAAGGGATGGCATCACAATCTCACAGGTGAATAAAAGAAGGTAAAGTAAGTTCTAAAATACAAGTAGGAAATCAATTCTGTTAAGTGCTAGTTTCTGCTATGCTAACAAAATAGTGAAAATCCAAGTTTTGGAAAGATAGTCTTGAATTTTTCTTGATTATTTAATTGAAGTTATGAAAATCAGTGACAACGAAACAGTAAAAAACATGAGCTAAGGGCACCTGGGTGGCTCAGTGGGTTAAGCCTCTGCCTTCGGCTCAGGTCATGATCTCAGGGTCCTGGGATCGAGCCCCGCATCTGGCTCTCTGCTCCGCAGGGAGCCTGCTTCCTCCTCTCTTTCTCTCTCTCTCTCTGCCTACTTGTGATCTCTGTCTGCAAACAGGTAAACTTTCTATGACATACACAAAGCTTACTGGCAAATAAATGAATAAAATCTTTAAAAAAAAATGAGCTAATACACTAAACATACATGCAAAAATATAAAGCAAAGTTTCAAATAATCAAATAAAACGGCTACAAAATGACTAAATCAATTCTTAATTTTAGTGTTCCACATTCGGTTTGTTGCTTACTCAACCACTCACAAATGCAAACAGGTAAACTTTCTATGACATACACAAAGCTTACTGGCAATCAAAAGATTATTTCATGCATATCTCTGATATAAATACAATGTAGGCTTTCAGACCATTTACATCAGAACTTATTTTTTTAAGAAATGTAGAAGGAAGCATTAAGAAACAACTCTAAAGACTCATTCTGAATCCAAAGCCTATTTCTTTTCACTACAATATGCCATTCATTGTCCATTACAGTTATTTACTATTACAATTAGAAAGGCACAAATAACTACATCTATACTTTAATAATCAACTTTTAAATATTACCTAGGTAACTGCAATGTTTACATATTCATTTACAAAACAAAACTCCATAATTTCTAATTTCCAGTGAAGTTCATTTAACTCTTTGTAACAAACATGTTAAGTCTGGGAATAAAAAAGAAGTTGTATCTTCTAGAGCCAACCTGAAGATATTGCTACTCTAAAAACAGGATAATATGAACATCAATAAAGACAATAATGACAACAGATCTGAGATGCAGCAAATATTAAATCTATGAATCCATAATGATATGAAACAAAAAACAGATCATCATTAAAATATGGTGGGGCTTCAACCATTCTGATATATGACTGGTCAGAATTAATTATATATTAACTTTCCTATACAAATTATACCACTGGGTAACCAAAGATTTTTAAAGAAATATTTCAGCTTATAAATGAAATAATGATAAATTTAGAATATCAACATTTTGCATAATGGACCCAGGGACAGAGCATCAACAGCTCACCTTACAAAACAGAAATAATCATTAGTATGTGCCTCTTAAACCGTAAATACCAAGTTTGCACCCCTCCAAAAATATAACCTGTAATGGATCATATATTTAGAACCAATTATCAATTTAGAGAGAATACATAGAGAAGAACCTGTCAAGGGAACCCACAGTGGTGCAATCAACAAATTCAGAGTAAAATCAACTAAATAGTCTGCAGGACAAATAACCTGATTTCTTCAACAAATAACAGAGGAGAAAAATGAGATGGAGGAAGAACCCACAGGCTATGTGATACATGTCACAACTACAGTGTGTAAACCTTATCTGAATAACCTCTGTGTGTGTGTGTTTGTGTGTGTGTGTGTGTGTGTGTGTCTCTGAACTGGAATAGAAAATCTGAACACTGACTAATGAATAATAATAAGTATTATTATTACTAGTTAGGAAGTGGTAACACTACTGTGGTTATGTTTAACAAAGTTCTTCTGTTTTACAGATATATATAAAATATTTAGGGATAAACCAATATGTCTAAAATTGCTTCAAAATAATGTAAGAAAAGGAAATGAATAGAATGACAAATGAAATCAGATTAGGCATAAGCAATGAGCACACAAGGGTTATAAATATCTGCTTTTGAATATTCGCAATTTTCGCAAAAAAATTATTATTAAATAAAAATATTAAAAGGGTGGGGCACCTGAGTGGCTCAGTGGGTTAAAACCTCTGCTTTCAGCTCAGGTCATGATCCCAGGGTCCTGGGATCGAGCCCTGCATCAGGCTCTCTGGGCAGCGGGGAGCCTGCTTCCCCTTCTCTCTCTCTCTGCCTGCCTCTCTGCCTACTTGTGATCTCTGTCTGTCAAATAAATAAATAAAATCTTTAAAAATATATATATATTAAAAGGGTAAAAAAATACATTAAAAAGTCTTTTCCCATTTTTCTCTGGAAAGAGGTCATGTCACTATCTGTCTGACATTAGGTATAATCTCTTCTGTGATTAAAAAAGCACCACGGCTGGGGCGCCTGGGTGGCTTAGTTGGTTAAGCCACTGCCTTCAGCTCAGATCATGATTCCGGAGTCCTGGGATGAAGTCCCATGTCCGGCTTCCCCTGCTCTGCAGGGAGCCTGCTTCTCCCTCTCCCTCTGCCTGCCACTCCCCCTGCTTGTGCATGCTTTCTCTCTCTCTGTCAAATAAATAAATAAAATCTTTGGGGGAAGAAAAAAGCATAATGGCTACATATTATACCTCAATAGCTATGAGGCCCACCCCCTCAATGTAACACATTTACTGATATTTAAGTTTTAAAAAGAATAGATGTTTCTCGGTGCTATATACATGTGTCTGGCAAAAAACTGTTGGAGAAAAAACACATACCTGCATGACTGTTGAAATGTGCAAAGTTAGCAAAATTGGCTGTAGCTGTTGACTGAGGTGCTGGAGCAGCAAAGATGTCCGAGCCAAGATCACTTAAAAGGTCAAACTGCTTCTTTTCCTGCTGCTGCACTTGAGAGCGACCTACAACTGGGGACTATAAACCACATATTAACTATAAAGAGCTTCTGGTCAGTTCAGGTACATTTTTATAACACTATTTCCAATTCACCACGTTTAAAACACAGTTTTAAAGATTACATAATCTTTTACTTGTAGTCTTGAATAATTTTGATATTTTCAACATCTATTCCCAAATTCTCTCTCAATTCTAAGTGCAAAGTCAAAGGCAAAGACATACTGTATTATAACAGTTGTTACACCTTCTAACACAAGACAGACTTACTGCTAAGAGCACAGTGATGAGGCTTTCACAAAATACATCCTTTACATGATGGGAAGAGTACAATTATTTTTTACTCCAACCTCTTGTGAAAACTGTAATTTTATCCAGATGCCCAAGTATGCATTATTAAAAACAGTAGGCTTTAATTCAAATAGTACTACACCTCAGAACCACTCTTGCGTAGGACAGACGTTGTAAGCCAGACAGGAACGAATCTGTCATAGCTGAATCAATTCTAATAAAGTGCAGAAACACAAACTTTACCAAGTTATGAAAAGACTTCGGTCTGTTTAGTTTTTTAAAATAAAGTATATAGGGGCGCCTGGGTGGCTCAGTGGGTTAAAGCCTCTGCCTTCGGCTCAGGTCATGATCCCAGGGTCCTGGGATTGAGCCCCGCATCAGGCTCTCTGCTCTGCAGGGAGCCAGCTTCCCTTCCTCTCTCTCTGCCTGCTTCTCTGCCTACTTGTAATCTCTGTCAAATAAATAAATAAAATCTTAAATAAAATAAAATAAAATAAGGCATATAAAGCAAAGCCACCTGTGTTTCAATGATAAACATACTTCATCATCAGGCAGGGAGAAAATTCTACTGCTTAAGAAATTCCTTCTTGTGAAAGTCCACTGCAGAGACTATTCTGCTCTAACAATGATGGTCACCATACACACGTTTTACTAAATGTATGTTATATGACAGCTAGCTATTAACAACATTCCTGTAATCTTTACAAACCTGTGGAGCATTCAAAGAAACTCTAATTTGCAATAGCAAAAGGGAACAAAAATATGCACTTTTCAACCACTTAACCAAGGTTCTTTTAACTTATTATAAACCTTTTGGATAGAATGCTATTGGCATATAAGTTTATGCTACTATGTTAAAGAATTCTCAGATTCATGATACTCACTAACCTCCTTAAGTAGAAGCCTCTACAAAGACTTAAGACTACTCACCTGACTGGGTGTGCCCTTATTTAAGTGCAGTGCTGGTGCTGAATCTCCTAAAAGAGACTTCAGTGGTTTGACCTCAGGTGTGCTGCTTGTGCTACTGGCAGAGGACCCTGAAATAGATGCATGAACTGATGCCACCACTTTGGCTTGTTCTGGAGGGACATACCTAAAACATATGAAAAATTAAGTAGGTAGTTAACTTAAAAAATGTAGGGAATACTATGCTTAAAAATGACAGACTTAATTATCATTTTTTATGAGACTACTTCAACATTAATCTTATTTCAAAACCCTCTTAGAATTGATAGCTCCAGACTGTATTTAATTGAAATACTCAGAAAGGGTAATAAAGACTAACTACAAATCTTGTTTCAATTATTTACTTATAATTTTTCTAAGAAAATAAATAAAATACTGTTTTTTTAAAAAAAAGAGAACCTACAGTTAATCTTCATGATGAACAGTTAAAACTCTTAATTTTTAAAAAACTAAACTATCAAAAGATCATAAATAACATTTGAGAAAAGAGCAGAAGAATGGGAAAATATTTGTTATATTACAGTTAACAGTCTAAAATATAAAAGTCTATTACATATCTAGGAGAATAACAACGTAATTTTTAAATAAGCAGAAACTATTCACAAATGAAGACAAAGAAATGAAAAACACTTTTAAAACTCATAAAAATGCAAATTAAAATATCATTCACATTTGCTCCAAGCATAAATTTTATGAATTTTGTTATTTCCTATTAAAATATATAGATAAGTATGCTCTGTGTCCCAGAAATACAACTTCCAGAAACGTTTCCTTCGGAATTAATGGATAAGTAACACAAATACACGTGCATGCATGTTATCAGCTCTTTTTATAATTTCAAAAAACTGGCCACATATCAAACATTCATCAGGAGAAAAATACTTAAAGGGGTTAACATCTGTATAATAAAATGCTACATAGCTACTCTTGTTCTAACATGGAAAGATGTCCCTAAGACTTCACAGGTCTTTCAGGTTTGTTCTCAGTCATGTAAATACAAGATTTACAGGAGGAAGAGCATAAAGACAGGAAAAAGAGGCAGTAAGAACATAATGCCCACACATTGCCAATGCTAATCTCCAGGGCTGGGATCATGTGAGAACTATAGTTCTACTTCTGTCCCACCCTACCATACCCCCAATATTCTCCCCATCCATACCCCCAATATTACTTGGGGGACACGGGAAAACACAGTGGTTAAGAGCATCTATATGTTCTAGAGACAGAGTTCTAATCCCAGCTCTACCACTCAACAGCTATGAAACCTAGGGCAAACTACTTCACCCTTTGTGCCTCCAATTTTTCATCTATAAAATGGAGATATAGTTGCTAGGAGGTTTAACTGAGTTAACATTTGTAAATACTTAGAACAGTTTCTGGTACAGGTTTATTAGCTATATAATTGTTAGCTCTTACCAAATTATATAACAATGACAAACAATACAACTGCTTTCCCAATAAATGAGACAGATGTGATATGAAAATGGAAACAGGAAGTTATGCTTTTCTGTAATTTGGTGTATTCACTGATATCAATTTTTGAGTACAGTCAAATCTCATCAAAGGATACAACCAGATAATACCTATTTGGTTCAAAACACTCACCTGACTAAAAATAAAGCAACCAGGCTTGTGTAGCATAGGAAGTGAGTTTGAAAACTGGTCAATTTCAAAACCCCTTCAGATTTAAGACAATAACCTCAAGGTGTTAAGTACAGTGAGGATTTTTAGAGAGACTGCATTTGGCTAGTGCTTATGTCATGTTAAAAACCCACTGCACTGCTCTCTCATTACATTGTCCCAGGGATGCAGAAGTGTGAGTTTAAAATGCACAGGGCCTAGCCCATCTAGGGTACAGGTGCCCATCTTTTAACTGTGTATTTGTTTTATTCTTGTCATTACCACCCTGTTTCTCAGGACAGAAAAAGTAACATGAATTACAATTATTTGAGGTTAACAGTTATTTGGGTTAGGTCTGAATTAATAATTTTATTATTATCATCATAAAACGCAAGAAGGGAATCAATGGTTTTAAATCTATTAACTCTTACTAATGCACACTTTTCTTTTGCTGCTTAAAGATAAACCATCTGAAATCCCATCTAAGTTCTATTCAAACTAACTTTCTGAGTTGGTAAAACTGTTGGGAAAAAATCAAAATTAGGCTTATAGCTATGCAAGGAGAAAGGTCTAACTATAGGATAACAAGGTCTTGGAAATTAAGAGCTAAAATGATAGAAGGATAATTATACACTTCATTTTAAGAATCATTCATGCCACCATGTTTTTACTATTACTCCACTCTCAAAGATTTTCTTCTTTCTTGATCTAAAATTCTACTAGTATAGGGGTGCCTGGGTGGCTCAGTTGGTTAAACATCTGCCTTTGGCTCAGGTCATGATCCCAGAGTCCCAAGATCAAGTTCCAGATCAGATTCCCTGCTTGCTGTACAATCTGCTTCTCTCTCTGCTCCTCACCCCATCTCATGCTCTCTCACTCCCTCTCTCAAGTAAATAAATAGAATCTTTAAAATTGTACTGGTATGTTTTTATCTCCATTCATACTGAACATATCTAGTGCTGCTGAATATAGCCCTGGCTATGGCTAATCTTGCCTTGCAAAAAGTAGTCTCCTCTAGAGAATAATAAGAATTCAAAGTTCGCAGAGCACACAAATCAAAGCCACTTCTTTCTACTGTGCTCACTGAATAAAAGTAGAGATATGCCACCTATGAACCATAGCAAGTACTCCCTTAGGATCCCCTGGGTTAAAATACAGCTCCTCAGGGAAACAAGAAACCATTTACTTCCTCCTTATCTATTCCCCCTAGTTGTGACTCTCTCATTAATCTTCTTAACTCCCCAAGAAAGAAATATATACCAATGAATAAAGAGTCTTAGTAAACTGAATTGTGTTAATATAGCTAAAAATGATGATTCCGGAGTAGGTGAATACTAGTTTTATAGACATATTTCCTGCTCTGCTTTTTAAAGGGCTTTACCAGCCACATGTTCAACCTGTTCTAGTTTCTTTTTAAAAATTAACATCTGATGGATTTAGTCAGGGGAGCATAAAGGCTCCCTTCTTAACCAGGTAGTAAGATGATTTCTTGGGTGAGAAGTGAGGATATTTTGAGCAAAGACTTAACTGCAAAATGCAATTAAGTGGATGGATTACTACACAAGAGCTTTAGCATAGTGCTTAGTATATAAAAGATGCTAAATACTTGCTAAATGAATGACGAATGATGATTTTAAGAAAGAGGCTGTATAAAACTAGAATGTCTTGAGAAGCTAATAGGACTACAGAATGATTAGAAGGAAGGATCCCTAACTTTCCAAAAAATGGTAGGAGGCCTGGGAATAAGCAACAAGCTGCTGTCTGGCAGAGGTGACATAAGTAGAAGTCAAGGCTTTTAGAAACCAAATCCAATAAAATGCCAGAATATAATAAGGATCAATCTACCTGCATACCTATTTCCTCATTTCCTATCTACCTGAATTTCCTTCCTTTGTTTTCAGATTAATCTTACCCATAATTAATGTGAATTTGGGAGCCTTTGCTCTAAATACAAACTATTCACTCACCATCTTTTCTTTTCATACTTTTCTTGTAGGAACTCTTTCACTTTTTGTGGATCCCTGAAGTCTGGAATTGCTGAAGATCTATCATCAAATAATCCTAGCCAAATCTGTTTACAGACCTTTGGAAAGAATTAAAAAAACAAAAGTGTTAAATTCAACATCTTAACTTAATGAAATTTTAAGGGAAAATTAGGATTCTTTCAGAAAGCTAACCTACTTAATACCACTGCTTTCAATGAGAATATTTATCACAAAGAAAAATGAAGCAACGAATGAAGTAAATTTATTTTAATATATTCCAATATGCAATAAAATCTTAGCAACGGTATAAAAATTTAACACCTCACAGGGCAACAACTAATGAAATGGGATTTGAGGGGATCTGGGACTTTTTGGTCTTGAAACGACCATAAACTGTAAACCCTGAGCAAAGTTGTTACTTTTATAAACCTCTGTTCCTTCACCCCATAAAACAGAGGAATTAGATCAGCAACAATTTCATGGATCTTTGACAGATTTAAAAATCAACCAAAAAAGGGGTGCCCAGCTGGTTTCAGTCAGTAGAGCATGTGACTCTTATTTTAAAAAAAGATTTATCTATTTATTTGAGAGAGAAAAAGAGCGCATGCATATGCTTGAACAGCGGCAGGGAGTGGGGGCGCATAGGGAGAGGAAGAAAGAGTCTTAAGCAGATTCAGCATTGAGCATGGAGCCTGACATGAGGCTCAATCCCACGACCTGAGATCACAACCACAGCCAAAACCAAGAGTCAGACACTTAACCAACTATGCCACCCAGATGCCTCTAGATCATGTGACTCATGATCTCAGGGTCGTAAGTTCAAGCCCCATGTTGGATGCAGAGATTAATTAAAAAAAAAAAAAAATTAACAACAACAACAACAAAAAAACCAAATATAAAGTACTAGAATCATAAATAATTAAAGTACAATAACAATAACAAAAATACGAGGCAGATACAACTCTAGCTTTATAATTACCTCCTATGCTTTCTTACCCCTAATGGCTAAAAAGTAAGAATCTAAGATATTTGACTTTTTAGAAAAACTACAGAAATGAAATGATGCAGAACTCATATACAATACAAAAAGAGAAGTATAAAGAATAAACTGATAAGGAGGACTTCAAAATTTACAACTACTGCTCTTTCATAAAACTTAAAAGAAAAAATGAAAAGGAAAGCCACCAACTGATAAAAAGTGTTGGCAAAATGTGTTAAGAACCTAAAAGAACATGAATCCAAAATACATTTAAAAATTCTTAAAACTCAATTATAAAAAACTTGTAAGAGTGGGCAGAGAAGTTGAACAGACACTTCATAGAAGACACACATATCACTAATAAGCAGCCCCAAATCACTAGTCATGCAGAAAATTAAAACACCAAGACTCCACAGACACCCATAGATACCACTAGATGGCTAAAAATAAAGATTAACCATATCATGTGTTGTTGGTAACAAAGTGGAACAACTGGAACTCTCAAAAATGTTAAAATGGTACAACCACTTTGGAAGACTGTTGACAGTTTCTTAAAAGTTAAATATATACCTACCTACCAGATGACCCAGCCATCCCACTTCTAGGTATTTACCCAACAAATATAAAAAACACATGTCCACACTCAGATATGCATACAATGTTCACAGTTGTTTTACAGTTCTACTCCAAAGTGGAAACAACCCAAAATGTTCATCAACAAGTAGAACAGATCAATTTTGGAATACCCAAGTAGGATACTATTTAGTAATTAAAAGAAGTAAATTATTCATACAGGCCAACCACATGAATCAACCTCAAGAAAATTATGCTGACTGAGAAGCCAGACGTCCCTCTCTAAAGTACAAACTTTATGATTCCATTCATTTCTATTTCAGAAAATATAAACTTTTCAATAGTAACAGAAAGCAGATCAGCAGATACATTACAAATGGGCACAAAAAAACTCTTCAGGATAATGAAAATGTATGTTGTCTTGTCACTATAGGGATAGCTTCACATATATCAAAATTGATCAAAACTGTATAGTTTAAACACGCACAAGTTATTGTAATTAATTATTCTTCAGTAAAACTAAAAGGAACTTGTCCACAAGTTCCCAAAATTACATTATTTTAAAAATAACCAATTATGACACTGTGAAGGGAACACAGTATCTAGCTTCAAAGAGCCCAACAAAGATTTGAGGAATTGGAATGAAATTGGAATGAAACCCCTCAATCCTACCCTATTCCCTGAAGTGAGTAAGGGAGAAAGAAAAGAAAAAGGACACACCCTTTTCCTCTATCTGTACCCCAAGCATGTTTCAAGACAAAGTTTCTTGTGGTTCCCTCCTACTCCAGGCTCAATACAGATACTATACCATCATTAAGGCAGTCTAGCTGACACATGTTAAGTTCTAGCCTAAGACACAGTATCATTATAAAAATTTTTCAGTGGCAAAGCCCAAGAAGTGCAGACCCCCAGAAATGGTGATGCAACTTACTGCCAGAAATAGTATCAAACCTGTAGAGGGTCAGTTTCTCCAAAAACTATTTAACTACTTAAAAGGAACCACATGGGACTCTCCTTAGAAACCTGGCTAATGATTCTCCAAAAATGTAATTTTGAAAGATGCTGTAGCTTTACAATTACATATATAAAGGGGGACTGGAAGTTTCTAATTCTTCTACCTTAAAAATTCCCAGATGAGAAAAAAAGAGACATGGCAATCATTTGCCCAAAGCCAAAGAATTATTAACTGTAACTGATACAATTAGTTCAGGACACTTTACAACATTTAGTCTTTACATTCCAAAAATCCCCATTAACTACTATATACAATTTTTAAAACTACAAACAGTGAATAAATAACAAATACACAAATAAATAAAAAGAAGATGAGCTGAAGAAAGATCATTAAGTTACTGTCTTGGCACTTGTCATGGTAATATAAAGATGAAGTACTTGATAGTAAACTTTATAGATATCTGGCATCAGCAGCCTGATCGGCCCTGCTACTCACAATTCTGTACTAACCGCTATGGTCCTGCTCCTACTCTTTGACTGGAAAAATCATTAAAACTAGCTGCTTTGGTCCACTACAAATTCACGGTATCTCACTATCAAAGCCCCTTAATGTTAGTCAGTTCTTATTTCTGACTGTTAGCCCAGAATAACTATTTTCTATATTGCTCAAAATCCTAACCGTAACTGCCACTCTTATCATTTAACTTTGGACCTTCATACCTAAGTGAAGTTGCTCTCAAAATGTATTCCCTAGGGGGACCTGGGTGGCTCACTAGGTTAAGCATCCCCATCTCTTGGTTTTGGGCTCAGGTCTCCTCAGGGACCTGGGATTAGAGCTCCAAGTCAGGCTCTGCGCTCAGCAGGGAGTCTGCTTCTGGGTTCTATCTCTCCCTCTCTCACTGCCCCTCCCCCAGCTCATGTCCTCTGTCTCTAAAAAGAAATAGATGAGTCTTAAAAAAAAAAAAAAAAAAGAACAAAACATAACACAACACAACACTCTCTAACTCCCTGGACCAGCAGCATCAATATCACCTAAGAACTTGTAAATGTAAACTTTCAGGACCCAATCAAGAACTAAGAAATCAGGACCTCAAGAGGTGGTGCCCAGCCACGTATCTCAGCAAGCCCTTTGGGTAACTAGGGAATAGGCCGAGGTTTGAAAACCAATGCTTTACTAAAATCTAGGCCAGCAAATGGAAACTTCCTTTCCATATATATACACTACATATAGTTTTCAGTATTTCTTAAAATTATGTAGTCTCAGCCTATTATTGGGCAAGATTCATTTGAGAGAAAGTGTTCCAGGGACACATCTGGGAAACTGTCAGTCTCTAAATCTTTAAGACCCATTCACATTTTAGCTCCTGAAAAGCTGGCTTCTGTTACAATCATTCTACTAAAACTGCTCTTTCAGGTTTATAGATTTTTTGATAGAAACGTATAAAGTTCTCTTTTTTTGTTTTGTTAGTAAAATAATAAATACTATCAACTGAAAAGGGACAGTTTTTTAAAGTTAAAGGAGAATGGGAGAGTGAATTACTAACACAGCAAGCAGTACTGAGGTGTGTGGTCATGAGTACTAAAATGAAACCAGTCATCAAAGTTGTGTGTTTCCCTCCAGCCTCATCTGGCTATCTAGGTAGAAAGTAGTCAAGTATTGGCTTTAACCAAGGTAAAATACAACAAAAATTAAAGAGGAATGGTTATAACAGACTAAGGAATCTAAAGTGAGAAAAACAAAGATATGGTGAGGATGATGGACAACAAAGAAGTTTAGCCTCAGGTTGTACCAAAGTTTCTGGGAGTTAGAAATTAGAGGGAATGAGCTGGGAAGAAAAAAGTGGAGGTGCTCAGAGAACAGGATGCTTGAAACTGAACTCTGAGAGGTGATTCAATTACTGATAAATAAAAAATCTAAAATAAGATGCAGGATTATTAGAGGTTAAGAAGTCAAGGAATTAGGAGGCCAGATTATCCATGCAGACACTAAGATTGGCAGAAATGATTAACACTAGTAGAAAAGACACTAAGTAAAAAGCTAAAATCTATAATGAATGAGGGGCCTCGAAGGTATATAACTGCAACAAGAAGCCACAGCAGTTGATAAACTATTTGCATGAGAAACATGCAGCTAGGGGACCAGAAACGCCACTGGGGAGCAAGAATGATCAGAAAAGTCACCATCATCAAGAGCTGCACGCATGACATAATTAGTTTTGATAATCTCTTTGAGGGAGGTGGATAATCAGCTCCAATTATAGAATAATGGGATGGATGGGTAGTTCAGAGCCTAGACTAGGGAACCAGACAGCCTGAATTTGAATTCCAACTCTGTTTAGTAATAGCAGCTGCTTTACAGGGATGGTGGAAGGGTTAAATAAGTTAATAGGTGTTTTCCACTCCACAACAGGTATATATAGTGAACTTTAATTAGTATTAGTTATTACTACTTTCAGAGGTGGGTTATGGTACAATAAAGTGAGCAAGGCTAGAAAGCAGAGGTCTCCTCAAGAACACAGGAACTATGAGTCTCCCTTCTTTCCTGCTACAGACAGAACCAAAGTCTTCCTGATAAAATAATCTCCCTCCCCCAAACTTCTATAGCACTTTGTACCTCTCACATGAGATTCATTACTGCCTCATATTTAAATTACTGCACATGTCTCATGTACTTCTGAATTCCCAATGCTTAAAAAAATGGGTTGTGCCATAGTGTGTTCAATAAACACACCGATAATGCTCAAAACCACACATCATTTATTTTATAATAAAATTACATATCAGTCAACACAATAAACCCATGAAATTGCCAGAATATTTTTTCCTTATTCTAGTGCTAATCCACTTTCGAATTGCAATCATAATAGCCACTGACAGAACCTAAAATATTCTAAAGCATATTTATTAGTCAAGCTTGCCATAGAAAACAGGTGGCATACTCAACTTGGGAAATTTGAAAAAAGTTTAATAGACTATTTACAAAGCACAGAGGCCATAAGGAAATCATGAGTACAGTACCCCACATTAGTAACAGCAGGGCCCAACCCTACCCACTGGCAGCGAAGGGAGGAAGAGAATAAGAGGTCAGTAACCTTAAAAGAAAGAGGGCTACTTGATGGGAGACTGACCTTCAATGGAAGGATGCAGAAAGGATATAAGAAATCCCACAGGGAAGAATGTAAATATTTTACCCTCTCCCTCTTTCCTTTCTTTCTCTGAGCCGCTGACACCAACAACTACCCAAATGGAAGCCAGGAATCAAGAAAGCCCATTTGTGCATCCAGATAAACCAGCTGCCTGAAGCAACAGGGTAAAGACCAGAGCTGGAAGGGCAGATTTGGAAGCTCTCCAGCACAGCACCCAAACCGTGGTAATAAATACATGCAGTGCAAGCAATTTAACAAACTCAATTACGGACACCAGAGATAGGAAACATCCATACCAATTCTCAACTACTCCTATAAAAAAGGAAGAGTAAGAAAACACTGCTGCATCAGGCTTGAGAAGGGTAGAGGGTACAGCTTTATTACAGTCTCATGAGACCGCAAAAGAGAGCAGAAAATTTGTGTGAGAGGGAATTTACCTTTATAACCCTTATCTTCACAAAAAGGATACAAAGAATAAAGACTGTGACAAGACTCTGTTTGTACCTCTACATAAGAAGATAAAAAATAAGGAAAGGACAGAAAGATGCTCTGGAATTAAAGAATCTTTTTTTCATTAATCCAATCTATATATATCCAACTACTGTTTTTTTTTTTTTGTCTTTTCACTCCACAGTGAAGAGATGGGAGGATTATTGACTCCATGTAAGATATAATTACAGCATCTGATAATATTGCCCATAAAATACAGAAACAAATAATGAGATTTAAGAACTGAAAAGGTTATGAACAAGTAACTAATACCTACTCTAGCATGCAGAAAAACTGAGCAAAAATAAATATTAACAGAAAATCCCATTAAAAACCCTCAAGAGAGATACATGTATCATCAATACATTATTTTGCCTCCAAAAGGAGAAAAATCATTTTTTGCCTTATTTTCCCCTTAAAAATCCAAAATGAGAAAAATAGTTCAAAAACATGTCATGACTCAAGTAAATACTGGAAAAATAAGTACATTATTAACATTTCCTATACCCATCCAACCTACATTAGCATGATTATGCTAATACTTCTAGACTGGTAGGTATTTCTCTGTGATAGCCTATGTAAAGGATATGTATTAGTTAATAATACTTAGAGAAACAAAGACACTATTCATAGGAGTTATGCAAGAGAAACAAATAGTTCTCTGTGTATATACCTTTTTAGGACTATATGGCATATTCCAACTTAAAATCTGGTTTTAAAAAAACATGCCAGAATTAGAACATATACAACTGATTCATTGAAGAGGAACTCACAAACTTTATGTGCAGATAACTAAGAGACAGCCTCTGTGAACCAGACACATAAATGTATATGTGAGGAAGTAAGACCTGTATCAAATCCAATTTATTTAATCTTAGGTTGCTTTTTTTTTTTTTAATTTAAGCACAAACTACGTAATAGTGGCTTCCTTTATATAAAAATCATATTCTTCAACAATTTAGGCTCCAAAGGAGCCAACCCCTGATTACCTCTACAGTCTCCTCTTCTATCATCACTCTTTCTAGCCATGTAGGCCTCCTCACAAAGTCTTCCCTGAACATCCAATCCAAAGGGGGCAAAAACCCCCACACCAAACCTCATATAGGCAATACTACAACATATTATTTACTTTCACCCCTTTATCTCACAGCTAATAAATGTAAAGTTCATGAGGCAGGAACCTTCTTTCTACCACTATTTGTATTCTCAGTGTCTGACACATAGCAGACATGAAATAAATAACCTAGTGCATGAGTAAAAGCAACTTCCTATCAGCCACTGAAATATATGTGATGCAGAAATCTGTTTGCCCTTCGTTCCACTTAAAATATACATGCTGACCTAGAACATTAGCTTAACAACTTACTCATGCAGAAGTAATAAATTCACTGATCCAAATTCTCACATTCTATATAGACCAGAGGTTAGCAAATTAGACCTCACAGGCTAAATCTGGCCTATGGTCTGTGTTAGCAGCTACAGTTTCATTGGAACATAGCCACATGCACTTGTTTATCTACTGTCTATGCTGCTTTGTTGGGTAGCTACAACAGAGACTGTATGGTCCACAAAAATCTCATATGTACTGTCTGACCCTTTACAGAAAAGGTCTGCCAACCCCTGACTTACCTACAAGTATGGATTTTACTAGGATACCATCCCAGCATCCAAAAATAAAAATGATTTAAATAGGATAATAACTAAAAGCCTATTTTAGAGGCAGGTATCATACTGTGCATGGGGAATAACAGAGATGAAACTAAAATGACCCCTTTCCAAGAATGAGGACTATATAAGGGCAAATTTATTCCCTAGAGAATAAAGGAGAGAAAGTATCAGAGTAAGTTTCATGTAAGGATTAACAGGTATTTAACACTTGTTTTCCAAGTAACTGATGAGTACAAAGAGAAAAGATAAAAGCAGCAAATATTTAGAACACTAGAGAGAAATTAAATGCAGTGGAAACCACAGTAAAACTTACTTGCAAATATCCATGGTCTGTGAAGGAGATCAGGAGCTTTAACTCAGAAAACTACCGTGGCCACTTAGTAAAAGGCAGTATATAATACACAGTGCATTCCCAGGCTTTTAATTTTCATTTAAAGTCTCTAATGTCAGATAGTATTCCAGATAAGTTTCAAAAAACAAAAACCCAGCCACAATAGTTCAGATAAAACAAGTTCACAGGACGCATACAGCAACACTTCAAGAAAACAAAGACTTCTGGGAACCTAGCCTGCAAAGAGAAAAGCCATCTGGGACCTAGGTAGTCTGAGTATCTGTTTCTAAAACCCCTCCTCAAAACCATCCCATCAAACAGTTTATCACCTCTGATTCTCACAGTATGTCTATAAAATTACTCTCTTATCTTCGTACATGATTTTTTTTTCCTGTTTACTTGTTAAGACTGCACATGGCCCAAGTACCTACTGTCTCCAGTTTAAGTGATTCATCAGTTGAATCCAGCCTCGGTGAACCTCAATTCAATTTCTTAAAAGAGGGAGGATCTGATTAGTCATTGGCCCCCAGGGTTAGCTGTCCATTCCTGGTCCAACAAACTGTGTGTTTTGTGTCCTTATTTTGTGGTTTTCCCAAGACAGCAAGGGAGACTTCCCTCTTTCTTCCATCAGCAAGGAACATGAGCATGGTAAGGACTCCTCAACTCAAAATACATGTTGATTCATGAATGTGCTTTGCAAATTACAGAAAGCTTTATAAATGTAAAATTTACTATTTTAGTGAAGTCACATTAGTGTAGAGAAAGATTATCATCTGCCCTAACTTCTCAAACTAAGATGACATATGTACATTATCCTGTATGGGTAACAAAACAATTGGGTCTAATAATTTTTGTATGATAAATCTTTAAAAAGCTTCCTGGTTTTAGCTAATTAAATTTATCAATATTTTCTCTGTGATTTTTCCACTGCTTTTAGTATGTAAAGTCCTCACAAATTTAAATGTTAAACAGATAGCTGTATTTTCTATTAAGTTTTATGGTAATCGCTTATGGATTTTTTAATTGTCTACCCCCAAGCATATACAACTTTAAATACTACAATTTAGTCTGTTTTTTTAGCCATAAAATAATTTGTTTTACAGAAAAGCTGCAAGTGCAGAACAGAACTCCTACATACCCTTTACCCAAAGTCTCTAATGTTAACATTTACTTTACCATTCTCTCTTGAGATAGACAAAATTTTTTCTGAACCATTTAGATATGGACTTCTCTTCCTAAATGTATCTTCTAAAAATAGGGACATTCTTTTATATGACAAATATAGCAAAATTATCAAAATAAGGAAATAAATATTTTGGGTTTTTATTATCTAATCCACAGACTAGTCAATTATCTTAATAATGTCCTTTATTGCAAAAGGAAAAGGATCACTCGGTACAGAATCCATAACCGTCTTGTTGCCTTTAATCTGGAACAGTTTCTCGGTGAACAGTTCCTTCATGCGTCTTTGCCTTCATGACCCTGACATCTTTGAAGAGCACAGGCCAGTTATTTTGTAGTATGTTCCTTTATATTGGTTTACTCAAAACAAAATTTTTGTCATGCATGTAAGTTATGTTGTAAACTCCTCAGTGCATATCAGGAGCACTGATGTCAACTTAATCCCATTCCTGGGTGATGTTAAGTGACATAAACCAGGTTTCTCCAAAATAAAGTCACATTTTTCCTTTTGGGATTAAAAAAATCTTGTAGGGAGATACTCTGAGACATTTTCTATATTTTTATTGTTTTGGGGCTTTTAAATTGTAACTTTAAGTACTTCTGGGGACACCTGGGTGGGTAAGTCGGTTAAGCACCTGCCTTGAGCTCTCATCATGATCCCAACATCCTGGGATCAAATTCCACATCAGGCTCCTTGCTCAGGAGGGGACCTCCTTCTCCCTCTGCCTGCTTCTGCCTGCTGCTCCCCCTCCTTGTGCTTTATTTCTCTCTGACAAATAAATAAATAAAATATAAAAAATTTTTCAAATTAAAAATACTTCTGAAATATATTTTGATATACTCTGTCAATTTAACATTCTGACTTTCCCTTTACTGAATAAACAATTCTTTCCATACTGAACCGCTGAAATTCATTTATTTTATGATAACTTCATACACCTAATACATAGAGAAATTATAGCATATCTCAGAATCTACTCTACAGATCGGTGCCTAGTCTAGTTTCAGACTACTGTAGTTGCCACACGTTTATATTACAAATTATTGCCTATAAACACAGATACATTTAGTATCTAAGTACAGGCAATCTTATTTCCTCTTCGGTTTACAATTTCTTCCTAGTTAATTTTACTTCTTCATTTTTTTGGATGAACTTTAGAATCACCATCTAAAAAGGAGAACAAAATTCACACTAGTGTTTTGGTTCCAATCATTCTACACTAATTTGTGAACCTCTTAAAGCACAGCATTCTCATTCCTAAAGACAGTTATGAATCTTATATGCCAGACTGCCAAGAAGGAAAATTAACCAAGGTTTTGGTTTCTCTCTCTCCACAGAGAAAGTTTTCAATTTTTACATTTTCCAGAATATAACTAGAATAGACAAGGTACTGAGCAAGGGAGGAGAATGGGCAAGTTAACATAATCATATTTCTTTTAGAACTGAATATTAAGAACCAGTTTTATTTACTTGCCATGATATGAAATAAGAACTGTTTGTGGATTACCGATGGTTTAAGCATAGCATTAAATACCAGCGAACCAACTCTAACAAGAACACTACTCATTCAATGTTTAACTCAATCTAAGGCTCAACGATAATAATTGATTTGTACTGACACTGCTATTGTCTGGTTGTCCTGGTGACTAAAGGCATGCATTTGCCAGACAGCTGACTGAGGCTGGGAATGTAGCCTTTGGCTGAGGAACAGAGAGACTAACTGCCCCAAATGCAAAACAAGCCCCTGAAGTAAACCTGTTCTCTACCATATTCTATGTAAATGAGTGATCAGAAGAAGAAACATTTAGTTTTCTTTAAACATATGCAAATACAAGGGTGACTCATCGGTTAATAAAAAAGAAAAAAAAAAGGAGGAATATTCGGGCAAAGCTCTTCTAAGCAGACTTGAGGTTTGCAGAAGAGCTGAGTTTTAGGTAGGTTTCCAAAAGAGATTATTTCCATGTCCAAAGGGGACAATTTGAGCATTAATAGGAATAACTACAACAGACTAAATACATCAAGTAATGTCATAATGATATTTAAAAAAACACACCTAGTTGGTCACTGTTGAAGATGCTATGGAACTAACTCATTTTGAAAACAGTTAAATATTGAGAACCACAAATAGCTCTATATGCACTATACATGATATGTATGAGAAGTAGTTTGATATACTTAAAAAGAATAATAAAAACATTCCATATTAATTGTAAATGACTTTTATTTATGAAAACAGCTGTATTTTCTAAAACTAAAAATCATTAGTGAAAAAAAGTGGCACTGTTCTACATCTTTGCAAATTTCATTAATACCTGACTGAACACTAGACAGCTTATTTCTCATCTGCTTCTGCATCTTTATGTTATATAGCATCTGGAAAACTCTCCTATATACTCATGAGAATGAAAATAAACATAGCAAATCAAGTATTTATTATCAACAATTTTTGACTTTATAGAATCCCTGAAAAGATCTTAAGAATGATCAACAGGTCCCTAGACTGCACTTGGAAAATCGCTAAATTAGAAATCACCACCTTAAGCCCAAATTAATGGATCTAGGAATAGAGAACTGCAGTAACAGCTGCTAACATACCACCCACCACCACACTAACATACCACCTGAGGGCCTATGAAACATCGCATCTTCCCCTTCTCCAAATTAAACATGAACCTTAAGAAGCTACTAGATCCAACTACCAATTTACAGGTAACCATGAGGACAGAGAACACTGACACTACAACATGGACAGAATCAGCAAAAGCGAGACATTGGAAACTACTGAACAAATAACTGGGCTGGGGAAAGAGAGAAGCAAGAGGGAGAGGAGAAAGGGAGGGGAGAAGGAAGAAGAGAGAGGGAGAGAGAATAGGAGTAAATATTGCTGGAGGAGAACCTTATAGAAAAAAGAAAAGATTTAAAAGGCAAGCAAAAACAGTTTCCACTTCCAGTAATGTCAGAATAGCTTATATTAGCCCCCAACTCTCCAGCAGAGGACAACTATAAACTCTGTGCAAACAGTAACTACCAGAAGACACTAGAGAGCAACTATCAGAAGACACTAAAGAGCAACCATAGCAAACAGAAACTGGAGAGGAAACTAGGTATTTTCTTTTTGTTTTGTTTTTTAAAAAATCATCACTAGAAAGTAGGACCCAGTCAGTGTCAACCAGAGCTGTGTAAAATTTGAACAGAAATTCACAATTCTTAAAAAGGAGATTCCTGCAACCACAGTAATTGGGGGGGGGAGGGCAAATCCAGGGAGGGAGAGAATCATAGACTGAGTCACAAAACCTGCAGAACAACTCTGCCCAGATCTCTGGCTCACCCTTAACCTAGGCATGTATGGTGCCACTCCAAGCAATTAGAGACTAAAAGAACTAAAGCAGAGATTTTAACTGGTATCCTCATGAGAAGCAGAGTTTGCTAAAGTAAAAAGTGAACAAAAGAGGGGTGCCTGGGTGGTTCAGTGGGTTAAAGCCTCTGCCTTTGGCTCAGGTCATGATCCCAGGGTCTTGGGATTGAACCCCACATCAGGCTCTCTGCTCCGCAGAGACCCTGCTCCCTCCTCTCTCTTTCTGCCTGCCTCTCTGCCTATTTGTGATCTCTGTCAAATAAATAAATAAAATCTTAAAAAAAAAAAAAAGTGAACAAAAGAAACAAAACCAATACCTTTAAGGGACAAAACAGAATCCACAGGATCTACAACCTACCATTTCCAATATTCTGAATATAATCCAAAATCACTAGATATACAAAGAAATAGAAAGGTGTGACCTACAACCAAAAGAAAAGCAATCAGTAGGGACAGATCTGATATGACGAGGACTTTTGAATTAGCAGACAATGATTTGAAGCTGATGGTATCCCCATACACAAGAGTTTACAATGAATAAAACTATGAAATCTCAGCAGAGAAATATAAACTATAAAAAAGAACCAAATGTGAGAATGCAAGCTGGTGCAGCCACTCTGGAAAACAGTATGAATGATCCTTAAAAAGTTGAAAATAGAGCTACCCTATGACCCAGGAATTGCACTACTGGGTATTTACCCTAAAGATACAAATGTAGTGATCCAAAGGGGCACTTGCACCTGAATGTTTATAGCAGCAATGTCCACAATAGCCAAACTATGGGAAAAACCTAGATGTCCATCAACAGATGAATGGATAAAGAAGATGTGGTATGTGTGCATGCGTGTGTGTATATATATATACACACACACACACACATATATACACACATATATGTGTGTATATATATATACACACACACGCACACATACACACAATGGAATACTATGCAGCCATCAAAAGAACAAAATCTTGCCATTTGCGACAACATGGATGGAACTGGAGGGTATCATGCTGGGCAAAATAAGTCAATCAGAGAAGGATAATTATCATATGATCTCTCTGATATGAGGAATTTGAGAGGCAGGATGGGGAGTTGTGGGGGGTAGGGAAGGAAAAAATGAAACAAGATGGGATCAGGAAGGGAGATAAACCATAAAGAGACTCAATCTCATGAAACAAACTGAGGGTTGCTGGGGGGTGGGGGGATAGGGAGAGGGTGCCTGAGTTATGTACCTTGGGGAGGGTATGTGCTATGGTGAGTGCTGTAAAATGTGTAGGCTTGATGATTCACAGACCTGTACCCTGGGGCAAATAATACATTATATGTTCACTTAAAAAAAAAAAAAAAGAACCAAATGTAAATTCTAGAAATGAAAAGTATCAAATTAATTCTAAATAAAAAACTACAGTAAGAAGAACCAAATGTAAATTCTAGAAATGAAAAGTATCAAATTAATTCTAAATAAAAAACTACAGTATGGAGATAACGGAAGAGTCAGGTGGGGAAAAACAGAAATTATTCATTCTGGTGACTGGAGTGAAAAAAGTAGCTAAGTAAACATAAATTAATAGAAATCTAAAGAATCAAAGATTGAGAAAAAAAATTAACAGAGCTTCAGGGACTTGTAGGACAATATCAGAATGTTAACATATATGCAGGTGAAGTCTCAATTTCAACATAATTTTGAGGGCACCTGGGTGGCTCAGATGGTTAAGCATCTGCCCTCGGCTTAGGTCATGATCTCCAGGTCCTGGGATCAAGCCCCGGGTCGGGCTCCCTGCTCAGCAGAGAGTCTGCTTCTCTCTCTCCCACTGCCTCACCCCTCCGCTCATGCTCTCTCTCTCTAATGAATAATTAAAATCTTTAAAAATAAATAAAATAATCTCGAAGACAAAGCTCAGCAAACACCATGAGTATAAACACAAACATATATACACTTGCAAAGCATGCATAGGTACATCATAGTCATACTTTAGAAAACAAAGATTAAGAGCTTTAAAATGGCCTATCACTACAAAGCAACAATATAAATATCATATAATATACTCTTTTCAAAGAAGAGTATTACCAAAGATAAAAAGAGGTACTGTGTAATGACACAATGACACCTTTATCAAGACGACATAGTAATAAATGTCAGCCCCTAACAACAGTTTCAAAATAAATGAAGCAAACAATAAAACAGGGGGAAATATGCAGATCCACAATCATTTGTTAACTGCTCTATCAGTAACTGATAAATCACCTAGACAAAATCCGTAAAGCAGACCTACGAGAACTGAACAACATTATTAACCACAAATCTATAAATGACATTTACAAAATACTATACCCAACAACTTCAGAAACAGACTCTTTTCAAATGCACATCACATAGTCACCAATACAGACTATGTGCTGGACCATAAAACAGGTCTCAAAAAATAAGAAAGCGTTGAGAGAACATACAGAGAATGTTCACTGACAAAAACAGAAGTAAATTAGAAGCTGATTAGAGTAAGAGACCTACAAAAATGCCAAATATGTGGAAATTAAGCAATCACTTTTATATAATCCATGGATCAAAGAAGAAATCACAGGAAAACTGAAAATATTTTGAACTGAATGACAAAACACAACGAAATTTGTTCAAAGCAGATAAAGCAGAGGAGAGATATTTATTGTTTTAAAATACTGGGAAAGTGAGCTTTCAAATCAATGATTTTAGGCTCTACCTTAAGCAAAGAAAGAGCAAATAAACAGAACAAATAGAAGGAAAAAAATAATAAAGAGTTATAGAATCTGTACACTTTTAAAAGGGGCTCTCATTAATGTCAATAAATATGACAACTTACATGAAACAGGCAAATTCCCTGAAAAATAGAAATCATCAAAACTGATACAAGAAACAGATAATCTGAATAACCACAGTGGTCATTTTCATTCTCTGCCCCAGTGACACTCAGATCCCAGCATTCTTCCTGTCCTAGAGACCCCAGTCATCTCAACTTGAGCAGCGGCCAAAGACGATGAGAGTCACCCACTCCCATGTTAAGATCCCAACACTTGGTACAGAAGGTGCCAACAGGGGGAAGGGGAACGGGGACGGTAGGGGGGCAGCCTGGGCTTGGTCCCTATGTCAAACAACAGCAGATCGCTAGGTGGGACATAAAAACAGGTAATTGGCCAAATTTGGGTGGAGGTGCGGGGGACACAGTATGCCAACTCCTGATCTAGACATGTAGATTATTCTTCAAAGAAAGGGAAACTGGACTTGCACTAGCTGACCTCAAGATTGATTGATGTGTCACTGGTGTAAGGACCAATGAACAAATGAATGAAACCGAACACAGAACCCTGAAACATAATCATTCTTACATGGTTATTTCATGTTTGACAAAGATTTCAAGGCAATCCATTGAGAAAAGTGTTTTTGACAAATGGAGCTAGAACAACTGTATATATTCATAGAAAAATATGAACCTCTAGCAGCAATGTCCACAACAGTCAAACTGTGGAAAGAGCCAAGGTGCCCCTCAACAGACGAATGAATAATGAAGATGTGGTCCATATATACAACAGAATATTACTCAGCCATGAGAAAGGATGAATACCCAACTTTTATGTCAGCATGGATGGAACTGAAGGAGATTACGCTAAGTGAAATAAGTCAAAAAAAGAAAGTCAATCATCATATGGTTTCACTTATTTGTGGAACATAAATAGCATGGAGGACATCAGGAAAAGGAAGGGAAAAATGAAGGGGGGGGAATCAGAAGGGGAGACAAACTGAGAGAGGCTATAGGCTCTGGGAAACAAACTAAGGGTTTCGGGGGGGGGCGTTTAGCCCGTGATGGTATTAAGGAGGGCACATATTGCATGGAGCACTGGGTATTATAAGCAAACAATGAATCATGGAACACTACATCAAAAACTAATGATATAATGTATGGTGACTAACAACAACAAAAAAATGAACCTCAACCTCTAGCACACCATATACTAAAATTAATTTGAGATTGATCATAGATCTAAATGTAAGAGTCAAAGTTTTCAAAGCCTCTAAAATAAAATGAGATTATTATGATTTAGAAGGCAGAGATTTCTTAAGATAGAGCTGAGAAAGCAGTAACTATAAAACTAGAAACAGATAAAATTCATCAAGAAGACAAACTTTTGCTTGTCAAAAGACCCCAATAAGAAAATAAATGAGAAAGCCATAGACTGAAAGAAAATACTAATCACAGATCTTACAAAGAATGAACAAATTCTTATCTATTCATATAATAGAAGAGTACTAGGTAATTAAAAAAAAAAGGAACTATATGTATCCACATCCATAACTTTCAAAGTAACAAAAGAAAGCACACTTAATTATTTTATTTATATGAATACAAATAAAAATTAAAATATTGGCTGCCTCTGGAGGGGATTAAATATGAAGGAATGACAGGGAATTTCTTGGGAAGATGGTCATGTTCTTTATTTCTGCAGGGGCCTGGGTTGTCAAACTGGATGTACTTATTAAAACTCTTTCCCAAGGTAAGATTTTTATAATGTAAATTTTACCTCAAATAATTTTTAACAAATACTGAATTTCAATTAATGATATCCTAAAGATTTAAGTGGTGATGTGAACCAATGTTTGCAGCATACTTTGGAATATAAGAAAAATGTTAAGATGGATTGACTAATGCACAGATACATACATATGTGCTAAAGCAAACAAAGCACAGTATTTACTGTACCTGCATAATTTTTCCGCTTTTAGGTATATTTGAATTCTTCATAATAAAATGTTAGGAGACAGAGGGGCAGAAGACAGGCAAATCTGGTCACTGTGCTGCGGCTTTGAGCAGCCTCTGCTAAGATGAGATCTTGCCAAGACCAACCATGAGAAGGGGCTCTGAGAGACATCGCAGCATGTAGCTCAACCTGGGAAGCAGAGCTGCTGCTCCATCACAGCATTCTCACTACTGGGAGACCCCACTCACCTTCAGTAAGATCTAGAGGATCAAGCTGCAACAAGTTCTGCAACAGAAGATGACTGATCACAATCATCCCATCCTAGCAAAGATCCTAGAGTTACAGGCCAGTAGGAGACTGTCCTTGGGGAATCGGTGGAGCCCACAGTCCAACAGAAGACTAACAAGACACAATCTAAAACTCTATGAAGTTCTTGCTGGGCATGGCTTTTGCTTATTCCTTCCCAAAGCTGACCTTGCCTGTGCAGAATGGCTTGACTTTCATGAAACAGATGAAGAAGTCTTCAAATGTCATCACCAATTCCTCAAAAATCTATGGGCCCAGAGCCTGTTTCAACTTTCTTCTTACCAGTTCATAAAGTACCCCACAACCAGATGGCACCCTGTGTTGCCAAGATGAATGCCAGTTGCTATCACAGAAGCCAAACAGACTTCCTGCTCTGTAGTTAAGAATTAAACATCAATCATGAGGAAGCTGTACAACAGCTGACGCTGGAGCAGTGGAGGAAACATGGATGAGGGACTATGCCTTAGAGGTGTGCCACAGGGTACCTGTGCCGTAGGTTTGACTGCAAGGCCTAAAGTAATCTGAGCTGTTATGTTTCCCAGGGACATAAGATGGCAGGGCCCCCAGGTTACAGGGTATCCAGCCCCACTGGTCTGAGGCCCTCGCTCTCAGAAGAAAAACTGGCTTGTTCCCTGAGTCCAAGGGATACAGGGCCCAAGAAGCTGCCTGGTCAGACTGTGATCATCTAGTCTCTGATCCTTTATCAGCAGTACAGTTTCAAAACCTGTATTAACCACTCATAGCATGTGGACATTACTTGTATTTTGATTTATACAAACTCTTACAAGAAGGAAAAAATGAAATTTATGAAAGAAATTTGAATACGTGCTAGATAACTAGATTATTATTAATTTTTATGGATGTGAAAATGGTATATATTGTGATTATATGTATTTTTTAAAGTCCTTGTGTTTTAGAGATAACATCGCTGGAGAGTTTATAGATGAAATTATAGGTCTCAGGTTTGTTTCAAAATAATAAAGAAGGAGCAAGACCATGAGTTGGTAGAAGTTTGTTATATCATTCTGTCTACTTGCATAGATATATGAACATCTCCATAATAAAAAGTTTTAAAAGGAACAAAAAAGACTAATAATTTCTATTTTTAATTAAATCCAAGTAAGTTTTTAAAAAGATAACACACTAATAACAAGAAACAAACAAAAAGCTGAGATAAAAAGAAGCTAAAATGGCTGAGGCCAATAAACTAGAAGGAAATAAATCATGTGAACTTGGATACCAGTGCAAAAAAAATTAAACAAATGCTCAGAACAGTAGTTACAACCTAACATCTAGGTCTTTCTTCAATACTCTGGGTTTTCAGTCACCACTGGAAAAGAGCATGTTACAATATATACAAAACAAAGGTACAAAACAGGTACTTCTCACAGATTATAAAGGAAAACGAAGCTCAGGAAAAGCAGTTTGCCCAAAGTGACAAGATTCATTTTATTAGTGATGCTGAAACCAGACCACAGATTATTCTGAGTCCTAGTCAGGTGTCTTTAGTTGCTATACTGGTTGTCTCAAATGGTGGTCCCTAGCCCTCAGCTTCAGAATCACAGTGGGGTTCTGGCAAAAAATGCAAATAGTCCTTTCCCTCATCCAGGATGATAATCTCTGGAGAGTAACACCCAGGATTTTTCATATAAATATTAAAAATATATAAATAAATAAATATCAAATAAATATTTAAAAAATTTACTAAGAGTAATTCCAATGAAACTCACATGGATCTTAAGTTTCAAACTCCCTTGGGTATATAGTCTTGTACCTTTTCACTGCTGTGTGTATAATGAAAAGGTATATAAGATTATGCCACAGAAATGTCTCTTATGTTTCAAAGGTAGTAAAACCAACACAGAAGAACTATAAGAGCAATAAAAATTTTGTGTAGGGGTACCTGGGGGGCTTAATCAGTTAAGTGACCAGTTCTTGATTACCACTCAGGTCATGACCTCAGGGTCCTGGGATCAAGCCACATGTGGGACTCTCTGCTCAGTGGGGTGTCTGCCTGAGATTCTCTCCTTCGCCCTCTCTCTGCCTCTCCCTCCCACTCACTCATGCACTCTTTCTCTGGCTCTCTCTCAAATACATAAATCTAAAAAAAAAAATCTGTGCAGTATCTTATAGTGAATACTATACAGACACACACACACGTGTGTGTATATATATGTGTATGCATATATATATATATATATACACACACACAAAATATATATATATATATAAATTTTTAAAGTATGAGTGGGGGTTTTATATTCCCTTTCAGCCACAATATTCTTGGAAGACCTGATAGGAGAGTAAAAATTTGACAGGACTTAAAAAAAGATTCACAATAAATAAAACAGCATAGGCAAAATGGCAAGAAAACGAATACAGACAGCAAATATGGAAAACAAAACAGAGATCACTACAGTTAAAACATTTCTGCTCGGAATGAAGCAAGATTAACTAGGAAGGTTATAAAAGGATTTACACTGAGAAAACTTTGGAATGTCACAGACCAGGAGTCTTAAGCCCACCACCTACCTGTAGATCAAACTGGGCCACTGGCCTGCTCTTGCACTGCCCCTGATCTAACAATGTTTTTAAAATGTTTAAAGGATTTTTTTTTTTAATGCTTTTTTCAAACAAGGATATGAAACAGTAACTATGTAGATGGCCCACAAAGCCTACAATATTTACTGGTCCCTTACAGAAATAGTTTGCAAACTTCTGCTAAAAGCAACACAGTAAGTGTAGATACTAGAATAACCAGTCTGTAACTCAGCTCTGCACTCAGTAATGACACTGAATATGTTGTTACTAAAATAAGAGCCAACTTTTGCTATTATTATTTAAGCTCACCATAAAGGTTAAAATATCCTCAGAGTTTAAATACATAAAACAAATATTAATGTATATGACACTTTTGAATTCTATGAAAACTAAAAAAATCTTTCCAATAATAAAACCGGAGCGCCTGGGTGGCTCAGTGGGTCTAATAATAAAACCACTCAGTGCAGGGAGAAAAATATTGATAATCCTTCCCCTATAATTTCTATTATCTCAGATTTTGACTCAATAAACATCTGAATATCTACATTATTTGGCAAAAACTACACTAAAAGTTTTCATAGGTTGCCTGACTTCAAAATATTTTAGGGGTGGCTGTGTGACTCGGTTGGTTAAGCATCTGCCTTTGGTTCAGGTCATGGTCCTGGGGTCTTGGGACTGAGCCCCGCATCGGGCTCCTTGCTCAGTGGGGAGCCTGCTTCTCCTTTGCCATTCTCCCTGCTTGTGTGCTCGCACGCTCTCCCTCTCTCTCTCAAACAAATAAAATCTTTAAAAAAAAAAAAAAATGAATACAATACTTTGAAGCTACATGATATTTCTATAAGCTGATTCACAAGTCATTCAAAAACTCACTGTCTTTGCTCTGATAATGTCCTAAACAATCTTCCTAATATTGGCTATCTACTTTTCAGAGTCCACAATTCTGTACAAAGAACCACCATCACGTACTATAGACAGGATGGGATTATTTAGGAAATAACCGCTAGTGTGCTGTTTAACCTCATAACAGACTAGGTATATATAAAATATAAAATGATACCTGGATATTCCAACAAAACTATCAGAACATGTGAATTTAGAATCTTAAATTTTTTTTAGAAACTAGTATTTTTTTGTGGTAGTGCTTGCCTGTGGTTATAAATGGCTCCAATCTCTCCCAAAGATACAATTTAATTGCCCAAAAGCTCTGAATAGCTTGTCTCATAAAGTAAGGCCTATTTAATCATAAGTATAATTTCCTGAAAAATACTATGTCTCTGCACTCTCAAAGCACCTGCAACTCCCAACTGAACCCCCCCCCCTTTTTTAAAGATTTTATTTGTTTGTCTGACAGAGAGACAGAGAGAGAGGGAACACAAGCAGGGAGAGTGGAAGAGGGAGAAGCAGGCTTCCCGCCAAGCAGGGAGCCTGACATGGGACTCGATCCCAGGACTCTGGGATCATGACCTGAGCTGACGGCAGACACTAAACGACTGAGCCACCCAGGCACCCTGAAGCCCTTTCTTACTCTTTAACCAAAATGGAATTGACAGAAATGATCTTTCTTATCTCTCTACCCCCATTAAACTCTAAGTGTTACATAAGGGCAAAATCATACCTGCTTTTGCTTATCCCTGTATCTCTGGTACCCAAGGGGATAGTCCCTGGTATACAGTAGGTGATTAATGAATTTCTGCTTCAAAAATGAAAAATGAATCCATCATAATCGTTAACAGAGAAGAACACCTTACTTTATGGGTTTATTGTTTTAGAAGGATTTTTTTTAAAAAGCAGTAGTTTGTTTTGCGGGTTACTTTAATAATCCAGCATAAAAATAACCCAATACTGTCAACAACACATGATTTTCTCTGTGTAGACTGTATGCCTGTGGAGCATCAGTAATAACTCTTTTATTCTCAGGCCTAAAACATAATTATGAAGAGTTCATTTGCTACCAGAAAAGAAAAACTGATGCTTCAAAATAAAATTACAAATACAGTTTCTTTTTATTGAATTATGTATAGCTCTGATCACCAGCCCTCCTTCCATTAACTTTAATAATCAGAAGTTAACCCAGTAGGGCGCCTGGGTGGCTCAGTGGGTTATGATCTCAGGGTTCTGGGATCAAGTCCCACATCAGGCTCTCTGCTCCACAGGGAGCCTGCTTCCTCCTCTCTCTCTCTGCCTGCCGCTCTGCCTACTTGTGATCTCTCTGTCAAATAAATAAATAAAAATCTGTTTAAAAAAAAAAAAAGAAGAAGAAGAAGAAGAAGACGAAGTTAACCCAATAGTGAAATTCCTTCAACTAGAGGACCATAGATTACCTAAAGATTTTTTTTCAAAGTTAACATCATGATATAAAAGAAAGTACTGCAAGATAAATATATGGATTTTTTTTTTGTAAAATATTTTACTTTGGAAAAAAAAAGTTAAAACAATTTCCTCAAATAATAAATAAAAAGTGCTTCACCACAAAATATTTTACTAACATCTGGCATACTATGGTCTATAATGTAATAATGTACATATCTGCTCGACTGAACTCACTGTAGGAGTCGGAGGATATTAAAGTAATATTCAAGTATTTTGTAAACTACATATATAGAAACTAATGATGCATTTTTATAAATATTAAGCATGTCCTTGGTACATGCTTATAAATAGTAATAACTTAATTTGCTTACCACAGCTTACAGACCAATACAGATGTACTTTATTAATGACTCAAATACCATAAGTGGCACTGCCATCAGTTTTGAGATTTTCCAAAAACAATGAACAATTCGTAATACAGTACTGAAGGAAAACTGCAATCTTCCCTAGATATACACATGTGCTAGGCCACTGCGCTGATGGTGACTTAAACGGCTTCCCTGTAT
Source organism: Lontra canadensis (assembly GCF_010015895.1). NCBI lineage: Eukaryota > Metazoa > Chordata > Mammalia > Carnivora > Mustelidae > Lontra > Lontra canadensis. Next base: position 7,935,719 of record NW_022631007.1, on the reverse strand, counting down.
CCATGTCCTTTGCCCTGTAACTTGGCAGTGCCCTCCTACTCTTTTTCCTGAATTTGGCAGCATGATTTTCTTTGGCAGGTTGTTCACAACTGTAATGCAAACATTAAAACAGATTAAAGTTAAACACACAAATGACTGCACAGGTTTTCCTACATATAAATGTCTGGAGGAACGTTCAAAGCATGTGGAACATAGGTTAATTCATCACTCTGTGAGTCATCCAACAACCACTGTGCTTACCTGCTTAAGCCTGCAATACCGGAATCATGAATCAAATATGGCCCTCAGGACACTAAACCCCCTGGACAGAGCAGAAGAACCCACACTGCTGTCAGTCAGTTTACTGTTAACCGGCGAAGCACTCCTCTTCAGGCATGACCCATTCATGCATAAGATGTATAACAGTAGTGTCTTTTTTTTTTTTATTTAAAGATTTTATTTATTTATTTGACAGACAGAGATCACAAGTAGGCAGAGAGGCAGGCAGAGAGAGAAGAGGAAGCAGGCTCCCTGCGGAGCAGACAGCCCAATGTGGGGCTCAATCCCAGGACCCTGAGATCATGACCTGAGATCTGACCTAAGGCAGAGGCTTACTAACCCACTGAGCCACCCAGGTGCCCCAACAGTAGTGTCTTTTTAAACCAAAATGTAAGTGATTAAGTATGGCCCTTTCCAAACTACTGACAGATGACACAAAGAATACGGCAACATGTTTTGGAATGAAAAATTAAGATTTGTATACTTTTCTCTGTGCATGTTATACTTATGATTTAAATATTTATTAAATAAGGTAAACTGATAATGAAGCATCTGCATTTAAAGTCTATGAAGTTTTTAAGTTGTTAACCATTCTGCATTTCCTATCAATCCTCACCTTCTATGCATCTCTTAAGTTTTTAAAAACACAGATACTGTTACTATTGTTAAGAATTAAATATACCCAGCCCAATACTTTGGTTTTAAGATGTTCTTAGGGACACGAAGTATGTGTGTCTTCCTTAACAAACATTTAAAAAGTTGGTATATTTTCTAATAGTATGAACTATCATAAATTTCCCCTCTTCTTTGCACTGTGTTTGATCTGCCTTCAGTATGTTTTCCTGCCACAGGGTACTTGCTAGTCAGAAGACCATGTGACTTTTGATCTCGGGGTCTTGAGTTCAAGTCCCACGCTGGATGAAGAGATTACTTACAAACAAACTAACTTAAAAACAAATGAACCAAACCAGTATCTTCCTGCCAGCTTAGGTCCTAACTGTTTTACCTCTATGAGATCTTCCAATCCTGTCCTTTTCACCAACAAGTTGAGCCTCTTTCCATATTCATACTTCTGAAACTTTTTACTGTTACCATTAATTACCTAACACATACTATCACTGTTACATTATCTGTCTCCCCAACTAGATTTTAAGCTGTCAGCTAAGCCTATGAGAAATGCCTATAAATGCATCCGCAGTACCTAGCATAGCAAGTGCCTTGGTGAGTGTTTAAGTGGCCTACCAATTTGCACAACTCTTTTTAGGATTAATATTCATGAACCCATTCCAGTCATCTCTAAGTTTACATTCTGTTTCTGTTTTGATATGAGTTGCCCAAAATCAAGGATTTCTTTGTATATATTCTAAATTTATTTTGCTATCAATCTTAATGACTGCCATATTTGACAACATGGTTGAACCCTGAGGACAAAAGGCTAACTGAAATAAACCACTCACAGCAGGACAAAAACTGTCTGATTCCACTTACATGAGGTATCTGAAACAGTCAAACTCATAGAAGCAGAAAGTAGAATGGCAAATGGCAAGGGCTCAGAAGGGGGAATGGGGAGTTGCTAGTCAGTGGGTACAAACTTCACTTATGCAAGATGAGGAAGTTCTAAAGACTTAATGTACAACACTATCCCTCTAAGAATACTGTATTGATACTTGTAACTTTTTTAAGAAAGGAGATCTTATGTTAAGCGTTCTTACCAAAATTAAAGGTTCTTTCAATCTTAGTATGTGGAGACCAGTCTTCACCCAAACTTAGCTACTTCCTTGACAGGTACAGATGTTTTCACTTTCTTCTCCAATGGACCGTTACTTTTTTAGTTCTACAACTCTGAATTTATCTGAATAAATACTCTGAATTTAGATTTTTAATCTAAGAACAGAATAATATTTTTCTTTTTTTTTTTTAAGATTTTATTTATTTGACAGAGAGAGAGAGATCACAAGTAGGCAGAGAGGCAGGCAGGGAGACAGGGGGAGGCAGGCTCCCTGCTGAGCAGAGAGCCTGCTGTCGGGCTTGATCCCAGGACCCTGAGACCATGACCTGAGCTAAAGGCAGAGGCTTAACCCACTGAGCCACCCAGGTGCCCCCAGAATAATATTTATTTCTAACTCCACATTTTGATGTCCAAAATTTTGCACTCTAGGCCAACATTCTAAGAGTGCAACTAAAAGTTTACACTACTGGTCTAATCTCAAACTTTATATATAAATAGTTCAAACTGTATTTCAATTGGTAAATATATTATTCTATACTTACAGCCATTACAAATCTTCTGCCCTTTCCTCTAGCTTTAGATTTTCCCACATCAGTCTGGAAGTTGATTATGCAAAATAATTTTTTATCAGCAAAATAGTGTGTTCACTTCTCTATATCATGTATTAAAAAATATTTCATAGTTTTTAATTTATACTTCACTGTTTTAGAACCAAAATGACATGTGCATAACAAGAAGACAAGCAAGTTTAAGATACTATCAAAATGTTAAGGAAGAAAGAGAGGCAAATTATAAGATGTTTATATATAACATCTCAGGGTGAAAAAAATTAAAACTAATAAAATCTTAAAACAACTTTCTATCAAAAATATGCAGGCAGAATAGTTTAAAGTAATACTCCTTCCTATTAAATAAGGAATAATGGTTATTATTAATCAATTAGGATGACTGCCTCAATCTTATCCCAAAATGTCCACTTTTCTTGTCAATTTTATAGTTTTTTCAATTATTAGATCACCATTTTTACAACAGCATGGTAAAAACATAAAACCAAAAACAAGAAAGCAAACAATCAGAATGCAATTACTGGAAACCCATTAAAGCAGAGTTGGAAGGAAAAAGCTCCTCTCCAAATTCTTACTGGGTTCCCCCTTAATGATGGGCTGCCGCCAGCACCGCCAGCCCCCTTTCCTCCCAGCACCTGCTCAACAGAAAGTTTGGCATATTATAAAAAGGCATGAGGGGACCTCAAGTAAAAGCTGATCACACAATGGCCTAAGAGAAGTTTACTACAGTACCACAAAGTTATTTCTCTTTCTCTTTAGATACATGTTTCACCTCAGGATAAAGGCATTTATTAGATATTTAGTAGATATTAATTCTAAGTACATTATTAAATGAGTAATTCTAAAATATCTAAATATAGAATACAAAGATAACTTTTTAAACAGTGAAATTCACCATTCTAAGCAACTTATTAAATCTTATTAAAATGACTGCCAACAAAAAAGTTAAAAATTGTAAAAACACTTACTTCATTTCCGTGTTTTTGCAGAAATTCAATTTCTTGTTGTGTGAATGTTGTCATGGAGATAGATTTTACCCTGTGTGGTGGATTTAACCCTCTCCTAAAAGATAAAATATTTACAAATTTATTACTATGTATCTTAAAAATTACACATCAGTGTAAAACATTTTTAACAGCACATTTAAACATTTAAAGTGAACAGTGTTCACTTACAAACTAAAAGTATTAAAAAATTATTTTAAACTATTAATTCCCATAACAGATATTTCAAGGTAAGTTAGGTTCACACTAAATAATGCATTTAAATATAAATTCAAGTACCATCTAGTTAGAAATACATGGCACCTGTAACACATGAGCTTCTAGGAAATAAAATATTGCTTTACTGTGTTTGTAATGGAAGAAGATTATGTAAGAACTCTATGGTAAAGAATTCAAAAAGTAATTAACCATTTAAATATTTTCACATTTCCTAAGAAAATGACAATATTTTGTTAAGTTTGGAGCTATACACATATTAGCCATTACCTTTAAGCTTCGGCTGATTTGAAAACTGAAAACCCAAGAAAACTGGAAATTATTAACCCATAAGAATGAAGTCTCACCTCTCCTTCAATTCAAATAAAAATTTGTAATAAAGGACATTTTCAATCACCTCAGAAAGTAGTAAGTGCTCAAGAAGAAACTTAAAAGACATGAGGGAACTCAAGAAATACCTGGATACATGATTAAATGCCTCTTAAGTTCTTTTACAGTCTTGAAGCCTTTCTGTATAGATGGCCTTAAGAAAACTTTATCTCTATGTTTCTTGATGATGTTTACAGTGCACATAAAAAACTCATAGAAAAGCACTCAGAGAAGAGTAAAAACTATTTACATTTTATCCAACTATAACATACGTTATATATTATGTCCAACTATATATATATTTTGTCCAACTATAACATAGAGTATATATAATACTCTACCACCTACAAAAATAAGGGTTAAATAATCTATGCAAAGTAACAAGTAATCTATGCAAAGTTTCATAAAATTATGTTTAAGTCATGTCCTCTGCCAAAGGCCTCATTTGTAATCCAAGTTCTAGAACAGATTATTAATACTTTTACATAATTTGTCATAGTCATCATGCTAATTGAGAGATTTAACAACAATGTAAAATAATAAATGAACCAAAGGTCTTCCAAAAATAACCTGAAAACATTTTTGAATAAATATGGTGTATAATAATCCTAGAAATTCACAATGTTGTAATTCAACAACAAGAGAAATTCAGAACAGAAGGTCCTCAATTATCATATCCCACTCCTCTCTCTCTGACAGAACTGTCAGAGATAGATGGTACATCTTTTGAATCATGATTTGAATGAGGGCAAAGCACTTTATCTGTTTCATATTTTGAAGAAGGAAAATGTTAAGCTGGGTTTTGTTGGTGTTTTGTTTTAAACTTTAAACTAACTCATTACTTCTAACTCTTGATTAAGTTACAAGATACAGAAACAAAGATTGCACAGTAGAAAAAACTGAGTACAGCAATTTCATCCTTGTAAAACAAACTTCGCTATGAAAAAAACTACGGAATGAATTATTTTCAAGTAAATCTGCAATCATAAATTAAGGCTTCAGAAATATCTCCAAGGGGGCACCTGGGTGGCTCAGCTGGTTAAGCATCTGACTCAGGGTTTCAGCTCTAGCCAAGATTTCAGGGTTGTGAGATCAAGCCCCACCCCACGCCACGCCCCTACCCTGGGCTCCACACTCAGTGGGGAATATGCTTGAGATTCTTTCCCCTCTCCCACGTTTCTCTCTCTGTGAAATAAAATAGATAAATCTTTAAAAAATAATAAAAATAAAAAATAAAAGTATCTTCCAAATTTCCAAAAGTGAAAATGTAGGAAAGCCATTATTCATTTAAAGCAGTAGGCTTCTTTTTCCAATTCATCTGTATTATGAGAACAAGACTAGATTCACCATTTTCAGGGAAGCTTATTAATTTATGATGTGTAATTACATCCTACCTTGTTCCAAAATAACTTAAGAAGGAATTAACTTATTGTTCTCTTAAATTTTACTACTCCTCCATCTAACTTAGCAACTTTGTCTCTCCTTATTTCCTAATACGTCCTTCTTCATTCCAGCCAACCGTTTACTTTTCCACCTCTCTTACAGTATCCTTTTTAAAAAAGGAAAAGGCAAAGGAATAATTTTCTAATGAGAAAATGTTGAGCACTATTACAATGGTTTATGTTTTGGATAAGAAATTTTAGAGCACAGAATTATGCCCCTATATTTCTCAGAACATTAAATGAGGAAACCTCTGATTTTTAGTTATATTATACAGATATCCTCTCATAAGAGCAGTACAGTATATAGCTTATTCACTTACAAATATCATGGCCCTATGGTATCACAAGGCCTACTTATGCATAAAGAAGGCATTCATATTACTTAAATATGTGACAAAATTTTGAACTTACAAAACAAATACAACCAGAATGAACTCATAACCAAACTATGAAAAGACATTTTTTTTTCCACTAAACAAGAACATTTACTACAGGACTTCTTTAAGTGAGCTGACTCCGTACATTTAAAATAGGACTCAATTTACACAACTGCAAGACACAATTTTGCCAGGCCACAATAATTATACAAATTATGTAACTCCAAGGAAATTTTACATTTGTTCATGTTGCCTTCTCTAATCACCCTTTTATATCCCATTTACCCAGACAGATTAACCATACTCTCAATGCAAGCATATACCCCGATTTTTCCCCTTTTAGTCTCCAAAAGCTTTATAAAGATATTACATGCTTATAAAATAATTCTGTTAAAAAGTTGTTAAGTCCAAAGTGAAAGCTGATAATCTCCTACACTACCGTAGGATAAATTCACCAATCTGTATCAAGACAAGAACCTCATTCACACCTTTTGACCTAGTAGTACCCTTTAACAAACTATTCTAAAACAGGAATCTGAAATACAGCTATCTCCAAGATGTTCATCAAACAGGATTTATAACAGGAAAACATCAGGAACACCTCAGTATCAAAGAGGAAGTGATTAAATGACAATAAAATTGTAAACATTATGCATACTTATGGTTATATTTTAATTTTTAGGATGAAAATCATATAGTATTCTCAGAACTATATAAAAAATATCTGCAAAGAAAACAAACTAAATATCCCCAAATGTTAGCAGTTCTTGAATATAAATGATAGGGATAGGATGATTTTTTTTTCTATTTATAATTTTCTATTCTCTCCAAGTTTTCCACAATGAATATGCATTATTCTATAAGAGGAAAAAGAAACAGCAAGAAATAACAGACAGTCCAACTGACTAGTAGCAGTAGTCAAAGATTTTGGACTTTCAAGTCCTGGCTATATGGATGTGAATGTCTGTGCTGAAGAATTAGAGAAAGAAAATATGGGAAGGGGAGAACAATTTTCCTTTCTAAGGCTTTCCTTCATTTTTTCTTAAAAAACTGGAAAGCCTTTCTTCCCAAATATATCTACCAGCATCTACACCTTATCTTCACTTTGTTTCTCTCAATCAGGGGTTTCTCAATTTGGGCACTACTGACATTTGGGCCAGGTAACTGTTTATTGCGAAGGAGCTGCTCTGTGCATTGTAGGATGTAAAGCTGCATCCCCAACCTCTACGCACTAAATACCAGTAGCATCCTCAACCAGTAGAGGCAAGAAAAAAATGTTTCCAGATGCTGCCAAATCTCCCCCAGGCAGCAAAATCCCTCTAGTTGAGAATCACTACTCTAAGTAAGCCAAATGTTAATTGCAAAGCTAAAGAAATTACTGGAATTCCTTTGGATCTTTATTGAATATAAACCCTCCCTAGGTTTAATCATCTACAAAACACTCTACACATTCACCCCATATACAATAAAAAAGTTGGAATTTTTCCATAATTCATTATTTTCAGAAGAACAGAAAATAGAAATGTACATTTTTTCTATGAAATGATAACAAAATAAATAATACAAGCTTAAAATTTGTATTGTATATATTAAATTTAAATTAGAAAATACTGTGTCCACAAAACAAACAAACAAACATGGAACTGTCTTATGTCAAGCATGCTTACTACAAATTCATAGGCAAAATGTAAGTTAATAAGGCAGAACAAAATTAGTATTTATAAAGTACTTATTTAATCTCATCCAATTTCTACTTTCAATTGTATGGCAGACCAGATATTCTGAAAAGTTTCCTCTGCTAAAATATGAGAGATACTCTGTAAGTTACAAACCAAAATGAACAAAAAATCCTGTTAACATATTGTTGAGCTACCTACAAAGTAAAGGAAATCTCTAAGGATCCCCACCCAAAAGGAAAAAATAAATAAATAAATAAAAACTGAGCTAAAACCAGAAGAGTGACACATTTTATATCCAAAATTTAGTATTGTTCAGAAGGCAAATGCCAATCAACAACAGCTAAGACAAGACGACAGAGCTGAACCTGAGACAAACCTGTTAACCTAAGACCCTGGATAAGCTGCTTCAGGCTGTAGTATCCCTGGGTCCCAACAGAAGAATATGCAAATCCTCTCCAAAGGAATGTAATTTCCATTTATGCAAAAAAAAAAAAATAAATAAAATCATCACACAGCAACAAAACATGACACCAAGCTTGTCAGTAGAAACATCTTTAGAATGACCTCTCCAAAAGACTTTAGATATTGGAATGATCAAATACAAAACAGAAAATATAGTATATAGGAAACACTATAATAAATAAAATACAGCATAAAAATAAACAAGATATATGTAGTTATTAGAATAACCATGCACTTTAAAAGTCAGAACTTTTAGAAATGAAAAATTGTAAATGTGGAAATTAAAAACTCAACAAAGAAGGTAAAGAGCAGATTAGAAAATCAGTGAATTAAAAGACAGAAAAAACCATCCAGAAAGCAGCGCAGACTAAGACAAAAGGAAGAAAAAAGGATATTAGAAGGTCTAACATATCTAATCAACACTATTTAAAGATTTATTATTTTGCAAGAAAGAGAGTGAGCATTGGAAGTGAGGAAGGGGAGGATCAAGAAAATCTCCAGCAGACTCCCCACTGAGCACAGAGCCCAATGAGGGCTCAGGTTTTAGGATCCTGAGATCATGAACTGAGCCAAAACCAAAAGTCTGACACTCAACCTGTCTGAGCCACCCAGGTGGCCCTCTAATCAACACTCTTACTTTTGAGAGTGTAAATGAAAAACATGAAGAGAGGTGATATTTGAAGAGATGAGGGCTGAGATTTTTCAGGTCCAGTGAAAGGCATGCATCTACAAATACAAGAATTATAGCTTATCAAAAACAAGATAAATAAAACCCACTCTCAGAAACATTTTGTTGAAACTTCAAACAGAGAACAATCTTAAAAGCAGTCAGACAGAAAAGACCAAGAAAACAAAATTTGACTAAAAGTAGACTTCTCAATAGAAACCAAAAGATAATAAAACATTATCTTTAAGTAGTAAGAAAAAAATAACAGTTGTGAATCCAGCAAAACTATCTCTGAAAGTATAAGATCAAAATAATATTTTCAGATAAACAAAAACCAAGAGTTTACCCCAGGAGATCCTCAATGAAAAAATACAAATAATAGAAGAAGGACCCCAGGAAGGTCCTGAAATGCAAAGAGGTAAGGAAAGAAACTGGTAAACACCTTTAGGTAAAACCAAACATCATCTTGATTTTAAAATGTCCAATTTGTGAGGAAGAACAGGGACAAATTTAATGTCTCACCAACAACAGCCCTTAAGCGAGGGTACTTTGTATTTTTAAAGACCTTGTGTTATTAGGGAAAGGTTAAAATACAGATTAACTCTAGAATGTCAATATGGAGAATTAAATTTCAATGATGACCATGAAAGTACATGGAATTTACAGCTTTCAAGCCAGCAGAAAGGGAAAATCAAATCAAATCAAAACAAAAAACTGTCATTTTTTTAAATAACATTAATACAATTTCCATATGACCTAGCAATCCCACTCTTACTTACCCAGGTGAAAGGAAAACTTATGTTCACCCAAGAATCTGTATATAAATATTTGTAGCAGCTCTATTCATATGAATCAAAAACTAGAAACCCTTCAAATGGGAAATGGATAAACTCACAAGCAACAGAATACTAACTACTCAGTACGAAGGAGAAATGAACTATTGGAAAATGCAACTAACTTGGATTAATCTTAAAGATACTCTGCTGAGTGAAGGCGCCAATCTGAAAAAGTTACAGACTTAAGACAGAATTTCCGTGACATTCTCAGAAAGAAAAACTAAAGTGTTGAGAGAACTAACAGTAGTTGGCATAGGAACAGGGTTAAGAAGAGTCTTCAGGGGTGGTAGCAGCTGACTATGGCAGAAGTTACACGAATCATACACTTTAAAGACTCATATAACTGTATACCAAAAAAGTTAATACTGATGTAGGTTAACTAAAGAAACAAAACACTATCATCTTGATTCTATGTTACTATTCACAGTAACCACAATTTTCACACTAATTAAATATTTTCTCATTAGTGGACCTACCTTCTTCTCTACCTACCAAATCTGATCATTTAATTGAATGAAATCTAATCAAAACTGAATTACTTATCTAGTTATTTCAAAGGAGTATTTGTGGATGTTGGTGCCACTTCCCTTTTTTTTTTTACTAAGTCTAGTCTAGCTGTCATGTGAATTCAATGTTTATAAAACAACTTACTGTAATGACATTAGTCATAATTACTGGATGGGAGTGTTGGACAAGTAAGCCACATCATTTCTGTAGTGCCAATATAGTGACCCATTTCAGATCCTAAAATACACATTTTAAGTCTCTAGTGCAAAAAAAAAAAAAAATAATGACATATTTAGTAACAACAGTATTGATATTTTGAAAGCATGTTTGCCAGTTATTTGGTTTCAAGAAGTTCCAAAGTCACCTACTAGTAAGCCCAATATGTTTTAGCAGTATAATTAAGTCATATGCAGATCCCCAAGAGCTTTAGTTTTAACGACCACCACCCAGGTATGACTGTATGACTGTAACCAGATGGTGTGACTCATTCCATATGTCCACCAGTATGCTGATCTTAACTATGCCTCAAACAATCTTGCAAATAGCCATTTGTTCAACTCAAATAACAATGTATGTGACGTGAATAAGAAAGCTTTTCTCCTGCTGGGAGAGAAGCTGGTTAAAATATTTTAACAGACTGTGGAAATTTATGTGGTTGCTAATCCTGACATAAAGTAATAAAGTTAATTTGACATTTAGATCTATCCCAATCCTAGTTATTTAGTAAAAATATTACATATAAATGTTTAATTCAGAAAAATTATATACTTAAAAGTCTACAACAGATGGACGATGCCTTTAACAGGACATCTAGATTTTACAAACTACTGATGCCAAGGCACTATATGTACTGGACAGTCCAAAATATTAGTCTATCCAGAACCCAATTTAAAATACTGAAAACACACACACAAAACGTAAACCACATTTGTTATTTTCGTTTTCTGTTTTGTTTTTTCCCTGAAAGTCACAAAACTACACTGTAAAGTCCTCGTAACACTTAGGAGAGACATCTAAAAATTAATACTCAAGTAACAATTTAAACCTAATTAAGGTATCCCAGTTAAATGTGGCCACCACCCCCCCAAAAAAGGGGGCAACAACTCTTCGATTCTGGCCCAGGTTATGATCTCAGGGTTGTGAGACTGAGCCTGCCATCAAGCTCCATGATCTGCGCTGATTGGGAAGCCTGCTTAAGACACTCTCCCTCCACCCCTCTCTCTCCACCTACCCTACTAATGTGCTCCTATGCATGCGCTCTCTCCCTCTCTCTCTCTCTCTCTCAAAAAAAAAAAAAAAAGCAGACAAAACCCAAGAAGGTCTTCACAAACCTCTCCAAACCTCACTGAAATGAAAGCAAAGGAATGCAAAGGCATTAACCTGCAGAGACAGAGGGGCAGAGAATAAGGGAGGAGGCCAAAAGCATACTATAGGTCTCCAGTAACAAGTTGTAGAAGATAAAAAGTGAATATACCAACAATAACTGACTTTGCAGAGTAAAGAAAAGCAAAACTGAAGCTCCTTCAGAGAGAGGCCAACTAGAAGCTGATTCCCACCACAGAACCCCTGAAAGATTCACTAAAGGAATGAGAGGCAGGTTAGGGGGATTCACATAGGGTCAAAAATAAACTTCCAGTTCCCCTTTAGCCACAAGACTACCTCTACCAGGCCCTAAGCAGAAGTCTGAACAACAATTTAATCTACAGAGATTATCCAAACAGACTCCGGACTCAGTCATAACTAAGGACTGTTATTAGGTACCCTGCTAAAAACTAAGGAATTAAGTGAAACTTTACCTACTGAATGATTGATTACATGCCCCTCATCTCCTCCCTCAACTGGATCCTAGAAAAATGGCAGTCAGGCTCTTTCAGTCACCAACAAGAAAGAATATTGGAGAAAATATCTCTGAACTTAACAACAACAACAACAACAAAAAACACATGACTTCCAAACCAATGAGTCCAAAAGAATGGCTACAATATTGAACAAAGACCTAACCAAAATGTTTCCATGTACAGTTCAGAAAAGCAGGAATTTAAAAAAAGATCATATATAATCCCAAAGAGGGAAGGGGGAAATGGGGCACAAAGAATCAGTAATAAGAGCATCAGGGGGGCTGGGTGGCTCAGTCGGTTAAGGGTCTCTTAGTTTCAGCCTAAGTCATGATCCCAGAGTCCTGGGATGGAGCCCCAACTTGGGCTCTGCACTCAGCATGGGATCCACTTGAGATTCTTTCCCTCTAATAAATAAATTCTTTTTTTTTTTAAAGATTTTATTTATTTGACAGAGAGAGATCACAAGTAGACAGAGAAGCAGGCAGAGAGAGAGAGAGGGAAGCAGGCTCCCTGCTGAGCAGAGAGCCCGATGCGGGACTCGATCCTAGGACCCTGAGATCATGACCTGAGCCGAAGGCAGTGGCTTAACCCACTGAGCCACCCAGGCGCCCCGTCCCTCTAATAAATTCTTTAAAAAAAAAAATAGCATCAAACTTGTCAACATTGATACTAAGGATATGAAGATAATTAAGCACTGCCTTAAAACCTCAAGGATAAAGTATTTCCACCTTATGAACACGTACAGACTATCAATTTAAAAATGAAGTGGAATGAGACATTTATAGCCATACACCTCTCAAAATAATCTCCCAGTGACCTTCAATCAGGAGGCCAAGGGAGATGTGGGGGTCATGAAAACAGAGGGTCTAACACTGGTTAGGCATGAAAAGAATTTCCAGAATGAAGGCAGAAGAAAAGTCCCAGGATGATCACTGCATAGCAGGTCTAGAGAGCAACATTTCCAGACTAGAAGATGACAAAAGTACCCAGAAAAGATTTATCAATTTAAAACAAAAATAAATAGGTACCTTATGTATCTGATGATACTGAAAGAAGTTTTATGCCTCAGCTGGAGACTTTTTATCTGGGGATATATTAATGATACATATATGAAAAAGGAAATGATGAGAACTACACAAGTACAAACTTCCTGGGGAAAAAAGTTGTACAAGTAAGAAAATAATAGCAATATACTGTATGACTCAGCTGAGAACAATATGTATACTTGCAACAAGGCAAATACCAAATACGTGATTTAGCCAACAACTGTGATAACATTATACGGAAGAGGTAGAGACAGTAGGTAGAAAAGGAAAAGAAGTGTGAAGAGGACCAAATCCTTATCTCCCTCCTCCTACAGCAGAAGTCAATATATAGAGCCAAACTGAAAAAAATTTTTAACCAGCTGTGTGTTAGCTAGAAATACTAAGATAAACATAGAAGGAGGGCAGAGACAAAAGTTAACAGTCACTGTCTAGGGCAATCAGAAATGGAGGAAGGGAACAGGTGACTACTGTTGTTCATTTAAAGCCTTTGCCTATTTAAATTATAGGCATATGTTCTTTTGATAAAAATTAAAACTGAATTAAAAACTGAGCACAAACAAGAATGGAGATAATCAGTTCTTGCTCTTCAAAACCAAATTTGACATACACTTATAGATTATTATCTTTGATGAAAAAGTTTGAGGAACTTCTAAAATTTCTGAAGTATCAAGTCTCTTTACTAGACACCAGAGATCTTTTTGTAGCAGTACCTACTGAACACAATTGTTCCAAGTTAGAGCCACCAAGATTAACTGAGTAAGGGATAAAGCTTTGAAGACAAAAAAGAGTTTTCACATGTTCCCATATTATTAGTTCCACTGATTTTTAACTCTCCCCATCAAAGAGCTTGCACAGTCTAACAAAAAATGGGGGAAGAACAAGAATCTTTAGAATTTGACAACAACAAGAAAATTCCTCTCTTCCTTTTGTAAACATGCATGTTTCTCTGTAACTTCCATACACTTGTCTCCTATCTCCCCCTAGGGAATATATCTATTACCTCTTTCACATATAGGCCTTAAAATTACCCAAAGACAGTGACCATATGTACAGCTCCCCACACCCACTAGTCTTTTCTTCTTTAAGCTAACATTTCTGACTCCTGCAAATGTTCTTTTCATACATAGTTTTAAGATTCCTTATCATCCTGATGAAATTCCTTAGAGCATGCTATAGTTAATATACCTCTTAAAAGAAGCAACCAGAATAAAAGCAAGGTGTAATTATGACTTCCCTCCCTCTAAAACAGCATAGTACCGATCAAAGAGAGACGTCTTACTCAGGAGTCTTTGAAAGAAATATGTTCTAACTTAAAACAAAACAAAACAAAACAAAACAAAACAAAAAAACCCCTATCATTCCTCATATTCTGAACAATTTAAACAAGTTTCCCATCCTTACTGTAATAGAAGTAAATGAATTTCATTCTTAACACACCCAATCAGGGGTCTGTAGGGCAAGAGCTCTCACGTGTGGGCCTATAAAAAATGTCACAAGAAATCTGCTACTAATTGAAGTACCCAAAGTTATGAATGATTCCCCTTTTATATATATGGGTATTCCTAACCAATTATCACTCTGACTATATGAAGCGGGAAATCCATTAATGAGTTGGGGGAAAATGCAAAGGGTAACAGCTCCAGTCCTGAATATCTCCACAGGAGTTTCTCAAGAATACGAACATTATGCATGTTGTATAGAAAAGAGTGAAAATGTGATGTCACCATACCACATATGCTTAAGAGTTTTCCCAGGACAAGAAGATGTTCACAGTACCACAGAAGAGTCCCTCTTAATCAATTTGCGAGGTGAATCCATGTTTCTCCTCCCTTCTGAAAAACCTACAGCAAAGGCCTACTGCACAAGAAACATTCATAGCTAGGAGGGCATGCTCTCCTGCTCCTTCCAACTGAGTTTTATGTTTATCAAGAGTTTTTTAATATAATAACTTGGTAATACAGTTGGCACAGAATTTGGTAAATATATAGTTGAAGTGAGTATTTTATGAAATACTGACACAAGTGAGAACTGTTTCCATAAAAACGAAGTATTTTAGAGACAACTAAATTCAATTACCATGAAAAGCTGTTACTTAACTGTAAACAAGAACTGGAAAAAGACTGAAAAAAAGATCTAGAACAATCCAGCACTCAACTTACTTTAAAAAGTAACTTAGGGGCGCCTGGGTGGCTCAGTGGGTTAAGGCCTCTGCCTTCGGCTCAGGTCATGATCCCAGAGTCCTGGGATAGAGCTCCGCATCAGGCAGTCTGTTCAGCGGGGAGCCTGCTTCGCCCCCCTCTCTCTGCCTGCCTCGCCCCCCTCTCTCTGCCTGCCTCTCTGCCTGCTTGTGATATCTCTCTCTCTGTCAAATAAATTAAAATCTTTAAAAAAAAGTTAACTTAAATTCTAAACACTGTAAACACGATGTGAGTCTGGGTTGTATCAATGAGGCATAGAATCTAATCAGTGGAACCACATTCAAAGAGAAGTACTACGTGTTACGTTAAAAAAGACTGGCAAATTAACAATTATGTTAAAATAAAAAAACCCAAGTATATAAAAACATACATATATATGCATACATACATAATTTACTTTCAAATAAATCTAATCACTATCTATCCTACATGCATAGGGCGAGAGGTTTTAATTACAATTCCGATAAAGAAAATAGCAAGAGAATTCATTCATGGCAGGATAGATGGGCCAAATTCAAAACAGGTACCACCGAATTCCCATTATACTCACAATATACAACAGCAGTTTCTGAATAAAACTCAAAGAAAACACAAAGTTAAGAAAAGCTAACTTCCTTTAAAATTTTTTTAAAAAGCATAGCTATAAGGCAAAAATGCACGTACATCCATAGATTATTTGTTCTGCTTTTAAAATAAACATGAAGTTAAAATCTACTATTTAAATCCCCAAAATACAGAATTCACAAATAATTTACAATAATTCACGGGAAACATATATACCTTTGTTAGTGGTGGATCTCATTAGTTCTGGATACCTAGTTCAGGGTTCACAACAAAGCATTAAGAATGTAAGCAAATTTTACAATTTGAAGTTGGGGGGCAGGGGAGGAATCTTCATAAGATTTTTATTAGAATCACACCTGACACACAGCTAGCACTCAATAAATGTGACTGATAGTTATTATTATATTTTCCATTTCAACAAATATTGTTATATCCCCAACATATGCTCTAGTGCCAATCTGCTTAAAAATTGTCCTTCATAATGGGATCAAATAATTTTCCCACTTACACTAAATTGAAATTGTACTATATTTTCAAAATACCTCATCAAATAGAGCCACATTAGAGTACTAAAAAAAAAAAAATGAAAAAGGAATTAAAGATATAAATCACTGCCCACTATAATCTCACAAGGTCTTGAATATTATAAACAGAGCTCCAAGAAGTATTTGACTTCAATCCTCTCTAATGCTAATAAACGTATAAAACGTATAAAAACAAATTAAATGCCTTTTCATCTAACTTTAAAAATTCTTGCAATATTCACCATAAACGTCAAAATGCACACAAAATTAACAACGTGTAAGTTAATATCAAGCTCTATCTATACACCTATGAAATTCCCACTTTAAATACTCTGTCTACATAAAATAGCTGGAACTGAGACAGTGTTTCTTAAATTTATTTTTTACTTTACCTAAACCCTCTCTGAAAAACTTGTCAATCAATTTTTAAAGACGAACAATTCTTATTTACTGATTAAACTAATGTTAAATAATTTGGTCTAAGCCTCGTCTTTAAATCAACTAAATCTCTTTGGCATGAAGGCCAATGTTTTGTTGTAGGCTATCCATTCATAATTTGAAGTATTTTGGTAGCTAGAACATGAAAGACAGTGACAAATCTATCTGTTACAATACCCCCATTCTACCTCATTAATAAATAGTAAAACTGCCTCTAAATTTAAAGTTCCACAAACTGAATTCAGTTATATACTCTGAATGAGCACCAAACAAGTATATGACAGTCACCCAGAAGAAGATTCTCTGAGTCTAGTAAAATAAACAGTAAGATGCTTGTTCAATTTGTTTAAGCAAAGATACTGTTAAATTAATGATAAAAGGTATGTGACTAACCTCTAAAATTTAGAATTCATGACAGCAGATACTCTTTATTGTATACAAGCATTTTCTAGGCAATCAAGTTTTCCCAATGGTAGCTAGAAGCTTTATTCTTTGTAAATCCGCTGCTTAGCCTCATCCTCTCATATAGTATATGTTCAATAACTACTCAAATTTTACAATCTAATCCTTATACCAACCTTAAGCTATGCATCATCTTCTTAATGCAAAAGAAACTAAGGCTGAAGAGATGGATCCAGGTCAACTGACACATGGTGGCCAGGCTTAATACCTTGCCCTAAGTCTCAATGCTAGTGGCAGTGTCAGAATCTGATTTCAAAATTATTGTCTTCCAAGTATCCATATCATCAAAATAGCAAACATATAATAATTACTCAATAGTTACTCAATTCTTCTCAAATTATTTTCCTTTATTACTGCTTTTCAAGAACAGAAATCCTTAGGAGCTTCAATAGATCCCTTCAATATTTCTACAGTAGACATCTGATCGAGCATCTATTCCTTCCTTCCCAAGAATCCCAGATTTCTGACTTGAGAATTCTATTTGGAGATCTTTGTTGTTTCAATGAAGTCATTGTACTGCTTTAAGGGCAGGGCACTGCTTTAAGGTAGCTATATGACCTGAGTGAAGTGCACAACTTCTGTAAAAGTTGGGACACCAATATAAAATAAGGCAATATGCAGCCCTAGGAGCTGGAAGCAGCCATCTATGGATGAGAGAAATCTAGGCAACATCATTAAGCCACTGGAAAAAGTCTTACTTAAAACAAAGAAAAATCCAAACTCATAGATTTTTACAGGGGTTACACCTTGTTTCAATGTTTTTCCAATACTGTTCCCTACTCATGGAATATCCTTTCCCCCCTTGTTAATACCTCCCATCTACTGGGCAGCCATTCCGTACCAGGCATCAAATGAGATGTTAAACACAAGTTATCTCTAATACTGAAAACTAATCTACATCCAAAATTTACAAGGTAAACTTTATTCTCAGTATTCATGGATGAGAAAATCCAAACTCAAGGAGACTAAGTGACACTGCCAATGCCATACAGCTAATACACAAAGCCAGGATTTAAGACCAGGTTTATCCAACTCACGAGTCTTATTCTTTCAACAACATGAAGCAGTCAGTCACATGGATCTTGCCTTTAAAAGTCTTTGCTCAGGCATCACATCTTTTGTGAAGCTTCTTCTATCCATTTACATATTTCAGGGATAGCTCATTTAGAGAAAGGAAATATTACAACATACCATCACTGTTTATTTAAAATGCAGGCTCCTTAAATTTAAGAGGATCCAAGGAATACCAGTGCCTCCCACAGTGTATGACATAGGCCAGTCAAGCAATAAACATTTGTAAAATTATCCCTGAATGGAGATAGAAGTCCTATCTCCCACAGATTAAAGTCTTTAAAATAAACAACTGTCATTACACTGAGATATTGTCTTATACACAATGCTTCAGAAATGTGGGTTTTAGGAAATGTGTACATATTTCTTGATCTCATACTTTTGCTGCAGAAAATGTTGCCCTGCTAGACTTGGGAAGAACCACAGAGAAATGCCAGAAATTCAAAACAGTAACTACATACATTTTTTTCTAACCAAGTATTTCGTATGTACCAAAGGATCTTGTGTCTAGTAAACACAGGACATATTTACTATGCACATAATAAAAATCAAATATAAATTAAAACACTGGACTGTTGGCTTCATCCTAGAACCAAAGTTGCCTAACCCATGTCAGTTTATCTGTAAATGAAAAGTATGAACCAGACTATCTCCTAGATTCCACCCAGCTCTATGATTCTGCTGGAATTCAATAATATCACTGTCAACTTCTCAGAGTGCTTCCCTAACTATAATCTAAAAGTAACCTCTCAAACAAGGGCTCTGCTATCATACTATTTTAATGCAAACTCATCCCAGACATTTTTCTCATTTAATGACTTACATATTATCATCTCCCCTAGCAGAATGTAGCTCCAAAAGAACAGGGATTTTACTGTATTCATCAGCACATCTCAAGGCTTCACACAGACAGAACACAGTAGACACCGGGTACATGTTTGTTGAAGAAAAAACATTCATGGAAGACTAATAATGCCTTGTCCCAACATGAAGGGAAAAAACCAAATGGAGCACTGCTGGGCATGTCCTGCATTTCCCAAATAACGAGTTTTCTAATATATGATGTACTCCGTCTCAGTATTAATCTTACAAAGGGTTTTTTTGGGGGGGGGCAAATTAATTTCTATTAAGAAATGCTACAAATGAAAGAAACTAAGTAGATGTTTTGGTGTAATAAAGGTTTTAAGAATATTTAGTGACTACTTTAAATACAAGATCATTACTACATAAAAGCAATTTATCAGTTCCAAAAATCATCCACAAACTTTCCAACGAAAATTTCACAGTAACAAAGTAACAAAAATATTATAAAAATAAAGCTTAATGAAGCAAAGAACACAAACCATCCCAATAATTCAAGACGGTAGTCTCCATTTTTCTGAAGCAATGCTGTCTTCCCATCTCTCCCAATTTCTGTATACAGCCTTGTATTGGTACTGATAGAAGTCTTACAGACACTACCACATGTACAATGACACAGCTTCTAGTCAATGTCTTATTTCCATTAAAACTTTCCCCAAACTCAAGACTCTGTTTGGACCATAACGCTAAAACCCCACAATCTCACATCTGCTTCTCTGCCTCCCTCTATCGCAATTAAGCCTCTCGAACTTTTCCCTTGGGATTCAAATCTCTGCCATCAAGATATTTTAATCCCGCTTCTACTCCTAAGTGCCTGCTTTCTCCCAGTGGCTTAGGTGCTTTCGACCCGAGTTAAAAAAAAAAAAAAAACCAGGCTACGCATCTTTGCCTTTTCCCACCCTAGCTTCTCCCCCACCCTCTCTACGGGCGCCTTGCAGGTGCCTCACTGTAAACCTCAGCGCCACCCTGGGCCGCCCGGAGAGGCACACAAAAGACCCGCACGGCCCTCCCAGCCTACTCCGGTGTCTCCCCTACAGTCCCATCGGGTCAGTGCCCTGGAGAACAAGCGGAGGTGGGAAACGGCGCCAGCTCCGCCAGGAACAGCGATGCTCGCCCCGGGCGCCCCTTCCAGAACCCACCTTCGCCCACGTCCCACCCACGAAGGCTGCCCTGGGCCGGGATCCTCGCCCAGAGAAACCGAAAGCGCATCCTCAGCTCGGGAGCAGGGGCAGAGCGCATCCCACCCGCCGGCCTCCGCAGCCCCTCCCCGCGAGCCCGCGCCCCAACCGCCGCGCCGGCCCGAGTGGGCGCCCCCGCTGGCCTCCCGCGCCGCCTGCACCACCCCCCCGCCCTGCGGCCCGCTCCCCCGCCCCCCAACACGGGGGAAGGGCCCACGCCCGCCCGGCACTCACAGGCTGCCGGAGCAGGAGGTACAGACGAAGGAGCCGACCGTCATGTTCACGTAGGTGGGGCCGCGCTGGTCGCAGTCGAAGCACTTTCGGTTGTGCGGGAGACCGGTCATGTCCCGCAGCATCTTCAGGTGCTTCTCCTCCTGCTTCCGCTTCGCGCTGGCCGCCATGGCCGCGGCGCCGAGGGAAGAGGCCGGCAGGGCCAGGAGCGGGAGCCGGGCGGCGCTGCGCCGGGGGCCCCGCGGTCCCACGGGCCGCCCTGGCCGCGGCCGCCGCCCTCCGTCAGCGCGCGCCGCCCGCGCTGGACCTGGCCGCCTCGGCTCGACTCGACTTCGCTGGGCGCGGCGCGGACGCTGCGGAGCGCGGGCTGACGGGCCACACCAACCGGCCGGGCCGGAACAACCGCCGCCGCCACCGCCACCGCCTCCGCCTCCACCGCCGCCACCACCACCACCACCGCCGCCACCACCACCAACACCGCCACCTTCCCGACTTCTCCTGAGTGGAAAAGAGGAGGAAGGGGGACGGCAAGAGAAGGCCCGCCCTGGGCGGCCGGAAGCCAAGTGTCGGCCGGCGCCCTCTGCTGGCCAGGAGGAGTTAGTTACTGCGGCCGCGCTGAGGCCCGGATTTGGGCGGGGGCAAAGCAGCAAAGATACAAAGGTGGTGGTGAAGATAGATAGTATTTATTAGAGAGCTTATATGTGCTAAGCGCATTACCGAACTAAACTTCGTCCCCTGCTCAAAATTCTCCAAGGGCTGCCCACTTCTTTGGAGATAATTCCAGGGTTCCTCACCGTACTCTAAAAGGTGCTCCCTCATCTAACCCAACCTACGTAGCTCTGTCCCCATCCCGGTTTCTCACCACACTGGCTTTCCGTTTGTCCCCCACACATGATAAGCTCCCTTCTGACCCAGGACCCTTGCCATGCTGTTCTCTCTCTGTTAAGGTTTCTCAACCCTGACACTATTCACGTGTTGGACTTGAAAATTGTTTGGTGTGGGGGGTATTGCTTTGAGAGGTATTTCATGGCATCCCTAGCCATTATCCACTAGATGACAGAATGACCCCTCCCCACACCCTACATGTGGCAACCAAAAATCCCCACACATTGCCAAGGGTAGACTGAGATGTAGTCAATTCATTTATGCACGTCTGGCGGGCAACCTTCCTTAACCTAATCAACTCATTTAAAATTGCGACCCATCTTCCCGAAAGTAGCCCTCCCTGAAATAGCTGTGTTGGATTTCCTTCCTAGTGCTAGCTATTTGAAATCCTGCTTCTTATTTTGTGTTTACTTAGTGTTGTCTGGGATCCCCCTTTAGGCTCCAGATTTTCCTTACTACTCCTCCGCCCTCTGCCCCTCCCAGAGCTGGAAGCTCGTGCTCAGTGTTCACAGAATGAATGCATTCAGTATCTCATTTAATCCTCACAAGATCCCTTTGGGGTAGGCATTACTGTTCTTTCCATCTCACAAATCTGGAAGCTAAAGCTCTGGGGGATTAAGGAAATTTACTGGAGGATACATATGGGAAAACTGGGATTCCAACCCAGACAGTCAGACGGTAAGACCCAAATCTCTTCATCGCTCTAAGCAAACACAGCCAGCAGGATGATAGAAATCATCCCTGCCGCTCCTTTCCCAGAGGAGTGCAGGAAGACCCAGAGAGCTGAAGTTCTGAAATCACTCAGCTGGTGAATGGGAAAGTAAGATTAGAACGCACATTTCCTAATTGCCAAGACCAGCCCTCGGACATCCCTTGAAAGTAACTGGACGAAATGCCCAAGTGAGACTTTATGTTAATATAATGCTATTAATAATAGCTAAATATTACAAGAAAGTGATCAACAGATTTTGGATTGGTCAATGGATTTTTAACTTTCTATTAGGGAAATAGAGATGAGACTGTGTCCCATTGTCAATAATTATCAGCTCATGCCTAATGTGCTTTCTACCCATCCCAAACTCCCAACACCCCTCTTATTATTTTGAAGCAAATTGCAGATAGCATACCAGTCATCCGCACATACATTAGTTTGCATTGCTAAAATACATACGTTCATAAATAAATAAATAAATAAATAAGTACTTTTTAGAACTGAAACAGGATACTGTTAGCACACCTAAAAACCTAACAATAATTCCTTAAGAATCATGAAATATCTCAGCAAGAAATGAAGTTTCCCATTGATGTTTAAAAAAGATGCTTATAGTTTATTCTAATCCATACATGTAGTTGGGTAATATGTGGGTACTAAAGTCTTTGTGCTTCCATTCTATCTCTTTTTCCCTTGTAATTCCTTTTTTTGTTGTTTGCTTTTTTTTTTTTTTAAAGGAACTGGCCATTTGCCCTGTAGTTTTCCACAGCCTATGTTATTTAACACCCCTACCTTTCCTAAAAATTTGTGGGTGGGTCCAGTTCCCTTGTTTCCGGTTCAGTTCTTTTGTTGTTCTTGGCAAAATTTTATTTCTTTGTCTCCTTCCATCAGGCAACACCTAATGGGGGGGAGGGGAGGGTCCTTTCTATCTTTTTATATTAGTAGCCGTTGATGATTAATATCTAGATCGCTTAATTTATGAAGGGTCACAGAGTGGTGATACTCTAACTCTGTCATTCCTTCTCTGTTTCTCAGCTGAAATATTCCCCCTCAGCTACTCTGGCGCAGCTTTTGTTAGAAAGACAGAATAAATGTTTGATTCCTTTATTCACAAATTTTCAAAATAATATATTGGTTTCCTGTCACCTTGCAATGGTGATCAACATGTTTGTCAATGTCATGACTAACTCAAGAAATTAAACCTAGTTGATATGTTTCATATCCTTGGTGCTTACACTGTCTCATCACTGGCTGGTGGGAGGCTCTTAAAGCTGGTTCCTGAGCCTTTTTGACAAGACCCTTGACTTAAGGTCATCTGGAGCACCCTTATGGCAGGGCTCTGGGCTGCTTAGAAGACGACAGCACTGGAATGTCCAAACCTGGCCTGATCAAAACAGAGGCTTAAGGCTCACTTACCAGTCCCACTCTGGCTAAATATAATACACTCAGCAGACTTATTCATCACCAACAAATGCATTTAACCCACAGCCAATGCCTTGCTTCCCTGTTTGTGATGATCCTTTGGCATTTGTATGTTTTCTGGTTGTTCATCTTTCCATGGTTTGTCATCTGATAAATGCCAAAATCAGAAGGCATGGCCGCAGCAGCTTGTACAAACAGTTTACTGTGGGGTTGTTTTATTATCGTGTTGTTTAATGAAGCCGCAGACAGTATTTCCAGACTACCCATCTGGATAGCTGAAGTTCAGGTGAAGTCCAAAATATTTTCTACACTTAAAACTGAAAGTCCATATGACAGGCTGAATTTTGGCTTGTTTGTATTCTGTATAATATCTAAGCAGGTTGCTACTTTTAAAAACCCCAGGGGAAGTTCACAGTGTATCAGGCCAGACTATTTGTTTACTGAAATTTGCTTATCCCTCACACCAACGCGCGAGGAGGTATTATTATCCCCACTTTATATAGGAGGAAATTGAGAGTCTGAAATGCTGGCTTGCCCAAGGCCACGCTGGAAAGGAAGCAAGAAGCTGGGATTCAAACCCACATTAGGCTGGGCCGCCCCAGCTTCTGCTTCCAGTAACTGAATCTTGGCCCTGCTTATGAAGCACAAATCACCTTCAGAGATGTTAGCACTGCAGCAAGACTGATCTTTCAAAATGTTAATGTGATTCAGGCATCCCTAGTCTCCTCCCCCTGCTTAAAGCCTTTCAGTGACTTCTCATTGCTCTGAGGCTGAAAGAAAATCTGGTAGGCCCAGAAACCCTTTGAAAGTGGCCTCCTTCCTGCAGACCATGCTAGGCCTCCCCACCCTCCCCCAGCTCCCATCTCTACCACCCTGCTCCAGCCCTACTTCCTTCTTTCATTTTTATATTCTCTTTTGCCCCACCTCAGGGCCTTTGCACATGCATTGTTGGTTCCAAAAAGAGACTTCCCTCTCTTTCCCTTCTCATCCCTTAAATCCAGCTCGGTATCTGGTTTCAGAGATCCTTCTCTGTCCCTCCTAATTAAGCCAGACCCCATAATAGGTGCTCAAAGTAGCATGTACCTCTCATTTAGAGCACTTGCTGCTGTGGCTATTTACAGTGCTTTGTGATTTTTAATTTAGGGTCCCTAATCCCTGCCCCCCCTACACACACACACTGTACAGTGGACTTGACTCAGGAGGGGCCTCAGTCTACATTTGCTCACCATTACTCCTCCAACACTTAGCATGGAGCCTGGCTCTTAGAAGGGACTTAGTAAATATTGGTTGAATGAATAAATGAACACAGCAGTGAGAATAAAGCTTCCTTCAATTGTATGCAGTGGGTTCTGGGTTCTGTTTATTGTTGTTCTGCTCTTTTGGCTCCTGGAATAACTACAGCTCTGTCCAAGCTACTAGAGTTTTGTTAAAGAACTTGTAAATTCTGAAATCAAACCTCTGATGGTAGGAATCTAGAACCTGACTTGCTTAGAGGCTCCTGCCTGTCTTATCACCAAGAGTGACTCAGAGAAAATGTCCTGAACAAACCCTGGTGTTTGGAGAGGCCCCAAGGAGCCAGCGATGAAGCTGCCAACTCATCTTAGGCTACCCCACCCTCTGCGCCTGGAGGCCAGGCCCAGAAAGGAGGGACCTCTGCTCAGACAGCAGAGCTGAACAAGCGTTCACAAGAATCAGAGGATAGCTAGAAGTGACTTTGTTACCCAGAACATCGGAGTGAGGAGGGGAGGGCTCCCCATTCAAGCAGGACTCCAATTTAGACTTAACAATAATCTCTAATTGAGTTACCCATGGGGTCAAGAAGATCCACCAACAGAACAGAAAGAAGATATTGCCAGACACACACGCATCCTTGCCACCTGCCGCACACCCTGAATTCATACTTCTAATAAGTCCTGGATTTACTTTGTGAATAGTACCATTGTCTTGTTTTCTTGGTTTGATTAGGTATTAAAATGTCTCATTTGTTAAGCATAATTATTTTTAAATATGCCACAATTTTTGTGGCTCTATTTTGACATCTTTTCATGTTTTCATAAACTGGAAGCCTTGAAAATGTTGAAGGGGCATGAACATTCTCTGAGGTCAGTGCCAAGTTCCCTTTTCCTCCCCTCTCTGCCCAGCTCCAGCTTGGAGCGTTAAACTTTCAGAAGTTCCGGGTCCTCCCTCAGACACCCAGTTTCGGACTGGTGAGCCTGGGCTGTTGGGGAGGCTCAATTCTACCTTCTTAGGGTCTTCATATCTTCTTTTCCTTCAGGACCCCCTGATGCCCCAAGCTGATTTTGATTAGGAGAGGTGCTGCCAGACAAGAGTGAGAATTTACAATCTAGGAAAACTGGACTGCGGGTTTTCACTCTTTCTTGACAACTCCCCTCCCCATAGTGTGACGTTTTCCAACTTGTGGTCCTGAAATCAATGCTCATTTTTGTAGCTCGTTTAAGCAATGCAAAAGGCAAGTAATGGTGGCCCCATAGTTCCCCCAGGCCTTCAGGGTTTCACAGAATGAATAATCACAGGGTCTGTGTATAAAGCACCACGGAATAATATTCAACTCAATTTTTCCTCCTTTCTTCTGTTGATAGCGCCTTCCTTTAGCTGTGGTTTGATTATTTTTAACATTGCTTTCTGAGTCGCTTTTTAATTTGCAAGAAGCAGTGAGATAGAAAAGGAAGAGGGGAAAAAACCTACAGAAGATATGCAGTTAGTGCACACTTCCTGGAAACATCGGTGTGGTTTCTGGGTAGTCTCTGCCGAGAGCGCCAAGAAACTAGACACCTGAACAACCCGAGACCCTCAGCACCAGGCTGTCACCTGTCTTCCTTCTCCCTAAAGACACCAGGATAAGCAGAGAGGCTGCAGACCTGTTCCCCCCACCCACACACACAGCTGTCCAAGCTGTTGAAGACCTTCTTGTCTGCTGGTGTTCATTGTACCCTGTCTTTTGTGAGCTTTGTCATATTAGCCAAAATCTGTCTGCTCAGAGAGCAGGGATCATCAGGTCACAACCTGTGTCTCTAGTTTACTAGGCCCTAGAAGGGTCATGCCTGTTGGTTGACGGATCCAACCCCAGAACATTCTGGAAGAACGATTGCAACTAGACTTCAGTTATCCATGTATCAGAAAGGCATTTTCCAGATTTTAGAGAAAACCAGAAATACCTTTCATCCATCCATCATTCATTCATTCATTCATTCATTTACAAAACCTCCATTGAGCATCTACTGGCTGCCAGGCTCTGTGCCAGCCACTAGGGACTGGGCAACGAACAAGGCAGAGTCCCTACTTTCCTGGAGCTCATGCTCTCCCACAAGAGTGAGAACAAGCAATGAACACGTTAATAGAAATGGACGAAGTGGGGCTAAGCACTCTAATGGAAAGCAGAGTAATGGAAGGTAGTGTGAAAGGAGGGGATGTTCCTGGGTGGTCAGGGCAGGCCCAGAGGCGGTGACACAGGGAAAATTCTGGCACTTGCACATGTCCAAAATCTTAGGGAAAGTGGTCTGTCACAGAGACCCTGCTACCGATCAGCTTCCCCTCCTCAGATTGTGCTGGAAGCAGAAATCCTGAACTGCCCTGCCCTGGCTGCCTCTGGAGAACTGGAATCATAATCTTTGGGAGCCAAGGGAGAGAGAAAAGGTCCCTGCCTCTGCAGCAGGAAGAGTCTCAGGGTAAGAAACGCTCCATTCACGTTGTCAATGGAACGTTGTTCTTGCCCATTACTGAAGAGAGAAAGGGGACCTTCCCTTCTGGTTCAGGGGAAAGAAAGGGGCCCCTGTGGGGAGAGAAACCTGCTCTAGTTATCAGAAAAGAAACACCAGCAGGGCCTATGAGACTTACAGAAAGGGAAAATGGACCCTCCCCATCAGCCCTCCATTTGGAAGGGGTAAGATGAAGACATTTTAAAAATGAATCTCTGAAAAGATTCCTCTTCCTTGTCTAGTTCTCACCTAATGCTGGCAGATGGGTGATGATGACTCCTTATACAATGGGGGGGTGAACTGAACACAAAGTAACTCTCTTGAGCCCGACCGAATGATGTTGCCATCACACCTCAACTCCGGAAGGGAAGAAATTGCACGGAATTGCACTGTTACTATCCCAGTAATGGTGACTAGCATTTCCTGGCCCGAAGCATTAAACCCTACTCGGGGCACGTGCAACAGAGTAACCCCATTAATCCTCACACCAGCTTTGTGTGGTATCTTTCATTGTTATACCCATTCTACAGATGAAGAAACTAAGACTCCAGAGTTAAGGATCTTGCCAACGTCATACAGCCAGGAAGTGATGGAGCTGGGATCTGCAAGTTGGTGCAAGTTGGCCCTTTGACTCCGGAGCCCGTGCCTCAGCTTCCATGGTCAGCACTGGAGTCAGTCCCTGCGGGATGCTCTTGTCAATCAAGCCCCATCCGACAGGAGAGCAGGAAAAATCAGGAGGTATGTGCGCTTTCCTGCTCTCCATCTGGCTGCTGAGGGTGTGAACGGCCCAGGCTGCATTAGCCCGAGGTTTCTGCTGATGAGGATGCGGCCTTCCCCCCAGAGCTTTAGGTTGTACACTTGAAGGACCTGTTTTCTCTCAAGAAGCTATTTAGTTGAGCCAAATTACCCGAAAAGCCACACACACCGATTTCCCATGGGGAAAACATCCTGAATGTTCATTTAGGTAATTGTTGCCATACAGATCTAGTCCTCCCTGGGTGTGTGTGGGGCTCTGGAGAGCCAAGAGTGCTCTGGAGGTTGGGGAGCCCCTGGAGCAAGTTACAGGAACAAGCCCACAGTCAGTGTTATGATAAGGATAATGTACCACTATTTTATTAGTCACCATCCCAGCCCTGGGGCTACTGATGGTTCAGAAGGTTGCAGTAAGGACTGAATGAGTGATGTACCCAGCACAGTGCCCGGCATTTATGTCAGCCCTAATCATTCTTATTTCAAATATGCCTATGAATTCCCTTTCCTTCCCTCCGTGTGTGTTGCTTGTAAGGCACCAAGTCAACCACAATTGCTGCTGAGCACCAATTTGCTAGAAGCTGCTCTAAGTGAACCCACCCCCCCCCCGCCCCTGCCATCTGTGGCTACTCTTTGACCAGGGCGACGTCCCACTCTGATTGGTGGAAATCACGTGTGGTCTGAGGAATCTGCAAGAGTCTGTGCTATGCACGTACTCAGCCCATACTGGCTTTTATTGCTCGGAGTAAATGTCTGACTTTATCTTGTTCAATAGATTCTGGAGATGAAATGCTCCAAACACATCTAACCATAGAAGCCACCACTCATTGATGATTGTTCTATTTGGAGAGGAGGGAGAGCATGTGGCTCTGTGTGTTTTTAGGAAATGGTGAGAAGTTTCTTGAAACAGATCTACATCTCCTACGTGAGCCTGGCACAGGACAGGAGGGCAGCTATGAACACAGGTTCTGGGTCAGACTGTCTGCACACCAATCCTAGATTTCCCCTGGGAGCTTGAGCAAGTAACTTCACTTGTCTATGCCTTGGTTTTCTAGCCTGTAAAATGGGAACGATACTAACACCTGCTTTATAAGATAGCTATGAGGATTAAGTGATTTAATAGGTAAAAGCAAGCACTTAAAACAGTATCTGGCAAGTAGAAAGCACCCTACAGTGTTAGGGGTTTCTAGTATATTCCCTTCCCTTCCCCCTCATCTGCCTCACCCACAACTCAGCCAAGGTAAACAAGCAAATACGTGTGTGTGTGTGTGTGTGTGTGTGTGTATACACATGTACTGGCTTCCCAGAACACTCTTTTCTTTGATTGTTTCATTTGTTTTTTTAATATCCTAAGCGCTACAGGAGTACAATCTCATTAAAAAAAAAAAACAAAAAGGGGCGCCTGGATGACTCAGTGGGTTAAAGCCTCTGCCTTCAGCTCAGGTCATGATCTCAGGGTCCTGGGATCGAGCCCCGCATCAGGCTCTCTGCTCAGCGGGGAGCCTGCTTCCCTCTCTCTCTCTCTTTTCCTGCCTCTCTGCCTACTTGGGATCTCTGTCTGTCAAATAAATAAATAAAATCTTTAAACAAAACAAAACAAAACAAAACTTCAAACAATGCTGGTGTGTGGTGAGTTACATCCCATCCTCCACTCACCTGGACCCTCAGGAGGTGATCGTATTTAGAAATGGGGTCTAGGGGTGCCTGAGTGGCACAGTGGATTAAAGCCTCTGTCCTCGGCTCAGGTCATGATCTCACAGTCCTGGTATTGAGCCCCACATCGGGCTCTCTGCTTGGCGGGGAGCCTGCTTCCCCCTTTCTCTCCCTGCCTGCTTCTCTGCCTACTTGTGATCTCTGTCAAATAAATAAATAAAATCTTAAAAAAAAAAAAAAGAAAGAAAGAAAGAAACAAATGGGGTCTAAAGGGTTGTCTGCCTTTGGCTTAGGTCATGATCCCAGCGTCCTGGGATCGAGGCCCTCATCAGGCTCCTTGCTGAGCAGGGAATCTGCTTCTCCCTTTGCCTGCTGCTCCCCCTGCCTGTGCTCGCTCTCTTTCTCTCTCTGACAAGTAAATAAATAAATAAATAAAACCTTTATTAAAAAAAAAAAAAGAAATAGGGCCTATGAAGATGTAATTAGGAATCTCAAGATGAAATTATTCTGATTTAGAGTGGGCCCTAAATCCAATGACTGGTGCCCTTAGAAGATGAGAGGAGGGGTGCCTGGGTGGCTCAGGCAGTTGAGCCTCTGACTCTGGATTTCAGCTCAAGTCATGATCTCAAGGTCATGAAATCGAGCCCCGCGTTGGGCTCCACACTCAGTGTGGAGTCTCCTCCTGTCTCTCTCCCTCTGTCTGCCCCCCCTCACTCATACTCTCTCTCTCTAATATAAATAAATAAATCTTAAAGAAAAAGAAGAAGAAGAAGAAGAAAAGAGGACACACACAGAGGCACAGGGAAAGAGACTATGTGACAATGGAGGCAGAGATTGGGTGATGCTCTCATGACCTGAGCCACACCAGGGACCACCAAGAAGTGGGAGATGCAAGGATGGATTCTTTGCGAGGAACGTGGCCCTGCTGACACCTTGATTTTGAGCTCCTAGCCTCCAGAACTCTGAGAGAATAAAGCCCAGTTGTTTTCAGCCACCTAGTTTGTGAAACTAGCAGCCCTAACATTGAATACAAGTCGGTAAAACCCGTTTCCCCCAAACAACGGCCAGGATGAGGTCTGCCGCTGCCACAGCCTTGTCCGGGAAACTTTACGGACAACCTCTGATTCACAACCTTAAAAGACAAGGGAATCCTCTAGAACAATGTCTCCTTCTTTCATAACTCATGGGCTTTCAGGGTAATTTTAACATTACTTCCTCTTTCTCCTACAGGTACATTTTCGGTCCCCCTTAGTCATTTTCTACAAAGTTGATTAATATAGGTCCTTTAATATCAAGGTGGGTCCACTCTCTGTAAGAACTGGAAGTTGCTCTTTGAAGAGTGCTTGGTCCCGTCTTGCAGCTGTGAGCAGGAGACACAGTGACCCTTACAGGACAAGGGATCTCTACATGCAACGTTTCAAATTAAATGAGTGTTAGAAATCACCTCTGCCTCTGATCCTTAATGGGGTGGGGGTTACAACTCTTTTTTGAGAATCCGATAAAAGATGCCAACTCTCATCCCTGAACTACACACCAAACATGTAAGATACCATTTGAGTTCCGTCCTTGTGCAGAGGTTAAAATCCCCCTCGTTTTACAGATGAGGAACATCAGCCTCTGGAATATAAAGCAAGAAAGACCTCAAAGGGATCTGTGACAGACTCAGGAAAAGAGCCCAGGTTCTCCACGACCCCCCCACCCCCATCAGGGGGCTCTTTCCATCCCTCAGTCTGATGACCCCCGTTTGCCAGCAGAGGCAACAAAGAGGGGGAAGCGGGTGCCGAGGGAGAGGAAGCCCCAGACTAAAGGGGCCAATGGTTAGAGCAAGGAGAGAGTCCAAGGGCTATGTCTTCAACAGTGGTGGCGGCCAGGACACCACAGTTGGTTCTGAGGACCTGGTTCTCTTCCACTCTCCACCAAGGCCAAGACAAAAGAACTTTACATTAAAGCAACAAAGCCTCGGATAATGCAAGGAGAACTTATTTTAAGTAACAATCTTTGCATTTCTGAAAGAAGTTTATAGAATGTCCTCTACTGCAAACCCCTTAAAAATAGAATAGCACCTCATCTTTCTAAGACAATTTAAATGTAGATGATTATGAAGGCACAAGGACGGGTTAGTCAGGAAGGGTAAATATGTTGTCTGCGTACACCGGTCCCACTCCCTTGGCCTGAGAAAAGCATCTCTTGTCCACATGGTACCACATCTATACCAATACCAGATGTGGCCTCAGAATCGTTCCCCTCAGCACTCTAGACGTTACTCCCAGTAGGCAATGAGGTCTGCAACCTATTTGCCATCCTAGTGCTAAATGAGCTTCTGACACTGTTTCTAGTCTCTTGTGAGTAGATATCTCCCTGTGGTCCCATTTAAAGTTTCTGATGGCTTTACTTGGTTCAGCAGAGGCCTAGAGACCTCCCTTTCTAGGGCAGTGATCTCCCGCAGGATTTCTTCTGATAGCTGTGCTCCTACATTCTCTGTCCTAAGAATTCTCACTGACTTCCTGATGTTGACATGGACCATGAAGACGGTTCTTTCCAAGCGTCAGGTTCAACCTTACTATCGCGCACAGGTCTTGTATCTTGGTTTTTGATAGTCTCTTTTGTAACAGTGATCTCTCTCTCCCTTCTCTCTCTCAACTACATCCGTAATGCCCTAGTGTTAGATATTGAAAAAGGAAAAAAATAGATGACACCAGTCCAAACTACCTCACGAAATTCAAAGACAATGACTGAGTAAGGAATGGTGTGGTATTTCACATCTTGTCATTCTAAATGCAAAGAAGAGCAGCTCTGGGGCACCTGGGTGGTTCAGGCAGTTAAGTGTCCAATCCTTGATTTCAGCTCAGGTCATATCTTAGGGTCATGAGATCAAGCCCCATGCAAGGGGTTCCGCGTAGAGCCTGCTTAAAATTCTCTATTCCCTGCTACCCCTGCCCCCTTTCCCTTGGATTCTTTCTCCCAGAACAAAACAAAATAAAAATAAACCAAGAGCAGCTCTATGTATCCACTCTATAGTTTAGATACATTGACTCTAGAGCCCTGTGCTGGCCTCCTTTCTTGTTGTTTGCTTGCATCACCAAGCATTCCAGAACTACTCTGCAACTTCCAACCCTATGTTTGCCTCAGTGCCCCTTGACTTGGTGCTTTTTCTTCTGTGATATAACTGTATGCCTCTCACCCCCCTAGGGAACTACCAAGTTAGTTCAAAGGAAATGCCCCACCTGAGTGGAAGAAGCCAGATGTTAGGGACGTTGCAGCCTGTGTTGAAGAGTGTGGCCAAGTTTTCTATGCAAGACATGGAGCACAAGAGAGGGGCTGAACCGAAGGCGATATTGTGTTTTTGGTCTTCTAGTTCAAAGTCTGGTTTAAAACAGTGTAAACCAGAGGACGCCTAGGTGGTTCAGTTGGTTAAACGTCTGCCTTTGGCTCAGGTTATGATCCCGGGGTCCTGGGATCGAACGTTACATTGGGCTCCCTATTCACAGGGTAGCCTACTTCTCCCTCTCCCTCTGCCCCTCCCCACTGCTCTTTCTCTCAAATAAATAAATAAAATACTTGAAAAAAAAAATAAAACAATGTAAACCAAAGAGGTTTTCATACTTTCTGATGTGGTTTCTGTTCAAGAAATCATTTGTCTTCCTGCTTCCATGCTCACCTCCTCCACTGTCCATTTCAACCCAATGCTAGAGGGATCTTTTTAAACTTACAGATCATGTCCGGCTGCCACTCAAAAATCCTATATTGCCCATCCCCCACCCCCACCTCTCTCCCCATGTCTGCAAGGCTCCTCCTCTTCCTGTCTTCTCTCCTCCAGCCCCTCTGACTTTCTTGCCCAAATGAGAAAGACACCAGCCTCCCACCTGGGGCCCTTACTCTAACCATAGCTTCTGCATTAACCTGGATGTTCCTTGCCCAACTGCCTCACTTCTCTTCATCCTGGTCTCTCCATAGGGCCTATCCTGGTGGCCCTGTTTAACCTGTCTCCACGTATGCACACTCTAGCCCGCCATCCCCATTAGCCTACCTCCTTTTTGTCTTTATTTTTATTTTCCCAGAACACTTGAACTTCCTAGGTACTATATTATTCCTACTTATTATGTTTACTGTTTATTACCTATCTCCCTTGAGAATATAAGCTCCAGGAGGGCAGGAATCTTTTCCACTAATTTTCTTTTGCACTAATGTATTCCAAGGGCCTTGACTAGTGCTAGGCGCTTAAGAGGTTCTCAGATAATATTTGATGCATAAATGGTTGAATGAATAAATAAATGAGTGAATAAAGCCTTTGTTCTGGGATACATAATGATTAGTGGCAAAAAAAAAAAATCCCCTTTGAAGGATTTCTGAAGTAAGGAAATGGAGGGGAATATCAACATTGTAGGAAGACGAAAAACAAATAACATTCACCCTTCTCCTTGATATATTACTCACCGGTGGTATTTACCTATCTTTATAGAAACAAAACTGACAAAATTTCCAGCAGGTAGTTTTTACAGTAATTTTATTTTTACACTAAAGAAGTTCCCAGTAGATCTTTGGGTCTTTTGAGCAAAAAACAAACTATTGTTTAGATTACTCTAACAAAACATTAGGTTTCCCTTCATTGGACAGGCAGCAGAAATGCACATACAAGAAAGTGACTTAAAAGCCATAAATGTTTTGCCCAAAGAAAGATGCTTTTGTGGTTGAATGATGGAATAATTTATGCGAACTACCTTTCAGTGGCTCTAATTTTGCATGCAGAGGTGAACTCATGTGAGGAGGAGCCAAAAAGCCTTAGTGAGACACGCTCCCTGGACTGTTAATGAAATGCCAGGCCCAAGGGTACCAGTAAGGCAGTGTAATGTATGATCATGGAATAACCATCATCCCATCCAATTAACTTTTGCAGAGGAAGCAACCTTGAATCTAAATGCCAACAATATTGGGCTGTATAAAGACATCATGATTCTCTTTAAAAGAAAGCCCAGCACTTGAGGCCTCATGAAATTGTGTCCATACAACTCTGAGCCTGAAAGAGGAGAGGAGATCTTCTGCAAAATAACAATACAAACTAGATGTACTCAGAGGCTTTATGTTCAAGGGAAACGTGCATTTTTATAGCAATTCACATTTGAAGGACTGACAGGTGTTTCTTGTCTCCTTCCCTGTACTTTGCCGAAGTACATTTCAAAGTCTAGATGCCGACGTGATTGATTAAACACGAGCTCAAAACATACTATTATGCACTCATAACAAAATTTGCGAGTCTAACCTTTTAAAAAAGCATACACTATCGTCAAGACTTGATGAATGGTGACACTAGAGGAAAATCCCTGGTGTAAGTCAAGGGTCAGCAGCATTTCATGGACAGAGAAGGAAGGGACTTAACCTTGCTTTCTTAGACAAGGTGGCCTAAGAAAACCCAGGCCCTGTGTTTAAATCTGGCCTGCATTTGCAAAACCTGGAACCCTCCTTCTTGTTGCCTTCAAAGTCAAGGTATTAACAGGGCTCAATGCCAGGCCATTCTCTGTGACCTCTCAGTGGTCACAGTGCCAAGCCTTGTCCCTCCAGCCCTTGTATCCCAAAGCTTCTTCAACACACACCTCCTTCTGACCGTGCGTCTTTCTTCTCTTCACGGGCTGCTCCTCAGGAGAGGAAGACCCTGAGCTTTTCATTTACCTTCTCTGCTCCCATACTACTTCCCGTGCCCGGCTCCCCCCCATCCCTCTTACCTCCCATCTGCACCCCCGGCCCCCGCCCCGTCCTGTTCCATGCCAAGGTTATGAGTTCAAGCCCAGGAACCCCGGCAAGTCGGATCTAGTTACCACTCTGCCCCCAACCCTGTGTGGGACTTTGGATCAGCCACCTGCCCTCCCTGAGCCCTGATTTTTTCATTTGCAAAGAGCCCTCATTTTCTCATTTGCAAAGTGGATGACAGCGCTAGCCGCCAGCAGCTAGAGCCTGTTTTGGTGACTATTCAGTGAGTAAATTGCTCTGAACAATGTGAGGCACAAATTAACCCCACGGCTACAGTCTTCAAATGCAGAAATGTATTTATCCTTCAGGCCTCAGGCCAGATGCCAATCTTACCGGAAGCCTGGCCAGATTTGTTTGACCAGATGTAATGGTTCTTGGTTCTTCTTTATTAGTTTGAAGACTTGAGTACTAGCATCTTTCTTATCCCCTTGGAAAGGTAGCATTGACCAAGGAAATAGAAGTTTTTAGCGCAGGGGTTCGATACTTCATGAGTATCCTCGTATTTGTTTTTGAAAAGTAGGTATTACTACTTTCATTTTCAGTTAAGGAAACCAACACTCACAAAAGTGAAATTCACAAAGCAAACAGGACTAAACTCACATGCCTCCTCCACTTCATTTCTAGATTAATTGCCGTCCAAAGGTAAGGTCAACAGCTCGTACTCACTTTCTCTGTCCCTCATATGGAGAAGGCGTTTGGAAACACCAACTGTTGTTGATTTGACATGAATGCACAGTTCGGTTACAAGAATCTGGCGATATAAGAGTTGGCATGTATACAACATTGAACAACTTCCCAAAGCACATTCACCTGCATTATCTCGTAAAATCTTGCAACAATTCTGGAAGATATGTGTTGTTATTGTCTTAACTTTTCAAATAAGGGACTGGGAGAAGGAGAGGTTAGTTGGCTTTCCCCAAACCAAATCACCAATAGTAGCAGAGTAAGAACACCCATGAGGGCGTCCTTCCATATGCTGCCCACTAGAACACCATTATCTTTTCCCCAATACCATCTGAGATCCAACCAATGGCACAGTATCTTGAGACAGAATACATGTTATATGAATCTCAGTTACTGCAAAACAGGCAATGGCCACAAATTGCCAGAAAATCGTGAAACTGTGTTGCCAGAGTTCAGTTTTTCAAAAGGAGGAAGACAGATAATCCCCGAGCCAGGCCAAGTTAAAGAAATCTAATTCTCATTCTGTGGGAAGAAATATGCAGCTTGAATAGTTCCTTTAATCCAAATATCAGTTTATATAAAGTAACAAGCCAATGGGTGTAGGAACTCTTAAACGTTGTTCTTCCCCATCCAAAGAATTCACTTCTAGAACATTCTTTCTTGTCTTTCTGAAGGATCAGGCATGGTGTCATTTCAACCTCTCTCCTGCAATGGTACCCCTGCAAAGGGTTTGGACCAGGTGATGTAATTGTTTTTATATTTCTCAATATGAATGAGCAGGTTGGGGTGTTGTACAACAGAGAAAGAAAATGAATGGCTGTGTCTTTAGTAACAGGCCCCATTTCAAGAAGAAGTCCGTGTTTCCTGGGGAGTTTGTTCATCACAGGTCTGTAGAAAGAACGGTAGCAAAAATGCTGACACATGTTCACAAAGGGAAGGATTGCAACCTTAGTCCAGGGAGTTGAACTAGAACTCTTATTTGCCTTTCTTCATCTGATGGGATTGGAGAGGAGCTTAACTCCATTCTCTTGAACTCCAGGCAGACTATTCTACTCTAAGTAAGGTAGAATAAATATCAGACGTGGACGGGGTACATACAGGGCTGTGTATTTAACATGCTGTATACTGAACGCAGTACTCTCAGCCACATGGTATGAGAAATAGAACAAGGAACCAGAGACAGATCCTTTGCTGGAAGGGTTTTCTGTATAATAAGAAGGAAATGTAAATGACCTCAAAATGAGACAGAAAGTGAAGCGTCACAGACGTGGTGAGATAATGTGCTAAGGCAGCTCAAAGGAAGGCGTGATTTCATCGGTCTCAAAGCCTAAGGTACAGGAGCGCTCATAGAGGAGGTAAGTGGCAGTTGAGATGGGAAGGTTTTGGAGACACTCTGCCCTGGGAAGAAAGACCATCCCAGACAAAGGAAACAACCAGGACTAAGGATAGACGTGAAGTGAAATTGGTATCAATGAGCCAGTCACTTGTCTGACCCCCTCATACCTCTTCTAGCTGAAGATGTTTTCAGGAGCATCAAGCCACATGGCGGGTTCTGCCAGTTGGCCAGCCACCCACTAGAAAGCAGTTCATGGAATAATTTTAGCTTTTACAACTAAAGACCTGTCTGGGTTCATACAATAGGAGAAGTTCTTCAGGCTCTGGAGAAGATGGCAAAATCCACTCTGCTTTCTTCACAGGGCTGGCTAAGGCAGCTGCCTGATTTTCAATGTTCAATCGCATATTAGCAGTACTCGACGCTTGTGCTAACACATCCATGCCCCATGCTTGACTTTACAATCCAGATGTGTTGAATCAACTTTTCTTCTCTCTATGAACACCATCATGGAAAAAAAAGAAAAGAACACAAGGAAAACTGTATTTTTTTTTTGTTGTTTTTTGGTTCTTTTTTTTGTTCTGGCCTCTCAATTTCTGCATTTCATAATTCAGCAGAATCTAGGAGGCAGAGTGTGATATCTCTCCCAAAAAGGAAAGAAGGTGTCTTACTGCCAAACCGAATATCTAGATTTGGCTGTGAGTTTTAAGCCACCTGGTTACATATTTCAAGATTTCTC
The DNA here is from genome assembly GCF_010015895.1 of Lontra canadensis. Taxonomy (NCBI): domain Eukaryota; kingdom Metazoa; phylum Chordata; class Mammalia; order Carnivora; family Mustelidae; genus Lontra; species Lontra canadensis. The sequence continues at coordinate 7,897,560 of NW_022631007.1, read as the reverse complement.
CTTTTGCGACTCTACGTTAGTGCCTTCTGTATACAAATAGATGCTGGGCCTCACTGAAATAAAAAGGCCGGCTTTTTACTTCGCCTTGAATCTCTAACATTTTCTGCCTTATGAAAAATGTACGCTGCAATGTTGTGTTTGGCCCAGGCTACTAAAAAACAAAACAAAACAAAACAAAACATAAAACTTTCTTCAGGAGAATCTGACCCCGTTCCCATTGTTTTCTCAGCATGTTTTCAGCATCAGGACATTGATTATGCTGTCATTAGCCAGAATCCTGAGACAGGAAAAGATTTATTAGGTCATCCAAGTGCATTTCTGGAGCAGACCAATGTCCCCTGGGAGAGGCGGGGACACGCCATCTTAGGCAAATGACCAAAGAAAATGGAGAGGCGTGTATAATTTTACCCTGCTACAGTTTTTAATTTTTTCAAGTTTCTGAAATAACTCCCGGAGATTCTATGAAACAGTTACACTGCTCTCTTCAGGTTAGTGGTTCTCAGCAGAAAGTGATCGTGCCCCCCCGATCCCCTCCCAGGAGACATTTGGCAATATTTGGAGACATTTTTGATTGACACAGCTTGGCGAAGGAGAGGGTTCTAGAAAGTACTACTGGGTAGAGGCCAGGGAAGCTGTCCTACGTCCCACATTGTATGAGGCAAGCCCCCTCCACCACCTCAAAGAATTACCCGACCCCAAATGTCATTACTGCCAAGGTTGAGAAACTGGTTTATGTCTTTTCCTTGCCTTTTTATTTTTCCTGTTGTCTAACTATTCACTCAGGCTCAAGGAAAACAGATTCCTTGGCTTCCTGGTTTCAAGGAGTACACATTATTCTGAAATAAACCATTTTAAACAGTTTCCTACTAATTCTGACTTCTAGTCCCAGCTGAAGCAAGTATTAAAAATCATACAGAGAAACAAAAGCACCTTTTCTAGTTATTTCAAGAGTCAGACTGTTGAATTTCATAAGACTCTAGATCAGGTAAATCACATTCAAGAGCCTTAGGGAAGAAGAAACCGTCATACTTGCCTAAATTATTAGAGCCCTGTCGTTCTTCAGAAGCTTATATTTTTGTTTCTACGTATTCTCCAGTGTACGTTTTTATAAGCAGAGTAGATCTTTAAAGTCAAAACCTGTTGGTAAGAAGCAAATATCTCAAGAGTATTCAATTGATAGCTTATCCCCTGTCCTTATCCAAATCATACCCAGCATTCATTCTCCCTTAGAAGGAAAGAAAGGAAGATAGGACATGAGCTAAGATGGAGCAGTAGCACGAGGGCAAAGTAAGGAAAGGAAAGATGAAATAGAAGGAAAAGAGAGACATAACTAAAATTTTGTGTCTGTAACTTTGGAAGGACCTTGGCTGCCCAGCGGTTCCTGGTTAGATCTTCAACTTCCAGTAAGGAAGATTTCAAAGCTACAGGTCAGGAGATGTTATAAAGGAAAAAAAAAAAAAAAGGATCAAACAATTTACCCTAGGAACAGTTACCAAAATACCAGCATCAAAAAAGTAAGCAAGCGTTACAAATACATTGGCTTAAGGTTATCACTTGTCATAATATTTTTGCTTGCTTGGAGTTTCTGCTTTGGGGATCTAAGTTGAGTTTATATTTTCAAAGACCAAAGAGTTGTTACAAATTCCAGGTTAGCTCAGATGTTTTGGAAGTGTGAGGAGCAAGCCAGATCCCCTGCAAATCCTTGTGAAATAACATGGGATTCTGTTTAACTCTTTGAGATCAGTAGCAGAGTAATGCATGCCCATGCGAAATGTTTAAAGACGTTTACTCTGTAACCCATCAAAGAGTCATTCTTTCCTTGAAATTGTGCCTTGATTATGACATTCTTCCCCATCCCCCATCCGAAACAGAATCAAGGGTGGACTTTTCTGCACTATTGGGCTAACTTGGAATTAAAATCTGTCACTTGCATTCAGTTACAATTCTTGTTACATTTCCTAATGAACTGTGTCTGATCTTTGGGCATTTCCTGGGCTATTTACGACAATAGTGCAGCTAAGGCTTTGCAGAGACTTCATGGTGATATTTATTAATTTAATTATTTTTAATTTTATTTAAATTCAATTAATTAACATACAGTGAATTATTAGTTTTAGAGGTAGAGTTCAGGGATTCATCAGTTGCATCAATCAGTGCTCATTCCATCACGTGTCCCCCTTAATGCCCATCCCCCAGTTACCCGATCCTCCCACCCACCTCCTTTCCAGCAGCCCTCAGTTTGTTTCCTACAGTAAGGCATCTCTTATGGTGATATTAATATAGGAAGCATCTTTATGAAGGGTACCATCTAGAATCTGAGTTCTGTATTGTTATTAAAATCAGTTGCCTACAATCCTTCTCTCTTGAATGAGGCTGCCCAGGATAATTCAAACACAAATTCTTACAGGGAAGATAATAACAAGATCATAATAGAACTAAGAGTCGAAAAATCCAGTCCTAACTTTGTCTGTAAACTCAGAACACACTTAATAAACTCTTTTCCTTTCTTTCTGTTTTACTTAATTTCTACGAATTGCAATAGTCATTTAAGCTCATGGTGAATGAAAAAATGCCTACCTCACAGAGTGGTGGTGAAAAAAATCTCCTTTCCCTACCTGCCCAACCTCCAGCCCCATTGCTCAGAAACAGACACTATTAATAGTTTCTCATGTGTTCTCCTAGAAATTTTCAGAGAGGAGAAGAGAGGGGAAAAAAAATGATGTTTTTCTGTGCCCCAATTCCTTCTCTCTCTCTCTCTCTCTTTTTTTAAAAATTTCCAGAGCTCACAGTACTTTACATCATCACTAAATTTTTACCAGACCAGTCCCATAAATATCTCAAGCTATTCCAAATACATGAGAGAGATAACTAGAGAAAATAATCTCTTAATATAAGAGACAGATTTTAATAGCATGGTCTCTAGCCTTTGGTGAGTTGGCTCTCTGTTATCTGCTTTTAATCTAAGTTTCCAAGTTCATTTTGAATCATGTAGCTGTTTTTTCCTTAATTACAAAAAGGGCCTCATTTAGTGAAATGCACTGGAGCTTTAAACTAACATTGATCCTGCAAACCCAAGGAGACCGTGTGGAACTAGGATGTTGACTAGCAGACACACAGACCTTGAACATCTTGTTGCTTCAAAATGGCAGGACCCTAACCATTCCCTTTAAATCCTAAAACAGGAATGCATCATGCTCCCAGCTATCTCTTCTCTTAAATTCAAATCAGTCCGGAATTTTAAACTCCTGATACTGCCCGATTAATAGAAATAAAACCGAGTAAATTTGCAGAAAGAGAAAGGCATAAATAAATGGCAGCTGAATGAGGGCTGGTAAGGAGATAGCTTCCATCTTCAGAATCCCAACCCTGTTGGCAGCAGCTGGTTTGGCAATGCCCAGTTAGCCGCCCAGATGAGGAGAGAACTTTCCTCTGAGGAGAAAACAAGATCTTTCCCTTCTCTCTGCAGACATTGCCACCAAGGATAGGAGGCCCAGAACTTCTCAGTGTTATTAGCCCACAAGTGTGACAGAGCCTGGGGACTGTAGATTTGGCCACCCTGACCACTCTACAGCTGTAGATTTGGCTACCCTGACCACCCCATACCAACTCTCTGGGCCTGGGAGCCAAGACAGCATCTCACTGTTTAAGCTGGTTAAGTTTAGCGTCTGCTACTTGACGCTGAAGGCTTTTGGAATGATACAGAGACAGAGGAGCCAGCCTCACAGGAACAAAAACAAAATTTCCACTCCACAAACCATATTTTGTCCTCTTGGGTAAAGTAACTGCTTTGAAAAGAAAAGCACACCTACAGTTCTTTCCAATACCTTATGGTTTCCTTGAATTTCTTTACTTCCCTTGTGTTTGTTTTGGCCTGTTTCATTTTGTTTTCCTTATGGAAGGAAGACTCAGACTGGGTGGGGTTTTTGGTTTTTTTTTCCTTTCCTTTTAATTGAGAACCCTAGAACCCCACTAAATGTATCATATTAACAGTACCAAGAAGAATAACAATTGTATTCAAGGCCCTGGACTCAATCCAGGGGAACGAGAGGAGGTGTGAAGACAGACGGATAGACTGTGCTAGACGTAGGATGCTCCCTTTCTGATTCTATCCCCACAGAGTCATGGAGAAATAGCAATTCCTATAATCCTAACTGACAATAGCCTTGAGTACAGGTGACATGTTACCTAAGTCTCAACACATTTTTTTTTAATATATATAAAGGACATTCCAACATTAAAAATCCAGAAAATTATGTAATAAGTACTCATGTACTATTTTTATAATTACTAACATGTTGCCATTTTTGCTTCAGATCCACTTTTCCTTTTTTTAGAAGATTTTGTTTATTTATTTGACACAGAGAGACAAGGAGAGAGGGAACACAAGCAGGGGGAAGGGGCAAAGGGAGAGGAAGAAGCAGGCTTCCTGCTCGAGCAGGGAGCCTGATGCGGGGCTCGATCCCAGGATCCTGGGATCATGACCTGAGCCAAAGGCAGATGCTTAACAAGTGAGCCACCCAGGCCCCCCTCAGATCCACTTTTCTAATGAAATTTTTTATCTTGACATATTGTAGATTCCCAGTTATAAGAAGTAAGACAAGACTTCCCTGTAAGCTTTATCCAGTTTTACCCCATAACATCTTGCAAAACTATCCTACAATATCACATCTAAGATACTGACATTGATACAGTCAAGACATGGAACATATCCATCACCCCAAGGATCCCTGATGGTGCTAACCATCTTTCCCGCTTTGACCTCTCCCTAACACCTGGGAACCACCCATCCGTTCTTCATCTCCATACTTTATTTTTTTTTAAGATTTTATTTATTTATTTGACAGAGAGAGAGAGAGAGATCACAAGTAGGCAGAGAGGCAGGCAGAGAGAGAGAGAGGGGCAAGCAGGCCCCCCGCTAAGCAGAGAGCCCAATGTGGAGCTCGATCCCACCACCCTAAGATCATGACCTGAGCCAAAGACAAAGGCTTAACCCACTGAGTCACCCAGGTGCCCCATCTCCATACTTTCTTCACATCATCAATGCCATAGAAATTGAAGCAGACAATATGTAACCTTTGGGAATTTGCTTTTTCACTCAGTTTAAATTCCTGGAGACTCATTCAAGCTGTTCCGCACCCTAGTGTGTTCTTTTCTGTTGTTGCTGAGTAGTCTTTCAGGGTACAAAGCTTGTGTGGCCCTTTATTCACTCAGGGACATCTGGATTGTTTCTAGTTTGGGGCTGTTATTAATCAACGTTATTATTATTGCTACAACAGTCACATACAGATTTTTGTGTGAATGTAAGTCTTTATTTCTTTGGGATAAAGGTCCAGAAGGGTGATCACTGGGTTGTAGTCATTGCATGTTTAATTTTTTTTAAGTATTTATTTATTTATTCGTTTATTTAGAGAGAGAGAGAGAGGGAGAGAAAGAGAGATGGAGCGAGAGCACAAGCCAGGGGAGGGGCAGAGGGAGAGAGAGTGTGAGAATCTTAAGCAGATTCTGCGCTGAATGGGGAGCCCAACATGGGTCTCAAACCCAGGACCCTGAGATCATGACCTGAGCTGAAGACAAGAGTCAGACGCTTAACCAACTGAGCCACCCAGGTGCCCCTGCATGTTTAATTTTTTAAGATAGGGCCAAACTCTTTCCCAGAAAAGCTGTCCCATGTGAGATTTCCATCAGTAGTTTGATGAGCGCTCAAGTTACTCTGCATCCTTGCCAGCATCTTGTGTTCTCAGTAATTTTTAGTTTAACTCTTCTGGTAGGTATTTCCTGGTATCTCCTCGTGGTTTTGATTTGCCTTGCCCCAGTGACTGACAATGTGGAGTATCTTTTTATATGCTTATTTGCCATCTGTATATCCTCTTCTGCGAAATGTCCCTTCCTGTCATTTGTTCACTCTCTCATTGGATTGTTGATTGTTTTACTGCTGAGTTTTGAGAGCTCTTTGTATATTCTACATACTAGTTCTTAGTCAGGTACGTGGTTTGCACAGATTTTCTCTCACTTTGTGGGTTTTCTTTTTTTCAACAGGGTCTTTGGCAGAGAAGGAATTTTTAATTTTACCAAGTCCGAGTTATTAATTTTTTTCTTTGAGTGATTGCACTTTGCCTAGTTCTAGATCCTGGAGAGTTTCTCCTCTGTTTTCTTCAAAAAGTTTTATAGCTTTACATTTTACATTAGTTCTGTGATCCACTTTGGGTTAATTTTTTAGAAGGTCTGGGACATAGGTTGGGATTCAGAGTTTTACTTGTGGATGTCCCAGTGCTCCTGCACCATTAAGGCTACATTTCCTCCTCCAGTAAAGTGTTTTGCACTCTTGTCAAACATTAATTGGGCATATTTCTGTGGGCCTACTTCTGGGTTCTTTTTTCTGTTCTACTGATCTATCAGTGTTCTTGTCCACACATACCACACAATCTTGAGTCCTGTAGCTGTATGATACGTCTTAAAGTCATGTAGGCCACTTCCTCCCTCTTTATTCTTCTTTTTCAAAATTGTTTTATCTGTTCTGCTTCCTTTCCCTTTCTGTATACCTCTTAGGATAATCTCACCTAAATCTATAAAAATTTTTGCTGGGATTTTGATAGGAATTGTGTTAAAACTGTATATAGATTTGGAAGTAATCGATATCATCATGATTTGAGTATTCAATCCATGTTCACAGTGTCTCTCAAAGAAGTAGATCTTCTTTGAATTCTTTCATCAGCATTGTGAAATTTTCTATGTATAAGTCCAACACATGTTTTGTTAGATTTACCCCTAAGTAATTCATTTTTTTATGGTAATTGTAAATACTTTTTGTATTGTATTTTTAATCTCAGTGTCCACATGGTCATTGTTAGCATACAGAAATACAATTGATTGTTGTAAGTTTATCTTGTATCCCGTGTCCTTGATAAACACACGTGTTAGTGTTGGGAGATTGATTGATTGGTTGTTTTTTTCCCTTGGGATTTTCTACATAAAAAATCATATAATCTTCGTGAGGACAAGTTTCTATATGTGGGGTTTTTTCTACTTTTATTAAGGCCAATGTAACTTTTTATTCCTTTTGAGATAGTCTCTTTGGATCATCTTGCAATGTTGTTTAGTTTCCAAGTGTTCAGAGATTTTCATGCTATATTTCCATGTTTGAGTTCTAGTTCAATTCCACTGTGGTTGGAAAACACACTGTGATTTCAATTCTTTTAAATGTTTTGAGCTCTCTTTTGTGGCCCAGGATATGATATATTTTGGTATAGGTTCCACTGGTACTTGGAAAGAATGTGTATTCTGATGTCATTAGGTGGAGGGTTCTATAAATATCAGTGAGGTCCTGTCAGTTATTGGTGTTAGATTCTATACCATTACTGATTTTCTATTTAGTTGTTCTATCAATTGTTAAGCAGAGCATTGAGGTCCCCAAATATAATTGTGGATTTCTCTGGAATATATATGAGACAGAAAGAGGCAGAAAGAAAGCCCAGAGAACTTAGCACCATTTCATTCTTGGCAACCTGAGGTCCCTAGACAGTCTGCCTTCCTCTCTTCACCTTTCAGAGTCTTACATTTGTTTTCTATATAATGTCCAGCTGTTATAGTTGTACTCAGGCTAGGGAAGTAGGGAAAATTACATAAACCCCTAACAGTAAGATTCATTGTTTTTAAGGAAATAAAATGTTATGGTTCATGTTGAACACTTCTTCGTAAATTGTACCCAATTCTATGGTCTTCTCTCCTACCCCATGTACCTATCACATTTGTGTTTATCAAGCTGTACTTCTGTGGTTAAAAATTTACTTCATATGAAAACAAATCCAAAATGGATCATAGATCTCAATGTAACATATAAATCTATAAAACTTTTTGAGGACAACATAGGTTAGTCAAAGTGTTCTTAAGTAGGATACAAATAGTAGTCACCCACTTAAGAAAAAAATGGTTAATTAGACTTCATCAACATTAAAAGTTTTTGCTCTGCAGAAGATATCTTTAAAAGAATGGAAAAAGAAAGGAAAAAGGAGAAAGTATTTGCACATTGCATCCCTGACAAAGGATTTTTATATAGACTATATGAAGAACTCTCAAAATTCAACAATAACAAAACAAACAATCCAGGTTATTTTTAGTGGGCAAAATATTTGAGCTAATACTTCACCAAAGATGATATCCTACTGGCAAATAATCACTTGACAAGATGTTCAAAGTATTAGTAATTAAAAATCTAATTAAACCACTCTGAAATATAACTATAGCTATTAAAATGACTAAAAAATAAAATGCCTGACAATGCCATGTGCTGGCAAGGATGTGGCACAACTAGAACTCTCCTACAGAAAAACTGCCTGGCAGTTTCTCATAAAGTTAAGTATGTATTTACTATATGACCCTGTAGTCCTAGTTCCGTATTATTGCCTAAGTGAAATGAAAATCCATGTTCACACAAAAACTTGTGTGCAATGTTTAACACCAATTTCACTTCTAAGTGTCAAACCTAATGGCTCTCAACTTGGAAATAGATAAACAAAACAAGGTCTGTCCATGCATTGGGAGACTACCTAATAATGAAAAAAATAGCTAGATATGAGCAATGACTTGGTTCATCTCAAGGGCATTATGTTGAGTGAAGAAAGCCAGTCTCAAAAGGTTGTATTCTCTATGATTCCATTGATAGGACATTCTGGAAAAGGCTATAATGACATCTTGTAGATCAGTGCTTGTCAGAGCTTGGACGGGCATGGGGGAGTAGAGTGAGGGTTGACTACCAGAAGCAAATTTAGGGCTGTGTGTGATGAAACTGTGATGGTAGTAACAGAACTGTCTGAATTTGTCAAAACTCACAGAACTATACACCAAAAAGAGTACATTTCATTGTAACTAAAAGGAGAGGAAAAAAAAGTTACGTGTATTGTTATACTATGCTTATTCTTTTGCAACTTTCTTATTTACTCAAAATTTAAAAATTTGCGGATCTAGCCATATCTCGGAAAATTCAATAGGTAGAATTCATTCCAAGTGGAGGGACTACTGAGAACAAAGATTGAGAAATAATATGACTGGAGGGTCATCTATGCACTTGATTCTAAAATGGAAAATGTCATTTAAATGGAGCAGGTTCCATTAAGACTGACCCTCTGGGGATCATCACTTGGACTAGAAGGTTGATAGAGGTTATCTGTCACAGCCTTTGAGTCTGACCTTCAAGGCTCTTACTCTCAAAAGATGAATTTTCCTACAGATCTCAGCTATATCAACATTAAGTAAAGAACATGGGGAGAGAAATCTCTACATTCTCTCTGAATGGTTTTCGTCCAGTCTTATCAGAATCAAATTTATGTATGCATACTGCATTGGAAAAAGTACCAGATGAGTTCCAGTCCTATTTTATCTTCCAAATAATTGGTGATGTTGGCAAGTCACTTAAATACATGGAGTTGCTTTCCTCTTCCATAAAAAGTTGCACTGTGTTAAATTATTTTAAGTCTCTTTCTGCCTATAAAAATATTATGTGATATTAATCAAACCTCTGAAGCATTCAGTTGTCCATTCAACTGCCTGTTGTGTCTCAGGAATTTTCTAGGTGTCCTAGATACACATAAGAATTAGAGTCCTCAGTTTGGTGAGGGCTGACCACACCACGAGACAACAGGTAGGTTGGTCAAGGCCTGGGGAAGTGCCAATGAGACAGCAGCTCATAGCCAATATGGGAGTCAAGGAAGGGCAAGAAGAAGGGGAATGCCAAAGAAGCGTTGAGACACATCCTTCCCCTCTCCCCAAATTCACTGCTGCTTCTGTGTTCTCCACATCTGATGTTGTTTGAGAAAGAAAGTTTCTCTCTCCTTCTACTAGTGTCAGTGGATTTAATGAGCAGGAAGCTCCCTTCTCTCAGTGAACGCTCAGATGTATATCCTCTCAAGTCCTCATTTCTTATTTAACAAAACACAAAATGAAGACCCTCTGAAAGTGGAGGGCCCAGCACTCCTATGAATGTAACGCTGTGAAAGATTTCCCAGCAATGAGTAAGCATTTCGAATCCAGGCGTTTTGTTGTTTTTAAAGAGGTAAGAGCCTCGCTTTGAGCAATATGTGTAGCATATTATCCAACACTTCTTCTAAAGAAATAGCAAAATAAGTAAATATTCTAGAACATGATTTTAGAGAATGAACATAATTCCTGCCCATTAATTACCACATGATTTGATGCTAGGAATGTTCACTAAAAAACAGTTAACCCAGAAAGTTAAATGACAAGAGAAATTATGGTGGTAAAAATCAAATGGTCCATTAATACGACCTCACATATATGTGGAAAAGCATAAAAAATTAAATATGGAATAAATACTATGTATTAGGAATGTATTTCTCAAGGATGGAACGGGATCTCCTTATATGTAGAGAATCTTGATTAATCTGAACGATTTTATTCAAATTGAAGTAGGAAATAGGACTTATTTTCAGCGCTCTTTCTTTCTTTCTTTCTTCCTTTCTTTTTGAAGTGCTTACTAAATCATGTATGCTTTCCTGATTTTCTAAGCACAAAATATCATCATGGTTGAGTTAACCCCTGAAGACTGAGGTATCAAAACTTCAGGGCTAATGACCAGGGTTCATCATCCTGCGGTAGATGCCAGGGTTCAAGATCAGTCCTAAGAACCTCAGGAAGATGCTAGAATATCCTTTGGAGAGATAAATTCCTGATGCCATCTTTAAAACATTGTTTAAATCCTCTTCCCTGCACCCTCCCCCACCCCAGGTTGTAGGGAGCAACCAATAGTCTAGCAAGGAACAACTTCCATTTTATTGACTCTGGTCAGTTGAGCTTGGAGAAGAATGCTCATGAGTATGGTTGTTTTCGGAGAAGAATGCTCATGAGTATAGTTGCTGAATCATATAGTGGACCTCAAGGAACATTCCCCCAAATTCCCCCCAAAACTGTGAAGGACAAACCTGTTACTTTACAGTGGAAAACTGTGGCATACACTGTCTGAACCAAATTACCAAAGATAACCTTGCAGCCGTGGGACTAATCAACAGCATGTGTCTCCTGCCAGGCTACTGTGAGAACCCACCATTGCTCCTGTGGTATTCCTGCCCAACGTGCATAATCTGAATCTAGTCATGAGGAAACATGAGTGGAGGGACAGTTGGCAAAATAACTGGCCTGTACTCTCCAAAAATACCAAAAATACCAATCTCATGAGGAAGAAAGCCTCAGGGAAATGTCCCAGATCACAGGAGACTGAAGAGACAAGATGTCTGAATTCAAATTTTGGATTGTTTTGCCATAAAATAAGACAACATGAGGACAATTGACAAAGTCTTAATAAGGTCTACAGGTAAGATAACATCATTTCAGTGTTAATTTCCTGATTTTGATCCTCGTCCCATGGTCACGCAGGAGAATTCATGTTTTTGGGAAACAAATATTTAGGAAATAAAAGATCATCGTGTCTGTGACTTATTCTTAGGTGAACATGAGATTACCTATTGATTGATGAAAATGTTTCATGCCCTGACTGTCATGGCGGATACAGTGGTTACACAAACATATGTATTTGTCAAATGTCATCACACTTTATTAAATATACGAATTTTATTTCTTGTAACCATACCTCAGTAGATAAAGCTGATTTTTTAAAGCGCTGTTCATTTTGATATTGTATGATATTGTTCTGTGACTTACAGTTACTCAGAAAGTAAGTCATATGAGCTACCTTTCTGGATTTAACATGTATAGTTTTATATTGATTGATTGATTGCCTAACCTGATACATGAAATTCAATAGTTTCTGAACTGTTACAAGCTCACTCTTTCCATTTTGTCTTTTTATCTCCCCTATCTTAAGTAGTTTGCAAAGTGGCACAAGGATCTCATTCAAATTTGCTTGTGTTTTAAACAGCTCCAAATATTTTCTATTTAAAAAAATCTTCTTTTTTCCCATAAAAGATCTCTCCAACATAAAACAATCCCTATAGTTTGTACTATATAAAAAAGAAAAAAAGAGGAAAAGCATTTTGGCTCCTTCAAAGGAAAGGAGAAACTAGGACTAGGGCCATTTCTGATCACTAAATAATAGGATTTCAGTTGTTCCAAATCCCATAGGAGTTTAGCCATTAACTCAGCTTAGGAAAGGAATTGCAAACCGGACTGTCTCCTGTTGTGAGGCGATTCTGATGCCTTTACATTGCGCCACCAAAGGCTTGAAGAAAGGTGAGCCGCCAGGGTCAGCAGGTACCATAGAAATTGGCTCTCAAAGCTCAGGAGTGAAAGGCTGTTAGTACAAGTGGAAGCATCGCTGACCAGCATGTGGATTTGGACCTGACCCACATTAGCAAGGCAGGATGAGGCTGTCAGTTTATCCAGATCTGAGCTTAACAGAGAATGGGCTGGAGATGTGGCAGCTTTCCTTCCTTCTGCCTCTACCAAATCAACCTGGTGTCCATGTGCACACGCCTTCCCTATGGCTCAGCTTCCTTATCTGCAAGATGAAAGATGGCACTGATTAATCTTTCCAGCTTCCTTATCTGCAAGATGAAAGATGGCACTGAGTAATCTTTCCAACTGTCTAACCCCCCATGATTCTGAATCTCAGCATCTCTGGTATGGAGCACAGTATCTCTTCTACTCCTCAACTTTGGTCATCCCTCTCCCTCTTGCTTCCGAAACTGACAAGATTATCCTATTTATTTTCTATAGTATTACATGGGACGTTCTTTGGATAAGAGGACACATTTAAATTGTTTCTATTGTGGTTTTCACTTACTGGGGGATAGAAAATATTTCCTCTCCTTCACCCCTACTAATTCCTGGGAGTATCCTTAAAACTCTCCACAGTGGGTGCAGTAACAGTGTATAGATACAGCTAATAGACACCTTATGTTTGCTTAAATAATCTCTAAGTAATTGCGTAACTTTATTTCATAGGGAGTAATGACATCTGTGTGAATGGACCTGTAGGTTCTGCTACCATCATTTACAAGTGAACAGATTCCGGATTCCAGATTTACATCCCTGAACATGGATGAGGACAATTTAAGCTTCAGCTTACAGCCTCATCCAGTTTTCCTTATGGTGAAAATGGCTGGTTTAAAGTTGGCCTAGGTTTGGAAACTGGAAAGTGCTGGAAGTCACCAGGATCTACCACCCCAAAACATGGCGTCTTTGGCATATGGATCGTTTTGAGAACCAGCAGAAGAAGGAAAGGCTTTGAAAAAAGAGCACAAGTTTCCTTTTCATAAAAGAAATTTATGTTGGGAGAGACATCTTCCCCTTGTTTGCTGGGAAGAGGAGAACTCTTAACTACCATCAGTATAGAGGCACCTTAATACATATTACCAAACTTTAGTCCTTGTTTAGCATACTTTTCCTCATTACCTTACCATAACCCGTCTCCCCTCCCAGAAGCCAAGACCCCTTTGCCTTTGTCTAGCCTACCATAGCTTATAAGCCCGAGTTCCAGCCCCACTTTTGGCTGAGTGTGCCCACGTTTACACATGATGCACAAAATTAACTTCTGTTTGCTTTCTTTTGTTAGTCTGTCTTCTGCCAGCCTAATTTATAGAATCCCAGCTGGAGAACCTAAGATAGATAGAGGAAGAGATTTATCTTCCCTACAGTGCTGTACCTGGACTAAGTTATTAGAATAAACATTCTTAACCTTAAAGAAGAGAAATGTGTCCAGACTTATGAAAGAAGCTATTTTTCATCCCCTTTGGGGTCACCCTGGGGAACTCTTTATTTGTCACATGTCTTCCTGAGAACAATAGACATGAGAGAGATGTGCATGAAAAAAAAAAGGTTCTGAGGTCAAGTACATAGAGAAATGCTAACTGTTCTGCCCCTCCTGGGAGAGTTACAGTCTACACTGGCCCATTTAAGGTTCTGCATTCATTAAAATACATTTTGCTTTATGATTAACTTTGTTTAACCTGTAGAGTTCCAAATTTAAGTGACTCAGAACCTTTTTTCCACATGAACTCTCCTCGTTCTGCAGAACACACTTCCGGAAACCCGGCACCAGGGTTCATTTTCCTGGTAAAATGTCAAGAATAATTTCTGGGCCAGTCGTTGCAACATCCCCAAGCTTCCTTGGCAGGACGGAATCTGCTTCAGGGTGTGGGACATGGTAGCAGTCACCCCTGCAGCACCATGCAGGAGTTGCAGAGGGAAAGGTTTGAGCAACCTGTTTGGGGCCTTGAATAGGAAATGGCTGTGGGGCTGAATGGGGTAGTGATAAAGGAGAAGAAGGGATTGCCACTCTTTCTTAGGACCAGCAATCCTCAGATTGCCAAACCTCAAAGTGAAAGTCAAAGCTGGTGATTCTACCTGGAAATCTGATCTGGGAGGACAGAAAAGACAATCTGTACTTTCATGATGAAGGGTTCAGATTCCAGATTCTGTCCAAATTTGGCTCAGCCCCTTGCTGGCCATCGTTTAGCGTACTTTTGGCAGGAAGCATTTTATGCCTTTATTTCTTTGTCATAAAGTAGCGATTAAGATAGTGCTGATTTCTTTAGCTTGTTGTAAGGATTAAATGAACTATTACAGTGAAGAGACTTAGCCCAGTATCTGGCATAAATTAAGTGCTTAAAATAAAGTTAGGTACGGTCTTTGTCAAGGGTAAAAATACAGTTACAAAATAAATTAATAAATACCAGCTACCAGTTCCATAAAAAGTCAGCCAACAGAGAATTGCAGACCCTGAGTAGCAAGAGGAACTTCTGTATTGGTGAGAATCTTTGACTAGGACCCAAGCTTTTTTGGCCTTAGAGTGAAGTTAGTTAGGCAAGAAAGCTACAATTTAAACAGTGCTTGAGCAAGTAGATGTAGATGATAAGAGAAAACAAACAACAACAACAAAACCCACAACATATACTTTGCTGTTTGTGTTTATATCTCTGAGTCTGTATCTAGGAATTATAAGACATTTTTAATTTTATTTTTAAAAGTTCAGTCTGCTGTTTAATGGGTATAGAGTTTCAGTCTTGCAAGAGGAAAAGTTTAGGAGGTATGGCAACGTCAATATACCTAACATTAATGAACTATGCACTTAAAATGGTTAAAAAGATAGGGTGCCAGAGTGGCTCAGTAGGTTAAGCTACTGCTCATCATCTCAGGGTCCTGGGATTAAGGCCCATGTCAGGCTCTGTGCTCAGTGGGGAGTCTGCTTGAGGATTCTCTCTCTCCCCTGACCCCTCCCCCTGCTCACACTCTCTCTCTCTCAAATAAATAAATAAATAAATAAATAAATCTTTGAAAAAATGGTTAAGAAGGCAAATTTTATGTTATGATTTTTTTTTAACCACCAATCAAAACAAAAAAGATAGAGAGAGAAAAGATTTTGATCTGTATCTTGTCTTCTCGTGGTCTGTAGTATAGGGCTTGCCTTCAGCGTTGAAAGTAAACAGCATGCTCAGTGTTCCCATTTCCATCAGTAGGGGCAGGGGATGTGAGCAGACACTGAATGGCTTTTAGAAAATCTCTTGACTCCACTCAAGATTTGGTGAGAAATTAGGGCGACTCTTGGAACGTGGGATTGGGCTGTAAGTGGGCTCTACTTTTACCCTTTTGAAAGCAGCCTATCACAATTGGGGAGTAGGTCCAAAACTGTACTCCTTTTTTTTTTTTTTTTTTGCGAAACTGTCCTTCTGTGTCCCAGCACCCCACCAACCTTGCCTACACCACAAACCCAAGTCATGGTGTGCTGGTAAATGCATCCCAACGAACTCTCCAGAAAACAAGAAAGTGTGCCTTTATTCACATATGTGTATGGAAACGTTTACTAATATAAAGAACATATGGCACAAAATTTACAAATATAATAAAATATAATAATCTTTACTGTAAACCCTTACTGAATGCTCCTGTTGATTTTTGCTGACCTCTTATAACAACAGCCATCGTACTGTGGAACAGATGGAAGAGTGTGGCTCCACCATGAATGTTGCCTAATATTTATATTTTTGTTTGCAATAGTGAATATGAGGCAAGGAAGATATATATCAGCTCTTCACTCATTCATCCATGATGTGAGTGACTGCTGAATCAGATAATAGATTTGAGTACCGGAAGTTTCAAGGTTTTATGCTACTCACAATATAATGGCTACAGACCTGAAACACTTTAATGTTTAATTTACATTATGAACAATTTCTCCATCACTTTTTAAAAGATACTATTTATTTATTAGAGAGAGAGAGAGAGAGAAAGAGAACATATGAGCAGGGGAAGGGGCAGAGGGAGAAACAGACCCCAATGGGCAGGGAGCCTGACCAGTGGGGCTTGATCCCAAGACCCTGAGATCATGACCTGAGAGGAAATCAAGAGTTGGACACTCACCTGACTGAGCCACCCAGGTGACCCTCTCTGTCACTTTCTTGTCTAGAGCAGGCATCAGCAAACTATGGTTGCTGGGCAAAAACCAAAAGGAACACCAAAATATTGGGCAGCTGCCTGCTTCTGTCAATAAAATTCTACTGGAAACCAAGTCCATTCATTTATGTTTCGTCCACAGCTTCTTTCATGCTTCAGTGACAGAGTTGAATGTTTTAACAGGGACTGTATGGCCCAGAAAGCTGCAAATATTTATCGTCTGGCCCTTTGTAGTAAAACTTTGCTGACCCTTGATCTAGAAAATCAACAAGGTAAGTAAGTCCTGGTTTGTAGCTTTTCCCCATTCCCATTACATAAATGTCTCCACTGTGGCAGATTTCAAGCAGCTAATGTGAAGTTAGGGAGATGATCAGGAGCACAACCTTATGTAGTATTTCCACACAGATATAGGCGATGCAGATAACCCCAAGACCTTAATATAAGGTAGTAAAATAATTAGCGATGACTTTTGAGAATTTATGACCTTTGTATTTAATATAATTTATTTTATTGTTCATGCATATAATTTAAATTTTAGTAATAGCTATGTATACCTACAATGGGATTGCCTCCGGGCTCTGGCATGCCAAGTTTGAAGGTCATGGGAGCTTCCCTCTTCCCTAGTGCCAGCAATACCAGTTTTCGAGTCCTATAATTCCATCCTCGAACCTCTGTAACATTTGCTCTGTTTTCTTAACATTTGTGCCTTAGCTCTGGACATCTTCGTCTTGTGGCCAGACTATTATAATCTCTCAAATTATTTCTTGACTTCCGAACATATCCCTGCAATCCGTCCTCTAGACAAAGCTTCCTAAACAACAAGGTGCATCTGCATCATCTGGGATTCTCATTAAAATGAAGATTTCCATTCAGTAGGTCTGGGAGGCCTTCGGATTCTGCATTTCTAACAGGTTCTGGGGCGGTGCTGCTGCTGCTGGTCACCTGATCACACTTGAAGTTGCAAAGCTGGGCTGCCGCTAAGTGCTCTTGCTAACACGTGACTCTGACCTTGTTACTCCCTGCTTCCCAGATTTTCACACCTTTGTGCTTTATTAATATTGCCCCCACTGCTTGAAATCACTCTGCTCCCTCTTGCCTCTTACCCGGGAAATGCCTTCTCTTGCAGAGCACTGCTGTGTGGCCGCCTCTCCTAGGACAACTCTCCCAATGCCCCTAGTAAGAAAGGAGCGTCCTCCCATCTTTGGGTCTCCGCTGCTCCGGGCCTGAGACATCCGTCTCAGGACGCTGCTGCATTTATTTGGTTATTCTTTCTCCGTCATTAAATTCTAAATGCAAATTCCCTAAGCCATATTCTGACCTTAACTCAAATATCATTTTCTCAGAGAGTTCCTCTGATGCGCCTGAGAAGCCCTGCCAACCTTGCCTGGTCACTCTCCATTATACTAGGCCTGGTTTGTTTTTTTGTTTTGTTTTGTTTTTTGTTTGTTTTGTTTGTTTGTTTGCTTTTTTGAGGGCACCAGTTACACCCTACAATTGCCTTATTTTAGTTTTTAACAGAAGCAGTTTTGTTTAATGCAATTGAGACCAGTAGTTGTTAAGCTGCTTACACATGAGGCACAAAAATTGGGGAATCATAAAAAGTGATCTTTGTGTATGTTAAATATTTTCATGAAAATTTAAATAAATGCACATTCATTTGCCTTGGTTTTAACCTAGAGACAAGGTCACCATCCTTAATAGGAGTTCGTTGATTCAAGTTCAGCATCATATTTCTTGCATAAACCATAGGCATAGAGCATCACCTCTAATTTCCAGTTTCTGTTGCTTTAATGTGGAGCATGGACATAAAGGAACTTGGAAAGCAAGACTGAAATTTTTTTCCCTTATCTTTTACAATTAGGCCTTGCCCACATCTAATTTAAAGGCATTGTTTGAAAGCAACCCACAATTATCAAATCTTCCAAAGCATGTAATTTAGTTTTTTCTTTTTTTTTTTTTTTTTAACAACAAACATTTTATTTTGGAGTAATTTTAGATTTACAGAGAACTTGTAAAAAATAGTACAGGGGGTTACTAAACACCCCTCACCCCACTTCTCTCAGTCATTAACATCTGCATTTGTCAAAACTAAGAAACTGACAATGATATATTAACTACTAATAACTCCAGGCTTTCTTTGGATTTTTCCCCCTTGTCCTGTGCCTCTTCCTGTCCCAAGAGCAAATCCCTAGTGCCGCATTGCATTTGGTTGACCCATCTTTCCCTGATTCCTGTGGTCTTTGAGAGTTTCTCCATCTTTTCTTGTTTTTCATAACCTTGACCATCCTGAGTACGGGCCAAGTATCTGCAGACTATCTCCCAATACCTGATGTTTTTTTCATGAGACTAGAGTTGCGGATTTTTGGAAAGAACAAGCAGAGACGAGATGCCCTTCAAGCATATACTATCTATCCAGGGGTACCACTGTTGATAACAACCTTCACATCATTTACTTTTTATGAAAAGAATGCTCATCCTTTGAACACTTACATTTTGCTGAGTTAGGTACTATTTCGTTGAATAAGGTAATCAGAACCATAAATATAAGAGGCACCCACAGGATCCGGAGCAAACACAATGGATCTGGATCAGTGTGGGTGTCGCCTGCTGGTAGCAGGGGGGTTAGGAACACAGTCATCTACCTGACAGGTTCTGTTTCCCTCCTCCCCATGCGTGCAGGGAGCTGGTCTGACTTACTCATCACTGAATCCCCAGCACTTTGTGCAGGGCCTGGCCCACAGCAGGAACTCATTACGTGCTTGTTGAATGAGTATAAGCACTGAGCAAACTTCAGGTGTCTTGTCAGTCAGGGTCCAGTCAGGAGATAGCTGAACGGAGAGAACTTAATGGTCAACGAAGGGCAAAGTTGTTAACTAGGTAACAGAAATGGCAGAAGATAGCAATAAATGATCATGTAAGGGGCGCCTGGGTGGCTCAGTGGGTTGAGGCCTCTGCCTTCAGCTCAGGTCATGATCTCAGGGTCCTGGGATCGAGTCCTGCATCAGGCTCTCTGCTCAGCGGGGAGCCTGCTTCCCTCTCTTTCTCTCTCTCTGCCTGCCTCTCTGCCTACTTGGGATCTCTGTCTGTCAAATAAATAAGTAAAATCTTTAAAAAAAAAAAAAACGATCATGGAAGCAGCAAGTGTAGGAAGCAGCCATCACCCCGAGGGCTTAGAAACAAAAAGAAGATGCTGAAGCTATTGAATCTTGGGTGTTCTGAGGAAAAGCCCCCCAGCACTGAGAACCAGACCCGGAGCAAAGATGGCTCCCTGGGGGCATAAGGAGAGCAGCTCTGGGAGCACAGGAAATACTGCAGACTGGATGCGGCAGCTGCCCTGGGCAGACCCCCTGCAGCTGCCGGGGTGAAGAAGCCTTGTCAGGGTGCCACTCACAGCAGCGGGAAGTGGTGGGGAAGGAGCCTGCCCTTCTTCCTCCAGCCTTGCAGTCTTTCTCCAGCATCTTCTAGGCAGAGCCTGACAGGGAGCCGTCTCCACAGCAAAAATGTGGCCAGCAATGGCAGAATCACAGAGCAGGGTGTGGAAGGCTGGGTTTGGAGCAGAGAGAAGACAGCTTCATGCCTGCATAGGTATAAATTAGGTCACAGTACTTATCAGTGCAATTTGTCCTTTCCACCCACATCTCTGCTGGGGCTCAGCTGCCATTTCTTGGCTCCTTTCCCTTCTGGTATCTTGCCGGGTGTGTGTGTGTGTGGGGGGGTCCCTAGAAGTGTCTCAGCTATAGTAAGAATGCCTTTGGTGTGCAGATTTCAACGCTATCCTTATCTCCAGGTCAGTGACCGCGGTTGTGATGATCTAGGCTGGTGGTCTTATCTTGCCCTTTTCACTAACAGTTCTTCCTCTTCTGGGCTCTTTTAAATGGGTGCATACCCAGAGTTACTTGGACCCAAGATGTAACACGTTTAAGTCAACAACTCTTCTAATTTTACACAAAATCCTTTTCCCACAAAATCCTTTTCCCCACAGGCCATTGACATACCTCCATTTTTCCGGCTGGGTCAGGTGTGGGGTCAAGGGCAGGTGACCAGATTTAACACCTGCTTTGTTTCTGAATAATAGTCACATACAGAGGAGTCTGAAGTCAAAACTTTACTATCTACCCCAATTCTAGAAGTCTATTCACACCATGAGTCTATAGACATTTATTTTGATGATAAAATAAAAGCTGATGCGGTTATAAACAGTTAAAGATGTGAATCCAAACATAATATAAAAGCTGTTTTGCACAAGTTTCATGGAGGAGATTTTTCTGCATTGAGGTTTCCAAAAATATAAGTCCAGTAGAGTTGGGACTGAAGATGCCTTCCTTTTCTGGTAAATCTGCTCAGCAAATATAGCCATTCCTCATTGCAATAAGGAATTTCAAATCAAATTAAGAGTTAGGATTATCTTTCTTGAACAAAGAAGTGGTACTGTCAGTGTATTAAGCACCGAGGTTTGCCAGTGCTTGGAATGGTAAAGGTGAGAGAAGGGACAGGCTAGGGCTTTCGAGATGGCTTCATTCATGGCCTTGCTGCTATTTCCTCAGAGCTGCCTGCTTAATGCTAGTCAATCTTTTTAACTAATTTTGGGGGTAATCTCCCATATTCCTGTAGGACAACCTGCAGCTTCCCCCTGAATTCTGATATGCAACTGACTCATTTCCCTAATTTGATTGAATCATTCTCCACTTGGGCTACAGACATTCTACAGAGCCTCTTCTTGAACATTTCAAAATTTCAGAAATAATGTCAATAGGGAGAGAATTTTTTAGGGCAGTGAAGCTGTTCTGTATGACACCATAAAGGTAGATGTGTGTCATCATATATTTATCCAAAGACGTAGGATGTACAACATCAAGAGCCAACCCTAATGTAAACGATGGGATCTGGTGGCAATGATGTGTCCGTGTAGGTTCATTGACTGTGACAGATGAACTACTTTGGTATGGAGGGGCGGGTTGATAGCCGTGAGTATGTAGGGACAGGAGTATATGGGAAATCTCTTTACCTTCTGCTCAATGTTGCTGTGAATATAAAGCTGCTCTGAAAAATAAAGTCCATTAAGAAAAAAATAAAAAATAAAGTATAATAATGTCTTTGCTGAAATCGTTATTTGGTTTAAAGGCAAGCCACCATGATGATGACTTTTTATGATGACTAAGGAACCACAGGTTTCTCTTTCAATTGGGAGTCTATTGTCCATTTCTACCCTCCCAAGCCAAATTCACCATACGTGGGAGGGAGTGGCCAGAGAGAAGGGTTGCAGTCACCAGACCTACTCGAGCCTCAGTTTTGGACCATTCAAGAACCCATGTCACCCTAAGCCTTTCTCTCTCTCTTTTTGAAGATGTATTTCTTTGAGAGAGTGCCCTTGGGGTAGGGTAGGGAGAGGGAGACGAAGATTCCTGCTCAGCAAGGAGCCACCCCAGGACCCCAGGACCGCGAGATCATGACCTGAGCCAAAGGCAGGCACTTAATTGACTGAGCCACCCAGGAGCAGCCCCACGTCACCATAAGCCTTTCAATGGCAGGGACTGAGTCTGATTTATCTGGGCTTTCCTAGCGCCTTAGTGCCTGCCACATATCATTTGCTTAATAAATGTTCACTGAGTGACTGAATAAAGAACAAGCAAGAAAAACAAATGGAGATTCAGGAGTTGGGTAGAGGCATTTGGTGGAGAAAAGATTTAAAGAAAAAAGAAAATGATGACAAAGCTTGTATTTTTAGTATCCCTTCTTCTGTTCCTTGGCAACTCCCATGTGAAGAGCGGCAGAGACTGAGTCAGGAAGCCTCACTCCAGGTTTAGAAAACATTGTCAGGGCAGCAGAAGAACCTGGTCCCATCCTTCCTGCTGGCCTCGCCCAGCCTGACTCCACGCTCGGGAACACGCAGATCAAAAGCTGACATTTCCAACACCAGCAGCTTAGAGAGCCCCACAAATTTCAGTATCTCGAAATATAGGGAAGAGAGAAATTGGTCACGGGACTGGGTGGGTCTGTTACGGCCACAGAAATACGCATACGCAGACCCTTGTTGAGGTGAGGAATTCGTAGAGCACAAGTGAGTTTGGGCCCATTTCGACCTTCAGTTTTGCCATATGATGCCCCGGGCAGGATTCATAAACTGGGGCCCTAGCAGGGAAAAATGACTGGCATAGGTGTTCTTTTGGGTTTTGTTTGTTTTTTGGTTGTGTTTTTTGTTTTTGGGGGGTGCTTTTCTTTTTTCTTTCTTTCTTTCTTTTTTTTTTTTTAATTCTAATTCATTGCCAAGAATTAGAAATTGAGAAATTTCAGATCAAATCTGGATTTCCGGCTTCTAGTGAAAAAGCAGATCTGGGAACAGCTGGCCTATGTTTCCTCATGACCACAATGTGCTGACCTAGGGGAGGGGGAGCAGCTTTCTTCACCTGACCAGCCTCTCTCTTTAACCCACCAGCCTGGCCATGTGGGCGCTGGCAGGTACACACCCTGCTTCTCTGGACACGGCCTAGCAAGGGCCTTCATGGGACTGAAGCTGATGGTGAGGGCAGACTTGTGTGATACAGTCCGGGAAGGACAATATTCTACTCAGCCATTCTGTGTAGCAGGAACCGAAGCTTCCTGGAGCCTCTCACAAGCCCCAGTAGAGAATGTCACAGTGCTGTGATTGTATTGGGTGATTTAAAGATCCAAGGATCAGGTTTTGTCAATAGGACTGATTGTTCCTCTCTTTGCTCTGGTCCATTTGGCCCATTTCAGATGGCTGGAGAATGCCTTCATTTTTATATCCTGTGTCTATCTGGGCCAAACGTCCAAACAGAGGTACGTTGCTTCCACATTTAACATTTCACCATAACTCAAATTAAGTAAAGACTGCTGCGAGAAATAGTCTTTAAAAATTGGCTGAATTACGAAATTTGCACTTATTTGAAATACCATTTCCTACTGACATTTCCCTTCTGGCTGCCTTGGCATTAACGTAAGAATTATTTATGACTCAGCATTTCCCCACAACAGCTGCCCACAGGACAGAGCATGAACTGAGGAAAAGAAAAGAATCAGGCTGACTTCACTTGAGCATCGAGCAGCGTCGGCACTCCCAGCTGAGAAGAGGCAGCAGTTCCAGGAGACAGGGTACAGGCTTCCCCGGGGGCTGAGCTGGATTCAAATCCCGACACTGGAATGTACCAGCTCCATGACCTTGAAACTATTATCTGCAACAGGGTCAGCAAACAATTTTTATAAAGGTGAAGCTCGCAAATACCTTCCGCTTTGCTCTCCAGGATAGTCCCTGTCATAATTACCCGGCTGTTAGCATCTGCGGTAGCCCAAACCCAGCTGAACACAACGTACCAGTCTCCCAGGGAGGTCATAATGAAATACTACAGACTGGTTGGCTTAAACACCACAAATTAATTTTCTCTGGGTTCTGGAAGCTAGAAGTCCAAGATTGAGAGTGGGCAGGGCTGGTTTCTTCTGAGGCCTCTCTCCTTGGCTTGTAGATGGCCCTCTTCTTGCTGCGTTCATCTCTCACCATGTCATCTGTGTCCTAATATCTTTCTGTTGGGACGTCATTCTTGTTGGATCAGGACCCATCCTAATCCATTCATTCTAACTTAATCACCTCTTTAAAGGCCCTATCTCCAAATGCAGTCATAGATTCAGGTACTAGGGTGTTAGGACTTCAACATACAGATTTTGGGAGTGACACAATTCAGCCCACAATAGCACATAAATGAATAGTCTCTCTGTGCTCGAATTAAACTTTGCAAAACAAAGCCTGTGGCCACATTTGGCCTGTGGATCCAGGTTTGCAGATGGCTGGTCTCTACTGTCCCCTCTCTGGAGTCCCTCCCTCTCCTTAACCTCCCTCACATCCTTCCACTTAAAAGCCTCCCCTTACGGTCACCAGTGGCCTTGTCTCTCTTGCCCCAAGCAGTGTCAGCTCCACACAGGTGACCTCCTGGTGAGCCTCTTTTCCCTGGACTCTGGTGAGACCACACTCCTTGGATTTCCCACTCTCTCGGCCACCCCCCTCCCCTGATTCTTTGCTGACACCTCTTCTTCCCAACCACTAATGTTCTACGGCCTCAAAGCTCAGCGGGGGCTCTCCTATCCTTCTTGCTGTGTGATTTCTTCCAAGGTGATCTCATCAACACTTCTAATATCAGTAACCCTCTAGAAGCTGAGGACTTCCAAATATATAGCTCTAGCCCATACATCTGATTCCCTCCCCCAGATTTCCACTTGTCAGTGTTTCTGTAATTTTGTGTGCTGCATCCTGGCTGTTCACTATTTGCTTTTCTTTCACTACTGTGATCTCCAGGGTCAATTTAGTTCCACCCTAAAACCATTTCCATGACTCATCTTCCTTGACCCGCCTCCCTGCCCCACAATGGAAGCCAGAACCTTCTTCTACCTGTTCCCCAGACCATATATTTCTTCTTCCTTCTTCACAGTTTCTAATCACAAATGTGCATGTTTGATTGATGTCTGTCTACTTTGGAGGATAGTAAACCCAAGAGAAGGGAGGAGCTTGTCTTTTGTTCTCTTAGTTTAGAGCCTGACACAGACTGGGGCCTCAGTCAATACACATGAGACGATTAAAGAACTTTAAGGAAAATAATGAAATTCTCTGAGATATTGAGGATTATTTGATTTCAGTTCAGAATATTTTGTGTTAGGCTCTGCTTGTTTAGTTTATGACCCTCAAGAAGGTGTTCCCTATATATTTCCATTCCTTCTATTTTTCTACCTGTGTGGAAAATGGAGGTCGTTGGAGGAATGAACATGCTGGGCTCTCTGTATTTCTTTAGTTTCTTGCATAAAAGGAAGGATAGAACCCTGGAGGCAGACAATCTCGGTTCAAATTCCAAGTTGACCCCTTACCAACTGTGTGACCCTGAGTCACTTGCTTAACTTCATTATTCCTCACTTTCTTCACCTGTAAAGTGAGGATACGAACACTTGTGTTAAATGTATGGTATATATGGACAGGGACTGACACAGTGCTGGTGTTAGTCAAGTTTCCATATTTGTTTCACAAATATTTTTTATGTGCCCACAAATGGGATCAGGCACTGGGGGTACAGCAGTAAGGGAGTCAGCCTAATCCTATGTTTGGGGGGCTCACATCCTGCTTGGGGAGACAGGTGGTAAAGACAAGGCCGGGTGAGGGTATAGATATTAATGATGAGGGGGAAAATGCAGAGCATTTTAGCTGTGGGGGTCAGAGATAGCCTTCCTGGCAAGCTGAATGGAAGTAGTTAAGAAGGAGATACCCGAGAAGGAGAGGAGAAGTGAGTTGGGGGAAATCGGAGGGGGAGATGAACCATGAGAAACTGTGGACTCTGAGAAACGAGCTGAGGGTTTTAGAGGGGAGAGGGGTGGGGGGTTGGGTGAGCCTGGTGGTGGGTATTAAGGAGGACACGTATTGCATGGAGCACTGGGTGTGGTACATAAGCAATGAATCTTGGAACACTGAAAAAATTAAATTAAGAAAAAAAAAAAAGAAGAAGAAGAAGGAGATATCCGAATAAAACAAGTATCCACAGATGTTGGTTTTTCTCCTGTTTTATTCCACCACAGAGGGAGAATTTCCCCTGCACCTGGTCTCTAGGGAGAATGTGTCACCCCTACTTATTTCTGTCTGGACAGGAGCAGTGCCAACAGAAATAGGAGGTGGGAATCAGGGGGTTCTGGGCTTTTATAGGCACAGATTGTTTCACTCAGCTGGGGGTCAAATGTCAAGGTCTTGGGCTTGTTTTCCAAACTTCATAATAGTTGATATGCAACCTAGATTAGGCACAGAGAAATGTTGCTGTGTAATGGAACTTCTGCTCTGAGAACAGTAAGTAAAAATAAAACTACAAGAAATCCCATATCTTTCAGTTGGGTCTGAGGTAGGAGTTGGCAGATTTCTTTTGCCTTTGCAAACAATAAAATTGGAAAGACTTAAAATCTTCATGCTCAGTAATTTCTTCCCAGGAGACCCCACACACTTTCTCCTGTCTGGTCAAAGGAGCAAAGAACTTTGTCACTCACAAAGAACCCGGATATATTTTGTAACACCTATAAACCCAAGTAAAAGGACTTACCCCCATCTCAAGAATCCCTCTCCAGACATATAGCTTGTAGCAATGAGGAGGTGGATCCTTGTTATATGAGAGGTAAATTTCACTGCCTGGGGTTACCAAGAATTGTCAACCTATAAATAAAATATTTTAGTCAGATAAACAGCTGAACCTCAAGCAGTTGAGAGGTTAGAGAGGGTACTGATACATTAAGATTTAAGAAGCTAAGAATTTTCAGAAACATTTGATTGCTCACCACATGACAAGTTCTTAGAGTTTCTAAGCTCCGGCAGAGCCACAGCTGGGGAGCATACACCCAAGAGCCAACCCTCTCAAAGTGCTGAAGAGGGGAATTTGAAAGTCGATATGCATCTAATTCCTGAGGCAAATTCCTTCGCAAGGAAGTCAGACTCTTCTCTCAGACATCTAAAAGTATCAAACAAAACCAGTTAAGTGTCCACGTATCTTTGAGTCCAGATCA
This sequence comes from Lontra canadensis, assembly GCF_010015895.1. Taxonomy (NCBI): domain Eukaryota; kingdom Metazoa; phylum Chordata; class Mammalia; order Carnivora; family Mustelidae; genus Lontra; species Lontra canadensis. The sequence continues at coordinate 7,870,674 of NW_022631007.1, read as the reverse complement.
AAGTGAAGAACTTTAATCCAAAAATAACATATCAATAAAATAAAGGTATAGATGACAGAAGTTTAGTCGTTCCCATTTCCTCTTTTTAGCCAGCATCTATGGGGGTCTCCTTTGTACAGGACACTCTTCCAGATGCTATCGAAGAAGAAAATGATGAATTTGACCAACTCTTGGGCCTGGAGAGCTTTCCCTTGGGGGTTGCACGCTATGGAGCAGAGCATAGAGAAAGACAAGTGACTGATTTCTTGTGTGTGAGTAATGGCCTTTGGCGAAAAGCGGGACAGAGTCACTGTGTTGGTCTGGCTGAGCCCAGCCTATTAATGTAGGATCATGCCACTTGAGCAGCTGCTGAGGTTCCCTTCAACTCCACACTTTGGGAACGTCACAGATGGCTCCTCTGAGACTCAGCCAATTGCCTGGATCTCCCAATATGCTCCCAATGACCAAGCGTCCCCTCTTGGAGTGCGGTCATTTGGATCCCAACTAGCTTTTTCCTAGGTTTTAATAACAAAAGACCTCATCTTAAGAACTCTATCCCTTCATTTTGAACGTTTGAGTCTCTTCTCTTCATTTCAAGGGGAAACGACTAGTAACCCTAAGTAGAGAATGATGAACTGGATCTTAAGGCACAAGAAACATGCTGCAGCCGATTCCAGAGTCCCTAAGATGTTTCCCGACTGATTTACATCAGTCACATCTGTGTTAGAGCAATGGAACAAAAACCAAACAAATTACATAGTCTAGCATCAAAGCTTTCATTGGACAGCCATTTTAATGCATTTAGTACACTTCAATGTATGCTTAATGCATGGCTATCAGAATTCATCCGAATTGAGAAATTAGAAAAAGAAGCTCTCAGAAGACAAATGAAGAATATCTGTGCTAATTTACACAGAGACTCTTTTCAGGAAGATATAAGACCTAGAAGGACTATGGCTACTTCTCTTGGGAGGAGCCAGGGGCCTGGAAAGTGGGGTGGGCATCTGGAGGCTTCTCCTGTCCTCACCTTTGAACTTTCTGGATTTTATACCCTGTGGATGCATTACCTACTCAACATGAAGTAATTTTTTTTATTACATATTAAGTAATTTTTAAATTACATATGCTTATTTATTTTTGTCATGAAGTCACTCCTTCTGACACTTTTCCCCTCAGAAATTCTCTCAAGGCCTGAGGAAAATGATGAATTGAACTTTTTCTGACAGGAAAGACAAGGTCTGAAAATTCTGCCTAACGGATAGAAGGAAGAGTCCTGGCAAAAGCCGAGGCGCTGACAGATGAAGACATGTGTGTCTGACAGAATCTGGACTTTTCACCAAAACTGAGTTAGAACAAGAAGCAAAATGTGTTTGGAATTGTATCTGCCTTCTTATTGTCAATCTAGTCAACCTATCAATGTCCTTGTTCATCATGGCATCCACTTTCCAGCCTCATTCAACTCACTGTGGAGCCTTTTTCATTTCTTCTGAACCGACACAAAAGTCAAGAGTCAGCATGGGCTTTGGCACTTGTTGCTGGCTGCGTACAGTTTTCACCACAGGATGGTTTCCTGTGCCGCGGCATGACCTGTGAAGGCCTCTGTGTCAGGAAATTGCGAGATCGAGCTATGCAACTGCAATTATTGGAAGGGATTAGCGACCGAACAGCCCACTGGGCACATGGAGGCAGGGAGGGGTGCTCTCATCAGGCTGTTTGACAGAAGGGTGCCAAGGTTTGTGGATTAGGTCACAGCCAAGAAGCTCTTTCTGTGGTGCCCTTTGAGCTTATTGGAAGGCAAGCCACATACACGACCAATGATAAGCTCCAAACTGGAACATGCTGCTCTGACCCAAAAGGAATAGCAAGGGGCTGGATCCAGAGTTTGTCATTACATCATTCACTGTAGGATTTAAAAAAAAAAAAAAAAGAAAAAAAAGTCTTTTCTGGGAAGGGTTCATGAGTGTTGCTGCCTAACGGGTGAGACGTGTGTTGTGTGGGGAGCCGGGCAGTAGTTTACGTAACAGATACCAGTCCTTCTGTTCCGTCTTTCCTCAAATCTCGATTTTTAAAATAGCTAATGGCACAGCGGCCTCCTGGAGACAGGAAAAGCTGGCAAGGAGCGAAAACGGGGTACTATGGGCAGGGATCTGAGGGAGCCACAGTGTCTCACAGAAGTGTCATATCGTGTGGGGTTTAGAGGCCTTGGAGCGGACTTCTGGCTAAAGAGGTTAGGGAAGGTTCCACGAAGAGGGGCGTGCATTGTTTCCCTTGTGGAATAAAGCCCCAAATCAGTGAAGTGCAAGCAGGCCAAGCCAGAAATCATCTCTAGGGCCAAGACCACACGCATTTCCCACATCCCCTTTCACTTGGTAAAAGGTTGTTGCAGTCACCACTTTCCACTAGGCAGTCGGAGCCACTGGGACCAGATGGTATCTCTAAAAATGTGGCCTGCAGCCACGATTGGAGAGTCAAAATGTGTGACTTGCCTTCTCTTTCAGAATAAGAATAGATAATGTACGATAGTGCTGGGGAGGCCTGGCTCGCAGAGGAAAGAAGCTGGTTGGTGGAATTTTGTGTCTGAGCTTATTCCTTTGTGTCCTCATTTATTCATCCCGCCCTCCTGTGAGAAAGGAAGCCTCAGGAGGGCCAGCGCATGGGCTGTGGGACTCAGGGCTGCCCCCGAGCCCCTTGATTTGCGTCTGGCACAGCGCAAACCTACAGTGCATTTTCCTCGAATGAATGAGGGGCTTTCTCATAATACAGTGTTTGTGATCAGTGATCAACACAGCTGCTGGTGCTCTGCAGTCTTCAAGTCTGCTCTTTCTGAATATCCCAACAGAGGACATTTTTTTAAAGACTTTATTTACTTGACAGACAGAGATCACAAGGCAGAGAGGCATGCAGAGAGAGACTGGGAAGGGAAGCAGACTCCCCGCTGAGCAGAGCACCCAATGTGGGGCTCGATCTCAGGACCCTGGGATCATGACCAGAACGGAAGGCAGAGGCTTAACCCACTGAGCCACCCAAGCGCCCCAACAGAGGACAAGTCTCAATTACAGTCCTCCTCAGCCTGGATTGCACTCCAGACTGCTTAGAGCTCAAGGACAAGAATTCCTCCCAGCTCCTGATAGTCTACCTTCACAGTCTGACTTAACATCCAGCCTCTTTGACTAGGCTTTGGGGACAATGTTGCCCTCCCAAACATATTTTATTAATCCCTTTTAGCTCCGGGAGTTAAGCCAAAAATTCCAGGAGGAGGTTGAGTCCTCTTCGCTGGTCCAGGTTGACGTTTGAGCGCACATCGCCCCCTAGTGCCCACCGCGCACTTGACAACGTCATTCTCAACATCTGCTAAAGTCCTGCAGAATGAAGTCTTCTAACCGCTCAACATTAGCATCTCCGCGTTCCTGGCAACGGAGAGCAAACATGCCAGTTCGCCGAGAATACGCCAGAATGTTGTAAAGATGGTACTAACTACCCAACCCAGAGCTTTGAAAATTAAAAAATAATAATAAAATAAAATCAGCCTTGCCGGAATCCAAAGTCAAGAGCCCATAAATAGAAGATTTCTTCGTTGTAATGGGGTTCGACATTTTCCATAAACTAAACCTTGAACTATGAAGCAGGATCATGAGGATGTATCCCCAGCTTTTTCATGTTCAAGGCTTTGCCTTTTGAATTCCCTTTCATGTCCTTTTTTGTTTTGTTCATTCACGCGCGCGCGCACGCACCCCCCCCCACAAACACACACACACACAAACACACACATACACAAACACAGATGCAGAAATAAACCCATGGGATGGGTTGCACTCTCAGTCCCCATGTAAGACTGCTTGTCTTGCTCATGTGCCTTCTCATGGACAGAGAGGGACCTTGGGTCTCTAACCCTGACGCATCCCCTCCTCTCCATCCCGTTAAGCAGGTGCAAGGTGGGTTTCTGGCACAGCCCGACAAGCAAGCACCTGAAGCTAAAAATTCTCACAGTCATTTGCCCAAGTATGGCCCTGGTTGAGACTTGTGGACCAAAACCTCTGTTCTGTTTTTTTGTTTGTTTGTTTGTTTTTGTTTTTGTGTTTTGAGAGACTAGAACAAAGACACTTTTACCATCGACATTATAAAAATCATCATCTGAACACTCAAGTATGTGTCACAGCAAATATAAATAAAGAAGAAAGCCATGCTTTGCATTGAAGGAGCATGCTTTTTATGGGTGCCCCTCATACAGGTGCAAAAGCTGCAATTAGGCTCTCTACAGGAGGTCCCATATGCTACATGAACAATGCCTCCAAAGGTGTGCAGTGCACAACATGAACATCTCTGTGAAGCAGCCCCGATAAAATATCTTATTGACAAAAGAGCATCACTGCTCAGACTATACCTTAAAACCCCATTTTGGTCACTACTCAGCAAATTTGAGAAGTCAGGCTTGGCTTTCCTTTGTCCCCTTCTGAATTTCCATTCTGGCAGTACTCTGCCTCCTCCCTGCCCCCCTTGACGCCTTCCCCACCTTTGTGCTTTGAGGTACACCCTGCTCTTATGGGGCGTAATCCCTTAGTTCGGAGGAAGAAAGCTTTTCTGGCAAGCTCAGGGGCCACGTTACCCACCAGCAGGTAAGGGAGATGTGGAGATGGCACATCTCTGATATTCCTTTAAGTGCACTTCCTATGACTGTCTTTGTTATCTCTGTGACAAGAGGCCTCTCTCATCCCAAACTCACTGACCAAAGGACACTGGCCCCTTAGCTTTGTAAATCTGACCTTTGTCTCGAGAGCCTGCAGCGGGCAGCACTAAGCCAATCTGTGAAACTGGCCTAGGGGGATCAGGACTTGCTCGGAGCTAAATTCTTCTGGTACATTTTTTCCGATCTCTCTTTAAAGTAAATTGAAGTAAAGGGCTGGGCTTTCGGGCAATCGGGGTCACAGTTTTATCCTGTAAAAGAGACAAGATTACAAACCTAACAGCATCTCAGTCATCTCGAGGCCAGTTTCTAAGGTGTAGGATGCTTAGCTGCGTTGATTAGGTAGGTAGGTTGATTAGCATTTCAAAGTGATTCCCAGAGACATTTTCCTTTTCCTGAGGCTGGAAATGGGTCTCCAGGTGGAGAACCCAAGAGAGGTCTAAATGTAACTGCCATCACTCGAGCCAGTCCTTCAGCCTGTTCTAATTGAACCCCTCACACCACCCAGAAGGTTTGCTCCACTCCCCATGCTGTTAAATTCAGGGCACCATGTCTGGCTCTCCCCATCCTGGAGCTCTTTGCAGGATCTGCCTTCTCGGAAGTGGCATGTTCTCTCCAGAAACAATCTCTTTCCTTGGCACTTTTCCTGGGTTTCTTATCACAGCTCTGCGTCTCCCTCCATAGATCCTATAAGGGCTCCCCTGACCTGGTCCTTTTCTGGGTCTCAGCCACATTCATCCCACAACCTACTTGACATCTCTGTGACACTATCACAGGTATTTCCAATCCTTTGTGAGTGACCCCTAATCTTGTGTTCACCTCAAACAACCTGGTAGCAAAACTGCTTCTCCCACACTGGGTTACTCAGAACCTGGAGCCTTTCTTGCTCATGCCCCTCCCTCATCAACCTTTAAGTCACTTCTAAGAAAATGGCAACCCACTGACTTTGTCCCATAGCAGGTCACCACGGTGGTCCTTCCAGCTCTCTGTCTGTCACAACAGCTCTCTGTCTCCCCATCTCCATCTTCATCCCTTTCCACACCATTCTCCACACTGCGACCAGGGGACTGTCCCTGCCCTACTTAGAGTGTACCCCCTGCTCTCAGGAGAGAATCCAGAATTCCACAGGTTCTGAAATTCTCTCCTCAATGCAAACCATTCCCCCTTCCTTCGGTCGAAACCCATGCACTCTAGCTTCCTGTCAGTCCATCAAAGTCTAGAAATTTCCTGCCTCAGACACTGCAAACCTGTTCTTGCCTTTCCCTGGCATGCTTTCATACCCACTGCCACGTTTGTGGCCAGCTCCAGGTCAAGACATCAGCCCTCAGTTATTTTCTCCAGGAACCCCCTTCCCTGGTCCACAAGCTAGGGTAAGATCCCTCTGCTATATGCTTCTCGTTCATAGCGCCCCTCATCACTGTAACCAAAATAAATATTTAGTTCTCTGAAACTACCACTGCCTTCCAAGGAAGGTGGAAGCCAGGAAGTCAAAGGACCTCGTGACTCTTGAACATCTTAAGGAATCTGCCTGTGAATGTTTACGGGAGAAGTAAAATGCTCTACCAAGTACAGTGGTAAGAAGTAACAACAACAACTGGATTTTTCTGAGCAAGCCCAGAAGTTTGAGCAAAGGTGGGCAGTGAGTGGGTGCTGTGGGCCCAAATGGAGTCACTGGAAGTCTTTTGGAAGAACGGAGCTACATCGACGATAAAACATTGTGTTTCCCTGGGACTCTATGAACAGATGCACCTATCTTCATGAAACACTTGTCCTTGCATAACTCAACCCCTACTGAAGGTGAGCTCATGACGAATTTCTCTTTCAAGTAACAAGGACACACATGGCAAGGGAGCGGTGGACACGATTGAGATAGAATCGCGTGAGAGAGAGTCACCACACCCAAACCCCCACCTGCATGTGTCTGCGCTCAGATTCCAGGAGGCAGCAGAGCACAAGAAGGAAGTGAGAGGACAGACGGGGATCATACAGAGGCCATGGGGTGGCGGGGGTGGGAGCGGAGTGGGGAAGGAGGCCGATAGGCACGCTCCTTATGGTCCTCCTCTTTTCTCACAATAAGGTGGCCCAAAGCTAATAAGAAAAGCCTGAAGTATCACTTTAAAAATTCCCCAAGATCAATTGTTAGCTGGTAACCCATTCAATGTTTCCAAAGATGTGCCATTAAGGAACACTTATAGCTAATCTGTGTATTCCTGGTCATATGTGAGTGGGACTAAATCCTCAGCCAGGACAGAGACCAATACAGCCAACATCTCTGTGGTGAGGCCCAGTCAGGTGTCAGTTCCTCAAGTCCTGCAGCTACCCCACTGGCCTATGCACCGTAGTTTTTAATCAGTTTTTTGGAAATTCCCCAGAACAGTAGCAAGGATTTTTTTAACTAAGAAAAAAAAATTCATTCTAGTCAATTAAGTAAAGGAAGTTAAAAGGAAGTTATGCCTTTGAATGGGGTCACGAACTTTTTTTGTCAAGGCCAGGCGGTAGATCAGTCAGGCTTTGTGGCCAACTATCCCTGCCTCATATTCTTATTTTTTCTTTCTTATTTTTACAACCCTTTTGCAATGTAAAAACCATTCTTATCTTGAGCACCATACAAAACCAGGTCAACAACAGACTTGACCATCAACTGTCATTTGCTGACCCTTACTTTAGTTAAAGAGAAAGAGTAACAAGAGTACCAGACGACACTCTCTGTGCCCTCATTGTGTGCTTTAGGAGGAGGCATCAGACACTGGGGCTGAGGTCAGGCCAAGTTTCATAACCAAGAACATGCAGTGCTCAGCATCCAACTTGGCCACCTGACTCCAGAGCTAGGTTCTTCATCTCTGTGCCACCCAGAACTTACAACCCTCCTCTCTTTGCGGGATGTGGTCCTACAGACCTGAAAGGGCGGTCCTATGGGACACTCACCACTGCCAAAGCACATGTAACGGTTTCACATGTGAGCAACCACCCAAAGGACCCTTGAGAACCGAGAGGGAAGTACTCAAAATCCATGCTCCTCTTCCAGCGGGTCCATGGGTCTTTCTCCATATCTGTAAAGCTGCTCATGTTTATTTTTAATGCCTATAGAATCCAGAGAAAACTCTCCTTCTAGATTTGGTTGGGAGTAAAGGATGGAATGTGGAGAGACAATGTTTATTCTGTTTCTATTGTGTGCCAGGCACAGTTGCAAGTGTAGGGTCTCCCCTGAGAGGTCAGGGTCTCCAGCTCTGAGCGTAGAGTCCACAGGAGTGTAGGGTCTACACTGAGTGCAGAGTCTATATGTGAGTGCAGGGTCTACCATGTTGATGAGAGAGTAGAAGGCCAGCTGAGGACAAAGCACAAGCTGACACATTCCTCAGGCTCTCCTGGCTGCCCTGAAATTAAGGGAAGGAAAAACAGATGGTTAACTCACAGAGATCACAGTCCTGCAGGCGGGGAGTCTCCATTGGTTTAGAAATGTCTTAGTGGTTCACAAGGAAAAAAGCATTCTTATGGATCTCTGGAAGTTAGGTTATTGATAGACCCATAGCCTCAATTTTCTGGAGCCCAAACATCACCCCCCCTTCCATAACGATGTGGGAAACAAAGATAGAAGGAAATGTAGATAAAATTAAATGTCCTTATAACCTGCAGCCCATTGACAAATGCTTGAGGCAGGCAGAATGTAACATTCCTCCAGGAAACTCCCAAATGTCTTAACGTTAATTCCTTACTAGAAGGATTAAAACAACCTGAGCTTGACAACAGCCAGGCCTCTAGGATCCAGAGAGTTTTTGTTATCACATCAAAGTCCTTTTGGACAACTCCCTTTTTCCTTGCCTCCCCCAACTCCCAAGTATATCATCAGTCGCCCCTCACCCTGTTGAGGCAGCTCTTTCGGCCCATGGATCCTGTCTCCGTGTTTTAATGAAATCACCTTTTGCCCCAAAGACGTCTTAACAATTCTTTCTTGGCCTCCGGCTCCGGACCTCACCAACGTTCCAAAACCTACATCACTGGGAGTTCAGGGTCTCCATCTCTGAGTGCACGGTCTGCAGCTGAGAGATGTTTGGATCACCACAACTGTTATCACGGTAGTCAAATGCAGACAATAGACAAGTGAACCAATAATGTATTTCAGGTGCTGAGAAGTGCCAGGAGAAGAAAGGCCACATGAGCGAGAGGATCCGGTAAAGTAGTTGTTAGGAACCTTGGAGAGAGCAGATCTTGATGACAACAGAGAGCATCTGAAGATGAGGGGCTAGAGCAGCAGGAGTAGCTCTGTTTGTTGGTCCTTCCCACTCCCACTCTGCCATGCAACCCCCCTCCCCGCCCGACACACACACACAGGGACTGAGAACCATGTTCTGCAGGCAGATGAGGCTGCTCTTCTTCCTCTCACACTGCAGCGGAATGTGTGGGCCTCAGCAGATGGGAGCTTTGGCATCACACATGCCCTTGAACACATGAGAGGTGTGCCCATGAGTGGTTTTCTCTGACACCCACCCATCCCCATTCTCCCGTGCTCAGCTATGGCTGCGAGGCTAAAAGTACCTGCCCCCTTCCAGGCCTTTCATTGCTGTGCATCAGAGTTTCTGAATGAAATCTTTGCCCTTTAAAACAATTGGTAGATTGGCTTCTCTTTTCGTGATTTAGTTCCAACTGCTACACACCTTGAACACACAGTCCTGAGGATGGAACATATTTATTGGAGGGAGTGTGGCAGTGCTGGGGCAGGGCAAGCATGGTGAGGGAGGGGAGGATGGGAGCCAGAGGTTATCCACAGGCAAACCAGGAAGGGCCTCATTAGGTACCCCGACAAGTCTGCATTCTGTTCTGGAAGCTCTGGGAAGGCGCTGGGAGTTTAAGGTGGGGGAAGGGAATTAAACAGGAAAGAGGAGAAATGGGCAGGACCAGACTGAAGAAACAGAAAGAAGTAAGGAAGGGTAAATAATAATAATATAATAATGATAATAAAACTTAGAATAACATGCTTTGGTGAAGAGAAAGAATGGCTAAGAGGTAATCTGGTAACTGAAACGTCCCCCAATGATAGGTCCGTGATCAAAGGAGCGAGACTGATACAAAGCAAAGGTCAAGCAAAGCTTTATTTCGTGCCAAGCATCGAGAATCAAACCGACCGTTCAGGGCTGCCTCTTACAGAGAGGGCGACCCCTCCTAGCCTCACAGACTAACTTTTATAGAGTAAAGGCCCTGTGATTGAGCCTGGCCACACACAGGTGGCCAATGAGATTGCAACACACAGAGAAAGCTGCACAGTCATGCTAGGTCACACACGGGTGGCCAATTGAATTACAGTTCACTCCATAGTAGCTATTTGAACTAGCCTATCACCTTGGTCAGAATTGGCGCCCAAAAGGCGGGGCCCACACTCCTTAGTAGCTAGGGAGACAGTATGTGCACTTTACTGATTGGATGTCTCCACCTGACCCGACTCATCCCTGCATTAGGGCTGTTATCTCCACCTGGCCTGACCCGCCCTTGTATTTACTCTGTTATCAGGGACTGGTCGACCATATTTTACTGGTTTCCCGGACTTGCTTTTAAGTAAGTTCCCCTGGGGGAGGGGGGCAGGGTCAGTTGAAGTTTTACTGCATAAACAACAAAATCACTGTTTAACTGGATGGAATCACTCTGGCTAAACTATTAGTTAACACGTCTAGGGCTCTTTGATTTCTTATTTTTGCCAGATGTTTTCCACCTGTTCTGTGGACAGAGGAGGACTGGCTTTAAGTTATAGAAGACCTCAGTTACATAAGGGAAAAAAAAAATCCTTGGCTGCAGAGAGAGGTTAAATAACATGTTTTCTTGAGAATCTATAAGGATAAGACAGACAAGTAATGATTTTTGGATGGATGAAATCTAGTATAAGATGCCTGGGTGTCTCAGTCGGTTAAGTATCTGGCTCTTGATTTCAGCTCAGGTCAGGATCTCAGGGTCATGGTCTCAGGGTTGTGGGATGGAAACCCCTGTTGGGGCTCTGTGTTCAGGGGGAATCTGCTTCTCTCCCTCTGCTCCTCCTCCTGCTCATGCTCTGTCCCTAAAACAAATAAATAAATAAATCATAAAAACAGCAAGCAAAAGAACTGAAAGACAGTGTTTGAGTGTCCCTAGCATTTGGATCCCCATGATTCTTGGTTATTTGGCCTCATGTGTATACCTGGTCCATGAAAAGTGGGACTTGATCCTAATGCTTTATGTTGCTTAATCTTTGTGCATTCAGAAAGTCTAGATATCTGGAAGGGCAGAATACACAATTGGCACATTAAGGAAACAGATAATCTGGAAATAAAGTACCTCGTATAACGTTGTCATGAGTACATTATAAGCTATATCAACAAGGATAAGAAGTTACCAGTCATTATGTATTATAAATTACTTACTGAACATGCACTAGGTCTGTGACAAGAGCCTACGTAATGGCCACATAGGCAGGGAATGACGAAGGGAACAAGGCTGCCACAGAGGCCTCTGTGACTCAGCCTTCCCGCTGACAGGCACCCGGCCAGCAGGGTCAACTTTTCAACCCCAAGCTAATCACAATGATATCTTGGGAACAGGGTAAGAAACATGACCTCCAGCACCCCTCATCTGTCAGCTCTGGGTTCAGAAGGAGACTGGCCCATGTGAATCAGGCCACCAGCCCATGCATCTGTCACCTGGAGCTGAGAGGGGTGGGGCCTGAGGAAGAGACAGTTTCTGCCCTCAAGCTGGAAGCCAGGAGAGCAAACCTAAAATTGGGTCCCCTTTTCCTGGGGCCAAACATTTCAGGAGACCCCGATAGGGGAAGGTGGACTGAGAAGCAAGCAGGGAGCAGGCCAAAGCAGAGGTGGGCAGGGGTGAGACCTCGGGGACAGGCCCCACCCTTGCTGGCTGCCCCACAGAATGGTCAGAGGCTATTTTACGTCACCCTTTGGGAGACCTTGGGCAAAGTACTTGACCTCTATGAGTCTCAATATCTCACCTTTGAAACTGGAATCCTGGAGTCTTCATTATCCAGGAGTAACTAGCCCAGGGGGCAGATAACTTGAAGTGAGTCTATAAATAGCAACTAAGGTGTCACAGTAAATAATTTAGTAACGAGTGTGATTCTAACCTTATCTTTAAAAAGGAAACTGAAAAAGAAGAAAAAACAAGCAAAGGAAAAAAGAGACAAACTGAGAAACAGACTCTTAACTCTAGAGCACAAACTGGTGGTTACCAGAGGGAAGGAGGGGAGGGGAATGGGGGAAATATCGTGGTAAGCCCTGAGGACTGTAGAGAATAGAATAGTCAAATCATTATATTGAACACCTCAAACGAATGTAACACTGCATGTTAATTATACTGGAATTGAAATAAAAATAAAAATAAATTATTGGTAGGTTAAAAAAAGAAGCTAAAAATTATGCATATAAATTACTTTGTTTTAGAGTTAATGGTTATCAATCCAACTATGTGCTAATTTCTAGAACAGCAAATGACTCAAATGTGATTACAGGGTTGTTGGCGTGTTTTCCTGACAACATTCTCCGTGCTGGAGGGCTCTGCCAGTTTTCCTGAGGGTTTCTCCTCACATTTTGCTAGGCAAAGAATTCTTTCCCCATGATGTGTCATCCAGTTGTCAATACATCCCTTTCAAGAACAGATATGGAATGAACAAATCTAATTGTTGTTTTTCACTTTAATGTCAGCTTTCTATACCTTTCTTAAAAAATTCTACAGATCATTTCCATTTCTGGTAGGATGGTAGGTCAGACACCCCGAAAAGTCTTCTCTTTATACAAAATATTTAGAATATGGGAAGAAGAGAGAGAGGTTTAAAAACTTAGTGGGTGAGGGGGAGAGCTGAAGCAGGGACCCCTGTAGAAAGCGTCACTCTCAATGAGAGCAGGGCTTGGAAAAAACTCTCAGGGGCAAAGTGACCTATGTAGGTGTCCGCCACAGTTTGGGTCGTGGGGAGATGGGAGATGTGCAGAAGCATGTTTTCATGCATGTCTTTTCTGTTGTTTCTGGACACACACACACACGCACGCACGCACGCACATACTTTTTTAAATGAGTTCACAGTGTTCTGTGACTTTTTTCCCCTCTTAAATTGTCTTAGATATTTTTCAATGTGTGTTCTATACACATATCTCATTTCTAGAAGTCTGCATGAGGGACACCTGGGTGGCTCAGTCAGTTAAGCATTTGACTTTTGGTTTCATCTCCTGTCCTGATCCCAGGGTCGTGAGATCCAGCCCTACATGGGGGTCTATGTTGAGGGCTGAGTGTGGAGTCTGCCTGAGATTTTATCTCTCCCTCTCCCTCCGCCCCTCCCTACCTGCTCAAGGGCACTCTCTTTTTTTTTTCTTTTAAAGATTGTATTTATTTATTTATTTGTCAAAGAGAGAGAGCAAGGACTCCCTCCCCGATGTGGGACTCGATCCCAGGACCCTGGGATCATGACTGGAGCCAAAGGCAGACACTCCACCGACTGAGCCGCCCAGGTGCCCTAGAAATTACTGCTTTCTAATGTACTCAATATTTATCCATTATATTTATGTTCTGCGTCTGTCCATGAGTGCGGAAGCCTTTGTGGGGCAGGGGATCTGTGTTGGGTTTGTTCACTGATTTGTCCCATTTGCTTAGAACAGAGCCTACACAACAGATTCAGTAGATTCTCGGTACGTATCTGCTGAAGGAATCGACTTAATCAGTGAACACCCTTGCACAAAACTGCAAGATCAAAGACGCCTAAAGGATGACGGTCACTGGATTAGCGACTGTATGGAAAACAACCTCCATGGGCAAGACAACTCCCTATCATTTCATTCATGATCATTTATGGCTGATCCATTAACAAATGACTGTTAGAATTGCTACTCGGAATTTTTCCTGGAAGCTTTTATTATTGCTATGCCCTAGAGAAGATGCAAAACTCCAAAAGAATCACATGTGTCTTCATACTTTCCCGTCACCCTAATCCATGTCCTTCCCTCGGATGAACAGTCCTCTTTCCTCTGGGGAAGGAATGTGGAGAGAGCAAGGGCTTGACCACTTCCTACTGTCTGGCTCTGAGTTGAGCCTATGGGCAGAGTCGAGCATTTTAGGGAGATGAATGCCAAGGTTCATATTGATGGTGGACTAAAATCGGGATCCCATTAAATTAATAATGTTTATTTTCAGTGAGTACTGTTCTCAGTGAAATGTGGAATGTGATATTAGATCGGGGAAATGACCACCTAATGGTAACATTAGACAGGAAGAATTATTTGTGAGGAAGTCACTTGAAGCTAGAGGGATGTGCACAAGCCAAACCTCTGGAGGGGACCGACTCTCACCTCCCATGCTTTTTCCTAAGACCTCAGGATCCCCTCCCAATTTCACATCCAATAACATCCCCTCCAAAGGTAACATCCCATGAACAACAGAATGAGTGACCAGATGTTCCATTTTAAAGAATGTGCTCTCTTTTCTATTATCGTTATTATCTTATCTCAGGTGATTTTCGGAAGAACAATAACCAGCCCCTACTTTTCTAAAAGAGGGTAACTCCCTATGAAAGCAAGACTTGACATGGACCTGTTCAAGGCCTACCTACCATCCTTTGACTGACGAGGAATACTGTGTTGGGGCTTCCCTCCCAGAAGACATGGTTGTGAGCATCAAAACTGATTGCCCAGTGGGAAGAGCAACTCACTGGTTACTGGACTGCTGGGACTTCTTCTTCCTGTGCCTAAACTTTCAGGGTTGCCAGTCACCCACAGGATGGATGCAAAGGCCCAAGAGTGGTTTCCAAGCCTCTCTGAAGTGTGGCCCCTTCCTTGCTAACTGACCTCCACCCCAGCTCCTCCCTGCTCCCTAGGTTCCAATCACACTCTGCCATCCCTTCGAGCTGGTGGAAGCCGTGCACTTGTGTTTGCGTGCAGGCCCAGCCCTAACACTGGCAGGGCCAAGATGTGAATAAAAATGAAAGCCTGCAGACTGCATGTATCTGTATTAAAAAGTGATAAATCACACTAGCAGATTGTTAAAATATGCTCTCTCCTTCTGCCTTGTCAAATATACCTTTATAATAGCCAAAGGAAAAAATACATGTAAATCTGCAATTTTTGGCAAAATATCAAAGTGAAATGAATTTAATCACTATTGCTTTATGGTTGGGTATTCTGTTGATGGGTCAGGCTGTTTGGATGAGTCATAAAATAGAGATACACATAATCCTAAGTTATTGTATCTTTATACCAGAATGTTTTCCCTTACCTTCATTCAGTAACTAAGTATTTATAATAACAACGATTTAACAAATGCTTTGTGGTCTATTGGTAAGAATGGTCTAAAGAATTGAAAATGAAATGTCACAGTATTTAAGCTATACAAAATTTGAATATATTTCATCAAAAGAACGAAATACAGGAATTGTAAAAGTGAAAAAATTTTGAAGTACTTTTCACATGTTCAAAAGGTAATTTTCTCAGAAAAAAAAACTGCAAAATTATCTGCAAAATTAAAAGAAAAATCAAATTATAATTAACAAATATCCACATTTTAAATAAAAATTATTTTAAATATAGGTGAAAGTGTTTTCATGTAGTGAAATTTTTTTGTCAAATATGTTAAGAGGGTAAAAGCACTCACAAGTCTACTGTTTGATGTCCATTCCTTGCCAAAGGAAAGCATCAACAGGCTATTTCAGGCCCATTATGTCTAGAAGGACACGTAAACAAATCTAAGAGGAATATGAATTGTGCAATCTTGAAAACATTGCTCAGCTACTTCCTGTAATGGTTGCCAATGCCTCGCTGACACATGAGCCCCCTGGAATGACTCATTAGAACCCAAGGAGAAGCAAGACAGTGGATGCTTGCCACTCCTGACTGGAAGGGAGACCTTATTATACAAGAATATTCTGGATTCGTGTTGAGAAAGATGGAACAAGTCAATCTGTCTTTTCTCTTGCCCAAGTGTTTCTGCCACACAAACCCTCCTTCTTTACACACTGAAGCAATCAGCCCCCACACCTCTATGACAGAAGCAGCAATCTCCTGTGTCAGGGCTGAGGACACACCACTTCTCTGGGGCCTGAGTGGGTTAGTGAGCTCACGTGGCAGAAACATAGGCTCCCAGGCTCAGCTCCGGCTCGCTGTGTGCTTTAGCTGACTTATTTTTGTGTGTTTGTGGCATGTGGGACCCTAACGTGCAGGGCCCAGAGATCCCTCCTGCTCAGATGGGAGGATGCCCCTGGTACACGGGACACTGGTGTGATGACTGAGGATTTACCGCCCTGCCTCAGACCTCCTCTGCCAAGGAGGGCCTGTCCCTGGGACCTGCCCTTACAACAGGGCTCATCGCGCGGCCCTGAAAGGCCTTGTTTGTACATGTGCTCGCACTCAGCTGCTGGAGGGCCTGTAGCTTACAAACAAGATTGACTTGTACTTCGCTCAGCTGTAATTTGAAGGTAATAGGTGATTGATTTGACCAATACAAACATGTATTGAGTATGTTTTTCCAACTATTCCTGCCCTCCTGTTTCTGTGCCCTGGAAGAAAGCCGCCATGCTCTCGGGGACGCCGCCATCCTCGCGGTTCGCACTCCCGGCCTGCAGAACCCCACTGTGGGCTTGTCTGCATCTACTCGGTCACAGTTATGAGGCTGCACCCAGCTCGAGGTGCTCCGGCAGCTCTAAGGCTTGACTCCAGGACCCAAAGTCATGGTGATTCAGAGTCTTCTTCTTGCTAACTTCTTTTTACTAATGTTAAAATGACTCTCCTCATATCTTTTAGATTATTTGAAGGAGCTGAGCACTAACCCAGGACAGCAGGAAGAATGAAAAAGGACAGGAAAGGCCTCCCCTGCCCCCAGACTTTTCTCCTTGAAGCTGGGACCCCGGGGGGTTTGGAAATGGCCTAAGTTTTTTTGTTTTTTTTTAATTTTATTTTTTATAAACATATATATTTTTTTTCCCAACCCCCCTCCCCCCAGCAACCCTCAGTTTGTTTTGTGAGATTAAGAGTCACTTATGGTTTGTCTCCCTCCCAATCCCAACTTGTTTCATTTACTCTTCTCCTACCCCATTAACCCCCCATGTTGCATCTCCTCTCCCTCATATCAGGGAGATCATATGATAGTTGTCTTTCTCTGATTGACTTATTTTGCTAAGCATGATACCGTCTAGTTCCATCCACGTTGTCGCAAATGGCAAGATTTCATTTCTTTTGATGGCTGCATAGTATTCCATTGTATATATATATACCACATCTTCTTTATCCATTCGTCTGTTGATGGACTTCTAGGTTCTTTCCATAGTTTGGCTATTGTAGACATTGCTGCTATAAACATTCGGGTGCACGTGCCCCTTTGGATCACTACGTTTGTATCTTTAGGGTAAATACCCAGCAGTGCAATTGCTGGGTCATAGGGTAGTTCTATTTTCAACATTTTGAGGAATCTCCATGCTGTTTTCCAGAGTGGTTGCACCAGCTTGCATTCCCACCAACAGTGTAGGAGGGTTCCCCTTTCTTCGCATCCTCGCCAGCATCTGTCATTTCCGGACTTGTTAATTTTAGCCATTCTGACTGGTGTGAGGTGGTATCTCATTGTGGTTTTGATTTGTATTTCCCTGATGCCGAGTGATATGGAGCACTTTTTCATGTGTCTGTTGGCCATCTGGATGTCTTCTTTGCAGAAATGTCTGTTCATGTCTTCTGCCCATTTCTTGATTGGATTATTTGTTCTTTGGGTGTTGAGTTTGCTAAGTTCTTTATAGATTCTGGACACTAGCCCTTTATCTGATATGTTGTTTGCAAATATCTTCTCCCATTCTGTCAGTTGTCTTTTGGTTTTGTGAACTGTTTCCTTTGCTGTGCAAAAGCTTTTGATCTTGATGAAGTCCCAATAGTTCATTTTTGCCCTTGCTTCCCTTGCCTTTGGCGATGTTCCTAGGAAGATGTTGCTGCGGCTGAGGTCAAAGAGGTTGCTGCCTGTGTTCTCCTCAAGGATGTTGATGGATTCCTTTCTCACATTGAGGTCCTTCATCCATTTAGAGTCTATTATCGTATGTGGTGTAAGGAAATGATCCAATTTCATTTTTCTGCATGTGGCTGTCCAATTTTCCCAACACCATTTATTGAAGAGGCTGTCTTTTTTCCATTGGACATTCTTTCCTGCTTTATCGAAAATTAGTTGACCACAGAGTTGAGGGTCTATTTCTGGGCTCTCTATTCTGTTCCATTGATCTATGTGTCTGTTTTTGTGCCAGTACCATGCTGTCTTGATGATGACAGCTTTGAAATAGAGCTTGAAGTCTGGAATTGTGATGCCACCAACTTTGGCTTTCTTTTTCAATATTCCTTTGGCTATTCGCGGTCTTTTCTGGTTCCATATAAATTTTAGGATTATTTGTTCCATTTCTTTGAAAAAAATGGATGGTACTTTGATAGGAATTGCATTAAATGTGTATATTGCTTTAGGTAGCATAGACATTTTCACAATATGTATTCTTCCAATCCAGGAGCATGGAACATTTTTCCATTTCTTTGTGTCTTCCTCAATTTCTTTCATGAGTACTTTATAGTTTTCTGTGTATAGATTCTTAGTCTCTTTGGTTAGGTTTATTCCTATGTATCTTATAGTTTTGGGTGCAATTGTAAATGGGATGGACTCTTTAATTTCTCTTTCTTCTGTCTTGTTGTTGGTGTAGAGAAATGCGACTGATTTCTGTGCATTGATTTTATATCCTGACACTTTACTGAATTCCTGTACAAGTTCTAGCAGTTTTGGAGTGGAGTCTTTTGGCTTTTCCACATATAGTATCATATCATCTGCGAAGAGTGATAGTTTGACTTCTTCTTTGCTGATTTGGATGCCTTTAATTTCTTTTTGTTGTCTGATTGCTGAGGCTAGGACTTCTAGTACTATGTTGAATAGCAGTGGTGATAACGGACATCCCTGCCGTGTTCCTGACCTTAACGGAAAAGCTTTCAATTTTTCTCCATTGAGAATGATATTTGCGATGGGTTTTTCATAGATGGCTTTGATAATATTGAGGTATGTGCCCTCTATCCCTACACTTTGAAGAGTTTTGATTAGGAAGGGATGCTGTACTTTGTCAAATGCTTTTTCAGCATCTATTGAGAGTATCATATGGTTCCTGTTCTTTCTTTTATTAATGTGTTTTATCACATTGATTGATTTGCGGATGTTGAACCAACCTTGCAGCCCTGGAATAAATCCCACTTGGTCGTGGTGAATAATCCTTTTAATGTACTGTGGAATCCTATTGGCTAGTATTTTGGTGAGAATTTTTGCATCTGTGTTCATCAAGGATATTGGTCTGTAGTTCTCTTTTTTGATGGGATCCTTGTGTGGTTTTGGGATCAAGGTGATGCTGGCCTCATAAAATGAGTTTGGAAGTTTTCCTTCCATTTCTATTTTTTGGAACAGTCTCAGGAGAATAGGAATTAGTTCCTCTTTAAATTCCCCTGGGAAGTCATCTGGCCCTGGGCTTTTGTTTGTTTGGAGATTTTTGATGACTGTTTCAATCTCCTTACTGGTTATGGGTCTGTTCAGGCTTTCTATTTCTTCCTGGTTCAGTTGTGGTAGTTTATATGTCTCTAGGAATGCATCCATTTCTTCCAGATTGTCAAATTTGTTGGCATAGAGTTGCTCATAATATGTTCTTATAATTGTCTGTATTTCTTTGGTGTTAGTTGTGATCTCTCCTCTTTCATTCATGATTTTATTTATTTGGGTCCTTTCTCTTTTCTTTTTGATAAGTCTGGCCAGGGGTTTATCAATCTTATTAATTCTTTCAAAGAACCAGCTCCTAGTTTCGTTGATTTGTCCTATTGTTTTTTTGGTTTCTATTTCGTTGATTTCTGCTCTGATCTTTATGATTTCTCTTCTCCTGCTGGGTTTAGGGTTTCTTTCTTGTTCTTTCTCCAGCTCCTTTAGGTGTAGGGTTAGGTTGTGTACCTGAGACCTTTCTTGTTTCTTGAGAAAGGCTTGTACCGCTATATATTTTCCTCTCAGGACTGCCTTTGTTGTGTCCCACAGATTTTGAACTGTTGTATTTTCATTATCATTTGTTTCCATGAATTTTTTCAATTCTTCTTTAATTTCCTGGTTGACCCATTCATTCTTTAGAAGGATGCTGTTTAGTCTCCATGTATTTGGGTTCTTTCCAAATTTCCTCTTGCGATTGAGTTCTAGCTTCAGAGCATTGTGGTCTGAAAATATGCAGGGAATGATCCCAATCTTTTGATACGGGTTGAGACCTGATTTAGAACCAAGGATGTGATCTATTCTGGAGAATGTTCCATGTGCACTAGAGAAGAATGTGTATTCTGTTGCTTTGGGATGAAATATTCTGAATATATCTGTGATGTCCATCTGGTCCAGTGTGTCATTTAAGGCCTTTATTTCCTTGTTAATCTTTTGCTTGGATGATCTGTCCATTTCAGTGAGAGGAGTGTTAAAGTCCCCTACTATTATTGTATTATTGTCGATGTGTTTCTTTGATTTTGTTATTAATTGGTTTATATAGTTGGCTGCTCCCACGTTAGGGGCATAGATATTTACAATTGTTAGATCTTCTTGTTGGACAGATCCTTTGAGTATGATATAATGTCCTTCTTCATCTCTTATTATAGTCTTTGGCTTAAAATCTAATTGATCTGTTATAAGGATTGCCACTCCTGCTTTCTTCTGATGTCCATTAGTATGGTAAATTCTTTTCCACCCCCTCACTTTAAATCTGAAGGTGTCTTCGGGTTTAAAATGAGTTTCTTGTAGGCAACATATAGATGGGTTTTGTTTTTTTTATCCATTCTGATACCCTGTGTCTTTTGATTGGGGCATTTAGCCCATTAACATTCAGGGTAACTATTGAGAGATATGAAGTTAGTGTATTGTATTGCCTGTAAGGTGACTGTTATTGTATATTGTTTCTGTTCCTTTCTGATCTACTACTTTTAGGCTCTCTCTTTGCTTAGAGGACCCCTTTCAATATTTCCTGTAGAGCTGGCTTGGTGTTTGCAAATTCTTTCAGTTTTTGTTTGTCCTGGAAGCTTTTAATCTCTCCTTCTATTTTCAATGATAGCTTAGCTGGATATAGTATTCTTGGCTGCATGTTTTTCTCGTTTAGTACTCTGAATATATCATGCCAGCTCTTTCTGGCCTGCCAGGTCTCTGTGGATAAGTCTGCTGCCAATCTAATATTTTTACCATTGTATGTTACAGACTTCTTCTCCCGGGCTGCTCTCAGGATTTTTTCTTTGTCACTAAGACTTGTAAATTTTACTATTAGGTGACAGGGTGTGGACCTATTCTTATTGATTTTGAGGGGGGTTCTCTGAACCTCCTGGATTTTGATGCTTGTTCCCTTTGCCATATTGGGGAAATTCTCTCCAATAATTCTCTCCAATATACCTTCTGCTCCCCTCTCTCTTTCTTCTTCTTCTGGAATCCCAATTATTCTAATGTTGTTTCATCTTATGGTGTCACTTATCTCTCAAATTCTGCCCTCGTGGTCCAGTAGTTGTTTGTCCCTCTTTTGCTCAGCTTCTTTATTCTCTGTCATTTGGTCTTCTATATCGCTAATTCTTTCTTCTGCCTCATTTATCCTAGCAGAGAGAGCCTCCATTTTTTATTGCACCTCATTAATAGCTTTTTTGATTTCAACTTGATTAGATTTTAGTTCTTTTATTTCTCCAGAAAGGGCTTTTATATCTCCCGAGAGGGTTTCTCTAATATCTTCCATGCCTTTTTCGAGCCCGGCTAGAACCTTGAGAATCGTCATTCTGAACTCTAGATCTGACATATTACCAATGTCTGTATTGATTAGGTCCCTAGCCTTTGGTACTGCCTCTTGTTCTTTTTTTTGTGGTGAATTTTTCCGCCTTGTCATTTTGTCCAGATAAGAGTATATGAAGGAGTATGTAAAATACTAAAAGGGTGGCAACAACCCCAGGAAAATATGCTTTAGCCAAATCAGAAGAGATACCAAATAGTGGGGGGGGGGGGGGGAAAGGGGATAAAAAGAGGTTCAGAAAGAAAAAAGAAAAGAAAAAAGAAAAACGAAACAAATAAAGAAAACCAATAATGAAAAAAATATAAAAAGGAAAAAAAATATATATATATTAGATAAACTAGTTAAAAAACGTTAAAAAAGAAAAGGGTAAAAGTTAAAAAAAATTATCAGAAGAAGAGAAAAAAAATTGAAAAAGAAAAAAAAATTAAATTAACTGCAAGGCTAAAGAATCATGGGGAGAAAGCCATGAGTTCCGTGCTTTGCTTTCTCCTCCTCCAGAATTCCGCTGCTCTCCTTGGTATTGAAACTGCACTCCTTGGTAGGTGAACTTGGTCCTGGCTGGATTTCTTGTGGATCTTCTGGGGGAGGGGCCTGTTGTAGTGATTCTCAAGTGTCTTTGCCCCAGGCGGAGTTGCACCGCCCTTACCAGGGGCCGGGCTGGGTAATCCGCTCGGGTTTGCTTTCGGGAGCTTTTGTTCCCTGAGCGCTTTCCGTAGAGTTCCGGAGGTCGGGAATGAAGATGGCGGCCTCCCAGTCTCCGGCCCAGAGGAGCCGAGAGCTCGGGGCCCCACTCCTCAGTGCGCCCTCAGAAAACAGCGCCCAATTACTCCCGTCTGCCTGGCCTCCGGCCGCGCTCCGAGCTCACCGAGCCTGCGACCGGTTCAAGGTAAGCCCGAGCTGTGAGCTCACTCCTCGGCTCCGTCTCTGTAGCCGGCTTCCCTGTTCTAATACCTGCAAGCTCTGTGACACTCAGACACCCCGATCCTTCTGTGACCCTGCGAGACCCGAGGCCACACTGGCCCCGTGTGGGCTTCACCCCAGTTAAGCATCTGGAGCGATGTCCCTCAGCGGAACAGACTTTTAAAAGTCCTGATTTTGTGCTCCGTTGCTCCGCCGCTTGCCGGGAGCCGGACCCTCCCCCCGGGGTCTGTCTTCCCGTCCCTTTGGATTCACTTCTCCGCCAGTCCTACCTTTCAGAAAGTGGTTGATTTTCTGTTTCTAGAATTGCTGTTCTTCTTCTCTTCGATCTCCCGTTGGATTTGTAGGTGTTTGCAATCTTTAGATAAGCTATCTAGCTGATCTCCCGCTACCTGAAGTAGTCTCAGCTGCTACTTCTCCGCCATCTTGACTCCTCCCTCGGAAATGGCCTAAGTTTTGATACTTCTAATCAGCAGAGACATCAGCCTCAGAATGTTTCTCTTTGTACCATCATGTGAGGGATCAGGGAGGACATTGAAAGGATGAGATGTCACAATTCGAATCAATACTTAATTCAGATCAAGATTTTGGAGTCAGACTGGCATTGGTTGGGCAGAAAATAAAGATGACAGCAAATTACTTCAGACTCTCATAGTCCTTTCGTAAATATGTCATTGGAACATAGAAATTCAGAACTCAAGTAAGCTATTTTATGAGGCCAAATTTTATTAAGGAAATAAACCAAAGGTACTTCAAAGTGTGTCCAGGGACATGGAAGTAAACAACAACAGGGGACTCATCAGGTGCTTGGATCAAGCCCAAGCCAAAGATGGTACATAAGGGGCTCCCCCAGCAGAAGGCAGATCAGACCTCCCTTGTCCCCTGAGTCTCCCTCCTCACCTCCCCTGAGTCTTCTCTCCTGACACCATGGGGTGCTGTGGCTGCAGAAGTGGCTGTGGCAGCTGTGGTGGCTGCATTGGTGGCTGTGGTGGTGGCTGTGGTGGCTGCAGCAGTACCCCCGTGGTCTGCTGCTGCTGCCACTCCTGTGGCTGCCGCCTTGTGGTGGCAGCTTCCGTGGCTCTGGCTCCCGTGGCTGTGATGGTGGGAAGGGCTGCTGCCAGCAGAAGAGCTATTGCAAGAAGCAGTGCTGCTGCTCGGTGGCTGGCCGACCTCTGGGAAAATGCTGCAGGGGACAAGCTCACTCCTGTGCTTAGATCTTCAGACATTTTGAACTTTCTTCTCTTCTGGTTCACCTAAATATCAAGCTTGTAATTTAATAGAAAGACACCTGATTAGAAGTCAGAAGTACCAAATTCAAGTTTATGGTCTGCCAGAGCAACCTGACCATGAACAAGTCACCTTAGCCTCCCTGAGTCTTACAGTCTTCCTTACTCGTCTGAGAAAGAATAAGGTTGAACTTAAAAGTTTCTGATGACCTTTATAGCTTCAGCAGCACATGAATCTATTAAGTTCTCTAAACTAAATTTACATTTTCCCCACCTCACAGATTCCCTTATTTACTTTGGCTGTGGTAGGCATTAAAATCTGTTTATATATGTGTGTGTGTATGTATAAACAACATACAAATAGACAAATAATTTTCAAACCAATATGCTCTATCAATCAAAATCCACACTGCAAAAAAAAAAAAAAATCCACACTGCAAAAAACTCTCACTTCTGAGGTGCAAAAATTCACATTAAAGAACTCAGTGGAATGAAATAATGCTTTTTAATATATTTCATTCTTTTGAAATATTTACTTTTGTGTTTGTTGAACTTCCGCACTTATATTCCTACTTATATTAATTATGTACCATACATTTCTTATAATTTCTAGTGTTCTCACATTTTCCTAAACAAATTCTTTTAATAAAACAGCAGAAGTCAAATTCAGTGATCCAAGGTTCAGTCACTAGCCTTGAAGTCGTGGAGGCTTAGTGGCAGCAACAGTGGCCATGGCTTTCTGGACCATAGTTCTAGAGGTATATGCTTGAACTCAATTATTCCAGAAGGTGCTTCTTGATATCTCTCCCTTCTGACTACAGCAGGTGCAACAGCTCCCCACGGGCCCATTCATTAGTCATGTCCTGAGAGGCATTTCTGGAAGCCAGCCTAGAATCTGCCCCTCCAAACCTCCCAATAATTTATACACATAATTTCCCAGTTATAGCTCTAAGACTTTTGGTTTTCTGCAACTGACACTGGTACATGAATGTCCCCTGACCATCATTTTGTGTCAAATTCTAGCCACCCTCCAAAACCTGGAGGAATCCTGGCTCCCTCCCCATCTTGATAGAATCCTTCCTTTTTCTGAACTCTTTCTGCTCCAGCAGGGCATGTGAGAAGTTATTTCTGTTCTTTTCTATCCCTGATTTTTGTAACAGTTGGTTTTAGCTTTTTTGGGGAATTGTTAAAAAAAGAAAAAAGAAATCCATTTCAAATACTGTAAAAGGAGCAACTGATTATAATATAGAGGCACCTGACAAAACACAAAGGCAGAACCTACAATCAACCTTCATAGGGTAGGAACCAAGAAGAAAGCTTTTGAGAAGCCAGGCAGCTGCTCTTTCTCTGTCTCCCTCTAAAACCCCATGGTCTCTCACTTCTTCCTACACATCTGCATCTTCTCTTCTACCGCTTCCTTCTTTTCTGCAGTCTGGTTTCTCTTTTTCTCCTGGCACATCTCATCAATTTATAGGACCTGTAGAGAATGCTAATTGCCCTCCCAGTACCCTCTGTCTCCTATCCCCCCACCCCATTTTAACTGGGCACAAATCACTTGAAGTAAATATTACTTAATCCCCAGACTCCCTTGCAGCCAGTGTTGTCCCATGGCTACATTCTAGCCAACGAGCAGCTCTTTAAAAGGGAGAAGGTGGGCCTTTCTCTTCCTTTATCCTTCTGAGTGGAGAATAGATATGATGGTTAGAGAACTGGCCGCCATAGTTTAAGCATGAGAATGAAGGGATCAAAGAGATGTTGGCTCCATAAGCTGGAAGGATCTCTGAGGAAGTGGAGCTCTCTTTAAGGCTCTTGAGTGCCTACCTTCAGACTTCTCGAGAGGAACTAATTTGTATCTCCCTTAAGCCATTGTTATCCTGAATTTCTTTTTACGTGCACCTAAAGGCTAATCCTAACTGATAAGCATGTCCTCCCATTTCATGCATAGCAGAGAATAACTAGTATCTTTTTAAATTCTCAACTCCTGAGAGAGATTGGAAGAGCTAAGCTTCTATATCTACTGGTATTGCTATCAGCAATGACCAGGGGAGCAATTCCGTAGTACAAATGAGATACAGAGGGTCTACTCTTGCAAGCTGTGGGGATTGTTTTTACAGAAGGAAGCACGTGGGTCAGAAAGGTTGACTCAGACCTTAAATTTGTCTGTTCTGCTCCTTCTCTTCATTTGTAAACAGATTCCCTTTTCTGCTTTATCCCTGTCTTTCCCTTCATAACACAGACTATAGTTCTACATTTTAACAGTTTTTCAGTTACTTACTTTTAGCCACAAGTGTAAAGAGTACCAAACCCAAACAGAAGTAAATTTTGTTATGGCTGCTAGCAAAGCATGCTATTTAGTTTTGGTCTTAGAGTCCTGTAGTCAGGTGGAGCCTAACAGATTCAGGTCCCTATGAGTAAACTTGTACCTAAACAGTTCTTTAATTCAGCTCCTTGTGAAGATGGGAAAGGATTTAAAATTGCAAAGTCCACATCTGAAAATAAGTAACTGCCTTTCCCATGCAGTCATCTCAGTAATAAATATATAATTTACTTATATATTATTATAATTCTAGTCATATAATTTATATAATTCAAGGGGGTGGTAGTTTTGTTGTTGTTGTTGTTGTTTTGTTTTGTTTTGTTCTAAGAAGGCTCCATGCCTGGCGCAGAGCCTGGTGTGGGGCTTGAACTTATGACTCTGAGATCAAGACTTGAACTGATATCAGGAGTCAAACGTTAACCAACTGAGCCACCCAGGTGCCCCAAGTAATCATTAATTTTTATAAAATAAATATGAAATTATTCTAGATATCTCAACCATGCAGAAGTATACAAATCATATGATGGAAGTACCCCCTTTCGCTCAGCGCCACTGTAGTGTGATCTTCCATACCGGCGTTCCTTCCATCATTATCCATGGTGTGCTATGGTGATGGGTGCAGTATTCTTTTCTTAATTTAATTTTATAATTTTTTATTTTTATTTCTGATGATTGGGGTAGTCTTAATTTGTTTGGAACTGGAAACTGGAACTGATGTTTCAGGGTTGGCCCGTGGAACCCACACAGTGTGCCCTCCTGCTTCTACAGGTTGGCATGCTCCTCTCCAAGACCATGACGCCTGAGCTTATGGATTGTATTGACCCCACTTCTGCATTCACTCATCCTTCCATTCGTCATTCCCAACAGCATCTGTTGAAACCATGCTCTGGGCTGCAAAGCCGATTACTCAGCAGCAGGAGGAAGGCATGGTAGGTATTAGAGCTGCCTAATGTTTGACTCTCTTCTGAACACATATCAGTTTGTATTTCATCACGCACTTGAACCCAAGCATAACTGAGTGACCGTTTGGCCAAGAAAGTGTGAAAAGACTTGATGTGGCTCTTCTGGACAAAAAATGTTAAGACTTACCACATCTTTTTACTCTGACTCCACAACTGTGAAAGCTGGGATAGACTTGCGCCCCTGAATCTCTTGGTAACAACGGTGAGCAGAGCCCTCTTGGTGATCTCTGATGGCCAACTAGTATGAGTGAGAACTTTGGTATTTAAAAGTCTATCCCAATGGGTGGAACTTTTCTTGAGGCACTCACAAAGTAGTAGGGAGACAACATGAAGCCCCAGACCAGAAATGTACTGTGCATAACCAAGTAAGTGCTCAAGGTTTGAAGAAAATAAGACATGATGATCTGTGCCTCCATCTTTCTCATATTCCTGTTTCATTCTGGTTTCCATACTTGAACATTGCCGGTCTTCCAGTGTTAACAGAAATTCCCACCAGCCTTAGACAGGCCACTTCTAACTGGATTTGTCTATAAGACTGGGATAATATGACTTCAGATTTTTTAAAAATTTTGTGTATGTGAGCATACAGGAAAACATACTTTATATAAAATGGATATTCTTGTTTTTAGTTTTTATAAGGCATACTAGTAAAAGGTATTAAGGAAACATATCTTAAGACCATCCTTTTTCTTTTTTGCTTTTTTTTTTTGTTTTCATCTCTTTATTTTCTTGCATAAGTGTATCTAACAGAAACTACAGATTTTTTCCCACCTTCCATCCCCTATGGAGCTGTGGAGAGTGACCTTTATCTGCATTATTACGTGGGTGACAAGGGCAAGTTTGACCATGTGTTCCTGCATCAGTTCCCATCTGATGAGATATTGAGATGTGCCAACAACAACAATTACACAAATGATGTCATGATCAGGCTTATGTACATGAAAGTGTGACGGAGATGCTGAGGACAATAATTGATGGCAGTGTGATAACCAGAGATGGTGTTCTGTGGCCTCCTCTTGATAGGCTGCACTGGTAGGAGCCTGAAATTGTTATTGGACATGAACACACTTCTTTAACAACATCAAAAATTAGCTCTCTTACTGATGTCAGTCAATCCAAGGGTCCAGAAGTCTTACATGTATTTTATCTTGCCCAGGACCTGAAGTGTTTTGTCTTCAGTCTTACTGGATTACACTTCTGGATTAAGACACTGTAGATTGAATATTGGGGTGGACATGTTGGGGGGGGGTGGGAGTAACTGTTTTTCATAACCATTATCAGGGAATTTTTGTGTATTATCAGGGAAATGTTTTTTGTGTAAACTATAAATGGTTGTCATTAATAAATATTTAATAAACTACAAAAAAAAGAAAGAAAGAAAGAAAGAAAGAAAGAAAGAAAGAAAGAAAGAAAGAAAGGGAAAGAAAGAAAGAAACCCAACTTACTTCCTCTACCAGCTCTCATAATAATGCCCTGCCCTCTTGGATGGACTCTGAACTTTCCACAGTTATTTTTCATAAGTTCTAAACTTTAACTAGAAGGCTCAGGATAAAAGGCAAGACAGTGCCACACCAGCAGCCACACTGACAGGATTTCTCATTGAACCAGGGGGTGACCATGACGTGCTGTGAGGGATGGACATCCTGCAATGGATTCAGCTTATTGGTTCTACTTATATTGGGAATAGTTCTCAATGCAATTCCTCTCATTTTCAACTTTGTGTATGAAGGCAAAGTTGTTCACAACCCCATCTCTTGCTTTGAGTGGTGGTTCCCAGGGATTATAGGAGCAGGTGTGATGATGAGTAACATTTATTTGGCTTGATTTGGGGAAAGGGATGCCTATTTTACCAAACTCCCAAACACCATCTTTCAGCTTGATGGTGGGCTATGCCTTGGCTGAGGATATCGTCAGGAGCAGTGGAATGGTATTAATGGTATTAATTCACTGGCATCAGTGAAGAATGAAAATTTAAGTAAATTTAAATAAATGGTGGTATGGACTAGGGAGCTTGGGCAACAAAATTAACAATTTGATAAAAGTTTGTTGGATTGTTATCTATCATATTTCTTCACATGTGTTATGCCATTCTTCTAAGCTTTATAGTTAGTGTTCAAGATGTTTTGAATCCTTTCCCTCAGCTTTCCTTTGCCAATACTAGTCTCAAAGTATTCACAGGAATACGGGAGTGGGAAGTGCTACCCAAGGGAGTCTGATTAATGTCAGAGAAATGAACTTTTGTTTGGATGTGTGTGTGTGTGTGTGTTTCAGGGATGATGAGTCACTGCTGCTGGTCTTATCCCCGACTTCTGTGAAAGTGCTCTTGGGTCATTATGTGTTAAGCTTTAGATAAAAATTTATCCTTTGGCTGGCACGCTGGAGTGGAGACCACTCTGGCACCAAAAGGCCATTTTAGGAAGCATTCCCCCAAAGTCGATGGTTTCTTTCCCTTTAATGTTGTGAGTAATCTATTCACCTTGCTTTAGGTAGAAGGGCTATTTCTTCAAACAACCCTGAGAGTTTTCTTCCAGGCTAAGAGGAAGTGAGCAACAGTACTCAACCATGATGCAACTGCCAACATTGTGTCTGCTTTCTGCCTTTCAGAAGCTTCCTCTACTTAAGTAGCATGAGCTTCTTTGCATCTTGCTTAGACCAGAAGCCAGGAGCAGCTGGCTAAGTCTAACCAATAATGGCAATTTCCATGAAGCCGCTAAAAGTTCATCAGTGAAAACAATCCATGTAAAATAACTCATGTCACTTTAAGTATAAATTGGTTCTAGTATGAACCCCATCTCAGTTAAAAACAATTTCTTGCTAGCAATAACAGAGCATAAGGTGGTGATGGTACATACCTACATTCTATGTGTGTTTTTGTCAGTGGGAGGAGGGAAGGAAGATGAAGAGGTGAAGACACAGAGAAGGGCCCACAGAGAGTTCTGTTGAGTGCCAGCTACGGTTCACACTTTACACTATCTCATTTCATCTAATAATCTGGCTAAGCAGATATTATTATTTGTATTTTAACAGATCAGCAAGCAGAAGGTTAGGAATGTTAACAAGGCACATAGTAGGTGTGAAACGCAATTCCAGATTTATCTGATTCAAAGGCTGTTTTCCACCAGTATTACCACCATAATCCTCAACGTCTGTCTCCTGTTGACAAAGGGGAAAGACAAAATCCATAACCTACTCCATAAATATAAGTGACCAGGAAACTGAAGCATAGGAAGGTGATATAAATCTGTGAAACAGTTCCAGAAAATCTGGACTTCCTTGTTCTATGACTACATTTACTTTATGATCCTCAATAAAGATTAATGAAGACCTAGAATCACATGAGGGATCTATTACGCAGTATTGTAGAATATCATTGAAGCAGTAAACAACTCCTTGAAAGTTCCAATAGTCATTTTATAGACTGAGCCTCAAACTCTAGACTAGGCTCACAAGCAAACTGGTAGGTGATAGAAGGGCTTAGAGTACAGGTACATTTTCATGATCCTTGACTATAAATAGAATGTAGAAGAGTATCTTTTTCAAAGGGAGTCATCCAAAATACTGAACTCTTGATATACTTGTGAACACACAGAAAAGTTAATAAGGAAGCATTCACTGCTTGTGATAACACTCTTGTCAGAGTTCTTGAAGTTTTCTAAAATTGCTATGGCATTTTAAATTTTCTTCATAAACAGGCGATTTTGCAGGAGGTAGCTGATAATAACTATGGAATTCATTATGGATTACTTCATAAAATGCACATTCATTTTATGGTTTTATGATTTAGTGAAAGGAGAGGAGAACTTTTTCATCTTTTGAAATCATGACTAAGAGATGCTATGTAATTATCTTCAATCATCATCTGTTAAGTGGAAAAATCGATACATGTTTTTTTTTTCCCCAGGCACTAAAAAGAAAGACTTGAAATGTTTCCTCCAAAAAATATAAAGGTCATTTTATTATTATATGAGATTGGTGGAAAGTCTGATCTTAATCATGCTTATTCATTGACGGTAACTTCTTACATAATGATAATTTATCAATTATTAAAGTCTTAACATAAACAAATTGTTGAATGTTAACCAAAATTAGAAGATATTTTGTATAGCAAGAATTTTCAAAATGTAGTTTTTATATTCATGATGAGCTATGGCTTTGTGTTTTACTGTCATGTTCTAGTACTTAGGAAAATCCCGAAAGTTTGCCTTCTATCAGTTTTAATGATCTAAAAGCTTTCTTGAACTTCATTTGTAAAATCATATACTACCTTACTTTAAAACTGGATAAAAGTATGGGTATGTATAAGAAAAAATGAAAAATACTTTTTTATAAAAATAAAAGTCTATCAAGATTTTTAATTTCACAAAAACTCATGCATTTAAATGTACTTAGGAATTGAAGAGAAAGAGTAGTTCATTACTCATTTTCACAGGATATTATCTGGAAAACTTATTATAATTTAGTTACATATGTACACACATACATTCATATTGTACTGTTCAGGGGTGCTGTTCAGTTGGTGGAAGGTACAACTCTTTATCTCCAGGTTGTGGTTTCGAGTCCTGCATTGGTTATAGAGATGACTTTAAAAAAAAAAATCACATTTTATTGTCCATCTTATAAAGAAACTTTGAATGGGCAAAATGGTTGAAATACAGTGAATTATCAAGTTACACATAAGAATGGAACAAAGATGTGTTAAGATGTCATGAAGTCAACTGGGTGAGGATTCGTATACCACAAGCCATTGTTACTTTATAAAACACATTTGCAAAGGAAAAGAACTATGAAAGTAAATGTTCAGCATCTCTGAAATAAATTAATCCTTCAGAAAGTTAGAGTTTAATTTATATTGATAAGGAAAATGGAATGATTTATCCATTAAAGTCATAATTTAATGTTGTTTCAACTTTAATGGACTCATTACATTTCTAAATCAGGGGTTGGGAAACTTTTTCTATAAAGAGCCAGATAGTCAGTATTTGAAGCTTCGCGATCCAGTCTCTCTCACAACTATTCAGTTGTGCCATTGATGTGTGAAAGCAGCCACGTACAATATGTAAGTGAATGGGCATGGCTGTATTCTAATAAAACTTTATTTATTAAAAAAAGATGGTGGCCCACAGTTTGCCAGTTTCTGTTCTAAATTATTTGTTCTTAAGTCCAGAAGACAGGATAGCTTGTGAGTACAACAAAAGAAGTTTAGTCCATGAATGCTGACACCTATTTGAGAGCTAAAATAATTTATTTTCCTTTTCTTCTGGGCTCTCAGCTATGCCTCAGAGTGGCTGGGCTGTCATACATACATGTGCCCCCTGAATTATAACAGTGTTGGTGTTCAGGGCAATATATAAGCAAAGCTTGAGAACAATACCGTGTTCTCCACAAGTGACATGGAGTCAGCCCATGGTTAGAGCGGGGTGAAGTCTGTCAGGGAGGCTGCCTTGTAAGGTGTAAATCTTAGACCTGTTCTAAAAGAACAAAGGTGTATGTGGGCTTGCAAAGAAGTATCAGGGAAAGAGCAGTAAGAGGAAGACAATGAGATGAGACAGGTGGTGCTGTGGAGGGGGAAGGGTAAGAATAAATAGACTGTATGGAGGAGGAGAGATCTGTCAGAATTGCCCAGTGTAGAATCGTGGTTGAGCATCTGGGCTCTGGCCCCCAAGTGCCTAGCTTTGGATCCCCAACTCATCCACTTTCATAGGCCAGTCACTCAAACTTGTTGTGTTTCAGTTTTCTCATTGGTGAACTGGGAGTAATACTAGCACCCAACTCATGGGATTGTTCTGAGGCTGGAATGAACTGAACCATGTTCAACACCCACAACAGTAGCGAGCCTGTTGTTAGAACTCAATAAAACATTAGAAAACAAGAGTGGGAGGAAAAAGAGAGAGCTGCTTTAGGGCAGTTGTGCTGAGAAAGCAGGAAAAGCTCATAGCTAAAATTTCTACAGTGGAAGGAAATGATTTACATTTCACTCTTCAATGATACAAACTTTTTTCCAGTAAGAATTTCTAGTCATAACTGCTGAGTAGATATTACTCAAAATTGAAACTTAATCCTGAGAATGTGGCATCATTTCTCAGTTTTCCTCAGTGATGTACATCTCCCTTGACATAGAAGGCACTATATGCAGTTTTCCCAAACAGCCGTGTAAAGTGAGGTCATGACCTATCATGGATACATAAGCAGAAAGGAGAATGTGGAACCAAAAATAATTCTGTGGGGGCGCCTGGGTAGCTCAGTGGGTTAAGCCTCTGCCTTCGGCTCAGGTCATGTTCTCAGGGTCCTGGGATCCAGCCCCACATTGGGCTCTCTACTCAGCAGGGAGCCTGCTTCCCTTCCTCTCTCTCTCTGCCTGCCTCTCTGTCTACTTGAGATCAAAAAATAATGCTCCGGTCATAAATTTGGTGACTGGCAAGATGGTGGTGACCCTAGGGATAGGAGGAAGTTCAGAAGTGAGAGAGGGTGGTGACAGAATTCTTAGTTCCCAACTGTCAGGCAGTTTCCTTTCTGGATGCTTGCCAGATTAATTTATACAATTTTTGGGAAATTGAATAAGTGGTCATAGATTATAGTAACTTTAAAAAAAAAGAGGAAGAAAGAAAAAAAGAAAAAAGGGAAAATTTGGATGATGTAAACAATTCTTTCAGAAACATTCCTTCCAAAATAATGAATAACTAACTCACTCTAATCCATTTAAAATCCAAGTCTCTCTAAAGATGAAAGTAAAGTAAGAATGTAGATGGAAGAGTTTGAAGCTGTTGTCCTGAAATGCCCCAGCCCTCCCCTTTGATCTTTGTGTTTGAAAATGGGGATCCCAAAGTGCACAAGATCAAGGGATATTGCCAAATTTCCCCTTTTGTTCTCGTGAGCCTTGATTTCCCACAACTGCTGGGAGGTGGAGATGACTGCTTTTCTCATCTGATGAGAAGAAATCATATTCATCTTTCCTGTTGATGTGATTTCCAGGTCATTCCAGCAACAACAATGTCCTTGGCAGCAAGAAAAAGAGCGTGCTGCAACAACAGAACTGGGGTGAGTATGGACCATCAGCCTTGAGCCAAAGCGCAGGAACATTCAGTTACTGACACAGCAGCAAAGCTTCCCGAGTCATCACTATCTGCCCAACAGTGGCAGGACCACAGTCATAGAAACATGCAATTTACAGTAATTATATGATAATATGGAAAGTGCGAAGTTTATCTTTTTTCTTTTTTTCCCCATAAGAATTAAGCTTTCGAGTCAGTCTTCAGACCTTTCCTCAATCTTCACTTTCATTAACCTAAAGGCTTTCAAAGAAAGGAGATTTGGAAGTTATACCCGGAGCTGTAATCAATTTCATAATTCTCAAATACTTGTCATTTTTGTGGTGTGTGTAAAAGACTTTGGGAAAGTGTATCCTCAATTCTATGAAAGATTGGTTTGCTACGATCAAAATAATTGTCCTTATCCAGTTAAAGGAGACAATGGTTATTTATTTTCAAACATTTACTGTGCACTCATTAAGTATAAAATTATAACTAAGTTAAAAGTAAAGGAAGTGAATATTTATTAGCCTACTGTTATTATGGTCAGAACCCTTCCAACTCTACAACCTTGCTTAGTCCTCTCAAAACCACTAAGTGGGAAATATAATGGTATCTGTTTCATTGACTGAGAAATTGATCCTCAGAGAAAGCAAATAATTTGCCAGGGTAGCACAGCTAATAAGTAGGTGAATTTTTGTCCAAATACACCAGGATCCAAAATTCACAATATTTACACTATTTATGCCCCAGTTGTTGTTATAAGCAACACTGAGGTCTCTCATTATTCTCTAAGGAGTGGTGGGCTGGATCAATAAACAAGCTGTCATAGTAAATATTCCTGGCTGATCTTGAGGTTTTATAGTGCTCAGCCTTATGAGAACATAAGAGTCACGCAGAACAATCTTAAAAATATTAATGCCTGGTGGCCCCCAGAGATTCAGTATTTTTCAAAAGCACTCTAGGTGATTCTAATATGATCCCAGGGGTGAGAGCTAGGGTTTAAAAGTGTGCATATTATATCTGTATTAATATTTATATTTTTAAAAAGTACCCTTTTCTGACATTTGATATTTATCTAGGATTATAATTACTTTGCTAATTGTTGATAGTACATCTTTGTTCCTTATAAACCATAGAAATTTAATAAATACTGGTTTTCAGTTTCTCCTCTCTGGCACTTTTCTTTTTAACTTATAATTTGCAGTTGACTTTTTATTACCTCTATATTGTACTTACATTCTTGAGAAAGATATCTTGAGCTATTTCTAAATCCCTGAACTCTAAAATATCAGAACACTTCTATAGATTTTTGTCTCAAATCATATTTCCCTTAAGAATCTTTCCCCCCTACATACCTTTAATGACAAGTCATCTTTTCAATGATCACTTAAGTTTTTTCTGTCCTTGGAGGACAGTAAGTTGAGAAGAAGCAAGACACCTTTTCATGCAGGTGTTCGGCTTAACTCTGCAGGTTTTGCTCCCCCATACCAACCTTGAAAGTCATTGGAATTTTCATGCTTCTGCAACATTACAGATTATTATGTGCCAAGAAGGTATAGGAACTCTGGAGTGCCAAGGGGTAGAGGGTGCTATGTAATACTGCTCCTGTTATGTTAATAATAGTGGTGCTGGTTATTTTAATTAAAATTTCCAGCTTATATTGAGTAGATGCAATAAAGTGTTCCTAGACACTTTTCTCACTTTGTGGCAGCCCTGGAAAGACTGGTGTTTAAGTCATATCACTTATCTTCCAAGTTGAGAAAAGCCCAAAGCATCATGAAGGCGACAAAGGCTAGATCTTGGGGTGGGTGATGGGGTCACCAAGGCTTATCTCCTGTATTAACTGTTCCAACTACTTCCCCTACTTTAACTGTGTCTTGCTCCTTCCCTTTGTCTACTTCTTGGTTTTGTTTCCAAATGCTTTGGTTTTGCTGAGTCATTTACATAAACCCCCCACTCGGGGGAATTCAGATCCCCAGGGGCACATTCTAATCCAGGCCCCTTTGTAGTGATAAGAAGTTAGAAAGAATAAATGACCAAAATATAAATAGTGCACTTCTTGGTGAGCAAATTAAGTAACTTGCACAGGCCACAGTAGTGTGGAAGAATCTGGATTTGAATTAGACTCCAAGTCCATCATTCTCTCCTTTTAGCTCAAAGAATTCTGATGTAGTGATTAAAATCTGAGCACAACCATTTCCCAGTTGTGAGATTCTGACAAGTTTGCCAACTTCCCTGAATTATATTTTTCTCATCCTTAAAGTGGGAATAATAGTATCTATCTCTTGGGGTTATTGAAAGGGTTAAATGAGATAATATATGCAACAACATGCATGAGGTACATAAAGAAGCCCCTTATTCTGCCTACTCATTAAAGCCACGTCTCCTGAACCCTCTGGAAGTGGCAGTATTATCGGACCCAAGGAAAAGGACAAGTATTCCTTTATCTCTGCATATTTTAACTCATAATTATCATTGACTAACAACTTCACTGAAACAACACAGAGCTTTTTTTTCTGAAAAGCATACACATATACCGACTTTCATTTGGGCCATAACATTCCCTATTGGCAAATTGCATGCTTTTTTTCTGCTTTCTCTGACTCTCACTCATGAAATGAAAGGTGCTTAAAGGCTTACAGTTTTTCTCCCTGACACAATATGGTTCTCCACTGGAGCAGTTCTGCCCCCCAGAGGGACATTCAGCAGTGTCCGGGACACTTTTGGCTGTCAACACTTTGGAGGGACAGCTACTGGTATCTAGTGGGGTAGAGACCAGCGATGCTGCCAAACAACCCAGAATGTACAGGAAAGGCCTCAAAACAAAATGCCCAATGTTGGCAGTATTGAGGTTGAGAAGCTGTGTGCTTAACACGATGCTATTGACTGATCTCAGCAGAATGGAGACCACTGACCTCTCGTAGCATTAGGGCCAAATCCGGATGAAAGATTTGGGAGCCAGGAGACCAGATGCCAAAATGTGGTGGTTAAGATCTAGTCCAGGTTCTGTGAAGTAGGAAGTACACAGAATGGGGAGGAGGTACCCGATGTCAGTGGTCCCTTGAAGTGGACAAGGCTCAGGGGGTAAAAAGGTGCAGATTTTCCAAAAACAGTAGCGAGCCCAACAGTCTTTTAGCAAGTCTAATCAAATGGCAGAGACTTTGTCCTCTTTGCTCTTTGATAAATGAGACCTAATCAAATGGAGATCTTAAGACCTAGGACCACAGGGGGGCCAGAGTCCAGCGGCGGTTGGTCAGAAGTCTGCGCGTGCTGCTGCGTCTCAAAACAGACCAGGGACGTGTGAGAACATACACCAATGCTTCTCCTTTGTCTTCCAGATGTTTCTGTCATCACTTCTGAATGTAATCACGGTCACTGGTGCTGTGTATTGCATGTTGGTATCTATCCTGGCTCTCTCGGAAGGTCCTCTCATTTGTAACTCTCAAGAGAACAGCACTTTCAATTGTGAATTTTCATTCAAAAATTTGACGTGAGTATTTTGATTCTCACGGATTGTCGCACATGCTGCAGCTAGCTCCATGAGAATAGTGTGGTGCTGACACGTTGTTCTTTGATGGGATGACTGGAACACAGGTTCTTAGGGATTTAGCACATGAATCCCAATTGGCACAATCTCATAGAAATGGAAGAACCACTCAGAATGGTTTGTGGGGTGGTGGTGGGCAGGAATCTTGTCTAGAAGTAGTTGACTCAGATGGTTTATCCTTGTCTTTTAAAAATCTGTGGCTGCAAGTGTGTATGTGTCTAAAGAATTTCTAGAAATATATGCCAGAAACTTTACCTTTTTTTTTTTTTTTTTGAGAATGGTTATAGAGGATGCCCTGGAGGAGTGAAGGGAGCACTGCATTTCTACACTTCCGAACTCAGTCTCTTTCTTTTTTTTTTTTTTTAATAAATTTTATTTTTTTTTAAACATATAATATATTTTTATCCCCAGGGGTACATGTCTGTGAATTGCCAGGTTTACACCTGTTTCTAAGCCCTAAGCATATGTTACTTTTATAATTAAAAACATGAATAAAAACACAATACATAAAATCTAGAGCCTTACTTATGAGCCCTAAAAGAAACAAAAGCAGTCGTGGATTCATGCAGACATACTATAAATATACGGCAGGCATGGGAATGAATCAAGTTTAACTCATATAGTGACAATATAGAGGAGTTACTTATAAGTGGTTCATTTCAGACTTGAAAGATGGTTCTATGCCTGAATCTAGGCACAGTCTGTAAAACTGGAAGAAAAGAACAATCTAATTCTCGGTTACCTATATGTTGCTCAGTTTTTGAAAATAACCAGAATTCACTTTTGTAATTACATGAAAAAAAAAATTTCCCCCTCCTTTTCTCCTGCTACCCTAAAAAAGAAAAATCCCTCAAAATTTGCATACTGCAGTTGTTGTGAATCAAAATCAAAATCAAAAATCCCCTTTCCTAGATCTGAAGTTCAAAATAGGAGATTTCAAGCACAGATGCTCTACACATTCAGCCCTTAGGAGAGAATAACTCACCAGGCACCCGGCTAAGCTCTGGAGATGAGAGCCACTCCAGCTGGGGACACAGAGCTCCAAGACTGATCCTAGGCTTGCTGCAAAATGCAGAAAGCATACTCCCTTTCCAACGTGCTGAAAATACTGTTGTCTTCCCAGGATAAATGTCAGTTGTTGGTATCCAGAAATGCAAACTCTTTAAGAACACTTAGCCTTACTTGGTAGTAAACTGAGGGAAAAACCATCTTAGGGTAGATCACGTTTGGGCTAGAAGTCTCTCATTTTCCAAACCTTGTTACAATGGGCACAAATCCCTTTAATCAGACTTTTTTTTTTTTTTTTTTTAAACATGCCTTTTGTCAGTAAAAGTTGCACAGCCCGTTTGAGAGCAGATGCAACACTGCCGTTTTGTAGGAAGAATTGAGCTCCCTGTGTGGGCAGGGAGCGCCTTACTTTACATGTCTTTAGCAAGCAGAGGAACGCCTGTATAATTAGGTTGAATCATGGGAGATTAAGAATATTCAGTTATTTCCGACACAGAAAATTTCATACGTTTCAACCCAAGAGTAGGTACTCTAGAAATGCTGGTTGAGGGAGGGGACAGATACTCAGTAAGAGTTTTGTAGAGATCAGAGTACATGGACACATGATCAGAAACTTGGGTCTTAGCTATAGTTTCTGGGCACAGTATTTCAAAGGACTTGCTGTTTTAGTATACTTGCCCTTTTCTGGGCACGATGATGCAGTCTTTTCATGGTAAGTGATATTCCTGAAAACCTCCTGTCGTTTCTTTCATTTCAGTGACATTGACCCAGACTCCTTCAATCTGCAGTGGTTCTTCAGTGAGTCTTGTGTCGCTCCTCCTGATTTTGATAATCTCACCATCAATGGCGTCACAGCCAGTGACTGGAGAAATTATACCTTGAACTTCGACTCTGAAGAAAACAAACACAGGGTGATCCATTTCTCGGTGTTTTTAGGCCTACTACTCGTGGGGATTCTGGAGCTCCTGTTTGGGCTCAGTCAGATGGCCATCGGTTTCCTTGGCTGTCTGTGTGGGGTCACTAAGCGGAGAAGTAGAATTGTTTAGTTTCATGGTAGTAAAATGGAAATATTAGCAATTTTGAATCATTTGAGAATTGCATTTAAAGGACACTCCTTGGGGTATCTGGGTGGCTCAGTCGGTTAAGAGGCTGCCTTTGGCTCAGGTCATGATCCCAGGGTCCTGGTATCAAGTCCTGCATCAGGGTCCCTGCTCAGCAGGCAGTCTGCCCCTCCCTCCAACTTGTGTTCTCTCAAATAAATAAATAAAATCTTAAAAAAAATAAAAAGACATTCTTTTAGAAGTTCAAAAATGGAACACTGTCTAGAAAGCTGTATCAGTTGCTTTAGGCCAAAAGTCATCTTTGAGGTGTTAAAAAAAAAAAATCAGCCTTTCATATACAAAGCAAAAACAATCATCAGTGGTTGACTTTGGGGAAAGGTGGAAAGAAGTTTTCAATTTGTTTTGTACCTTTTGATACTTCTGTACTATTCGAATTTTTAAATTCTATATTCTCAAGTGTGGAAGGAGAAGGGAGGGAAGGGGAAAGGAGAACGAAGATGGGGAGGGAGGGAGGAACAGGAAGGAACAGAAGTTATCCTGGAAGTGAAAATACGGAACTTTATTTCTTTACACTAAAAAATACAATACAATACAATACAATACAATACAATACAATACAATAAACAGATAGCCTGAATGGTTTTAGACCTAATTTCCAGCTTATAGACAATCTGGAGAAGAGGACATAGTCAGACAAATCCAAAAGGTGGGGCAGTAAACAGACAATAGCCCCGTTTTCAACAAGAAAATATATAGGAAAAATAAAAGGTGGGATGGGCTGAGGGAACTATTCCAGATTAAGAAAACAAAGAGACAGGATTCAATGAAATGTATTCTGTAGACTCATTTCATTGGGGGGTAACTGGGGAGACCTGTACAAGGATTGGTTTAGGGGAAAGCCTGGCTGGCTTAGTCAGAGGTATGTATGACTCTTAATCTCTGGGTCATGTGTTCAAATCCCATGTTGGACGTAGAGCCTACTTAGATAGATAGATAAATAAGGGATAGGAAGAAAGGAAGAAAGGCAGGCAGGAAGGAAGGGAGGGAGGGAGGGGGGAGATTGGTTTAGGTGATGTCAAAGAATTATTGCTAACATTTTTAGTACTGACAATGGTTTTATGGTTACACAGGAAAATGTTCTTATTTTTAAAGAAATGTATATTTCTGTTTTGGGGGAAATATCATGTTCTTAAAATACTTCAACCAAAAGCTATGGAAAAATGTTATATTTAGGTGATGGGTATATGGTAATCCATTATACTCTTCTATTTTCCTGTTTGCATTCTTCCACATTAAAAAAAATAAATGCCTACAAAAAAAAGTGCCAGTCTGGATTCAAAAGCTGCTTTCTATACATGTCAATTTTTAAAAGATAGAATTTTAAAAACATGTATTTACCATATTAAAATGTTATGACAGACAAAACTGAAAATCCAATTATCTGAATGTGATCAT
This sequence comes from Lontra canadensis, assembly GCF_010015895.1. Taxonomy (NCBI): domain Eukaryota; kingdom Metazoa; phylum Chordata; class Mammalia; order Carnivora; family Mustelidae; genus Lontra; species Lontra canadensis. The sequence goes on along the minus strand of NW_022631007.1, from coordinate 7,829,718 downwards.
TCCTGCATTTTACTTCAATTATTTATGTTTACTGGGCTTAAGTTTCTAGAAATAATTTTTAATACCTATATTATAGCTGCCCCCCAAAATTAGTAACATCAGAAGCACACACAGGCATTTTTTTTTTTTTCTGAATCTATTTGCTGTATAGAGACCTTCTCCATATACTCCTATTTTATAGGCCTATTTATCCTTGAAGTCTAGCTTCAGGGTCTCTTACTTGAAAAAACTTACCCAGGGTGCAGGATTCCAACAAACTAAGCTAGCACTTAACCAGACCACTGTTATCATACCTGTCACAATGTAACATAAATGTTTGTGTGTCCACTACTACCAGAAAATTTGAGGGAGCAGGAACCATGTCCTTCTCATCCATTTATTCATCAGCTCTTTTTTTAAAAACATTTTTTAAAATTCGAGTTAATGTATAAGCGTATTATTAGTTTGAGGTAGAATTTAGTGATTCATCAATTGCATATCACATGCAGTGCTCATTACATCACATGTCCTCCTTAATGCTCATCACCCAGTTACCCCATCTCCCTGTCCCCTCCCTTCCAGCAACACTCCATTTGTTCCCTATAGTTAAGTCTCTTATCGTTTGTCTTCTGCTTTGTTTTTATTTTTCCTCCCATGTTCCTCTGTTTTGTTTCTTAAATTCCACATGAGTGAAATCATATGGTACTTGTCTTTCTCTGACTTATTTCACTTAGCATAATACCTTCTAGTTCCATTCATGTCATTGCAAATGGCGAGATTTCATCCTTCTTGATGGCTGAGTAATATTCCATTATATGTCTATACCACATCTTCTTTATCCATTGATCTGTTGATGAACATTTGAGCTCTTTCCATATTTTGGCTATTGTAAATAATATTGCTATAAACATTGGGGTGCATGTGCCCCTCTGAATCAGCATTTTTATATCCTTTGGGCAAATACCTAATAGTACAATTGCTGGGTCATAGGGTAGCTCTATTTTTAACTTTCTGAGGAATCTCCAAACTCTATTTTTCCAGAGTGGCTGTACCCACCAACAGCATAAGAGGATTCACCTTTCTCTTCATTCTTGCCAACATCTGCTGTATCCTGAGTTGCTAATTTTAGCCATTCTGACAGGTGTGAGGTGGTATCTCACCATGGTTTTGATTTGTATCTGCCTGATGATGAGTGATGTTGAGCATTTTTTCATGTGTCTGTTAGCCAATTGTATGTCTTCTTTGGAGAAATGTCTGTCCCTGTCTTCTAGTTTTTAACTGGAGTTTTTATTTTTTGGGTGTTAGGTCTGGTAAATTCTTTGTAGATTCTGGATACTAGACATTTATCCATCAGCATTTGCAAATATCTTCTCTCATTCTGTTGGTTGCCATTTAGTTTTGTTGATTGTTTCCTTTGCTGTTAAGCTTTTATCCTGATGCAGTTCCAATAGTCCATTTCCCCCTTTGTTTCCCTTGCCTCTGGTGATGTGTGAAGAAGTTACCATGGCTGAGGTCAAAGAGGTTGCTGCCTGTGTCCTCCTCTAGGATTTTGATGGATTCCTATCTCACATTTAGGTCTTTCATTCATTTTGAGTTTTTGTGTGTGGTGTAAGAAAGTGACCCAGTTTCATTATTCTGCATGCTGCTGTCCAATTTCCCAACATTTTTTGTTGAAGAGACGGTGTTTTATCCATTGGCTATTCTTTCCTGCTGTGTCGAAGATTAGCTGGCCATAGAGTTGTGGGTCTATTTCTCATTTCTTTATTCTGTTGCATTGACTTATGTGTGTTTTTGTGCCAATACCACACTGTCTTGATGATTACAGCTTTGTCATACAGCTTGAAGTCTGGAATTGTGATGCCACCAGCTTTGGTTTTCTTTTTCAACGTAATGGCTATTCGCGGTCTTTTCTGGTTCCATACAAATTTTAAAATTGTTTATTCTATCTCTGAAAAATGCTGGTATTATTTTGATAGGGATTACTTTGAACATGTAGATTGCTTTAGCATAAACATTTGAAAAATATTTGCTCTTCCAATCCAGGGGAATGAAATGTTTTTCCATTTCTTTGTGTCTTCCTCAATTTCTTTCATAAGTGTTCTATAGTTGTCAGAGTACAGAGTAGTATTCCATTGTATCTTTCTCTCTATCCATCTATCCATCCATCCATCCATCCCACATCTTCTTTTTTTTTTACATCAAAACATTGTTTATTATGTGAATTTTTTACAATACAAACAAAAAAAATACAGAAATGCAATATATGAATACAGCTAAATGCAGAATGGTGACTTTTTTTTTTTTCAAGAGGCCATGATTCCCATTTCTAGTAAAATAAATAGACGGCACATAGGTAGAAATAGGTTGGTCGTTAGCTTCACAATTTTGCCTAGAAATGATCTATAAATGCATTTCCCCCCCTGCTACTTACCATAAAGTGTAAAAAGGGAATTAAAGGAAAGTTTCCTTGTTGGTTTCTACCACATGAAAGATGCTATATTCTATTTTTAGCAGGGCCAATATATGGAAAATACCTAAATAAAATGTTATTAAAAAATGAAGCAGTAATGAGATTCTGGCTAAAGAGGGCACTAAATGAGAATAACATATATTTAAAGAATCCAAAACAAATAAACAAAAAAAGGTTGTTATAAAAAAGCTCTAGGTGCATTATAAGCATATAGGATTTTTTTTTTCCATGTGTATTTTTAAACAATGGAAGTGTCAAAAAATAGGGTCAACTGTGTTAGACTAAATTACATTATTGTATACGCTGTACTGAATGGAACCTTTGCATTATAATTATCATAGAGAAGCAGAGTTTGCATCATATTATGGCAATTTATCCTCAATGAATACCTTCCAGAGTCCTTTTATTTTGGAATATCCTGTAAACAATCAAACCACCAGAACATGATTGTACAACAGTAAAATGTTTTCTTGCATTAAATTGAAGACATCTGTTTAATAAAAAAACCAAAAACCAAAACAAAACAAAAAACAAAAAGAAAATGTAGGAAAGGTACTTAGAGCTTTTAGTTTCTAAGTACACAACACCCTAGACAATTCAAGGCATCTTAATCTCCATCAAGAACAAAAAAATAATAATTTTTGTCATGCTGTTAAATCTATCAGTAAGGATAAAACTGGTGCAAATTGGTCAAACGGATCCAACAAACACTGATGTCCAAGCTGGCATATTGGCAACTAATACGTAACTGGTGGTCAATAGAGGGTTTAAAAGATCTTCCCTTTCTTGTTGTTTTCCAAGTTTCTGGAAGAGTTCTGTTGTTCTAAAATACATTGTTGGGCTTCCCAGTTTGCTTTCTCGTCTTCAAACTGACGACGTTTTTCCTCTAATTCTTTGTGCTGTGCTTCCAAATTCTTTTTGAGCTCAGCTTATGAATCCTTCAGTTTTTTTTTTTTTTTAAGATTTTGTTTATTTATTTGACAGACAGAGATCACAAGTAGGCAGAGAGGCAGGCAGAGAGAGGAGGAAGCAGGCTCCCTGCTGAGCAGAGAGCCCGATATGGGGCTCGATCCCAGGACCCTGGGATCATGACCTGAGCCGAAGGCAGAGGCTTTAACCCACTGAGCCACCCAGGCGCCCCATGAATCCTTCAGTTTTTGAACTTTTTCTTTGACCTTCATCTCAAACACCTGCTCCACCTCCATCTCCATCTTCTTCATCTTAGCTACATGCTCCCTTCTTTCTTCCATTTGTGCAAGAGGGCTCTTGGTAAGCTTCCCTTTATTCTTGTTATTATCAACTCCATTATAAGTCACAGCTGCCAGTTTTCTGCTCCGGTAGTTCTCATAGTGGACATTATTAGTGACATCTTTCAAGTCCTGCATGTGTGTTCTTATCAACATATTTCTTAGAATTGTAAAATCACAATGTTTATTATTTTCAACTTCAGCAACACCCCAAGGATACTGCCTTCCTGACCCTTTTGCCATTAACTTCAATGATAGTATTACTACCTACCACAGAGAGAGGTAAACAGTCCTTTATCTTTTTAACAAGCTTATTTTCTTCTTTATCATCTGTCTCTGGAAATTCATATATTTTAATTTTATGTTCTTGGATTTCTTTCATTATCTGTTTTTTTAAACTGTTGGCACTCCTCTGGAGTAAGTGTGTCTGCTTTGGCAATAAGTGGAATGATATTCACTTTTTCATGCAAATGCTTCATAAACTCAATAACCAATGGTTTAAGTCCATGTCCTGAAGGAGCAATGAAATATAAACAACACTGCACCCTGTTATCAGGCAGCTGACGTCTGTTCACTTGAGATTCTGCATTTAGGTAGTCCTCAAATTTATTATCAATGTAGTCAATAACAGGTTACCAGCAATTACTATTATCCACGGCATCTCCAAATCCTGGGGTATCAACTATTGTGAGCAGCAACTGAACACCACCTTCTTTGATTAAAACTTTGGGTTGTTCCACCTGTACTGTCTTTTTTATTCTATGGGATGGACCTGGATACTCTGGAGAATACAAATCTGTGAGGAATAATGAGTTGATTCATGTTGACTTCCCGAGTCCGGATTCACCAACAACTATGAGTGAATTCAAACCCTCTCTTCACTGATTTTCTGTACACTTGATTTGGGAGATTTGCAAATCCCACATAGCCTTCAAGGTTCTTCTGTTGAGCTACCATGGTGCTGCTGTTGACGCTCCTCTCCTCAGCAGCAGCGGATCTCGCACTCCATCCCACATCTTCTTTATCCATTCATCAGTGACAGACATCTGGGCTCTTTCCATATTTTGGCTATTGTGGACTTTGCTGCTATGAACATTGGGATGCAGCTGCCCCTTCAAATCACTATTTTGTATCCTTTGGATAAATACCTAGTAGTGCAATTGCTGGGTTGTAGGGTCTATCTTTAACTTTTTGAGGAACCTCTTTCTTGCTTCCAGTCCTTAGCAAGGTGTCTCTTCTGCCTAGTCCCTAGGCTTCACTCATCTCCTCTCTGGCTAAGTCCTCTTCATCCTTCAGACTTCAACACAACCATCACGTTTTTCTGAGAGGCCTTCCCTAACCACCTAATGAAGATTTCCCTTAACTTTCTCCTTTAGCATTCTGCCATTGATAATACTCATCACAATGGCCACAGCACTTCTATTTGTGCTTTTTTCCTAAATTTTACTCTCCCCCCATAAGACCATAAGCTCCATGAGTCCAGAGATGTTTCTTTTATTCACTCCTGGTATACTCGGTGCCAAATACAGTGCCTGATACAAAGTAGGGCAATTATATTCTGTTAAATGAATTAACGAATCTTATCTTTTTTACTTAGCTTTTAGTGAGAGTCAATGCTTACTGAATGAATGCCAAACTGCTAATAGCCATAAAATTAAAACACAAGTGAAATGAACATGACTGCTCATGGACTTGACTGAACAATACAAGGGTCAGTGATGGTGCATCCAATCTTCTCATTGTCTTGGAAATGGGTGTGATGACCCTAGTTCTCCACAAGATCATGAAGAGACAGAAACTTAAGCCTCTCATGTCAGAGGGCAAAAGAGAGAATTGTTGGCAAAAGAGATTCAGCACAATTCAGCTGAAATGGCTGTTATTTCTTTGCTCTTTTAGTCTTGTGGAAATGATTGCCATAGATTAAATGCCTAAAGCCTAGGGGCCACCGGTGGTTCAGTATCTTTTGGGATGATGCCATCTCTGCTCTGGTACCTAAACTTACAAATGCATGTATGTATATAAACACACACACACACACACACACACACACACACAGTGTACATCTAGTAATTTACAAAGCTCACTGATCTTTTTTTCACTGCCACCCCCATGTTCAATCTTGTTTTGGAATCTTTACACTTTCATTTTTTTTTTTTTTTTTTTTGCTGTGTCCACCATCTGAAATGCTCCTCTCCCTATCCTTCAGCTTATATCTCAAGTTCTTCCTCCATAACAAAATCATTTTATAAATCCTCAAATTCTTTTTTTTTTTTAATACTTTATTTATTTATTTGAGAGAGAGTATGAGCGAGGAGAAGGTCAGAGAGAGAAGCAGACTCCCTGTGGAGCTGGGAGCCCGATGCGGGACTCGATCCCGGGACTCCAGGATCATGACCTGAGCTGAAAGCAGTCGCTTAACCAACAGAGCCACCCAGGCGCCCAAATCCTCAAATTCTTTAACAAGCCTTTCCCTCTCCCTTCCACCCTCCTCCATCAATATGTCAGTTCCTTAAGGTCAGGGCTTGTGGCCTACCTGCTATAACTGCTCACTCCAGAGGTCAGTGTGGTGCACACATGAATTTCTACTCATTGACACAACAACATATTGTAAGTAAACAGTGGTTACAGTAAATTAAGCCTTTTTGAACTTGGAGCCCAGACAAAGAGTTCAATTTCAATGTCAAACATAATTAAGAAGCTAGAAAACAGACATTCATAGAAGAAAGGAAGGAAAGCTCTCTTGCAAATATATTTTTCTAAAATTATCCCTCAAACTGTAAATAACCTGCTACTGTTTCAGTACGTATTCCTAGAAATAGAGAAAAAAAAAAAAAAAAACACCACCTGTAGGTAGAGTTCTGTACTTAAGTCGTAGGACACTAGCCTGTTAGGTTGACACTGTATTACTGACCCTCCCTGTAAACTCTTCTCCCACTGTTCCCTGCCCCAGGAACCTTTTTTTCATTCTCTTTTTGAAATCCTGTGTGTATGTGTGTACACGCACGCAAATGTACTTAAAGGCTCAGCTCAAATATCTGCAAGTGTTTCTTAATCATCTGGACCAGGAATGAATTTGTTCCTCTCAACTCCAAAACCACTTTCTTACAATGATGAACAACTTCCAGGCAAGGGAGGCTGGTATAACAGAGCTTGGCTTTCAAGTGACAGAGTCACTTCTATTTTTATATCTGTGACAAGGCAAAGGGACGTTTCTTTATTATCCCCTTTTGGGTGGTAAGTTGATTTCCTAGTTACCCTTTCACCAAAGGTGTAGCCTTTTGGGGTCCCAGCTTCATGCAGGAATCTCCTGTCAGAGCTAGTGTCCTGCCAAAAACGTGGGACTGTATTCTCCTGCCCTCACACAGCCGCTAAGGGAGAAAGTTCTAGGTCTCCAGAGTTTGGTAAAAATTAACAGGAGAAAACAGCTTTTGTATTTGCTTATCTCCGAGAATGCCTGTTTTATTTCATTTTTGGCCCTAGCAGAATCCTTTTCATGCCTGCCCAGCAAAAGAAATGCTAGTTTTATTCATCATTTTCATGTTTCAATTGGGAGGATCATTCAGAAATTACCTTGTAAGAAAATATATATATATATGTGTGTGTGTGTGTGTGTGTATATATATATATATATATATATATATATATATATGAAGCTAGAATTAATATAATCATATCATTAGGCTGTTATAAAAGGCAGAAGATTTTCATGGATAAAAAGAAAATATCCTCAAACTCATGTAAACTTTAGGAAGCAAAGACAGGAATCCTTCCTCCAAGTATTTTATTTTGGAAGGATAGGAGAGAAGCAAGAACAGAAACACTAAATCTACCTCTATCTAAGGAATTTCCCTCAACTGCCTTTCCTAACACTGACCACCTAGGTATTCAGATACTGAAGATATGTGGCAAATACTAACCTAACTGAAGATATGTGGCAAATACGAAACCTAACTAAAATTCTGTTTCTGAACACAAAATCGGGCCAGGGTTGGGGGTGCGGTGGATAATTCTGAGAGCTAGAGCCTCCCAGGATTTGATTTCACTGGTACACTTAAAGTTCATGAGATATAGTATCTTAGCTAAATACTACAATGCAAAAAGCATACACAACTCCAGCTGTTTTCCTCCAAAGCACCTGACAGATACCACAACTTAGAAAACCACCTGTAATGCTACCAGCGCCTGCTGCTGCGGGGATGGAAATCGGAAAGGAAACAGTAGGTTCTTGCTACCAGCCAAGTCATTAATTGCATTATTTCCTTCTGAGACAAGAAGACTCGGGTTCATTAATGGTAATATGCTATGAAATACAGCTCACACAACAATATGATGAAATAAAATTTTTCGACAAACATTGCTTTAGTTGACAGTTTATTAAATACACTACATTTGTACCTTATTCTGTAGTTTTTTAAATCATTCACACAGGGACTTAGTAAAAACATACTTTATAGAAAACCATCTGCAAAACTAAAATAAAAATAAGAACGCACATTTTACACGCATATTAGGTAAACTGCTGGAAATGTTAGGAATTACTTTAGTGAAGGTGACTGGTAAACATGAAGTGCCTTGGCTTTATCAAATCTGATACCAGACCTCGACTTCAGAAGTGTTAATGTTGAAACGTGGATGCGAAAGGGTCTATTAACAAAACTGTCCAATCTAACAGTGTTTGAGAAACCGGACAAAATAAAGTAATATTTTTCTTCTACAGATACTTTTCTAAATCCATTCCCTATGCACTCTCGCTCCCATTCAGAGAATAAATTGTGTGGGCTGATGAGGCAAAAATTCCTTTTAAAAAACAAACTAGAGCCTATTTACAAAACATGCAAAGGGAGAATTTTAAGTAGGTGTTTGTTACTGCAGATCTGCTTTAAGTGACTACAGCTGAGTGAGAGAACATACCTTGACTTCTGCAAGTATCAGTCCCTCCCCCCTCCTTTCTGGAAGAAATACATGTTCAGGGCATGGACTATAAAACGGCATACAATGCAAAGACAGAAACAAAGAAGTTTGTAAATGCTTTATATTTCCAGCTGTTGAGACACGAGTTTCGAGAGCTGAGGTTACCTCTAGCGGCGGAACCAGAGCCAGCTGTTAAGAAGCCAGAACGCTACAGTAATTGAATACATGACCATTTCTCTTTTAGCTCGCTCCTTGTTCTCCTCTTCTAGGAGCTGCAGACGTCTATTTAGTTTGATTATCTAAGTGAAAAACCGTGACAAAAGACAAAAGAGAAACTTTAATGCACAGAGCAATTAGGTTCTTAATAAAGCAGGATGACTTTCAAAAGAATTCTTATAAACAATGACCAGTTTCTTTGGGAGCAAAATAAACTCTATGTAGGAAAAACGTTACCCATGACAGCTTAAATTCACAGATAGAATCTTCTCCTTTTCCCTTCTCCAAATTTCTGAGTCAGAAAAAGTGTATTTTCCTTCCTTCCCTGATTCAATGTGGGCCAAGGAAACTGTTGCTTACTGCATGCTATTCCAATCAAAAAGACCAAGTTTAAGTACACATTTGGGCAGGCCTAGCACAGCAGAAAGGATGGGGGGCTTCTGCTCCTTTCTAGAAGCTTCTGTCACCCAGCTTCAGTTGTTCATCTTTAACCTGCTTTAATTGCCTTCTCCATCCACTCTCTGGGTGACTGGGAGCATCTCATAAACTAACCTATTAGAGCAGGCCCCGTGCTCTGCCTTTCAGACCCTTCAGAACTGAAAGGCTAATAACTCTCCAGCTGCTAGGAGTGTCACCTTGGCTGCTGGCCCTCACTGTCACAGCCCTGGGCTGAACGACTGCCTTGCCTACGCTTACGCTCCTTTACCGGGGCAGCAGCATGGATCCAACCAGATAGTGAAGAGATGAAAGGCCCAGCCCTTGTTCCAACTCTGAAGGGTCACCCCAGCTTCAGAGCTCCACAGGAGGCTGGCCACAGTGTAGTACACAGAACAGTGTAGTGTTCTGACTACACTGCAGCCCAACGTTTCCCTCTTGCCCAATCCCGCTTCCTTTCCTTCCCTTCGGACTCAGGAGCACTCCTCAGAAAACGCTCTATGTGCAAACCTTCATCCTAGAATCTGCTTTCTGGGGAGTCTAACCTGCAACACCTATGGAAAAACACATTATAAAAGCCAAAGGGATTAATAACATTATATTAGAGAGGTTGAAGGAAGAGTATTTTCATAATGCAGAATCCTTAGCATTTCAAGGACTGAGGGCTCCAAACTGGGGGTGTTGGGTGGGTGGGGCCAGGAATGGGAGTCTGTGGGCAGAACCAGACGTAGAGGTGGAGATAACCATTTTAACAACTGAAAAAGTACTTCACTTTTGATCAGTGCTGAGCAATGACTTTTCTCCCAGAGCCAATTCAGTTAAAAAAAGAAAGAAGAAAAGAAGCGTGTAAAGACTACCTTCTCCCAACCATTTGTAATGAGAAGTGCTTATTTGGTCCCATGGGATATAAAGTTCTTACACTAAGCAATCCACTTTATTGCCAATGAAAATAATTGGCATTGATCTTGAGTCATTTAAATATTTTCATCTGGGCTCATCTGAGAAGTATCAATACCAAGGCAGCTTTTGAATATTCCACTCTGATCATGGATTACATTTTGCGTCTCGGAGCCAGATGGCCCACGAGTCCCTCGTCCCTAGACTAGACTCAGTGAAGCACAACTTGTTGGGTCCTTGGCAACAGGGCAAGGACAGCTGCAGAAGCATAGCTTCCAATGTCGCCAGGGTCACAAATGTGAATTCTGCAGAATCTCCTTGGGACTCCGTTTTGTTACTGATCTCAGAAACTCATAGTTTCCCAGCTGGCTTTCTACCACTTTTAAATTCTCAAAAATGTGTGTGAGTTGTTTATAATGACTGTATCTTTGTCCTCTACTCGTTCACCTCTAAGCTAAGGATTGAGAAGATGTTAAAACTTTGAGGCTCTTATTACGCTTTCAGGAAGGCAAGGTTGTTGGTGTAATGGTGAATTCAATGACAAATGCCAAAGAAATGCCCTTCCTTCAATAGGCAAGGTATAAATCAGTATAAGAAAATATGTACAAAATTATAATACAGCATTCTTTTTTTTTTTTTTTTTTGAGAAAGATTTTATTTATTTGACAGAGGGAGAGAGCGAGAGAGATCACAAGTAGGCAGGCAGAGAGAAAGGTGAGGAAGCGGGCTCCCTGATGTAGGGCTCGATCCCAGGACCCTGATATCATGACCTGAGCTGAAGGCAGGGGCTTAACCCACTGAGCCACCCAGGCACCCCAGCATTCTTTGTTTTAATAAGTGAGACTCAAAATAAAGTATTATTTGCTTCATATTAGCCTTTTATTATATTAAATCTTTAAAATGATATTTATTCTTATGCTAAAATATTTAGTTTCTTCATCTTAGAAATACTTTATTCATTCACTCCTCCTCTACATCTACTTGGCACAGACACAATTACAACACTGAGCCCGCCTTCCTCACATATGTGCGTCTGTGTGATTCTAGAGGCTGAGGCACTCATAGTAAAAATGTGTGTATGCAACTATAGTTCCAATATAGGACTTTTCATAGAACACAAGAACTGTGTTTATAAGGACACTGTGCAAAATGGAAGCAGTGATTTCCAAAATGGAATTCTCAGAGTAACACAGGTTCTCAAAGTGACTGTTACAAATTTCAAAAGTCAAACAATTTATGACTATACCAATTTGCTAAAATGCCAAGATTCTTTGTTATTGGCCAGAATTACACCAATCCATCCTGGTAATACCATTTTATGCTGACCAAAACATGTAAATGGTGGTTTAACATATCTTTAATCAAAATGGAAAAGTCAGGGCCTCTAGGTAGCTCAGATGGTTAAGCGTCTCCCTCAGTCAGTTAACCTCAGGTCATGATCTCAGGGTCATGAGATCGGGCTCTGCATCGATCTCTGGCCTCAGCAAGGAGTCTGCTAAAGTTTCTCTCTCCCATGCCCTCCATCCCATGCTTGCTGTCACTTGCTCGCTCTCTCTCTAAAACAAATAAATAAATAAATCTTTTTTTAAATGGAAAAGTCAATTATGGCTTATTAAACAGCATGACAAATAAAATATTTCAGTTCATGGGTTCCACAGGAGAGAAAATGATAACATCTTAAAAACGTATCATTTAAAGTATCGTATGACTGTAATTTAGGATTATATCTTATCTGGTACATTAAATACCTGTCGTCTTAATGAAGCTGCATCTACAACAGTCATGTCGTCTGAAGTTCCTTCAATTGTTGTATCTATATGTGACATGCCATGCCTAGCAGATGAGAAATAAAAATACATTTTAGTATTAGAATAGAATTAAGAGTATCTGGTAAGTCATGTCATGTGTTCGGTAATATTCAAAGAACTGTTCAAAAGATTGATATTTCACAATATGAAATACTAATATATCTTACCATCTGAATGGGTACCAACAAAAGAAACCAGAGGAAAAAGCAAAAGTATTTTGAGCAATGACTTAAGAGCTGCCACTCTAGGATATAACAATGCGGAATTCTTCCACACACTCATGTCTTTATGTACTCCCGCAGGAGTCCCTGCTGAGACTCACTGGCAGGGAACACAAAGTAAATGAACTCTAGCTAAAAAAAAAAAAGATATCTTTTTTTCTTATTTCTCCTCCTCTTCTTATTGCCTTTTCTCTTGCCATTTCTACCCTTTATTTACTTGTTATTACCTATCTCGACTGTGCTCCCACAGGAGGAATTATAAAATCGCCTGAGTACATCCTGTTACTATGTTCAGATCCAGAATTGGTTCAATGATAAATCATTAAGAGTCTGTGTATAAAATAATACTGGAAAGCCACTAAGAACAACTCCAGAGAAAGCACATTAAGAAATACTTCTTTTGCAAATACAGTTACTTCTAAAAGAGCACTGCTTTTTAAATGCATGACAATAAACCTCTAAGAAACACATACACACAAATGCTGTTCTTCCCCTTTGCCTGGATTTCCACTTCTTAAGCTTATTTTAATTAACGGCTTAACCGAGATATAATTTACATACCATACAATTCACCTCACATGTTTATATTCTCAGTATTTTAATCCTGTATGGTTATTTCAGTGCAATGGCATAGTAACTTTCCTGAATGAGCAGAATATAAATAAACTGAATTAAAAAGTAATGTTTTTGTAATCCACAGAGAGTTGACACATGGATTATATATTCTAATCTTTCTAGCAAGTCTCCATTACAAAAAGCACATTACCACACAAAGGGGTATAAGGAGAATTATAGTTTCATCCAGACATGTTAAAGACAAGTATATTCAGAAAATCCTTTGGTTTCATATGCTGTTGAAACTTTAATAAAGTAGGTGAAACAGAATTTTTATAATTTTCCAGTGTGCTCCCAGCCAGTGTCGTCATCCTGAACACAGAATGTTCACTGTAGGTGTAGGTGATAACTACAGGTGCTCCAGTTTCAAGGACTGATGGTGTGCACTGACTCTAGATAACATAGAACAACCTCTAAACGTTCCTTTTATTGCGAAAGGAACTTGCTTTCCCATTTAACCGCTCCTTTCTTCACTATAAGAGTAAATATTCTGAAGACAGAGCAACTGCATCGGTGAGGTGAGCTGAGAGAGCAGATGTTGGGACTATGGGTTTATATAAATATCGGAGTTCATTATTCTTTTAAACAATAAGAATCATTAAAAGATTAGAGGAGAAAACAGGAGTTGAAGATTCCTTTTCTTTACATCTGGTCTTCAAAATAAAACTTTTCTATTTCCCTGAGATTACCTATGAGAAATAAGCTGGGGCGGGGGGGAAGCAATGGCTTCAAAGGTAAAGGGACCTAGGCTGAACATAGAGAAGGAAGTGTAAGTGACAGGGATTACTCAATTTAAATCTTGAATTAAGGTGTTAAACATCTATAAAGGAAATCTTTATTTGCAAAGAAATCTAGGGACATGGCCAAAGGCTTTATACCTATGTAACTCAAGGTACAACAACAAAAAATTACTTTAAGGTGTGTCTTAAACTAAAAGCTGTATTTATCAGAACTAAAAACTAAGAAATGTTAAGTCAGATCACAGACTTAAAAGTTCTTTCACAGAAAGAGAAAAGGATCACAAACTTAAATTCTAACTTTGGGGAAATATTCAAGGGTAAACTTACAATGGATTGAATTAATACTGTGAAAGAAACCAGTCAGCAGAGTAGTAAGGGACCACTAAGGAACTTGGTTTCAATTCCTCTAAGCTAAATTCAGTATTATTAAGAAACTGATGTTTCCCTCTTCTCTTGACAGATTCCTCTCATCATAAAAATGATGCTGACAGTTTTAAATCTCCTGCAACAGATCATACATTTCTGCTTAAAATAAGCAAAATTATCTCTGAAAAAAATGACAGTAATGGTATTTGTGAATACCAACCGAATTTCTTTTCCCCAGAAGATGGGAAATAGGGATCTGGGTACCTTAGAACCCTAAGGATTCCTATGTGTCATTCTATCTGTCCTCATGCATGACAGGAAGAAATAATTACTAAGGCTAAGAAGTATGTCTGAAAGAGCTAAAAGAGCAAAAATAAGAGGGAAAAGCTTGAATTAACAATGACAAAAACTCTTCAAACTGAATTTCTTTTTTAAACATTGAACTTCCTAGACTGTGAATGCTGATTTCCCCCAATTTAAGATGACACCTTACACAAAGGTTTCTCCATACACTGCAAATGACACTACAAACAATTAACAACTAAAAAGGAAATGGTAGACAGAACCCCGGGCAACACTTAAAATGAAGCACATATAACAAGATTTGAGATGACTTTTTCTGTGTTTCAGCATGATCGTCTATAAGCTCCTAAAACTATATTTAAATATCTCAGATGTTCCCAAGACACCATAACTGTCAAGCATTTTTCTTCATCTTGTAGTAGACAAAGGTCATGAATGACTAGGCTTGCTGTTCTCAGAGAAAAGCAGGTTGTACTCAGAGAGGAAATCTGTAGAAGTTCAAGCTACAATATAAAGGCCTACTACATGCATTATGTCCTGCAAAATACAATTTCAGTCAACTATTTACCCTGATAATTACAAAGTCTCAAAATTTACCTGACGTTGTCATGATGAGGATTAGAAGTGGCGGCAGCAGACCCACCACGCAACACAGGTCTAAGGCAGGTTTTTGCGGGAGAAGGCACAAGACAGAATCAGGAAACAGAGAAGTAATAAAATAAAAGCAAAAACAAGACAAAAAAGTGTCAAATAGGATTATATTGTATGTTGCGATACAATATAATATCTTTCAAATACTTTAAAAATCTTTGTATTACATGGCCTCCATTTTGATTTTCATAAATTTAACGTTTCACCATGGGTTAAAAAACAAAAGGAATAGATCTTGTGTGACAAGATAGCATGCACATTAAAAAAATTTTCTTTGGTGCCTATTATTTTAATTCATGAAATTCAAGACAGAGGACAACCCTGTTTAAAAGGTCTAATTTCTCTTTTCTAGTTGGAAAAAGAAAATCACTAGCTACTTTGGAAGCATGTCAACAACCGGTTAGTAGCACCTGCATGATCCTGGTTGCTCGTCTGGTAACAACAGCCCTGTCTCAAAAACTGAACATTTCAAGTAACTCCCATTTCCCATAATTCCTTCCCTCCCACCTCAATCATTTGATTTACACCGATATCTCAATGTAGCTGTGTCTCATTCAAACCTCAGCCCTTGAGAGCAAAGCTGCTAGCCTTGGTTCTGGAGCTGAGCCAGTCCCAAGCACAGGCTCTGAGGGCCACGCTAGGGCACATTACAGAAGTACAACCGAATGTGGGAGTCTCATCTTGAGACAACCAGGAGTGACATACAGGGCAGCTGGGAATGAAGACTTAAGGTGCACTGGAAAACTTTGTGGGGATTTTCAGGTTTTAGTAAATACTTTGGTTCTAGAGGACAGTTAGTTCTCTACCTAGGTAAGCAGAGTAACCTTTACACTGAATTTCATCTTTAAAAATCAGAAAACAAAAGCTCTCTGTGGTTGCTGGTCAAGTCCCCAAAAAGTAATCAGCAACATTTAACAGCCAGAGAAAGGAGGCTGAACTATAGGGTCCCTGTAAGGATTTTAAGAATTATTACCTTCTATTTTAAATGTCTCATTCTCTAAATATTGATGAGGTCTTTGCCTGCTGAAGTATCAAGGCAATACTTAATTGTGGTAAACATTTAATACCAAACGGACTAGATTTTTCTGTAAGTTGGTACAGCTGCAGAATTTCGGCTACATACAATACAAATCATTGTTTTCTGTCGAGTTAATTCATACAAGGAAATGTTAATGTTTAGCTTGTACTTTCCTAAAGGCATTATTGGTGCTTAAAGAAATTTCTGGGGCTCAGAGGATAAGAGATTCAGAGACTGTTGGGGGAGACACGTTAGACTTCTATCGTGCTGGGTAAATAAAGAACAGTGAGAAATCACACGTGCTTGAAACAGGCTTTTGAGGTGTCCCATCCTACTCATATATTCACTCCGTGGCATAGGAAAACTTACTTCACTACGGTCCTGTGTTACAGTGACAAGAGAATTGTCAACTAAATGAAGCCCCTGCTGGGTGTTACCTAAAGCTCTTCTTAAAAAATTCACACTGGTATGTTCAAATGGATCTGCCATATTCAACAATTCCACCACAGAGATTTCCCTTTTATAATGCAGAGCCAGAAAATAATACAGTTACCTTTCACAACGTATTTCATTTTGTCTTCTCACACTGGCAATTGACACATATAATATAAAAGTAAATTAGACAGGTATTTGGCAAAGTTAGAAACTTCATTCAAGTACCACTTTCTACCGCAAGTATGATTAAATACATTAAAAAAATCTTTTTTAAGTTTGATGTTTGACAATAATGTTTTGTAATTTAAGCAGCAAAAAGGGAGAGCTCCAAGGCTCTCCAAGTTCTCGCATTAACTTGTATATTAACATTTTTAGTAAATAAATGCTCTGACTTAATAAAGTATGTGTTTCTTCACTAAAAAAAAACCAGACACCACTATGGTGAATAAACAGTAATATATTTATATGCATACTTGCAAAAATGTCAATTATTAACACAATGGTTTCGTATTCTATTCGAAGCTAATATAATCTGCTTTAGAAAAACTATATAAAAATAATCAAGTTCCTTCTAAAGATAATACTTAAACATGATAAGGATGACTAATCTGTTGATATTTAAATAATGTTCTTACATGAGAATTAAGTTTCTTTTTTAAAATGTTAATATTTTGCTTTAGACAATGAGATATGGAGTTCTAGCAGATGTCAGGAGACATGGACTTCTCCTGGTCAGCCAAGGACTAAATAATATCAGCATAACAGCATTTAAATTTTTGATACATCAATTTTCCAAATGCACAGCACTGACCTGTGTAAATAAACTTTTCTAATATGTATAAAGGATTTAGCTTTGTCTCCATGTGGAGCTTGGTTTTAGATCAAGGAAGTTCCCATAAGAAGGGAAAACAAAAATACAGTACATAAACCTTTCCACAGTGTTCCCTGAAGTGTCAACTAAAAATTGTTCTTCCATCAAGCAACTGTGAATCCACATTTTTTAATGATAATAAAGCAGGCAGGACGTTTTTTTCTTTCTTCCTGCCAAACAATTCTAGCTTAATTTAACTGTACATAATGTGAGGACAGAAGACCAAAGATAGGATATTGCATTAACATAACCGCCAAGAATAATAAAATAGGAAAGAAAAAATGATATACAGAGCAAGGAACATAAAAGCACTTAAAACTTTATAAGCAATATTGTTTTAATAATCATGCAAATAGAACATTATCCAAATTTCACATTCCTACTTCTTATATCTGCAAAGTCATGCCAGACAGTTCCCTTATAGAAATAAAAACTGATATGGTACTTAAAATTCTGATTAAATCTTGCTCAACATTTAGATCATAAGAATTTAAATACAATCATGAAAAAAAAAAAAAGAAAAAAAAAGGAACCCTTTCAATAATGAAAGCATTCAGTAAGACTAATAGAATCTAACCATTTAGGCTCCAAGGTAACAACTAATGGTATGTATCCAGGAGCAAAGAATTATTAATACAATTACTTCATGAATTAAAAAAAAATCTCTTTTAAGTGAACAAGAAGAGATCATTCCTTTTCAGAGAATGGATTTTAAAGCCATCAATTCATTACAATTAAAAAATGAAGAAAACTTCATTTAGGGCTCAAAACAGGTTTTCATAATAAAAGAATACAAAGTAAATTCTACATTAGTAAGATTTCTGATTTTGTATTTCTTAACTTGAAGCAAAATTCTTTTCCATGATGGAGAAGGACTGTTTTGTGAAGTCGTAATTATTTAATCTATATCAAATTTATAAATATCTTTCTCATTTAGATATTTTCAGTGTAACAGCATTTGATATGACATAATTTGACCTCATAATCTGGTCTCTTCTAAGGACCTACTGTAATTAAAAAGTGAAAGAGGATACCTGGTGAAGAATAAAGCTATTTTAAGGTGGGAGAAGAAAACAGGCCTTTGGGAAGATCAGTTCTTAAGTGCCAGGTACTTTATATTCAGTATCGTTTGAAACCATCGGCCATGACCCTAAATTGAGGCCATCATTACCTGTATCTTAAATAAAGATGGTGGGGGGCAGGGAGGAAGAGTCTTCACAAGAATCTAGAAAACTAGGTAATATTATTATTACCCCTCTATCTCTTTTTTGAATAGATGAAGAAAATGAGGCCCAAAGAAGCTAATAAGTAATTTGTCCAAGGCCCTCATGCAGCTAGCTGTTCAGTGGGGCGGATCATGATGAATCTGACTGGCCCCCTGAATCCATGCTCTTTCTTCTGAACCGTGCTGCTTCTTATAGGATGCAAATACTCTAAGACAGTCCTCCAAACCTGTGGGGAGGGGAATGCAGATGTATACACACATGCATACATATACATGAATGCACATATACATACACGCATATATAATTTTTCCTTGCTATGAACTTTCTGTTTTAAGCTCTTTCTGGTGCAGCTTTAAGTTCTGGGGCCCAAATGGATAGCACTGCATTAACCCTGGGAAGGCTTAGAAACACCAGTCGATGGTACTGACAAGTGTTCATGAAGTACGGTAAAACCTCTGAGGGTTGTATGAGGTTCAAAAGCACTCACCAAGAAAGTTTGTTCAGAGCGAGCCATAAGACATATCAACTCCCAAGACACGAAACAAGGTTTCCTGGAAGGGCCAGCTGAACTTACTGGGTATTCTTTAAAAGTTAAGTCTTCTAAAATGACCATAAAAATTCAAACAGTGACTCATAGAGTTACGACATAAAATGTTTAGAGTTGAAATGAAACTGCCTATACCTTTCCCACACTATGCCAAAAAGCTCCCCAAATTTTATCTTTTAAAAATACTATGTAGTAAAGAATCAAGGGCAAAAAAAAAAAAAAAAAAAAAAAAAAAATCTATATCTACATCTATATCTGAAATACAGGCAAAAAAGAATTTGCATGAGCAGGTCCAAGTATACTACTCATGATTTCACTTGGGGATGTTCAAAAGTGAGAGAAGTTATCAATACTGAAAAAATATCAGTATTATCAAAAAGATAATAGCACTTGAGGTTTTCAGTACAGGCCTAGAAATCCGTAGCTAAGAGGAAAGTAAAAGAGCGTCCTGGCAGCTATACTGATACTGTCTTTTCAGATTTGCTTCATTAATCCAACCATATTAGTATCATAATTGATTCGATCAAAAGACTTACTAAAGAAAATCAATGTGCTTCAGTCCAACATCCTACACAGTCCAACAGTAGGCCTCTGCATATTCCAATGGAGTCAAGTACTTAGGAGAGGTCAACGAAACCTTCGAAAAAAAATCATCATACTTCGTGTATATAGTTATTAACTTAATACTCCCCCTGACTAAAGAGAAGCTAACAGAATCTTGTGAAATGTGAATTTTGGACAATAATTCCAAATTAAAAGAAAGCAAAGCAAGTTGTTTTAAACCACTGCATCTTGGAAAGAGATGAAGGTGCAAACACAAAAGGAAGACACCACAGTCCACTAACAAGGAGCCAAAAAAAATATGCATTACAGCTAGCAAGAGTCACTCATGGCCAATCACCTGCGATTTTCATCCAGCACATCCAAGATCTGCTGGTAAGCCCTACGGGTGGAAGACTGGATAAGCGACAAAATGCCTCGAGCAGAGGAAAGATTAGCTCCGTCTTCAGGTAACATTTGGGGAGGACAGACCCGAACCTGTTGTGGCGATGGTGTCACACTGTTTACACAGCACAGCAAATGAAGAGAAAAACACTCAAGTCAGATATTTATAAAACTTCAGCTGATCAGTTTCTCCAAACAATATTTTAAGGACTATCTTAGTTTTCTTGTCCCTTTTCCCACCCTTCCCTTTCCCCTATGAAAAGAGTCAAACCAAACAAGTTAATAAACATATTAAATTGTTTTTAAAAAACAGCTACAATGCAACATCTGTGACTATGTAGCCTTACACATCAAATTAAACAAACCGAATATGAAAAAACAACTTTGAGCAGGAAGAGAACTACAGCAAGCAGCAGTGGGTTCAACCCTGAGCTTTGGAGAAGCAGCATTCATTACTTGATGTATGTAATCCGATCCAGTCATTCAAACCCCTAACAACCAACACTGCACTGTGACTTATGGATGGTGAGAAGATTAAGACAGAGAGTTCTAGTATACAGGTGTCAGAGTTCAAACACGTGAATCAAAATGATTCCATGAAAATGCCATTGCAAATAATTCACAAAGACAATGAAGCAAGCTAAGTTTACGATGCGTAAATTAAAAATGATTTAAAGTTTCACAAAGCTGTAACAAAAGCATTTTGATAGCTTAATTATATTAAAGCATATGGTCTCTAGCTAAATGACTAAAACATAAAACTACTCCCAATTCTGTGCAGAGAGTGAAAATAGAGGCAAGAGAGTTCTTAAATTATCCAGATGGATGTTAAACAACCATTTCTAGGCTTCTTGGTGACATAATCTTAATCATTCTTTCCTGTGTAAGCTGAGAGTCACAATTTCTTTGGCTCCATTGCCAGTGCTTCATAAAAGCTGAACATATTTGAATGAAGCAATTTTACAGTTCTAACATAAACTCTGGAGCTTGATGTATTTTCAGAGAGCAGTTTAATGTTAGGGCATGATCAGTTGTGTGAGGTATTTAAGTGATACCAGGTCTTGGCCATCTGGTTTGTTACATTAAGAGGCTTTGTTGCAATAAAAGGACCATGACCCTGGGATGTGGGCTCAACACTTTTTCTCAGTGTCAGTGTAAAAACGCCTTAGGCTAAAACTCATCCTGTGTACTTCATCCAAAAGAATGAAAGTGGAACAGATAGTGAACAACTGAAGAGAGAAAAATCTTTCATTTTGACTTATGTAATCTTTTCTAACTCAACATGCATTTTGTTTGAAACCACAACATAAGTGGGATCATTTTTGAAAGGACAGCTGACATCTAATATTGTTCCCGGAGTCCCCAGAACATTAAAAACAAAATCCACAATTTTGTAACTTTGAAAGTCTTGATGATTCAAAGTAAGAAGTATTATAAATAAGAAAGCCATATTTTCCAAAGACTATTTAGAAGAAAAAAAATCTAAGCTATAACTTGGCATATTGAGAAATTAATTTATCAGGGCTAATTCACCACAGGAATTTGGCCTGTTGTTGTCAAGATAATTGCAAAATTTTGGGTGCTCATGGATGATTACCCTAAGTGTCTGTCCAGAGATTCTGTAATATATATAAGCCAATTTATCAACTGACCCAGGATACATGACCAAACCCATATTGAATCCAAGATGCATCCAAGAAGAGTAAATCTGGGATACAAAGTCTAGGTACTAGCCTTGTACTCAGCCCTCTCTTTAGGGAGCACAGGGAAAACCTGAGCTTCTTGCTCTTTGTGAGAGAGCAGACTGAATTCATGTTAGAAAAGTGTCACCAGAAGCAGGAATAAGAAGGCCAGTTCTATAACTATAAACAAACAATCTAACTTACACTCTCTTGATAGAGCTGGTAACAAACTTGGCTTTACTTAAATTGTAAAAGACTCACCAGTACAATATTCTGATATAATTGAAGTTTTTTTTTGTCTTTGCATTTTGGGGCTTAAATCAAACATCTGGCACATCAATCTGCATCAGTAAATACATTAGCTAAACACTAATATATTAAAGACTATAATAATCAATATTTAGAATTATCATCTTGGAGCAACAATGTCAATAAACTAAATCCAAATACACGACAGAAGTTTGACGGATTTTTGTCCACTAAAAATTACAGAAGGGTTATTTCCTTCGAGAGAAATAACTTTGTTAGAAACAAGTAAAAGGAACTATTTATTTAATGTTCTAAAAGTACAAGTATCTCCTATCTGTACACAGAAAATCAGGTGGCCATTTATAAATTAGTCAAGCAAAAACAGAATAACTGCAAAAAATTCTTAGGAAGGAATGCACAGAAGGTTGAGTTTGAAAACAGTCTATAAGATCTCTGCTGATTCTAAGATTCTATGCATGATGATATGAAAATTGGAATATGATAAATGAAAAAACCTACATGATCTTCAATTATAACTTAATAAGAAAAAACATTTATATAGAAGGATAAAAGATGAAATTAAGTCCTTATCAATACTAGTAAAGACATTTATTTCATCAAAGACCAAAATCAAAAGCATATTTGGGTTTCTGGTAGTTTCTCAAAAGAAGTTAAAGTTCCAAAGATTAGTAAGAACTTTAACTTACTTTTCAGTATTTATTTGATAATCCTTCATAAAGACCAAAAATAGAACAGGAACTATTTTTAAAACTGCTAACCACTTTGGGCAGTATATGTATAGATAAAATGTCCTTGACTAACATTTCCATCTATAGTTGAACCAAATGATTAAATTACAAATGACCAAAATTACCATAATTAGAAGTAATAAATACTTTATCAATTTTTTTTCTTTTTAAAGCTTTAAGTGGTCTTGCAGGTGTTTTTTTACGAATAAATTTAAGAACAACAACAAAAAAGCAAGCTCATTTTAGCAAACAGCCTGACTGGCATTAACTGTGGAAGGAAACAAGTGTTTAGGTTTTTTATCTCTGTCTACTCTGTCTACACACAACCCAGGTATACTGACTTTAGTTTTGACAAGCAAATTATTGTGAAAAGCAAAAACGTAAACATATTGCCAAGGCACTGGGATTATTAAAGCAAATGTTATAATATTAGTAATTAAATAGAAATGTACTTTGATAATAAATTGATCCAAGTAATGTTATAAAACAGCAAAATGTCTTTATCTTTCTCTTTTACAAAAGATTAGGAAATTTTGAAGAAAGTGCTCATGTTTACTGTTATCATTTCATCAGTAATAGATCTACCTCATGCTTATAAGAAATCTTACTGCATGAATGTTAAGTAAACAACACTAGCCAATGTGAGAACTAAAATTTAAATGAAAATTTATTTGGCATAACTATGTCATTATTAAAAGATCAGTCCAAAGTCAAGTACCTCTTTCCCCAAGGGTTTTCACAGGAACAATGTTTCTCAAACTGTGAGGGTATAACCTCTTTGGTGAGGCTCCAACCTCTTCCAAAAACAGTAAAAGTAAAATCATGAAAAGGGGGAGAAAAAATTTTCATGGAAACACAAATTTTGTACCATTTCTCTTGAAAACATTTAAATTTTAATTATTTATTTGACAGAGATAGAGACACACAGAGAGAGAGAGGGACAGACAGAGAGTACAAGCAGGGGGAGCTGCAGGCAGAAGGAGGGGGTGAAGCAGGCTCTCCACAGAGCAGGGAGCCTGATGTGGGGCTCAATCCCAGGACCTTGGGATCATGACCTGAGCCCAAGGCAAATGCTTAATCAACCACCCAGGTGCCCCATTTCTCTTGAAATTGTAAATACGAAACCTTAATTTTTTGCCATTATCTGAGGCAATTCCCTGGTTCCTAGAAACATATTAAGAGAAAAATCAGCTTCTGTGGCTCAAGAACTGCCGCAGCTATTGAATTCCTATACGGCACGCTAAAATAGCCCCACAAGAGGTCAGTCACTCCCACACCTTGTTCTATCACACTTACAGAAAGAATCGGTTTAAATGATCTCAAAACATTCTTCTAAGCATTTTAATCTATGGAATTAAAAAAAAAAAAACCTTAATGACAAATCACTCTTAAACCCCATTCTCCTTCTGGATGAAAATAAGGAAAGAAAAGATAGTGTGCTAAAATTGAAAAAAAGACTGGGGTTACCCGAACCTGGTTAAGTTGAATCTATAGAGAACTAATATACCAACCAAAGCAAAATAAAGAAAATAAAAAAGGATGCATGGTCCTTATGTGGAAATTATTCCATTTTACTTTACTGCTACACTCCAAATCATACGTAACTTCCTTAATTGGTCTAGCTCTTTTTTTTTTCTTAATGAAGTATATGTTGACAATTTGAGAAATCCTAAAACCCAGGTTCTGAAAAGCCAAACAGTAAGAGCATTAGGGTATTATATGATGATAATTACTTGGTGAAATGTTAGTATAACATACGCCTGCAAAATTAAAACAACTCCTAGTTGTGAAAAGCAGAGCAGATAAAACCTTACGTGTACTCCGGTGCAGAAGTCGACGCCTGGAACCTTGAAATTTTATTTCTTGGGGCAGAATCTGATCTGTGCCACCTTAAATAATAATTATGCTTCTTTTACATTCAGCTTTTATAACAGAAAGAAAAGCTAGATACAAGTCTACTGTTCAGAATTCATGTTTGTGTCAATAGTGGACAACAATCAATCCTACTAACTCTTGAAAGCAATTAGGAAAACAAAGGCCAGTGCTCCTGCTCTTCTGTCTGTATGTACTTCTACTCTTCAAGCCAAGGAATAAAATAAAATGGAAGCAGGCAAAGGTTCATGCATAATGACACATAGTTAATTTTACATTACAAAGAAGAGACTGAAGTAGGTAAAGACAAAAATGGTTTAGTAATTACATTAGTGGAAGTAAAATGTAGCTGTTTTACATCAATAATCTCTTCAATACCACATTACCAACACTGAATATATAACAGGGCTCATTATATAAAATTCCTAATGTTAACTACATGTAGATTCTTACAGATGAATTATAAATTTTAAAATTAATAATGGTAGGGGAAGAAAAAGCAAGGTTACATTATTAACAAAAAGATGGTTAAGTATCTTCCCATGACATGGTAACATACGAAACATAAAAGTATGGTTAATGTAAATATGGTAATACAAGAATTTCACCGTGAAATGTATAGTTAAATATGCACGTTATTTTTGCCACCAAAAATTAAAACATGAGCTTTTCAGTTTTATTAAACAGCTAGAAAGTGCCATTAAGGCAACTTAAACACAAAAAGAAAGAAAACAGTTAACTCTCTAATCTTCTCTGTTATGAGGAACTTAAGTTATTGGTAACTACAAAAATACCTATGAACTAATCATCAACTCTAAATTATACCTCTCTAGGCTGATTTTCAAACATAGTAAAGCTGTTTCCTTTCTCTTCAACTCAACTATCAATACTTAAAAACCAAAAGTGATGCTATCCTATAATAGTCCTGTTTTTCTCACTGGTGTGAAATTTCAAATTTATTAGAGACCTAAATAATAAGCCACATCTTCATATAACAGAAAAGTTTACTAGAAACCTTCGCTACCTTGTAAAATATTTCAAAAAGAGAATAACAAAAGCCCTTTGGTATACACTTAATCATTCTGATAGGTACTAAATATCAAGAAGCTATCCTAGCCATCAACTATGTAGCCTTCTTACCATTTGTGTAATATATCTGAAAATATTCTAGAAAAATGGATTTCATGGACCAGCTGATATCCCTGCCAACCAGGTATCTTCAGAGAAACATAATTACCATAAAAAATTTCATTTTAATGGTTGAACTTTTCAGGTACTTCCTGAAGGAGAGATATGTTCATTTTCACTCACTATCTTTCTATATAACCTTTCAGAATAACTAGAACACTTTGGGAGACGTTTCAACATTTTCCAAGAAATCAGAGCAGTTACAGTTACCCTTTGCGCCTACTACAAAGAAGAGAGAGCCTAATCCCATCAAAGCCCCTCTGCATCCCTATATTCTTCAGTCAGGTCCAGACTAGAACTTGATGTAGTTTTAACACAAATGGTATATTGTACTGTCCTGTACTTTAGTTGTATATACATTTAAGTGTTTTGCTTTTATCTAGATTTGCTCTGAGAGAAATGCTCCATCCCCTGATTCTGCTGTAGTTCCCAGAGAAGCTAACAGGATAGTTCATGATGAATGAGTTCATGAAATCTGACCCAAATGGAATGAGGAAGATATATTAATTTACATAAACATTCTAAATCATTTATTTAGAAAAGCCAAAATCACCAATGGATTTGAGACTTAAAATTCTGAAGAGATTTTAAAGGGATAGTTTATCTGTAAAAAAACATTAACTTTAAAAAAACAACAAAACATCTGCCTGATCTAAAACATCTTATAGTGGGGTAGCTTTAAGATCAGAGTATGATAATACAACCAAATGAAAATGCCGGAACAAACAGCCCTTTAAACAACATACTTGTACTTTTGGAAAATGAAATGGATCTAACAATTCAATGACTCACTCAGTAGGCAGAGAGCTAAACAATAATCCATGAAAAGTAAAACAATTCCACTTGCCTAAGCTACATGGTTTACCACGGCTCATTAGAAGCAGAGCTGGAAGGGCTAGTTCACAATCTGATGACAAACTGAGTAACTTGAAAATAAAGACACTTGCTTAAAGTGTTTTCTTTTTTTTTTTTTTTTTCAATCTACATGCTAGATAAACATTTTTGAAGGCTGCACAGAACTGAGCACTTACATTTATCAATTTCTCTTAAGTATACTTAATAAGCAATTCCCAAAATAAGTAAATCATACTTCTAGAATTCTGCCATCCACATTGAAGAGGATAATGCTACTGGAAAGTTCTCACAACATATTTTAAGGCTATAAAAATAACCACAAAAATGTAAAATTGATGTAAATGTAAAACAGATTTCAAACACTTAAAAGCAAATCATTTACTTTTTTCTCAGGTTCTTAGGCACGAAACACATACTTTTTTCTTTTTTTAATATTTGGGAGTAAAAAAAAGAATTATTTAGAAATAGATGGGAGAAAACATGGAAGAAAACTAATAAAGGAGATACACTGATCAGTGGTTCTACTCACATGGAGTCAGCTCTGACCAGCTGTCCGTTTTGGCGAACGGCATTTTCACTCATAGAGCGCTCTCTTTTTAGCCTGCCAACTGCACGGATCTGTGAGGCACAAAGAAAGAGAGAGGAATAGAAAATATTCTTAGTAGCCTAGTAGCTCCTTAGTATCAAAAGAAGCTTAATCCAAGACTATTCACAAAATTTACAAAGAACATAACCAAGATTGCTGTCAAGCAGGAGTACAAAAGACAGGTTAAAAACAACAACAAAAACCCCTACCTATTACAATGCAGATAAACCTAGGAATGCTTCTTAATCTCCTGAAAAAACTACCTCTGGTTTCTATTTAAGTATCAATCTTACTTGGTACAATTATATTTTTATTTACTGTAATTAAAGGCATATATATTATAGGAAATGGGATGTATTTGTATTACAAATAAATGTTCCAGGCTTCTGGGACTAAAGCAAATTCAAATTTGGTTGCCTATTTGAAAACTAGACCAAAAAAAAAAAAAAAGCCTTGGTACTAGCTTAAAAGTTCACACGCTCCTAACCCACATGCTCTTCTTACAGAATGTATCACTGACCTTCTCCATTAAAGGGATAGGATTTATGTTCCCTTCCTTTGAAATTGGGTGGGCTGGTGACTGCTGTAGAGGTGATGCAATGTGGCTTCTGAGACCAGGTCATACACAGCAATGAGGCTTCTGCCTTTCTTCCCTAAACTGTTCATGTTTGGAACAATGGCACCAGGATGTGAAGATTACCACGAGTCACATGGAAAGGCCATGTGTAGGTGCACCACCAGCAACTGTAGTTGAGGTCCCAGACAACAGCCAGTATCAACAGACACATGAGTAAACCATCAGCTGATTGTAACTGGGGATGTAGAGTCATCCAAAGTCATCCCTCACTTTGAGACTTCCTAGCTTAGACCAAAGTATTGTAAAACAGAAACAAGCTTTCCCCATTATGCCAGCTGCAATTCTTCACACACAGAATCCAGGTCCATGAGCAAGAAGGAATTTTGGTTTTTCCTTTTTCTTTTAAGTTACTTAAGGTGGTTTAAATACAGAGCAATAGAACAATGATAATCACTAACTTTCCTGTTTGTTTAGGGGTTTTTTGTTTTTGTTTTTAACTAGAAACAGCCATGGCAACTTCATGGTTTAAGGAAAAAAAAAAAAAGGTCAACTTTACTATAAAGGACAACTGGTATGTGAAACAAGGGACTTGAAAGTTAAGATTTTAAAAAATGCAAATCAGTGCCTAGTGATGATTTTTTAAAAACTTGAGAGTAGACAATCAGGTTACAAGCACCTTCAATGGAGAATAAATCCAGATTCTACGACAACAAAATTTAAAACCATACTATGCAGCACATAATTCCAGAGCATGGTTTAGATTTGGTTATGAGTTATGAACCATTTATCCACTTGAGCAAAAGAAAAAAAAATACTTCTAAAGACAAAAAAGGAGTCAGTCTGAAACCTACTGTAAGAGCTCTTTACAGTTAAACCAAAAATAAAAATTCCTTTAAAGCAGTATGTATGTGTATGTATGTGTATATATATATACACACACACATATATAGGTGTTAAGTTATATACAACTTAAATATATATATAACAATATATTGTTATATATGCATACATATATGCAATATATATAGGTGATATATTTATTTCTGTATCTACATCTCTACCTCTATCTCTTAATACCACTTCAATCAAGTACACTTGATTCAGAGAGCAGTACTAGTCTGTGAGAATCCCTGTGATCCCTGCATTCCATCTCCCTAGAGAACAGCTCTTCCATGCTGCAGAGATCAAGATGAATCCTCTACTAAATCAGAGCCATTCCTGCTGTTGTGGTGTGAGAACTAAGATTAAGCAGGGCAGGCAGTGACAGGAGAAAACAAATTAGGTCTATGACTTCAACACAGCCTGGAAACTAGAGGATCCTAAGTCTGCTATTTTCACCATTTGAAATCTGATTTAAAGATAACTTACCAGGAACACTAAGCCTGATACTACTGGCATACTGGAGGGAAAAAGCAACTTCAAACAAAAGCATACATATGTCAGGGGCGTCTGGGTGGCTCAGTTGGTTGAGTGACTCCTTCACCGGGAGTCTGCTTCTCTCTCTGACCTTCTCCCCTCTCACTCTCTCTCTCTCTCTGTCTCTCTCAAATAAATAAACAAAATCTTTAAAAAATATATACACCTGTCATGCCTTCTAATACGACCAACTTGTATCCTGTAATACCAAAGTGCATGGACACAGCCTGAGGTGATAAGGAACACCATCTTTTAAATATTTCCACCCTTTAGTTCAGTCGTGGTGGTAGTTTTTTCAATCCAAGATTTTTATTTATTTTTTTAAATTATTTTTTTCCAGCTGTATTGAAATCTAGTTGACAATTCAAGGTTTTTAAATGTCATTCAGAATGAACCAGCACTGGTTACCCATTTAAAAACTTGTGTTCTGGGGCGCCTGGGTGACTCAGCCGGTTAAGCGGCAGCCTTCGGCTCAGATCATGATCCTAAGATCCTGGGATCGAGCCCCACATCAGGCTCCCTGCTCAGTGGCGAGAATGCTTCTCCCTCTCCCACTCCCCCTGCTTGTGCTCATTCTCTCTTTCTGTAAAACAAATAAATAAATAAAAATAAATAAATAAAAATAAAAACTTGTATTCAGTTCTGAAGCTGAGAAAGTTTCCCAGCTTCAGGTAACTTCCTGCAGGCCTTAGGATCTTCTGTGTCTGATAATAGGCTTACAATTCCTCCCTCCTCATTTATACGGCCTAAGCGGTGCTAAGAACACTAAGAACTGTCATGATTTGGTTATTTTGCAGTTTCTTGCCCAGATCAGTTTATTACTTGGTTGCTTTTATTAGTTTCCTGCAGGTAGAATCATCAAGCGGTGGTCATGTCCTAGACTGGCCTTCCAAGTACAGATTAGGTATATTGAAAGGGTTCATCAACTTCCTCTCTACCAGTCAAGCCTCCAGATTTTATAAACCCTGTCTATGTGAGGCTTAAAGCATCATGCTTTAAGCCTTCTCCATGGGTTCCCTTGGGTTCTTCAAGCCAGTTTAGGAATTTAAGTGCAGTTACTTTCTGCAAACTTATTCATTGTGTCAGACAACATTTTAGACAACAATTTCTACAGCCTTCTTCATAAGCCACCTTCTTAGAGTCTCCTTTCTTGCCATAGGCCAGTGGTTCTTAAGGGTGATTTTGCCCTCAAGGGGACATTTGGCAATGAATGGAAAGAATTTTTCTTTTTATTGTGATGAACTACACATAACATAAAATTCACCATTTTAAACTACTATACAATACAGTGTATTTGATGCATTTGAACGTGTAACCATCACCTCTACCTAGCTCCAGAACATTTTTATCACCCCAAAAGAAAATCCTATAATGATTAAGCAGTCATTCCCAATTCCCCTTTCCTTCAATCTGCTGGCAACCACTAATCTGCTTTCTGTCTCTATGGATTTGCCTATTGGATATTTCATGTAAGTGGAATCATAAAATATATGGCCTTTTCTGTCTGGCTTCTTTGATGTAGCATAATGTTTTCAAGGCTCATCCATGTGTAAGTACTTCATTCCTTATTATGGATGAATAATATTCTACCATATAGATATACCACATTTGGTGTATCTATTCTTCAGTTGATGAACACTGGGATTATTTCCACCTTTTTTTTAGCTATTAGAGACATTTTTTATTTTCATGATTTGGAGGATTCCTCTGGCATTTAGTGCACAAAGATCAAGAATGCTGTTAAACACTCTACAATGCAAAAGGAGAGCTTTCACCACAACAAAGAATTATCAGGTCCAAAATGTCAACAGTACCAAGGCTGAGAAACCTTGACATATGCTGCAAAAGGACTACTACAGAGTCAATGATTCAGGGGCTCTCACTTGATAGGTTCTGACTAGGATCTGAATGAATCATCAGAGCAGCCCTCAAAGTCTTATTGGCCTCTTTCAATACATCTTCTAGAAGCTACTAGAACTCTGGTTCTTTTTCCTTTCTCCTCTAGTCAAGAGGCTGATTGTCTTCAAGGCTGCAGGACCCTTCCATGGACTTGGAAGTACAGGTCATCATCTTTGCTTTCCTTTCAATAGACAGTGGGTACTAATCTCTGAAACTCCTTTCTTGCATCTCAGGATTTGGCTCTTGCCCCAGGAACTTCACTTTTATAACAATAGTATTTAAACATACAAGCTTTTAACATAAATTAGAACATGTGCTAAACACATTACATGCATTATTATAGTTATTCTCATAATAATCCTAAGTACTTGGCATTATTCTTACCTTTCTTTTAGAGATGAGCCTCAGAATTAATAAATAAGTTACCCAAGGTTATGTCATTAATAAGTAGCAGAACAGGCGTTCAGAATTAGGTCTCCTTTTCAACCCAAGTTTTTCACTATGGTGCTATATACTTTGGGCATTTACCACATTTGACTAAATGTACTCCTACTACTGCAGGAGTAAACCCCATAGGTCTACTGAGGGCAATCCCAGTAAACTTTTTTTCTTAAAAGTAATCACTCAAGAAAGTGCCTGACTTGTTTTCAATCAATTATTCTCACCATGTAGGCAGTTAAGTTATCTAAAATAGTGGGAGCAGAAAGATCAAAAGGAAAACAAAACTCGAAGAATATTACAGGGAGGGTTTCTCCCCGGTAGAATCCTCACTCCAAGACATTATTATCCACAGCAGTAATTTCCACTAGGAACTTTTGTGTAGGGGCTAGGAAGCAGGGCCTCTAACTGAAAGCCCGCTGTGATACCTTTCATCTTGCAGGACAATTCTCATACCCTGCATTATTCTTTGCTATTGAGAACCTTGTATCTTCTGTGTGTGGGTATCTCTCCCTCACTCATGCCAGGATGCACGAACTCTATCTCACCTCACAGGGTCTTACACAAAAGCTCAAAGAATGTTTGTTAAATAAATACAATTCTACAAGTATCTCAGTGCCTTTTCACCATGTGAACACTCAAATTTAGTGCTTTTCACGAAGCATATATCTAGAATGTCCAAACTGGCAGCTCTATTATCTCATTACCTCAGCAAAAACTCCCAAGCTAAGAAAAGGCCTCCCCGGTACTAGGACATTGCACTCCTCGGGGTTGTATGGATACTTTACCCTCATTGGAAAGGACTAACAGGAACAAAGGACACACAGGCAGTTCCGCCACCAGTAAAAACATATGTTTGCATATTGTCTTATGCTAGCTTCATGACAACACAGAAGTTCAAAAGCTACAGTGTAAAAGCTGCAACTCTAAGTATCATCACAGAAAAGAAATTTTACAAAATTGGCTCTGAATCAATGGGAGAGCCAACATCTGAACTTTGCTACTAACATCTCATTAGTCCAAGCTGCCATATCTTGGTCAATAGGGCTATTAATGTTACAAGGTATATCAACTTAGTCAGGTTTTTTAGCAAGCTAGATTAGGTAGTATCAAGGAAAAAAAGAACTTTCCTTGTCCTCTTTGCCAGACTTCTTTTGTAATAAAGTGATGTATTAATTTTCTATGCTAAACTTCCCAACTCTTTCAGTTTTGCTTAAGGTGTAACTCCTAGCCATAAAAATTCTTCCATCTAGACCATGTGAATGTTAATGATTCCCACAAAACTTCCATTTTCCTGAAACATAACATTTAAACTTTAAAATATAGCATAATATCTTATTTGGGTTATCTATGTGGCAGAATTTATGGCAAACAATGGTCCATGTGGAAGGCTTTCATTACATATTGCTAATGTAGGAGTTATAGCTTTCAATCTTCTTTACCTTTTGCTTTTACCTATATTATTTCAAAGTCACTTGACGTTAAAACTGTACTTACTTCTTCATTTTGAGGGGTTGGGGGAGGTCTTTCTAAATCCAGAAAATCTAGTGGTCTTTCACTTAGCGTAAGTACACGAGGTGGTGTTTTTAGTGCCAGAGGTTTAAAGGGAGTTGACTGAATAAGGTCAAGATCTGCTGGTCTTGAAAATGGAATGTCTTCATTATTTCCTAGGAGTGTAAAAAAAAAAAGGAAAGGTTTTGAAAAGACAGTGGTTTCATTAAAATGTATCTGCCACTACACACCCCCAGAATGACTAAAATTGAAGACTGACATTTCAAAGTGTTGACAAGGATGTGGTGCAATGGAAATTCTCACACACCACTGATGGGGACATAACAGGTACAATCAGTTTCAAAAACAGCTTGACAGTTTTTCATAAAGTTAAATATAACTTATGGTATAATCTTGCAATTCCACTCCTAGATATATGAAAACACACATCCCTACAAGAACATGTACTTTAATGAGGTTTTATTCCTAACAGCCCCAAACAGGAAACAACCCAAATCTTCATCAATAGATGAATTCACAAACAAATTGTGGTATATTCACATAGTGGAATACAACTCAGCAATAAAAGGGAATGAAAAATTGATACAAGCAAGAACATGAAAGAATTTCAAAAAATATTACACTAAGCAAAAGCCAGACCCAAGAGTATAAACGAAACTCTATAAACTCTATAAAAGATGAATCTAGTCTCTGGTTATAGAAAGGAGATTATGGTTGCGTGGAATTTAGGGGGAGGAACTAAAGGAGATGGGGCACAAGGGAATATTTCAGGATAATGAAAATGTTCTATATCTAGACTGTGGTGGAAGGTCACAAGAATATATGCATTTGTCAAAACTCATCAAACTTCACACTTAAAAATTACATGTATTTTATGTATGTAAATTATGTATCAATTAGTTGAATTATTAGAAAACACTGTTTGAAATTTCAGTTTTATTAAACTTTTGAAAATAATGTAAAGTTTTATTTCCCATCCCCTTTTCTAAATAATATTTTGAAAAACCCAGAAGTTTTCATAAAAATACAAAAAAAACAAAGATTTATCAGACAACTTTATAAACAAATGTAAAATACCTGCTACAACAATCCTTTCTGGAACTTGCATAATGACACTAGCATTTGGAACTCCTTCTTGAAATCCTTGTTCCAGGTCAGCATTTGGTGGTGCTACCTTTAATTTCTCCGGGACCCTCATTTGCTGACTAATACCTTCGGTGTATTCCATTTCATACTGAATTCGACTAATCTCCGCCATCTCAGCAGCAGTGGGAGAAGGAAAGGCTGCCCCACTCACTCTATGGGCAAAAATTTAAAGACAGGGGTGACTGTTAAAATGTCAGTCTTCTTTACATAGTGAAGTTAGAAGACAATACCTTGTAGGAAGCACAAAAGGAGACTTCTTATTTGTATTGAACACATACAAAGGGAAAGTAAAAGATTGAAGACAATGTTTTCCTCAACATAATGCCTTCTCATTTATCAGCTGAAATGGCACCCTGAGGATATTGGTTAAGAGCAAATTTTAAAATTATTGTATAACTACAAGACAAATGTGCACACACATATACACTCTCCTTCTCTCTGCATAGCTACGCATGCTGCTTATAAAAAATGAATGAAATAAAACTTAAATTAAATTCTGAGGGAAAGCTGCTAGGATTTTATAAAAATGAAATTAGGAATTGCTGTCATGCATGAAAAAAATAAAACCTTTTAATGATGAAAATCAAATTCATAAAGTAAATAAGGCTAATTCTAAATTTATTTAAGAAATGTAGTCCCCTGAAAAATCATAAGATACAAATTCAAACTTCTCTTACTGAATGTATACCTGGTTATTGAGATGCAATGAACACCAAATATAGAATATGTAGCAATAAACCCTTCCTGTATGCATTTGTTTCATGGGATTATAAGCCTCACATTAATCTGTATTTAGGATCATACTTACATGTATATTTTTAAAAAGCATGACACGTCTTTAAGGGGAAAGACAGTACAAATGCATGAATAACCTTCTAAATTAGAGAAGGATCCATGCTTCAGGAAAATGCAAAGGAAAGTTACCCCCAAATATAAAATGTAGAAAGAAGTGTAGAAGAGCATGGTTAGCCTATGGCAATCAGCTTTAAAGCCACTATCTCTCAAGCCTTTAATACCAGCTCAACTGAATAAAATGTCACTGACCTTCCTAGTGGTGTGTCACTGCTTGTTCTTTTACTCATTTTTAATACAGTAAATACACATCTAGAATAGCTATTAAGATACTGCTACCCTGTAGTTCAGTTTACTTTATACAACAATTCCCCTACAGATCTGAACTTTTTTGTAGGTGTACATAACAACACGGACACTGCTTTTCCAGCTGTAAAAAAGAAAGAATAAAGATCAGTATTTCAACAATTCATTTATTTAAAAAACCATGAATACAAGTGAATATCTATTTCAAATTATCTTCTAAGACTTGATCTACAAAACCAGTTTTCAGATTTCTCCTAAACAGAGTTATTCTATACCTCAAAAATCATAAAGATGATTTTACACACAGTCACTATTTTATGATTTTCCAAACAGGATAATTAAATGTATATAAAGTCAGAGTAAAAAAAAAATTTTTTTTTGCCATAAGACTCCTTTTAATCATTATATTCTGAACAGGGGAAAAAAGTCCTTTTCTTTTTTTAAGGCTTAATTACAGTACAAATGAAGAAATCATGAAGAGAATATAAAGTGCAGAAGTAAATGTATTTGAGATACCTAAAAAACTGATGTTTAAGTAATGGTTTCTTTAAAAGGAAATGACTTCAAAAGCCAAATTACACTGAATTTTCAGCAAAAGATATTATATATAAATCAAGGGCAATGAAAAGTAAAGATGATATAAAGGTGAGTCATACCTGGGATATTTCCTCAACTCCATGTCAGAGATGTGTTACGACCCTTGAACCACCTCAGTACGATGCTTAGGAGAGCTCTGAGAGGTCGCTCAGAGGGCTAAGCCCTGACAACTGGTTAGTTCTGACTGCTAAATTGCCTCCTTTATTCTTTACCAAAATGTGGGAATTTTAAGGATCTGGCATGCAGATGGTTGAAAGACTAAGAAAATAGAGCCAAAAGACAAAATTTTTACTCACAAATGTGTACCAACTACGGCTTGCTATTCGGCACTATCTGCTTCTGTGCTTCATATTAAATCCTTTAACTTGCTTCAATGTGCCTGTGCTGGATTTTGAGCCACTTTTGTCCCTAGGGAAGAAAAACAGGAGCTAATTGAAAACCTGCATGATACCAACATTAGGAATTCATTGCTGGAAATCCTCTAAATGATAAGTCACCAAAGACACACAAACTTACATTAAGAAGCTAATACAATAAAGAAAAAATTAACAAGCTTATTACCAATTTTAATCCCACAGACAGGGCCCTATACGCATTCATTAGTTAATGCAAAATAAAATATAGAACTGCCATCATCTCTGATCTGAATTTAGAAAGATGTGACAGATGAAAAATACTTAGTTGGATGGACCCATAATATTCATGTGTATATACA
Organism: Lontra canadensis; assembly: GCF_010015895.1. Classification (NCBI taxonomy): domain Eukaryota; kingdom Metazoa; phylum Chordata; class Mammalia; order Carnivora; family Mustelidae; genus Lontra; species Lontra canadensis. The sequence continues at coordinate 7,793,238 of NW_022631007.1, read as the reverse complement.
TATATATCAAGAAGGAACAAATGCATTTTGGTTAAATTGTCATTCAGCTATTTTCATGCAATACTTAATTTAATTTCATATTTATTTCATTCACAACTTTCAATCAATATTTGAATTTGAACCAGTAATATATGCACATGTTACAAAGCACACAAGAACATTCAGAGAAAACAGTGTCCCACCAGACCCTATACTATAGCGACCTAGGTCCCCACAGGCAATCTCTAATTTTTGTGCATCTTTTTAGAGGAGAAACTCTTCCAATACTTGTGTATAGATGAATCACAGTAAGAGCTTATATTCAGATATGATACTGAAAAGAGACATCTCAAAAGAATTATAGCCTTGGGACACTATAAGTTGAAGTTTTATAATAACAAGGAACACATATAACCAGAACATTATCTCTCTGAAATGTGCTATTCTCCCCACTCCATTTACTGCATTTCAGTCTTCACTGACTTTGCACCAATACATCCTATGAGTGTCAAAATTTCATTCTACAGCAACATCTTGTTTTATGAGAATCTGTCTGTAAAATAGCACAGACTAAAATAAAGACAGATGCTGAAAAGACAACTTCTAGAAAAAGCCAAATTCTCCTGTACCCTATTTGAGCTACTTAAATTTAAAAAGCAAATGGAACTTTTCTAAGATGTAACACTGTACTGTCCTAATTAGATCAGAATCTATCCCCTCCCCCCCAATTAGACTATAACATTTTTGGTATTATCTTTTGGCAATACATAAAACAAACTTCTCATTTGGAGTTAAGATATTAATTCCAGAGGTTCTGTCATTGCAAACTACTAGTCAACCAGTATATGATTCTCCATCATATAATTAAGGAGACAAAATCTCTCTCAAAATCACAGATGATCTTAACCTCTAATTTCTAAGCCTCTGAGTTCCCAAACACCAGTAATTTACCAATTTTATATAGTTTTTTCCACATTCCCACAGTGCATTTATTCTTACCTACATTTTTTAGCTCAACTTTTAAACATCTTAAATAAATGTATTTTAAAAGGAAACTTTACATCACTACCTTAAACCATACATATATAAATAGATGTAACAAAAACATAACTAAAAGAAAAAACCCTCATCCATATACTATCTAGAATCAAGTCAAATTCCACTCCTGGAAAATGTCCGAAATGTGGGACACAATGACTCAAGCTTGACTTTCTTATTTTCTATATTAGACCACTGGAACCCAGAGAAATAGTCCAGGAAGTCACAGAAACGACTTAGGTCAAATTGATTGTGGCTGCAAAGATTTATATAATTCTCCAATTATGAAAAAAAAATATCCGGTTCTTTATCACTTATTGTTGTGGACCTAGTTCAAGGTTTTTATATAGGTCATCCTGTTTCCATTCTCTTTTCAAGCAACTATACTTAAAAAAAATAAGTGCATTAACAAATCAGGGTATAGCAATCCAGGATTAATTGCAGTTTTGAAAGAAAAGTAACCAAAAACTTGAAAAAACACAAATCCACAAATTTAAAAATAAGGGTATGAATCTACAGAAAACAAGTTTCAAAAGCAGAAGGGAGGAAAGCAACTGCTAAACTTTGTAATCCTAAAACGAGGCAGCCCTATCGGACAGGAAGGGATAGTAAACACAATTTCCTTTTGGAAAGAACAGCAAAACCAATTCCCAAGGGTTTGAAACCAAAAAGATAGCAGCTCCTACACATAATTTAATTACACGGGGAGAAGACTACTTAATAGTCTTACTAAGTCATTCTAATTCTTTCCAAATCCATTTTCCTGAGGGTTTTTCCTTTGGGATCTCATTAGCTGACGAAATTGACACAGAAATAAACGTTTTTTTCATGTAGGGAGAGAAAACACTTAAGGTCCTTCAGGTCAAGTCTCTCAGTGAGTGGATGGGAGGCTAGAATACAGCTGGCTCTACATTAGGGAACAAGGGCTCTGGGGCTTTTCTCATTTGCCGCATGAAAAGCTGTCACCACTTGGAAAGGGTCGTCATCCCTACAGAGCGCCCCTTGCTCTAACGCTGTAGGACGCGGCCCGGGGTGTTCCTGCACCATCCAAGGGGCCTCGTCCTGCAGGCGAAGGTCAGAGGCTCAGCAGAACCGGCACGCGAGCTTTCCTTCTCCGGCTTCCCAGCTCCTGGAAGGAAACCCGAGGAGCAACTAACTCCCAGCATCCACACCTGGGAGCAAGCGTGCTCACGGACCCACCCGACCGCGGGCCTCGGGAGGCCAACCAGCTTCCAGCAAAGCCTTCCTTTGCAAACACGTCTTTCCCACGAAGTAAAAACAAAAACAAAAAACTACTTGTCAAGCCGACTGGCGTCTGGCCCAAGGTCATTCTGAAAGGGGCCAGGGCCTCGGCCGGGAAGGATGAGGGAAAACCCCAGCCAAGCTCCGCGTTCAAGCTCTCAGGACGTCTCCAGTGTTTCCCAACACGATCCCACCGGGCTGTCAAAATGAGACCCCGAACTAGGGGAGGGGGCGGTGGTCAGGTTAGCCCCAAAACGTTCGCGGGAGCTTGTGCTGCTCTCTTCAGGGACCGAGGAGGCGGCAAGGTCCTGAGGGGGTGGCAAGGCCAGAGCCCGGGGGTTGGGACTCGCGGCGACACCGTGGACCGGTCGGGGCCACCGCGGGTAACCTCCTTCGGCCGGAGGGTCATGGCCGCGGTGGTAGGCCCGGAGGCCGGCACGGGCCGCGGGTCCCGCGTCGGGAAGGCATCAGCACTCACCCCTGGGCCCGCTGAAGAGTCCCCGGCGAACGCCCCCGCCCGCCGGCTCCCGGGGCGTTGCAGTGGCCGCTCCCACAGGCCGTTGGCCGAGCGCACTGAGGCGCCGGGGCAAAGCACCGGCCTGAGCGGCCCGCAGCGGGCCGGGAGAGATGCGAGAACGGCCGGAACTGGTCCTTGCCGGGAGCCGTAGCTGAAGCAGGTTTGTGGTCATGTGATGCAGGCAAGGGCGGACGTGAGGCTCACGCACAGGAGCAGGGGCAGGGCGACGGCGATACGGGGACATCTTTGTTGAGGGCAAAGAGCGCCAACTGCAAGCAAAAACGCGTCTGTGGTAGGAGTTTGGTTCACGACTGAAATTTTATTTTATTTTATTTATTTTTTTGGTTCACGGCTGAAATTTCATTCTATTTTATTTTTTTTAAAGATTTACTTATTTCTTTGACAGCCAGAGATCACAAGTAGGCAGAGAGGTAGGCAGAGAGAGAGGAAGAGAAGCTTGCTTCCTGCTGAGCCAAGAGCCCGATGCCGGGGCTTGATCCTAGGACCCGGAATCATGACCTGAGCTGAAGGCAGAGGCTTTAACCCACTGAGCCACCCAGGCGCCCCACGGTTGAAATTTTAATAAGGAGTTCGTGATCTGTAAGACTCACATGTTTACAAGGTAGACAAACCTTCCACAGCCAGTTAAAATGACTATTTTTCAAGACTGTTAGTATCAAAATATCTGGCGTGAGGCCTAATACTCCGAATATTTCACCGACTCTGCTGGTGATACTCCGATTTTGATCACTGGTTGAGCTAATTAATTATTAGATGTCTTCCTTAACAGTACCCCTCCCCTGACTGGCTTCACTAATCGCTCAACATGAGAATGATGGAAAAAGAGAAGTTAGTTAGCTTTTACAGTAGTTAGCAGCCTTATTTAGCCTCGGTAGAGCCCTCTCTGGATCTAACCACCCAACTAACTTTCCGTGGGAGATTCAGTACTTTGATCCCCAACATCGGGGCGGTCTAAAGCCAGATAGCGGGATATTTTGTGTAACTAGACTTTAACAAACAGCCAACAAGGACATGCACACGAGCGGGTACTTCTCTAGAATCTAAAGATGCTCCAGAGAGGTTGCTGCTTTTCAAAATAATTTAGGAAGCACTTTGAGAATCTTGTTCTTGGGTCTCTTATTAATAGTGGCAAATCATCCTTTTGTAAGAATAGATAGATTTTAGGAATGATGAGTCATTCCAAACCAATTCTTTTGGGGGGGGGGGGGGGGATAGAAAGACCAAGCTGGGTAAGCTATCCATAACCAAGACTTGTAGCAGTGAGGGCCCTGCTGCTTCCAGCACCCTTCCACTTCTTTGTTTCTTGCCATTTGCTTTTTATGCCTGCCCCCTCCCCACAAGAAAAACGTTTTGAAATAACTTTCAAAGGAAAGTTGTGAACCAGTTGCCAGATCCGAAGTCTTCTTCCTTAATTCTGATCACCCTTGATTTTCCTGAATCATTTGATTCTGTTAAAGGAGTCAGTGTGGTACATGAAATCACCAAACATTGGTAGTCGATTCTCAAAGAGGGGAAAAAAAAAAAAAAAGGCTTTTTCTCTTCCTTACCTAGAAACTCTGCCCCCTTGTTTTTTTGTGATAAAGCTTCATGCTGGGTCTTCCATCATTAATGTGGACATTCCTGTTTATGATTTAATCCATTACTGACTATCTTTGCACCCATAATTGCCTCAAATCTTTTGTGGGGGAAAAGTGCCATATAAGTCTACATTAATTAACACATCCATTTAGTATCATGCTGTTGCCCTAGTTCTAACCATTTCTTCGTAAGTGTCCCTTTGGAGTTTTGATCCTAACAGATTTCAAACTCAAATTTTCTCCTTCTTCCCAATCCAGATAGCTTCACCTGATTTTTTTTTTTTTTCAGTTAATGGCAAGATTATTTTTCGAGTCCTCAAGTTTCAGAATTCTGAAGTCATCTTTCAGTCTCTCAAGACCCCATCCTTTTAGATTCCCCCACCTCAATGCCAACTCTCCACTTTGTTCTGTTCCCACTGCTAAATCACTACCTATCAACTGGGTTGATAACCTTTTAACTGGCCTTCCCAGCTCCATTTTTCTCCTCGAATTCTTACCAGAGGTTGGATTCACAAAGCGCCTAGTTTTACAAATTGTGACATCCCAAATTTGAAGCCCCGGGTTTAAAAGAAATTGATGATTTACAGTTCTCTACACAATTCAAAAGTCCATAATAGCAATCCAGTGATTTTTAAAAACATTTGAAATTATGAAATAGCCTGGCAAGTGCAGTATGTAAAATATTGGATCTTCTAAGTTACTGTTTATATGATCATTCCACTCTTTTCAGAATCTTCATTGCTCTTAGACCAGCCAATGAAATATAGGTTTAACCTATATTTGAAACTCTATGTGATATGGCCCTAACTCCTACAATGCCACTTTATTCATGTTTGTGTGTGTATGCACATGTGATGTTTACATCTACAGAGAATACATATATCCCATATATTCCTATGTATTCCATGTATGTTCTTATACTCTATATGTTCTTGACCATTAATTATTCTCTGAAATTGCTTCATGCTTTCCTAACTACTTACGCTTATCTGTAATATTCCTGCCACCTGAAATGCCATCCTCCTTCTGGCCACCTTCTGCTTCTTGAAATCCTAACTGTCCTTAAAGGACCACCTAAAATATTCCTTCTTTCATAATTATTTCCTGAGGGCTCCAACTTTTGCATCACTATTTGTCATCTCTTATGGCACTTATTCTGTCCAGTATTATAATTAATCTATCTATTTGCCTTATTTTCTGCCACCAGATTAAGTTCTGTGTTTGAGACCAAGGTCTGTGTCTCACTCATCTGGATGACTTCTGTGGAGCCAGATATCTTGAGCATGATGTAGGTCGTGGGTATAAAGTGATGAGACCTCTATTTCCTGGTTTGGCTGATAAACCCAATCACAAAGCAATCGTTTTTTAAAAAGGTTTTGAGCAATGTCAGCATTTTTAGAATAAACAGTCTACAGACACCCAGAGAGGGTCACATTTATCTGGATGTTTAGATTTAGCCTGGTTATTCAAAATCAGTTTCTTTTCTCTCTGTGTTTGGTTGTTTCTCAGTTTCCAGTGGGCAGAGCTGGGAATACGGTGAGATTGAACTAGCCACTGTTCATGCTCTCCAAGTCCTCTGTCAGTAGGTTACTAAGAATAGATTAGAGACTGATCACAATTTTTCCTTCCAAACAGACTCGCAAGTAGAGAGAATGACCACGAATAAAACATTCAGTCATCTACTTGCTATCAGTCAAAATAAGTTCACTTAAATGTATTAACACATTCTGGAGGGACTCAAAATGTTTTCAGCGTACTTTTTGGCCCAGTTATGAAAATATTTCTAAAATATTTATTTGAACAACAATTTTCTTTGTCTTCTTAGAACTATTACCCAAGATCACTGTTTAGTTTTTTCCTTTTATAATCTTGTTGCCATTTAACACAGCCCGAAAGTTCCTTACTTACAAGATTTCTTATTTTGTGTATTAAAAGCATTCCTCTTTACCATTTCTGTACATTTAAAATTTTATGAAAGTTTTTCTTTGAATGAATAACATTTGTATTAGAAATGGGAAACATTTATCAAAATGTATGACGCATACTTTCTGTAATCTATATGTGTTCTTACTGATTTGTAAAAATTTCTTAAACACCTTAATAGAAAATGAGCAAAGATGTGATTAGGCCCTCCAAAGGAAAACAAAAACAGGCACTAATACAAAATAAGAAAATACAAATAAAACTAAATGAAAAAACAAATACTAATTAATAAAAAAAAAGCAAATACTAATTAAAAGTGACAAATACGCAGCATCGCTGGTAGTGAGCAGACTGTAAATTAAAACGTGATAGGGAAAAATTGTAAAAGAACAGCTATATCCGGAACTGGTAAAAGCATAGGAAGATGGGTGTTTACATTGTTGCTATAGCTGGAAATTCTAACAACCTTCTTGGAGAACATTTTTGTATGTGTATCAAAGACCTAAGATCCTGTGAGTTATTTGATTCTGTAATTTTCCTCCTACCAATTGATCCTGAGGAAGTAGGTGGAAAATGTGAAATGAAATGTTTACAGTATTTCCATAATAAAACTAAATTAAATGTCCATCATAAAACTAAATTAAGTGTCCCTTGATTGGGGGATTCACTGACTTATGTAGTAAATCCATGCAATGAACTATGGTGTAAATAATGATTAGTTCTTGTCTATTGATGTGAAAAAATATCCATAGGGCATTAAGTTAAAAAAAAATCTTGTTACACATAACATGTTTTTATTCTATTTTTGTTTAGGAACATATTTACAGGGAAGAACTCTGGAAGGACATACACCTTAATTATCTTGGGTGAGGGTGACAGGTTAGATTATGGCAATTTTTATATTCTTCCTAACTTTTGTATTGTCTCTTGTTTTTACAGTAAACATGTATTATTTTTACAATTCAAAAAATTATTTCCATTTTAAAAGAAAAATAAGACCAGATACAATTTTTTCAATTTTATTTTTAGACAATACAATAAAATAATTTTTAGCTATAATTTCAGAAATATTAGTACATTACAATATTGTAATGTCAGGATATAATAATATAAAATATCCAATATATTTTAAATATATTTCATTTGGTTATAGAGTAAACATTAAATTAAGTTTAGTTGCAGTAAGTTACATTTGCTGCATAGAAGAATCTTTGTAAGTTAAATTAGCAATACAATTCAAATTCAGCATTATTGTAATACTTTTATAAATAAGTTACTTAATAATGTTTACCTTGCAAAAAGACCTCTGAGAAATCCATTATTTTAGGACACTCTGAAATTTCAAAGTTGAAGCCCCAATTTGAAAAGAAACAAGTTATTTACATTTTATCTACAAAGTTAAATCTTCATAACATTATAAGCTACTCATAGGCATTTGGAAAGTAATGCATGGAAGCTGTGTTTTAAGGCTCAGTCTCAGAGGTATGATTGAGCTACTGTTCATATGGCTTCTTTGGAATGTAAGGCTTTAGCATCACCTGTCTTCCTCAGAAGTTAAACACTGCTAAGAGGGCAAGAGAACACAGACACTTGGATAAGCAGAGACCAGTAATTTGGCATTAGCACCAATCTAAGGCTTTTACATATTAGTAAAATTAGACAACCTTAGGGTTGTTTGTGATTTTAGACTTTAAAAGGGAGGCACAGATGGAACAATTACAGCCAGCTGTACCTGGTAACTGCCCATACAATTGTTCCTTGGCTGTTTGCCCACAGCAGTTCCTAATTTTGAGTGTGTCAGAAATCACCTGGAGGGCTTGTGAAAATGCAGATTTCCGGGCCTTACTCCTAGAGTTTCTGACTCTACAGGTCTGAGGTGGGCCCTAAAATTTCCATTTATAGCAAGTTCCCAGAGGCTGCTGATGCAGCTGGTCCAGGGACCACAGTTGGAGAACTGTTGTCCTACAGAGGGTTTGTGGCCATCAATTAGACCCTGTATGCCATAATGATACAAAAGGGACAATAGGATATTTTTAGAGCAAAAAAGTCTTAATATTAGGTGAGTCTACGTAAGTAATCTAAGTAAAATGCACTTTATAATGTTTAAATGTAAAAATGGCTTGACAGCAGTCACCTGAGCAGGGAAGTGTGGGAACCGAGGTCCCAACCTGTGCTATCCTCTGGGGTCACACCTTCACTTACAGAGCAACTGAGACCAGAGCAATAACCTGAATTTAAATATCAGCACCATCAATGCCACCTGGGTGGATCAAGAAGTATCTTCAGAGCTTTGCCTCGGATACCTGGCCTCTCAGATCCATCACATAGTGTTACCATCGAGTTCAAGTTGTACTTAGCGCCTTGCAGATCTTTGTTTTCTTAACGTTGTTCCTACCTTGGCTTCTGTGACGCCCAAGAGAAGCTAGATGTCCTGGGCTTTCTCTGGCCAGAGACCTTCTTGTAAACCTTTATTGAGGCCTACTGAATGATGATGATGGAATATAAGAACAGTGACAAAGGAAGAAAAAGGGAAAAAAAGCTAGCTCAGATATGTGGGAGTCCTAACAGTAACAGTAAGTTAGTCACCTTTTCTGGGATATCAGATCAGAAACAGTCTCTTTTTCTCCCCCTTAGTATCTGTAATTTAGCACTTTCCCTGGGGCCTGGGTTGAGGCTAAATGAAATGCTTGTTCAGCTGATTTAAGTAACTTTGGGAATGTATCAACACACTGAAAAGCAAGTCTTAAGACCTATTATCTGCAAAGCTATACAATTTTTACATTAAGATTTTTATAGGACTCTTTCAACACAGTTGGTGAGAGTATGTAACATAAAACACAAAATTTTTTACAAAAGAAGTAGGGAAATAATCAGGGAATAAATCTGGAAATACCCAGGTTACATGGAATATGAATGGATTACAGCAAAGGAAAAATATTTTGAGCCTAATCTGATTAGTCAGCAAATGTCGTAAGTTTTCTCAACATTTATAGGGATGGGGATAAAGCGCACATCCAATAAGTAGTATCCTTGTTATCTGGGTGGGTGAATTGGTAAAAAAAAAAAGGAAGTTAGATACATTTCAGAGCATGAGTGTAACATTATCCTATTAAAATTAATTCACTAAGGGTAAAAATTTGAATGCTAGCAGGTTACATTGCTGCAATGAAATGAATTCAATGGACAAATAAAAAATCTTTTAAAAAATATGAACAAAACCATTCAGGGAAACCCCCTTTTGGCCTTAGTCTTGGGTATACTTGAAAGAGCCCTAGAATATCTATGAACCTTAGTTTAGTTCTGGTTTCCTCAGGCCTTAGGTTACTGAACAGGTCTCAAAGTCCAGTCCAATGCATGAGGTGCCATTACTCCACATGCCCCCCATCTCCCTCCTGTCTCAGGGGCTAAAGGGGGTGGTGGCACAATCTAAAACCAATTTAGTCTCCCTGAGTCTCAACAACTGGAATAGAAAGGGGCAAATCTTGGGAATCCAGTGGATCAAATAGCTTTTAACTTGTAGCACCAAACTTCATACCATTGCAGTTGAGGCCGTGCATTGGATGCAAGTGGAATAGGATTTCAGGGGTAGTTTTTGAAAAGTCTGCTGCCTTGCCATAGGAAAGTTTGCAAGAGCACAGATTAGATACTAGGATTGCAGAACTGACTTAAAATAAATGCTTTGTTATGTGGGGAACAAATAGAAACTTTGCACTAAGTCATCAAGGAACCATATTGTTTGGTTAGAGAAAAATACCAAAATAAATGCATATTCTGCATCATTACTTGGTTATTTAGGATGAAAAAGAACAGTTCTGTTTTCTTTTGATTTCTTCATTGTCTTCTCTTCATGCACACCCGACAGCGACTTATTATTTTTTCTAACTCCCCAGCTTTCACAGTTGACGGAATAGGTTTTCTGAAATAAAAGCAAAAAGTGCAAACAAAGAATCTCATCAATGTATAGGTAAAGAAGGAATATTTGCTGGGTTTGAGATTTATTAATAAATATTGTAGCTCATCTAAACTCTATTATAGGAGGCATATTTCTGAAAAGGTATATATGTCAATGTTTTAGAATTTAGTTGTATTTCAGCCGCAGTGAGGAAAACATAGCAGTGAGGAAAACTCTACAAACTTAGAGATTCTCTGTTTTGTAATAAAAACAGCCTTTGTCCTTTAAACAGTCTGGGTCACGCACAAGTCTTCCAGTACAGTAAATTAAGAGCAGCAGATCATTTCATGGTTTTATTCTGTAATTTGCTATAAGTTCATATACAAATGTTAAATATATTTGTTGGTGACAAAAATCACATTTTTGGGCCTTTATTGATGCAGTAGTACAAACCCATGGATGGCTACAAGTTGACTGTGGAACAGTTTGTAAACTGGGAGTTCTGAACTAAGCAGGATTTTGTTGTCACGGGGATCTCTTTTAAACATGAGTTCATCAACACATAGGTAATGAAAATCTAACATGGCAACCTCTGAATAGTTCAGCAACTGAGTCATGAGATTAAACTTGACTTTGAATAGTTACCTGAACATTCTTTGGGGGTTTAATGAAGCCAACCAGAAACTGTAGGAATTTGAATAGTAGTTGCACGTTCCTCTTCCATGGCACTCTATGAATGGACTGGCTCGGAATTCTTCCAGGCAGGAGCCAGGGGAGGCCAGAGCTTGCCCAGCACCCTCAGAACCTGCACTTGTGAACTATCACAATAAAAATACATGGATAAGAATTCTGTGCATGGTGTTCAAACTTTCAGTGCTTTACTTTTTTTTTTTTAATAGTAAGAAAAAAAGTAGTATGAAATAAACTTATGCTTTTTTATCCAAATCTGCTAATACTTCAGGTACCTTCCAAGTTGAGTATTAGTCATCAAAAAAAAGTAAAAGCTATTTCTTTGGCCTGAAATCCTCCTTTTCCTCAGTCAGCTAGCTCATTTTTATAGTTCAGGGATATGCTTAAATATAACCTCCAGGAGGCTTTCCTTGACCTCGTCCCTTTCACAATCTCCTCTTTCCTTCAGAGTACTGACCACCATCTAAATTCATTACTATTATGGTTATTTTGTCTTTTTGTTTATTGTGTACCTTCACCACTAAGATATATGTTCCATGGCCAGCAGGAACTTTGGTTCATTGTTGGTATTCTTCTTAGTGCTTAGAACAGTCATGGCACATGGTAGGTGTTCAATAAATACTTTTTAAATTAATGGTTGAATGAATGGAGGAATGGATGTCTGTGAGTAAAGAAAGAGGAATGATGTATCCTAAGTGATGCTATACAAAATATGAATAACCACCAACCAACCACGTTTGGCTCTCAGAATCACTGATGGTCAGGGCATAGATTTCTTCATTTAGCACTTCACATCTGGAGAATCTTTCTTTAAAAGACTTTTTCTCTTAGCCCCCATCTTGATATGAATGTCAAAGGGGCATAAGTGTAAGGTAAAAAGATTGTGGAACAGACAGACTCAGGTTCAAACCCTGGTTTTACCACTTAGTAGTTATGAGACCTTGGGGACCTTCATTTTTATTTATAAAACTGTAGAAGATAGAAACTACTTCCAGGGTTTCCATAAGGATTATGGAGGATCTATATAAAACAGCTGCCATGTTAAAAAAAAAAAAAAAGGTATTCTATTACTAATTTGGCATTACTCATCACCTGAATGTCTTATTTAGAATTTATGGGTAAAGTCATTTTTTTAAAATTCTCCATTATTTACAAAAAACCAACTTACTTTAAAAAAAAGTATATTTCCAGATTTTCAAGCCAATGTCCCTAGAATACACTGCATATTAGTATCAGGCAGCATCATTCTTGGGGGCCAAATTTCACCCCGTCCAATGTAAGGTTCTAAGGGTAATCTTTACTATGAATTTGCTGTTCCTTTCCTCCTTACCATGATAAACGAAAATCCTTTCCAGAGAGAAATCCAGCCATTGGGACAGGAGGGAATGGCGGTGGTTTGGCTGTGAATGGCGATGGCATTTGTAGGACCTTCACAGACAGTGCATCTGTAATGTGAAAGAAAGAATATGGCAGCTGGGCTGCTTTGATGGCTCAATTGGTTATATGTCTGACTCTTGGTTTTGGCTCAGATCATGATCTCAATGTTGTGAGATCGAGCTCAGCATGGAGTCAGCTTATGATTATCTCTCTCGCTTTTCCTCTGCCCTTCCCCCCACTTCTCTCTCTCTCTAAAATAAATAAAATCTTAAAAAAAAAAAAAAGAAAAAATACAGCAGCATCACCACTTTCTGGACCACGATGTGCTGCCTTACATTACATTACACATGAAATGATTGACCTTGTCCCATCACAAAACTCGAGTTAGATTTTTACCTGCTAATATAAGGCTCCAGGGCCCTGCCAGTAATTGGAGCCATGTCCATTGGCATCGGAGCTGGTGTTGACAGCCAGTATGAATAATCATTTCGAGATGCAAAATTACATACATCGTTGATGTTACAGAACAAGAATGGCATTGTGGTAAACCGCTGCAGGCAGCTGCCTAGAGTTCCTAATGAAACATCGGACTGAGCATCACTTTTAGTTAAGTTAAAATTATTTTGAGTATCATTCCTAGGCAGAGGCTAATTAAAACAATGTGTGACAAAAATAAGACAACCCAGAAGAGTTGTTTGCAGAATGTGTTCTTGAAAAGTTTTAATGATGATAGATATCAAAGAGCCAATAAAAAACAAATTCTCCTGCCCCAACCCTCTTAACACTTCAGGTGACCCTTCCTAATCAGTCTAGCACTTGAGGACTGGTCAAGGTCGGGTGGGAAAATGTCTTTGTTTCAAAGTATTCCCAGTTCTTCATGGGTATGTAATAGCTAATAACTAGACTAAGCTTCAGAAAAGATGCTGCTTTTAAGATTAGAAAGAAAACAGGTGATTTAAGTGAAAATTGTTTGTATTGAATAGGACAAGCTAGACTGACATTCATGAGCTAGGCTCCTTCCAGAGCTGTACATTCCAGAATGAAAATTAGACATTAGGCCAATGTTGTTTCATTTACTGTCTTTAAAAAGTGCTGTAAGGCACTCAGGCTTGTTCACACTACAGAGAAAACTACCCCCATACTATAGAAGTTGACAATATGTCTATGGAACAAAATGAAAACTAGGCTTGGGACATTACCCAGGTCTTGTCCATGGGCTTGTTCATTTCCTTGTACAAAAAGAAAAGAAAATCCACTATAGAGCGGCTCTGTCCCTTCTGGACAGGAGGGAATCGCTGTCGTCTGACTGTGCCTGGTGAAGACGAAGCCTCTCTTCATTGGCCCAGTTGCAGGAGGTCCAATGTGTCCAGGTTTCCCCTTCAAGCCTGGCAGTCCATCTGATCCAGGTGGTCCTTTAAAAAACACGTCATATATGTTTCAATACAAACAAAACCTCAAACTCCATTTCCCATAGTACTAATTTCAGTGTTGATGTATATCTGGTAAGCTCCTCTTGAAGGAGTCCTAAAGAAGACTGACTTACAAAATGGCCAAACAATATTAAATGTTGATTGTTTATCACACAATGCCTCTTCTTATAAATATTTGTGTATATTGTATGATGAATTTTTGAGATCAGGTCTTCTTTCTGTTTTCATTCTGTGGCACCTAGCACAGTGGCCTGCATCTAGTAGGTCTTACGTATATTTTTTTATGTACAAGTCAGTGCATTCTACAACAAGAGTGAATAAGTCAAATACAATTTGAAAGTCTCTTCAGGTGGATAATAAAAAATGACATGTGCTTTTGGTAAAGTTAGTAAATACTCGTGGAAAACACTGAAAGTTCTTTTTAAAGGTGTAAACTTCGAGAAGGTTTTAAATCAATGAGTAAGGCAAATAAAAACAGAAAAGACTTTTTTCTTTTAGTGTGATAAGAGTTTCTTTTATTTATAAGTTTAAGGCAAAGTAAGTATTTTTGATACTTTTTTCTCTGCACTAGAGTAGGCAAATTCACGTTTGTCACTTTCTAAATAAGGACCAGAGAGCTCTCCTTTCTCTCTATCCTCCTTTCTTTCCTCTCCTTTTTTTCATCAAATAGCTATCATTTAATGGTATAGGTATTGGCTTCCATCCCCTCTTGGTCCCTGATCCATTTCCACTGCCAGTGTACCCCAAGCTCCACCTAACCCACCTTGGGTCCTAAAGAATGCAGGAGGGTAGAGATTGTTGGATTGGGGGCCCACGAGTCAAGGGAGATATTGTTTCCCACAAACAGCCATGCCCTGGAGTCAGGCAGTGCCCCAGTTTAGTCTTGGCTCAGAAGGCAATGCCTTTCTCCACGATCTGTTAAAGCCCTAAGATTCTATATTTTTCAGTCAACCCACATTCTTCTGTTTTCCAGGGGTCTTGGCTTATTCTTTGAAATTAAAAATAGGTCATAGCTAAATTTATCAAAGTTTCATGTCTTACTTGAGTCATCCAGAATTTTATGTTTTTAATATATCAGATGGAGAGGATACACCTTCTTCACTTTTCCCCACATCTACCCTCATTACCAGGGAGCTGTTAACTGGCCACAAGCAAAAGATCCCTCTACTTGTCTCTGCACAGGGATTGTGATTAGCTGAACATGAGAGGAACTGGAGGTAGATTACCATGCAAAAACACATGATCCAGGATATTCTGTATTTCTGAGAGAGAGGCCAGGGCTCTGAGTTTATACATGTGCTATTTAACTCTCAGATCCTTTTATCTTTCTTGTGAGGTGGGTATGGCATCAGGACTAATTCTACTTGCTAATGATTCTCAATACACTTTGTATTGTAGGACCCTCACTCTTACTGTGGTCCTCTTCTGAAACTTGGTCAGTAAATTTTAATTAATAGAATTAATTAGTAGAATTATTAGTAAGAGTTTTGCATCTTCCCACTTTGGAAAACACATTTTAAGGACAGCTGAATGATTAAGCATGCTCTAAAGTGCACTCTTGACAATACTAAATCATGAGTGATTATGCGATTAACATAATATTAGCATTATATTTGATTTAAAGATTTAAGTTTCTAGTCTTTACAGTTTTATTATAGTAGATCTGGTCATATGTCAATAAATTGGAAAACTGCATTTAGAATTTTTTTCTTTAACAAAATCAGCAATTCTTTTGGATATGTAGGTATTTTCTAGAAAGTGCTTTTGAAACTTCTGCAGAATGTAGATTTTGATCCAGGTATATCGAATTGACATATAAACTTATATTCAGACTATTTTTTTAAACAGGAAAACAAGTCTACACCTTTATTTATTTACTTTTCAGTAAGTTAAATCCTTGGGGGGGGGCGTGGCATTACATGGATTCTGTGTTCAGTGGCTTTAGCAGGAAGGTTGCTTTGGAATTTGGCACAAAGAGGAGCATGAGTCACTTTTCTTCAGATTACTCTGGTTTTGTTCAGTTTGCCACCAGGAGTCACTGTGTTGTCCTTTGCTTTGTACACAGAGGCACATCTCTTGCCTAGATAGAATTCAGTTTCATCTGCAGCACAAACACCTTCAATTTTAAGAAGAGCTGTGTGCTTCCTCTCGTTCTGGAGACCCTGCTTAGAGCTAGCAAAAATGACCTTGGACCACAGCCTTCCAGACATAGTTGTCATTTCAGCAGTCCTGTTACCAGGAGGCCCCACTTATTTGCCCCTAAAGTTCAGCACCCTTACCTCCACCCAGACTAAAATATTTAAGAGGGCCTTTTTCAGGATAACACACGAGTTGTTCAGTCATTCAGTATTCATGAACAGCATGGCATAGTTGAAAGATGGCTTTCCTAGATAAAGATACGAAGCTGCTCTTCAGTTCATATCAAGATAATATTGGTTCAAACTATGTACTTGTATGCCACTCATATAAGTAGATATTATTAAATAAGTACTCCTGTAAATAATTAAAAACAGTTCTGGCCTTTCCAAAAATAGAATTCATGCTTTATTAGGTCTCCTTGCCTCCAGGCTAAAAATTTGGAGTACATGTGCCCAGATAAGAGATAGGAAGAATGGTGTACTCCAGTAACTCTACGTTTTTCATCTTCTTCCACCTGAAAATTTTTGTGAACAACACAAACTGAAAGACCTAGATGACTCTTAAAGTCACGTATTTGAATGAGACCTCTCTGTATATTGAAAGAGCATTCCTTCAGTGAAGAGAACAAGCCAGCTGTGTATTTACCTTTCTCTCCTTTACAACCTTTGTTGCCTTTTTCTCCAATTGGCCCAGGAGTTCCTGGTCTTCCATCCTTGCCTGGCTTACCTCTTGGCCCACAGGGTCCTAGGCAAAAAACCAACACTGTGTTGAATGGTTCATACAGGATAAAATGTAGGGTAGCCAACCACCCCAGTTTACCTAGGATTTTCCCAATTTCAGCAATGAAAGTCCTACAAACTGAGCTGTAGACAAACTGGGACAGTTGGTCATCAGCTTGTTATACCATCAAAACCAAACTAGGAACATATGAAATAACATGGAAGTTTGAAATTGTGCTGCCATTTTGATGGACTTTGTTCCAGAATTTTCTATTCTCTTGTACTCATCAAAGTAATATCTCTTTTATATCCCAGATAATTCAGGCAAACTTAGAATGTAACAGTTCTGCTCAGAAGACTCTTATAGGGTGCTAACCCCATACAGAGGGGTTAGTTCAGTTTCCATACACCAATACTTTGAAAAGATTTCTTAAGATCAAGCATACATTTACATTTACTGCTCTTCCAAGTGCTGTACAGAGTGTGAGAACAGTGTCCACACACAGAATTCCAGTTTATTCAGGCAATCATTTAGAAATAGAGTTCTAAGACTGAGTGGCCAGAGAAGATATAAATAATACTTGAGCTTAATAAAAAACACATTTAAGTGCCCTAAAGAATATTTGCTCAAGCTTATGATATACACAACAGTTTTCAGTAGATTCAAAAGGCCTTTTATTTACTGGTCAAGAGTAAAATAAGCTTGATCCTGAAATGGATTGTAAAAAACACCATAATGTGTAACATATTCTGTGAAGTTGTATCACTTGCTTCCAAAGCACTTTGTAGGTATTTTAGTTCGACCCCTTCCTAGTAATCCACATCAGTGCTGCCAGTGCCACACCTAGGATTCCCGGTGGCCCCGGTGGCCCGGGTTCTCCTTGCATCCCTGGTCCTCCAGCACGGCCAGGTGGTCCTGGGCTCCCTGGAAGGGAGATGATCTTAACCGTGCCAGGGTCTCCACGTACACCTATTGGTATGAACATAAGACAGTGATGGCTTCACTGATGAGTTACCCTTTCTTCAGGAAGAGCAACACTAAGGAAATAATACTTACCGGGTGGTCCTTTGGGCCCAATTTGCCCTGGAGGTCCAGCTGGTCCCAGAAATCCCGGATTACCCTTCTCCCCTTAAAAAAACAAAACCAAAACCAAACAAAACATTTGCACGCCCTAAAATATAAATCAAAATCATCATCTTTGTATCCATAGTAGTGCACAAAAACAGTACCTTTCACACCTGGAAATCCATGGAATCCAGGATCACCTCTGAGCCCTGGCAGACCTGGGCTTCCTGGTGCTCCCTGTATTTCAAACAGAAGGGAGCAGAACCAAAGACAAATTTTAAAAATCACAATAGTCACTGCAGTTTTTTTTTTTTTTAAGAAAATAGTATTACATTGGATCAGAATGAGCTTAAGTTGACAGATATCATTTTTACCTTCCCATCCACCCAATCTCCCTATAGCTCCTCCGCCACCTAGACCTTTCCTTAGCGCTATCATTGTCAATAAAACAGAAGCAAAATCTGCCTTTAAGCTCAAGAGCAAACACAACGTCTGGATATTAGTGTCTGTTATATGAGTATTGAATATAATTGAATATATCCACAATGAAACTGCCCAATATTTGGAGATCTTTCAGGAAGAGCAGGCACTGGATTGCCAGAATGAATATTATCATTTTTCTTTGTAATTTTTGCAAAGACAACAAGACCAATATTGAACTGTGGCCCCCACCATTGTTCTAACTGAGCTGGCAGAGTTATAAATTACTCCTGATCAGAGTGGTGGAACAAGTCAAGTGCTAGGGATTGGGATGAAGGGATTGTCATGGGAGTTCTGACTGCACTTTAGGCAAGGATGCGGTGATCTGACCAGGAGGAGATGCTCCCTCCTTATGAGGCCCACACTAAATGTCCTTGTAGCCATGGAATGCTCAAGGAAGGCCACAGGAGAAGGGGGAAGGAAGCAGAGCTTCAGAAAGGAGCTACATGTCAGAACGTAAGTTATATCTAGTATTACACTATCCATGTGAATTGAAACAGAATACTGTTACTTGAAAACAATGAACTGAAGGTCATTCAGAATGCCAAGAATAGCAAAACTGGCCTCCAAGCCAACTGTCTTGAAGAATATGAAAGGAGGAATAGTCCTAATGCTTGAATAAGGTGTTATGAGGTGAAAAAAGGAGAGAGAGAAAACAGAACACCCTGGTCAAGGATTCTCAGGCTCCTGAGGTCTGGCCTGTTCTCCAGAGGCCGAGGTAACCAGGGAGAAGGGTCTGGTGCCAGGCCCAGCCCTTGGGTGAGGAGGGAGCCGCTCCATGCTAGGAGAGGGTTGGTCAGGGCCAGAATGAGTTCAGACATCCTTAAAGAAGAATGACCTTTCAAGTGCAAATGTAGAAGCCCAGTGGACTTAAGCAGGATCCCATTTCCAAACAATACTTTCCACAGCCCAGTGTCCTCGGAAGGACTTGCCCTGTGATTATAGGATCAGTGTTTGCCACTTTCAAAAAATCATGGAGAACATGAGCAATACCGAAGCCTGGGCAAATAATTTCATTTAAAAAAAGGTTTTAAAAAGGTAGATTCTGGAAACCAAATACCAAGAGGACTTTAGAGAATGTAACATGATCCCTGACACACCACCATGCTTAATTAAGATCCTCACTGCCCATCACGGATGAAAACACAAAGATTCTATGACCAAACTCTGACTTTCTCATCAATCTCCCAGAGTTTGAGGTAAACAGGGAAATGGGTTTTTCAAATATGCTGCTAAAGAGAAAGTGAGGAAGACGGTCCAGGTGTCCAGAGAAAAATTCAGAGAATTTCATAGGCTGGGAGCATAAGCCTAATTGAACACAATGACAACTATAAAAAATAAATGTGAAACTTCTGCACCCCAGTCACAAACAAACAGACAAGAACTAAAAGTAATGGAGAGAACCTAGAAGCCATTCATGAGGAAAAGGCAGGTGCATGAGCATGTATGTGTGCACTCACATGCACATGTGCGTACACACACACACACAGACACACAGACACACACACACACACACAAGGCTCTGGTCTATGCAGTGACAGTGTGGGGACATAGGAACTGAACAGCTCAAGCAGAATTTTAGGCTGGATTTTAAAATGGTGATGTTCAAGATGGTGAGACTCCTCCCTCCTTTACCCACTCCATGGCAGAACTGAGTTCTTAATCCCCAGTGGTGTTTGTCTCAGGGGCTGTGTTTTTAAGGGAGATATTGGCCAAGCAGGATATAGTCAGAATATAGGCAGGGTTGATGAAGGATGATACTGAATTTGAAAAGCACAGGTATTTGTTAGGGAAGAAAATACTTGAAGGAAGTAACAGCTACTTAAAAACACTGGAAGGTACCTCAGTGGGAAAAAGTAAATAGACATTCAGGGGGTAGCACAGATAACTTTGAAAACGTTATTAATAGAGAAAAATCATGTTGTCCTCTAGAGTGATCCCAAATTTTTAAAGTGTTTTGTTTTTGTATTTTAAGATTCCGTTACTGGAATTTTTCAGTGTCTAAAGAAGAAAAAGTCAGGAATGACATAGGAAAGGGTCCCCTACAAATCAAGCTTCTAGAGCCCAAATCTTTCCAACTCTTAAGATACTTTGAACCTGGGGCGCCTGGGTGGCTCAGTGGGTTAAAGCCTCTGCCTTCAGCTCAGGTCATGATCTCAAGGTCCTGGGATCGAGCCCCGCATCAGGCTCTCTGCTCAGCTGGGAGTCTGCTTCCCCCTCTCTCTGCCTGCCTCTCTGCTTACTTGTGATCTCTGTCTGTCAAATAAATAAATAAAATCTAAAAAAAAAAAAAAGATTCTTTGAACCTTCCAGACTCTTCTGTTGAGGGCACAGCAGCATCACAAATGGTAATCTTTTTTTCCCTGTGGGTACATCAGACCCTGACAATCAATTTAGAAGAATATAAGAAGAATAATTTTCCAGACTTACTGGTGGACCCGGTGGCCCTTCGGCTCCTATAGTTCCAGGCAGACCCCTGGGGCCAGGCTCACCCATGATTCCCTTGTCTCCTTTGATGCCTCTTACATGGCTCCCTGGAGGTCCCGGAGGACCGGGCTCACCTGAATTTACAAAGGGCCTGTCAGTATTACCAGTCCAGGAGTGTGGCTGGTTCAGTGGGTGATGTTTTTGGACGACAGCAAACTATGCACCTGTTGTTACCCCACACACCTGTTGTTACCCCACACTTTGAGGAGTGTGATGCCTTGTGGTAAAGTCAGAATAAAATAATGCCAGGAAAGCACCTGGCCCAAGATAGGAGCTGTTTCTCCCTCCTGAAGGTCTGTTAGAGCACCTAGCACAGTACTCCATTCGTAGTAGCAACTCAATTAGATCTTGGTGATGGGATGTATCCTTCTCTTTTAGGCTTTTTAATTTGATATTTGCTAATTTTCCAACAGCCTCAACACCACCATCAGTGCCTTTGATGAGCATGATGGTTGTATGGAAGGCTTAAATCAAGGCTGTATACCTGAAACTAAAGTTACATTGTATGTTAACTACCTGGAATTTAAATAAAAACAAGACCACACCACCAGCAGCCCCTTTGCTGCCCTCTATAGGAGAGCAAATGGGTGGGAGAAGAAGACCAGGGGGGAAAAGAAGCAACAAGGTCACACCAGCGGAAGGTTGAAAGCTTTTGTTGTTGAATGTTCTTTTCATTCTTTTATCTTATTTAAAAGTAGACCCTCTACCTGGGATTCCTCTGAAGCCAGGTGGGCCTCGATTTCCTTTCTGGCCAGGGATGATTGCTCCAGGAAAACCTGGTGGCCCTAGGAGTCCCATTATGCCAGTGGGTCCCTGAGGGCCGGTGTCTCCCACTGCCCCTTTCCTGCCCGGGAGGCCAGGTAAGCCCGGGGCGCCCCTGTCTCCTTTGGGTCCTGCAAAGAAAACGGTTTGGTAAGTTTCTGTAACGCCCTTACTAGGGGTATCTCTGGGAATGCAGAGACACTGTGTTTAAAGATTCACAAAATATTTTTTAATAGAGGCTGGTAAAAGGAATAGAGGACTACAAGGAACTGAGCCGAGACCTGCTTCTGCCTTAGTTCAGTTTGATTTTAGCAAAGTCACTTCACTGTTGTATATGTCCGTTTCTTATTTTAAAAATGACAGTTAACACCTGGCGCAGCTCAGTCTTTAAAGATCAAGTGAGATGGAAAGGTGTAGTGTAAGCTCTAAAGTGTTCTGTAACTATATGCTACAATTATTATTACTATCTGATGAACTTTAGTTATAATGTCATTATTTAATCACTGACAATTCAAGAGAGCATTCATAGCCAAACTTCCGGACCCTGATGTGAGCATCTGAAGAGTCACCCAGCTACACCCAGACAAAGGAGCAACAAAGCTGGGATCCTTATTCTGTCCACTGGTTGCTTCTATCCCCAGAACACTAACACTAGTCTGGAAGGGACTCATGTGGCCGGAGGTTTGGATTTACCAGAAAAGTTACCATTTAATTACTAATATTTTTCATCTCGGAGAACCTTCAGGGAAATTGTGCTCTGACATTCATGAATGGGAAATGTATGAACTGAGAATAATCACTCCCTCCTCTTTCCTTTCTCTGGGTTATTCTAGAAATAGTAAATGGCACATATTTAGGAAACAGGAAGGAGAAGAAGGGAAAGTGACGATGAGGCTGCTAGCACAGGAAAGGGCTTGGGAAGTTATTGTGCAGGAAGAATGAGTGCTGGGGCTCCTGGGTGGCCCAGTCAGTTAAGTGTCTACCTTTATCTCAGGTCATGATCCCAGGGTCCTGGGAGTTGAACTACCTGCTCAATGGGGAGCCTGCTTCTCCCTCTCCTCCATTATCCTTATCTCTGTCACTATCAAATAAATAAAATCTCTTTATTTATTAAAAAATTTATTTAAAAAATTAAAAAAAAGGAAGACAAAATGAAATGGATGAATATTGAATATCTAGCCTTTGCCTATTATGTTCCTTAGTTTGTTTGTGTGTGTGTGGTTTTTTTTTTTTTTTTTTGCCCGTAGTATCTGCTTTTTTAAAGACTGGGATAGATGATTTCAGTTCACTTCAAGCCCAGGACAGGATCTGGCAATTTTCTGAGGCACTGAGATGTGGTCTTAGGTTGTACAGTCCCTGCCCAGAAAGATGCTTCCTTATTTGCAATATGATTTCTTTTTAACATTTGGAAGAATTAAAACTAAAAGGATTCATACCTTCCAAGTCTCAAGAACTCTTCTCCATATTTAGTTATCTTTGGGGGACTGAGGTGCATAATCATTTACTTACCTAATTAGGCTAGTTTTCTTTTTTTAAGGTTTTTTTATTTAAGGTATGATCCTTTTACATCAAATTTTATTTCCAAATAGATGCAAAAGCATTCTTCTTCCAAATGGTTAAACTGTGAGCTTAGTCTAGGAAAATAAGACAGAAACTCTCTTTTTGACCATAATTCTAAAACTGATCTGTGACCTGGAGGAAGCCTTTAAGCTCTTGGGGGCAAGTGGGGTCTCAGGGGTGTGAGGACATTGAGCTTAACCAAAGAGACTATGCCATAATCAAGAAACACATGAAAAAGGACAGCTCTTGTAGACTTTGCACGGTTGAGCTGATAGTCACAAGGCAGCTTCTGCCCCTCAGAGCTTCTCAGGAGCACCTAGCTACTCCCTGCTGGTGCCTGTAAGCATGAGTACCCTGAGGTCTTCATTAGGTAGAGCCCTTACCACTAATAAAATACTCCTTTCTGCAGGACCCACATCTGGGAAGCATAATAGAAGGTGGAAACAAGTTAATATCTCCTCGGGCAGGTTTCTCTACAACATGGAAAAAGTTTGAAGAAGCTGCTTATCTTATCAAACACTGGCATGAGAAATCCAGACTCTCAGTCTGTCAAACTAAAGACCTGTATATACTTAGAATGACATGTTTGGTAAACTGCCATGTTTGGTGTTGAGGGAGTTACCGATAGCCCTTAATAAAAGGCAGCGCGAACCACGAGCTGCCTCTGGGGGTGGGAATCAGAGTGATGAAGATGAACAAGGTGGGGAAAAATTTGTGATATGACCACATGCTATTACTACCCTCCCTACTCAGAATAGCAGGGAGTGATGCTCCTGGAGAAGGCCGAAATTCCTCCTCCACCTTCCAGGAGGTGGTACATTTAAACCATGCTAACAACCACACCAAAGTAACATGCAGCAAGTCTTTTGATTTCTAAAGACTTTCAACAGAAGGAAATTCCAGAACTGGATCCCAGCCCTCACTTTGTTATGATGGTAATAATTTTTAAGCATTTTTACTTGAACAACCAAGAATATAAACATCCTATATCACCACTGGGACTTCCTTCCTTCGCTATGTGAAGTTTATTTGATATATCAGGCATTTCGATTAGTTTCTGTGCTTGAAGCTATCACCAGGGTCAGGGAGGAAGCCCTTCTCACCTGGAACACCGGGACTCCCTCTTGGGCCTGGAGGTGCCCCCAGCAAACCTGAAAGAGATAATTTTGGTGCGTTAATATTTTATATGCGGTTAATTTCATTTATGCCTGGTCAGTTTCACTTTGGTAACAGAAGGCCGTTTAATTACCATACATCCAGAACACATGAAACACATTATCAGTTCTGTGGGTGAAGTAAGTCTGGAACCGTGAAGGACTACACTGCCACTAACCATTCAACGCAAAATAAATCCGGGGGATCCGAGCCAATGAGCAAACTGTACCTGTTTCTCCCTTTTCTCCGGCTGGACCAGGAATTCCATCACGTCCCTGGCTGCCTCTCATACCCATTGGTCCAGGAGGTCCTGGGTATCCTGGAGGTCCTGAGAAAAGAAATGTCATGTGTAGAATTCTGTTAAAGGGGTTCCTTCCCCAGAATGTAGTTATATGATGATCAAGTCACAGTGACACTTAGAACAGAATAACACTATCACAAGGATTATCACGTGAAAATGTGTGGGTTGGCAGATCTCTGAGTTAGTTAGGTATAAATACCTAAGCTCACAGTTTCTGCATTTCTGTCCCAGGCCTGGGTCACTGGGAGCAACCTTCTGAGGGGCAGCAGATAGGTGGGTATACAGAGATTCTAGCCTCAGGAGAAAATGTGCCTCCCTCGTGAAGGGGAAATAGACAAAAGTACAAAAATGGAACCTGGAGGGCCTTTGACTCCTGGAGAACCAGGGAAGCCTTTGATGCCTTTTAACCCCAAATCACCATCAGGGCCTGGCTCTCCTGTAAATGAAGAGAGAAGAGAAGGAAATAGAACAGCACGAGATGAACAGTTACAGGGATGGCTGAGGTGGGCAGTTCTTACAGTCACCTGTGCTCACACTGGCCCTCAGGCCTTTGTCCTGCCTCCTGTTTGTCCACAGAAGCCCAGCAGAGATATGTCGAATCCCTTTCAAAGGTCTGTCTGCACCCCCCACAAGGACCACTTGGTATCTGATGTATTCCTTTAACCGGGACTTAACAACAAATCCACTGAACCTTTCAGTATTTGAAAAGATCACTTAAATAGTATCTTTAAGGAAGCTGCAACCCGGTAGCTTGGTGGTTGTTTTGAGTAAAACAAAACAAAAACTGAAACTCAAATGATAAGCCACTAAGAAAGCCAATGCTCAACCTGGAAACAGTCCAGAAAAAAAAAAAAAAAAATCTCTGCAGTGTTACAGATTGAATTGTGTTGACCCCCAATTCACATGTTGAGTTCTAACCCCAGGACCTCAGAATATCACTGTATTTGGAGATAGGGTCTTTAAAAAAGCAGTTAAGTTAAAATGAGGTCATTGGGGTGGGCCCTGATCCATGCGACTGGCGTCCTCACAAGAAGAAGGGATGAGGACAAACACACAAAGATGACCACGTGAAGACTGAGCAGGGAGATGCCTAAAAAAGCCCAGGTGAGAGGCCTTGGAGGAGATCAAAGGTGCTGACACCTTGATGCCTCCAGAGCTGTGAAAACATAAATTTCTGCTATTTAAGCCACCCAGTCTGTGTTGTTATGGAAGCCCTAGAAAACTAATACAAATATCACAAGATTGGACAATGAACTAATTTTTTATGTCTTTAGGCTGAGTTCTTGGAGATAGAACTTAAGTTTGGTTCATAGGATCAGGTTTGTTGTTGTTGTTGTTGTTGTTGTTGTAGTTGTTGTTGTTGTGTGTGTGTGTGTGTGTGTGTGTTTGAAGTAGGTTCCACACCCAACATGAGGCTTGAACTCAACCCCCTGGGATCAAGAGTTAGATGTTCTACTAACTGAACCAGCCAGGCGCCCTCTACAGTATCAGGATTTTAGATGTCAGCCCCCATACTGGCTGATTTGTAAAATCTGGGCTCCCCCTGATTAATTTACAGTTCCTTTGTGTCTAAGAATTTGAGAATTAAAGTTGAAAAAAAGCAACTGTAGTACAAAAACCTAAATAGCTTCCTGTTTATGGAGCTGATTCCAGGAGGTCAGGGCTATGCTCAGTGTCATGCTTTTGGCTTTCAGAGTTACAAAGCCCACACTCACCTGGGTGGCCAGGACTCCCGGGATTTCCACGGGCTCCCTCAGTTCCAGCAGGCCCCAGATGTCCAGGGGTGCCAGGTAGCCCTCTTTCTCCTTTCCTTCCCATGTCACCTGGCAATCCTGGATCTCCCTTAAAGTCAGTCAAACACCTTTAAAATCCTCATATAAGCAGGATATGTGATCAGAACCAAGTATGAACGATGTTTGTTGCATTTATCACTCAGTTACTTAGTTAGTAATGCATATGCCACGTCTACTATGTGCCAGCACCGTGATCGGTGCCAGGAACAGGATGGCAATGGTATTTATGGGAACAGTGCAAAATACAAGGGCAGCACAGGTAAATTGCAGGGACAGTGATGAGCTATTCCTAGGGGACAGAAACCGGAGGGATAAGCTCATAAGCTGAGAGCTGTAGGCATTCTTAGTGGTGGACAGAGGATAAAAAACCCAAGTTGCCTGAAAATGCAGTGGTATCATCAATGTCCTTTGCCTACACTGAAAGCAGCTACTTTGCTGATACTCAGATACTCACTCTACCACCAAAATGTAACTACTTCAGTGGCCAGTGTACCTTTGGTCCCGGTGGTCCTGGCCTTGTACCTGCCAAATAACCTGGCTCTCCCTTATCTCCTCGGAGACCGTGAACACCCGGGAGACCCGGTCTTCCGGTTAAACCTGGTAGTCCCAAAGCTCCCCTGTGTCCTTTAGGACCTGAAATTAGGAAAAAAGTCCAGTAAGATAGGGCAACACAGGGATCTTGAAGTGTTCGACTTCTAACTTTGGCACAAACCACCCTTCTCCCAAGAAGCTGGTTTTTCAGAATCACAAGTGCATTGGGGAGTTATAATGGATGATTTTCACATGATATGAATGTTCCGTTCTTGTGCATGTACTAAGGGCACATAGTACATTTGTCTAAACGTACAAATAGTTTTACATCAATTTTCTACCAGATGGAAAACCAAAACAACAAATCATACAGAAAATTTAGAACTGGGAAGCAGCATGAACTTTAAGCTCATAATAGGATCTTATACCTTACCTGGCACCCCCATGTTGCCCATGCTTCCTGGCCCACCATGCGGTCCTGGTTGTCCAGGATTCCCAATGCTGCCTGAATCCCCTCTGGGACCTTGAGAACAAATAAATGGTCACATGCCCTGCACAGTTCTGGACATAGTAGGTGCTCAACAAATATTTGTTATTTGCATGCATAAATGAATTCTGAGCAGCCAGACCAGCTAGTTTAAGTGCTTGTATAGCTGCCTCTTTGCCTCTAGATGAGCAAGGGACAGAGGACCCAGACAAGGTAAAATTAGAGAAAGTTAAATTCTTGGATTTCAAACATCACAGTCATGCTAGGACCAAGGCCAACAGACAAGAGGAGGCTCCTGCCACCACAGAGCAAAACATTTCCGAATGCAATACTGAAATTTGATTGCCCATGTAGTGTATTTTGTCACTGATGTGGTCATAGAGAAGAGGAGGCTATGTTAATTCAGTTAGAAAATTTTCTTTGCAAAATCAGTAGCTTGTTTCAAAAAGAAAGTGGCAGATCTGAAAACCTCTAAATTGCTATCTGATTTTCTTCTCTGATACAGGATATTGTGATAAACTATAGAATGTGTATTTCATAATACATATCAGCATGTATAATACATGTCAAAATAACATTTGTAGTACAAAAATGGAACTTTGTGCAAGTTAGTATTTTTCAAGTTGGTACAGGAGGACTATAAACAGCTTCATTTGGGTTTAATTTTGAAGCAAATGTCTGTTGGAACACTATGCGAGCAAAATTCATATTCAACCCAATACGTCAAGAGATACATTTTGGCTACATTTAGATCTGGGAACACTCAGAGACTGAGATTTCTACCAGAGAGTCAGCTATACCTGGTGGACCTGGTGGTCCAGGTGGTCCTTCCGGTCCTTTTAAACCTGGTAACCCTGGAATGCCTCTGTTTCCTTTTTCACCAGGCTTTCCGGCAAATCCTGAAGTTAAAAACCATGTATGAGGAACACAAGTTAGAATTTTATCAGACTTCTCTACATCCTGATTAAACTTGATGAGATGTTAGTGTAATATGGTATAACATATTTGTTTAGAACACGGGCAGATGTGAGCTCTTTTCCAAAAGAGGATTAAATGAGATAATACGTATAAAACATTAGCACAATGCCTGGCCCGACTTAGCTCTTAAATAACACTAGCAATGATAATATGTACACTTTAAACAAACATATTTAAGAATTAGTGGCCTAAATATAGCTTCTTTAAAATTTTTTTTTCTTTTTTAGTAATGACAGAGGACCATTTACTACACTATTCTTGTCCAGACTATCCCCTTCTCAGATCCACTTATTACAATTATCATTTACTAAGCAATTAGTACATGGCAAACATTATTTTCTTTTATTTCTATTATTTAATCTGCCGCCAATGTCAGTCTTTCTTTGAGCCTTTCCGGGCTGGGTATAAAGATGACAAAGCTGAGACTTTATGAATTCAGCAGGCTAATCTAGAGTCACCACCCATTGGTGGTGATGCTGGGATGTGAATCCAGCTCTGCAGGCTGGAAAGCTTGTGAATTTCCTACTTTCCATAAAACATGGTCTGGATCACATTATTCTCCGGCTTAAAAATGTTCCTTGAATCTGTAATATGTACAGGGCAAATTACACACTCCTTCCACTGGCGTTCGAAGAATTTACCAATCTGTATAGAGCCTGGCTTGGGGCCTTTTCTCAAGCAGATTTCCTTCCTTGCACTGTTATCCTGCTTACATCCTTATTCATTCACATAAGGACTGAGTATCGAATTAATAGGTCTTATGCTGAGTACTGGAAATGTAAATCCTGTTCCCTTTCCTCAAGTTTTTAGTGTTTAATTGGGGAGTCAGCCAAGTAAGTAAACAATTACCACCCAGTGTGATATGTTCTGTAATAGAGTTGGGCACAATATGCTACAGGGATGGATTTCTGCAAGAGGGGATAGTGTGTGTGTGTGTGTGTGTGTGTGTGTGTGTGTGTGTGTGTGTGTGTTAAAGACTGAACAGAAGATATTTGGATGGAAAAAACATGAAACAGGACAAGATGCCCAGGCAAGAAACTAGCATATACTAAGGAATGGTGAGGGGCAGGTGATTGGCTATTTTCCTTTGTAATATTTGTTTTTTTCTATTTATGTCACTTATCACAATCTTAAAAAACAACAACAACATATTATTCAGCACATTCATTTGCTTTGGGTTTGTGGGGCTTGGCAGGTTATAGCTTGAAGGCCAAATCTGGTTTCGTATTGTATGGTTGGAGGGCTAAAAATGGTTTTTCTGTTTTTAAAAGATTGGGAACAAACATACAAACACAGATAAAAAAGAATATGCAATAACGGGGACCATAGAACCCCGGATATTTACTATCTGGCCCTATACATAAGATGTCTACAGACCCATTAATGTCTCTTTCCTCCTTCCCCCCACCAAACTGTACATTTCCTCATGACCAGGTTACTGGTACTATCTCTACTGTGCTCACTTCCATGTCTTCAGCACATAATAACATACTGAGTCTATAGGCACTAAAAAGTATACTTGTTGAATAAATATGTCATGCCAGTGGCAAGACAGGCAAAAGGCAAGTGATAAAGAAACTTTGTAAACCAATCTGAGTTTATTTTTGCCATACATGGCAAAAAGGAGGGTTTGAGACTTATAATTAAAATGGACTAGTAGCAATTTAAATACAGCAGACCCAAATCTCAGAATTAACATGAAAGTGAAAAGTCAGGCATTGTGGAGGCAACATATTATTGTGCAAGGCCCAGAAGACCGAGTTTTCATCCAGGCTTGGGCCACCAGTTGGCTTTGTGACTGTGGGCAGGATATGGAACACCAGCTCTTAGTCCTCATTTGTCAACTACAGGGATTTTCTTGGACAATTCTTAGCCTCAGAATCAGCCCCAAGTTCTTCCCAAAGAAGAAGACTGTACCTTTGAGGCCTGGTTCTCCTCTGTCCCCCAGCAAAGTGGATATCTGAGAAGGCCCCCGAGGTCCTTTATCTCCTTCTTCCCCCTTGGTTCCTGGGGGCCCTTTCTCACCCTTTGCTCCTGGAATTCCAAAGCTACCTAAAAAACAGAAGTAGCAACATCAGTTCCTTAATTCTTGAAATAGTTCTTAAGGATTCAAAAGTTGACAGTGCTTACCATATAACAAAACAAAAGAGGACAGATAAACCAAAATAAGCAGCCCCATTAAGGCAGTGGCATAAAAGGGCAGGGAGAAAATTCAACTCCATTCAAATAAAAAGAATGCAGAAAATAGCAAAATCAAAGATATAGTTCTCTCAGGGAAACTACTTCTCTCTCAAAGGATAAAACAGAACTTATTTTGGTGTTAAATAAGCGAACATTGTTCATGCTTCCTGATCCTGGAAAGATACTCCCTCACTTACCCCTCCGTCCTGGGGCGCCTGGGTTCCCAGGGGGCCCAGGAGGGCCAGCATCTCCTGGATAGCCCATCATCCCCATCATTCCTTTTTCACCTGTAGAAACAAGTTCACACAAAGCAGGTCAGATTGTGCACAATGAGAGAAGCAAAATATTCCATAAAATAAAATAACTTATACTTCTAAAGAGGGTTGAAGGAATGGTTTCTGTAAATAGAAAAATAACTGTATTTGTCTGGGAGACAGGTTAGTACCCAGTCTTTATTACATCATGTATGTGGAAGTCATTGGTAGCAAATCACATTTGCAGATAAAAGGAGAACATGTTGAAGTTCTGGATTGCTCCCTCCCAATCCTTGAGCATCGGCTCTCTGTTATATAGTCCCTTATTTTGTTTTCCTCAGAGCAGTTGTCAGTCACTGAACTTAGTTGTTTTTTTTTTTAAAGGATTTTATTTATTTGACAGAGAGAGAGATCACAAGCAGGCAGAGAGGCAGGCGGTGGGGGGTGGGGAGCAGGCTCCCTGCTGAGCAGAGAGCCAGATGTGGGGCTCAATCCCAGGACCCTGAGATCATGATCTGAGCTGAAGGCAGAGACTTAACCCACTGAGCCACCCAGGCGCCCCTGAACTTAGTTTTTAAATGCATTTGCTATGGTCTCCCCCACTGTCAGAGGCAGAGTCTTGTCCACCAAGAGCTTGGAACAGTGCTGACACATGGTAGGGGCTTAATAATATAAACGAAAGAATGATTTGCAGATTAAGTTGTTCTTCTGGGTTCTTTCTGAGAGAAGAGAGATAGGTGAGGTTCTTATGCCATGAGGAGACTATTGGCATATTCTTCCCAAATATATAAAATATAAAACTAGTGATGAAATAAAAAGAATGATAAGGGAATACTATGAATAACTATATGCCAGCAAATTGGACGATTTGGACAAAATGCACAGATTCCTAAAGAGGCACAGATTACCAAAACTGACAGAAGAGGAAATAGAAAATCTGAGTAGACCTATAACAAGAAATTGAATTAGTAATGCAAAGACTTCCTACAAAGAAAAGCCCAGACTCAGATGACTTCACTGGGGAATTCAACCCAATGTCTAAGGAACATCAATTTTTCACTAACTCTTCTAGAAAATACAAAAGAAGGAAATACTTTCCATCTTGTTCTATAAGGTCAGCATTACCCTGATACCAAATTCAGACAGAGATATCATGAGCAAAGAAAAAGACAAACTAGTATCCCTTACAAATGTGGAGGTAAAAATTCTGAAGAAAATACTAGCAAATGTCCTTTAGTGTATAACATATAGAAAGGATTGCGTGGCCAATGTTGTCATACCCTGAGTAATTGTGAAATGTGATCATCCCACCACCACCACTGCCGGGTTCTCTGACCTCTTTGCAAATAATTCAGTAGGAAACACTTACACTAACTGAAAGAGGAGTGTAGAGTCAAAAGCCTAGGTCTATGTCCAATTTATACAGC
This sequence comes from Lontra canadensis, assembly GCF_010015895.1. Classification (NCBI taxonomy): domain Eukaryota; kingdom Metazoa; phylum Chordata; class Mammalia; order Carnivora; family Mustelidae; genus Lontra; species Lontra canadensis. Next base: position 7,761,232 of record NW_022631007.1, on the reverse strand, counting down.
TACCTTAAAAGAAAATATGGAAGAAGATGGAAGAAGAAACATAAAAGCACAAAAAAGGATACCTGGTGGTCCTAAAAATCCTGGATTTCCTGGATATCCTTTTTGACCACGTGGTCCCATTGCACCTCGATGACCTGGCATTCCTGGTGGTCCAGGTTCTCCAGGAAAGCCTGACCTATCCAAGCCTGGAATACCTGGGTCTCCCTTTGGCCCTGTTTCACCTCTTCTGCCTGTATATGAATGAATGAATGAATGAATGAATGAATGAACACACAACTGCTTTCCCCACCAACTCCAGAAATACATTTTTTAAAAAAGATTTTATTTATTTGACAGAGAAAGAAATCACAAGTGGGCAGAGAGGCAGGCAGACAGAGAAGGGGAAGCAGACTCCCTGCTGAGCAGAGAGCCAAAGGTAGGGCTCCATCCCAGGACTCTGAGATCATGACCTGAGCCGAAGGCAGAGGCTTAACCCACTGAGCCACCCAGGCATTCCCAGAAATACATTTTTTATGGCTATAAATATGTAGCTGTGTGATCATGGACAAACCACACCTTTATCTGATTGATGGACGTCCCCTTCTGTACAATTTCTAAGATCCCTTCTAGCTTTAACATAGTTTCAGTTATTTGTGCAGTAATAAAAATGTAGAATTTAGATCTATTTTCTAGTCCTTCAGACACATCCTGGGACTGCCCTTTATGACTGTAGCTGGGTCTTTAACGTGCAGAATGCATACACAACCATAGGGGGAGGAGAGCCACTGGATGCTTCTGGAAGTAATAATAGCACTATGACAACTATTAATGTCTTGGCCAAAAATTGGTTTGTGAACATAAAAGCAATGTGACAGCCCATAGGCATTAGCTGAGTTCTAAAGGATTTTTCTCAGTTCACAGATCTGAATGAGAAGAACAAATAAAATAGAGTAAATGTCATATAATCTGGGCCACGTAACCTGGAGCATTTAGATTTATTTCATACCTTTATTTTATGTTCCTTGGGAGGCAATTAACTACATATCTATTTATCACTTGATATACCTATGGAGTTAAAGATAAAACATTTTCTGAGAGTTTATATGTATATAAATATATGTGTAAATATAAGTTTCTATGTATCTTCAGTGTTCATACTGTCTTGCATATAAGACACAAACCAATTTTACTGTATTAATTTCAGGTCTCTTACTCTGTAGGTGGTACTCACTGAAACAAATCCGTGACAGAGTTTAGATGGCTAAAATAACATTGCCACTGAACAGTGGTCAGAACTTGTTGCTGGACAGTTCCCATGTTAAGCAGCAAAGCACAGAGCAGGAATCTTCTGTCACCTGTCTGCCTAATGACTGGTTTTAAGGCCCTCTTCTTACCCGGTTGCCCTTCCAATCCATTTAATCCTGGAAGTCCTTGGGCTCCCCTGGGACCTTCTGTGCACATTCCTGGGGATCCTTTTTCTCCAGGTGGTCCGGGCTTCCCTGGATCCCCTGCAAAATAGAGTCCAGGAATATATTCGACAAAACCCGAGGTCCTAGTACTGCTATCACAATCCTTCTGTAACTTTCCCCCCTAAATTAAACCTATGTTTAATACCACTGGTATATCTTTTATAAAGGACAATTGTTATAAGGGACAGAAGGAAGGAAGGAGAAAGGAAAGAAAAAAAAAACAAAGGGAGAGCAGCAATATTGAATGGAAAAATAGACGCTGCAGATTCTATTTGTTAAACTGGAAGTCTGAGAATAAGTCTTCATCCTAGAGCACCTTCAACTTGCTGCATTTTAGCAGAGCTTACCATGGAGAAAAGTAATCACACTTGCTATTGTACCTTGGGGTCCACCAACCCCTCCAGTTCCTGGAATTCCAGGGAGACCTGGAGGTCCAGGGAATCCAATTTCTCCATTTTCCCCAGAAATGCCTCTTTCTCCTGGAAAACCTGGTGTTCCTGGTTGTCCAGGCATGGCTAGTCCTGGTTCTCCCTGTGCACAGAACACATGTTAGTTTCACTATGTAATACTTCCAACTCTTTCTGCACTGTTGACTGGTCTTTAGGCCAATGACTTGAGAATAATCCCTTTTGCACAGTTACCACCATTCCACAATTCTTTCCTTTCTCAATTCTAGCTGCTGGTTTTATAAAATTATGCTTGACCATTCTTGAGGCTCTGTAACTGCCACTTTTACAGAAGACTGAAATTGTAAACAGTCCAGATGTCTTTACTTTTGACAGTTTTGATCATAGTGATCCACACTTTTTTAGAGTCCTTCCATTTTAAATACTCTGAACGTTCCTGAAGATTAGGGAAGAAACAGGGAGGCAAAACTGTCTTCTAACACTACTTTTCCTTTCTAAAAGCTTCAAAGAAGTGTTAAAAACTATTTAATATCTTCATCATCTACCAATATATAGATAATTTCTACACCCAGAGCATCCTAACTGGCTGATTGTGATTGCCCCCATTCATCCCCACACATCCATCTGAGTTTTAAATCTTGAAGACCTTGGCTCCTGGGAGACCTGGTTCTCCGGGTGGCCCGGGCTTCCCCATTTCTCCTGGACAACCCGGTGCTCCTTTTACTCCAGGAAAACCTTGCTCTCCTACAGAGAAAACAATAAATGTTGCAGGAGTAGGCTTAGTAAAAGATTTAAAGCAGTATCCCTGTTATTTTATCCAATGTTTTTATGAGGCAAGTTGCTAGAGATGTTTTTATGGAAGTCTGAATGATGAAAAAGCCAACTGCTACATTGGCAATTAAAAAAAAATCCATTCCAAATCAGATCCTCAATCGAAAAATGACTTTCTCCATTTTATTGTTTAGGATGACTACATTTTTTTTGCAACAATTTCACTGATTCTGGTTGACTATTTGGGTGACTTTTTCTTTTGGAGTATAATTTACATAAAATGTACAGCCAAATGAATTTTTGAATGTCTATAAATCTATTCAAGCATGATCCAGACAAAGATATAGAGCATATCTGCTGCCCGAGGTAGCCTTTCTCAACATGGGTTGCTCAAGAGAATTACTTCCTACTGCCATTGAATATAATGAATTAATTTCTTTCTTATATACTTGTAGTAGGAGAATTGAGAAAGGAGTCACAAATATCATTTGTTCTATTCCCTAGTTCACAAGAGGAAACCCTAGAGAAGCAACGCTGCATTTAGAGATTCCTTTTGTGCTTCTAGTTTGACCAATTTTTTTTTTTTTTTTTTTTTAGTTTGACCAATTTTTAATTCACCAGTAGTTTCTGGGATTATTAGGTTCAGCTGGGAAACTTTAAGTCTGAACTTTCAGGGATTTCTCAGACTACTTCTGGTCCCCATAATTTATAGTCTCCTTACAGAGGGTGAATCCATAGTGTTACAAACAAGGATGCAAACTTTAATGCAGGGTCCAAGAAGGAGGAGGCAAAAATATGGGCCAGGCTGCATTACTTCACATATCATTGGGAAGACATCCAAGAAACTGGAGACAAAGACATTCTTGAAACTTACATTTTCCATTTCAAATATTCATAAACTGAGATCAATATATCTATATTTGTAAGCACTAATGACATTAATCTAGGAGATCAAGTATAAAAAATGGATTCTATTTTCACAGACACTCTAAATAATATTGAAACAAACATAAAAGGATTATAAAATCTGAAAATCTATGCAACAACCCAGGGATGAAATGGCTAGTATGTCATTCTGGACAAGACTCTGATGTATTTGTTAATTTATGGTTTGAGTTCTCAGCATCTGGATATCTTTGGAGTGATTTCCCTTCGATGAGAAACAGCATTCGTTCCCAAAAGAAAATAACTTCTGTAATTCGTAGGGGAGTGTTTAGGAAAGCCAGTTAATTGTAAATTAATAGTTCTTTTCTAATTATAAAAGAAATGTATAAAGTTAAAAAATGCATAAATGTAAAAAGTGCACACATTTATTAAGAAGTCAAGAAAAAATTCCTCATAATTCCACACTCAAAAAGAATCACTACTACTGTTTTGTGTGAATTTCCTTCCAACTTTTTCTACATATTTTAAAAAGTTTAATTGAGATGAGATGCATAAATCTGTGTGAATTCTGCCTTTTTATCTAACATCATTGTAATTCTTTTTTTCCTTGTAAGATGGGTGGAAAACATTATTTTAAATATCATATTATGGATCTTTTCAATGTTATTCATGACACGTATCTATATTTTCTAAATATCCACAATAGACCCTATGTTTTAAAATTTGTACATTTACCCTTAGGTCCAGGGGGCCCAGGGAAGCCGATTCCTGGAATTCCTGGTTCACCATCAGGCCCAGGAAGACCTGGATCACATTTTCCTCTGGATCCAGGGATACCTTGAAACACACACACATCCACGTAAGAAACTTCCCCTCATCTTGCCCTTAAACAAAAAGTCTAATTTTCTGTGTCATTCAAGGCCTTTTGGGAAATTAAGAAATAAGTTTAATATAACCCCAACCGTATACTCTTCTTTCCTCTCAATTCTTATCCAAGGACTAATCATTAGCAGCTACAAATAGTGTTTAAGATAGAATTTAATTCCTATAAAGAAATAGTCTAGATATCTTGAGCTACAGAAGTCTCCCTCCATACATGCAAAGTTAAGTTTTAGATCATATTGACAAAGAAGTTACATTTTCAAATGAAGAAGCTGTGGGAACTAGCTTGATTAACCACTGGCAAACATCACTTACTCCCCCAACCAAAAATCCATGGAGATTGTTCTTCTCTTGAATTCCTTTTAAGTAATTTTACTGTTTTCCCTCCTCCTCCCTCCTCCTCCTTTATCTATCTATCTATCTATCTATCTATCTATCTATCTATCTATCTTATTTCTTTATTTGGAATCAGAGGCACCAATGGGAGTAATTTGGATGATCTCAAAGTACAATGACAAGTACCCTACCTGTGGGCTTTTTATCTCACACAACTCTGGCCTCTGCTCTCTTTTGGTGCCAACAAATAGAGTTTTTCTTACATAGGGGACAATGTTTTCCAAGGACAATCAGGATGCCATTTGATGCAAGGCACCAGACTTGGCAGAGGGGATACTCACCGGGTGGACCTTGGGGGCCAGCACGGCCAGGGGGCCCTGGAGGTCCTGGTGGCCCTGGGACTGGTGTCGAAATACTGAATTCTCCCTTAGGACCTTAAGAAAGTTCGTGATCGTAAGATTGGTGTGCGTAGTGAAGTTTTTTTTTTGGTTCAGAAGAAACAAATGTGATATAGGGGGTTTATAAACATAGCCCAAGGAATAAAAAAAATAGACTTGCTTCCATAGGTTTCAAAACTGGCCCAAAGATGACCAACCCATTGAAACTTTTTTATTCAGTTGAAGAATATTTATAAGCACTTACTATTGCCTAAGCTTTGTTTTCATTAATAGCCCACCTCAATAGTCTAGTCTACTGAAAGAGAAGCTATTCCAAAAAACATTGATAATATGGGATTTATCTTAAACATTGGTGAATATTTATTTGGTAGGATATTTATTTTTTGGGCCAGTAGTTTGCAAGGGAAGGAAATATAGTATGCTGAAGAAAACATTAAGTGTGGCTTGGGCACACACCTTAACCTCTGATAAGTTCTTCATGTGTCATTGGGGAGATACAGCCTAACCACCCCATAAAGATTTGAGATAATGTGGGTATGGTGGTCAACATGGAAAAAATGTTAGTGATTTGATTTATGCATATATTTACAGAAAAAAAATAACTTTACAGTAGTGTGATGGGGAAAATTTGATATATTTTGCAACAATGGAGTTCTTTACTAGAAATTTGAATATAGAAAGAAGAAGATTTGAAGCTAGATTAGAAGAACTTTTTCTTTAAAGGGCCAGATAGTAAATAATCTGGGCTTTGTGGTCCAGATGGTCCCTATGCCACTACTCAACGCTGTCATCGTAGCATGGGAAGAGCCAAAAACAATATGTAAATGAATGAGTGTGACCGTATGCCAGCAAAACATATTTATGGACACCGAAACTTAAATTTCATATAATTTTCATGTGGCATAAAGGATTATTCAAAAGGTTTCTTTTCCCCCCAATCATTTAAAAATAGAAAAACTATTTTTAGCTCGTAAATTATACATAAATATGCGGTAGACTGGATTTAGGCTATGAGCCGCCATGGTTTGCCAATCCTTGGATTAGAACAGCAGCCTCAAAAGTAAGAAACAGGAAAAAAATATATATATATGATCATAAAAGAAGCTTTATGTACATGTGTGGGCAGAAATGCATGCATATAATTTAAAATATATATAAATGCTTGGGAAGCACTTACAAATTTTTTACTATAGAAAGATTTGGAGGCTATTAGTTTAGTGGGTCTAACCCTTTAGAAAGTGATGTTAGAAGTAAAAAATAATAGGGTAGCATTATTTGTTGAAAACTGTCCTCCACATGATGATTCTCATCTTTGGCCATGCTCTCTGCTACAGGTAAACATTGAGGATTGGATCCCTCCTGAATCCACCAACCATGATCAGAACATGTGGATCTCAAAAGTTCCTGGGACTTCAGAACTATTATCAGAAAACTTTTCTTCATTTATCTTCGATATTTTGAAGTTTTATTTATAAACCACCCATTGGATTATGGGTCAAAAAGGGCAAATTTGCAATAACATTAGTGGATCCTTGAGACTTACAAGAGCCTTCTTAAGATCAATTGCATAGATTTTGGCCTCCCCTTTGTCTACCATAACTGACTTCCACTCATTCCATATATTTTTCTTTTCTTTTCTTTTCTTTTCTTTTCTTTTCTTTTCTTTTTTGTTAGATTTGAGCCTCAACATGGGGCTCAAACTCATGACCCTGAGATCAAGAGTTTCAAGCTCCATGGGCTGAGCCATCCAGGACCTCTCCATCCCAAATATTTCTATTAGTAAATAGAGACAGACCATCAGGAAATTTCAGCTGAACTTGGTAAAGGGAAAATGAATTTTTTTTAACATATCCTACATATTCCTTCCCAGTGTCTGTGAGGTGATATATTCTACTGATCAGAAACAAGTTTCTATGCATTCATTAGTCTTGGGGAAGCTTCATTTGCTCTAGGAACTATGAGCCCACTCCATAGGAAAACAGGACTGGAAAGAAAACTAACCAACCGGCTTCTCCAGGTGGTCCAGGGGCTCCAGGAACTCCTTGGGTGCCCTTTGGACCAGGTTCTCCCCGTGGTCCATAGTTTGCTGGTCCAGGTGGTCCTGCAGGTCCTGGAGACCCAGGGATGCCAGGATCCCCCAGAGGACCCTGGTCACCCTTCTCACCACTCAGGGCCTGTGACAATGGGAATATGTTTATAGTGCTTCAGTCCAGTATCTCCTTATGTGGGTTAACCTTACCATGAATAGGAGGACCTGATAAGCAGCCAATGAGAAAATCTTGAATTACACAGCAGTTGGCATTTGAAGGGAATTATTACTAAACTCAGAGCATGGTCTGGTTTCTGCTGTTTTGTGCCCCTTGGATTTCAGCAACACTTCATGAACTTGGACATCTCTTGGATGAAGGTGTCCTCCAGCAGGATGTTATATGTATAATAGCCCCTAAAACTTTGTTCACATAAGCCATTGGTTCAAATAGCTTGAGAGCTGGAATTCATGGGAATAACATATTTCTGAACTAAAACCAGCACAGTAAACCTTTGTTTGCTCTTCACCAGCTATTTTCATCATAAAGGAGGTGAAGATACAGATAGACTGTATTTGTTTTGTTTTTTTTTTCTTATAAAATATCTTTTTGGTTTTTTTAAAGATTTTATTTATGTATTTGTCAGAGAGACAGAGAGAGCAGAAGCTGGGGGAACTGCAGGCAGAGGGAGAAGCAGACTTCCCACTGAGTGAGGAGCCTGATGTGGAACTCGATCCCAGGATTCTGGGATCATGGCCTGAGCTGAAGGCAGACGCTTAACCAACTGCACCACCCAGGCATCACATAAAATATCTTTTTGTAATTGCATAGGCTATAACTTTGGAAATGACTTGTATACTTCAAACAAGTCAAATGTGACACAATAATCGAGTTCCTCTTCTGCTCCAATATGGCCCCAAATAATAAATTTGACTTGATTTTTCATTGTTCAGTATCACTGGGTGACTAACTGATGTTTTGTTTTGTTTCCTTCTTCTATAATGACAGGACATAAGACTCAACACATCACCTTCTTAATTTTTTTCTTTACTTTTACTGGAACCAACAAGGTAATTAGTGAGATGCAAAGGGAAGCATCACGTGAACTCTTAATACTAGACCAAAGAATTCTAGACTCTGCCCCTCTGTCAGTGTAACTGCACTCCCCACTCCCAAACACACACATTGGGACATCCAGGCCCTTTGTCAGAGGAGAGTCTGAGAAACATTGAACCTGGAGCTGGTCTCAGCTAGAAAATGTTTTGTCGTCAAATAATGTTGGGAAGACTGTATACCACATCTATATCTTGGGGAGCCACACTTCATATTCTGATACTAAAGGATCTGTAAATGAATCTTCAGATTTATTTGCCAAGTTTTCTGTTCAGGGTGGGACTCTCTTAACTCTGTCTTAACTGGATAACTCTGATCAACCCTGGAAGAAAGTGGTATTTCCTGGAGCAGGCTGGGCAGCATGCCTGGTAAACTTCCCACAGATATGCTGGGAGGAAGTGCTCATCCTCTGACCCCAGGACATTTTAAAATCGACCCTGGTAGGAATCTCTCACATGTACATGTGAGAGATTCTATCCCTATTCCATGAAAAGAGACAGAACCTATAGAAGCCTAGGTATTTTAAATGACCAAACATTTGATCTGTTTATTTGACAACTCTACTCCTAAATATTCTAGTCTTTAAGCATTTATTTTGACTTAAAAGAATGATAACTGCCCCCAAAGTATTGACTAGAACTTTCCATTATTAATAATTTTCTGAACTCCTCTATAAACTCACTGGATACAGACGTGGGTATTGTAACTTGTGTAGGAGACAAGGGCATTATCAACGTGGAATTTTATTTGGGCTACAAGCACCACCGAGTCCCACCTATGTGTCAAATACTATGCATGTGTGCTGCTGTTATTACCAGTTGGAAGGACCCACTGTACTGTGTGGCCAACCGTTTTCTGAATGGAAATTGCCCAAAGTCGTCACTTCAGAGCATTTCAATTGCAGGGAAGGGAATTTGAAAAAAGTTACTCAATACCAACCGGTTCACCTTTGGGTCCTGGTGATCCTTTGATCCCGGGAGTTCCAGGAATTCCATCCAAGCCCCTTCTTCCAGGATGCCCTCTGAGCCCAGGGTCCCCTGGGGCACCCACTTCTCCCTCAGGCTGCAATGCTTCACCTTTTTCTCCTTTAAGTCCTGGATCCCCCGGAGCACCCAGGAATCCCTAGGGCAGTACAGAAATAAGGCTGCATTGCATTTAGGTAAAGCTGTTCTTGTGCCAATCTTACAAAAAAAAAAAAAAAATCAACTAGAATTTTTCAATTTTAATGAACATGGATTTTTTTTTTCAGACACTTTCTTTAGCCTACAGGTGTAATGTCAAGCTTTTTGGTTTTCTTTTCTCTCTATTTGTTTCCAACACTGGAAAAGAATACAGTCAGTAAATTTCAATGTAACACACAGTAATATTATTCAATATAATACAAACATCATCATAATTTAGATGATGTTAGAATGTTGGTAATTTTAACATGCATTATGGATAATTTGATTTATCTTTATATAACTTTCTGATTCACTGTAATAATCAGAATTTTAATTTGTGAAAGTTTATTTGGTATCATTTACATATCATAAGACGTATCTGTATACGAATACAATGATTTTTAGTAAATTTGTACACTTATGCCACAATCACCACAATCCAGAGTTAAAACATTTCCATCACTCCCCCAAGCTCCCTCAGATACATCTGCAGTCAGTGCCTGTTCTCAACCTCAGCCCCAGGCAACGACAGATCCGCCGTCTCTCTCCGACACAGCTTAAATGATTATAAATTCATTACTGATTCACTTATTCCTTCACACATCATTCATTCAATCATTTAATCAAGAATCTATCAAATGCTCTGATATTAAGTACTCTTTGCCAAGCACCAAAACTATGTGTGGCTCAACTGTATTTCCTGAGTGTGCTGTTTACCCAAATTAATACTAAAGCTTCCAACCCATGAAATCTTACTGGAGATCCTGGAAGACCCGCACTTCCCGGGGACCCTGGGCTTCCTTTAATGCCAGCTGCCCCTTGGCCTCCTGCAAAGCAGTAAATTATTAAATAGTCATTGAATGCCAGCTCCGAGTAGCCAGGGTAATGCAGTAAATGAAGAGAATAGGGTGTTTTCTTCTGAGGAAAAGAAAGACAATTTGTATCTTAAAACACAGAGTGCAGGGAGAGAATGGGAATACATAAGTGAATTAAGAGATGATGTAAAAAAAAAATTTTAAAAATCTTAACTTCCTAATTCTTGTCTTTATAATTTTAAGGAGAAACATTTATTTGTTTTGATCATAAAAGCAACATACGCACATTATAAAAAACAGATTTAGAAAGAAGAGAGTAAAAAAACATACACCTACCACCAGAGGACAATATTTGCTAAAATTTTCATGTATGTTATTCATAAAATTTTATATCCATAATGCACTGGACATATATATGGTATTTCGGAATCATCCACCAATAAATATCCATGTCAATAAATACATATCTATAGCTTCACTTAAATGGTTGCATGGCAGCATTTTGTGTGGGTCAGCCAACATTTATTCAGCTAACTGCTATTTGTAGAATTTAGATCGTTTTTCAACTTCAGCTGTAGTAAACAATGCTATGATAAATATCTAGGAATTCAGTGCTTCACACTTCTCCAATAAATTAAATTCCTAGAAGTGTAAGGGCAAGACAAAATTGACAAAAATTTTTCCAAGGCTTTGGATATTCATTGCCAAATTGCATTTTACTGTACAATTTTACACTTCCTATATGTATTTAAATATCTCTGTAAAGTTGATCCCTTTAGAGGGTCTTTTGGAAGGCTCTCAAGCCGATGTGTTAACAACTATATATTCAGATTTTATTTTTTTGCAAGATTTGAGTCAGGATATATTTTTTGATAGTCATCCAAACGGGTTTCCTGTTTATGTATCTTCTGTGAGCTCCACCTGTCGTATGCCGAATGTAGAGAAACCAAGGAAAATATGACACTGCTAGGGGGTCATCAACAGTGAGCTGACCACCCTGGGCTAGAGGTCCCTCAAGGGGAATGTAGGGAAATGATGATTGCTTTCCTTCTCTTCTTTCCCTCCCTCCATCTCTACACAGCTCCTTCCCTTCCTTTTAGGTTTTTGGTTTTGGTTGTTGTTGTTTTTTTTTTTTTTTTAAGATTTTATTTATTTATTTGTCAGAGAGAGAGAGAGAGAGCACAAGCAGGAGCAGCAACAGGCAGAGCCGGCAGAGGGAGAAGCAGGATTCCTGTTGAGCAGGGAGCCCGATGCAGGACTCAATCCGAGGATCCTGGGATCACAACCCAAGCCGAAGGCAGACGCTTAACCGAATGAGCCACCCAGGCATCCCCTAGTTTTTGTTTTAATAGAACATTTCACCCAGAGCCTTAGGCCCTGCATAGGAGCCGCGTGAGGAATAATCCCCCCTGCAACAGCCTTTGCCCCTTCTCTCCCTCCCCATCCTTCCTCTCAGGCCCATCTCAGGGAGTTAGGGGGCAGAGATTACAGAGTAGCTAAGGCATTTATGAAGGAGCAGGAAGGATTTGTGGATGACAAAGGACTCTGGCTGAGTGCGTGTCCTCTATTGGTGAACACGGTGCCACATTTAGCATTTCTTCTTTGGACTGACACCCAACCTCCTCGAAGACCCTGTGCCAATGCCAGTATCTACTTGACAGCATTAACATACAAATACCTCTTATCTGTGTTGCCAGGTAGACCTTTGGATTAACCCGCTTCCAAAGGAAACCCCTGGCACAGCAGTGAAAGGTTGCCAGCCTAGAGAGCAATGGTATGGCTCTGGAGGAGCACGTCTAGATTTGAGTACGGGCTTTAACACTTCTGAGCTGCCATCTTGTGTTTCAGCTTCCACATCTGTCAAATGGGGTTAATGACAGCACTGACCTCTAGAGTGGATGGGAGGAATAAGGCACGAAGGGAGGTACATACGTTCCCTAGAACAGTGCCAAGCACACACGCGCTCTGTGACTTGAGCTCTTGTTGGTTAATGACAGATCATTTGGTGACAGTGTCTACAGACCAAGGTGGTCAAAGCAGAATCGAGACTGCAGGTGACATCACATGAGAGGCCCTGAGTAGCCAGGAGAGTGGCACGAGGGGCAGAGGAACCCAACTAATGAGACTTTCTCTACCTCAGAGTTTCGTCTACAGCCAGTTCTGTGACTAAGGAAGGGGGAGGACGGAGGGCAGCTGGGATGTGAATCCTGGAGCCAACAGGTGGGGAGGAGGGTCCGGGTCTGTCATAAAGGTCGATGAGGGAAGTGACACGGGCTCTACTTAGCTCGCAGAATATTGGCCTCCGAGATGGGTTCTTCCCTCAAAAATGGAGTTAGTAGCAAATATTGAAAAAAATAAGATTTCAGATAAAAATCCTCATTTCTTTCTTCTCATGAAAAATTGGATGATTTATCAGGGTGCCTGGGTGGCTCAGTGGGTTAAAGCCTCTGCCTTCGGCTCAGGTCATGATCCCAGGGTCCTGGGATCAAGCCCTGCATCGGGTTTGTCTGCTCAGCAGGGAGCCTGCTTTCCCCCTCCTCTCTCTCTGCCTACTTGTGATCTCTGTCTGTCATATAAAATAAATTAAAATCTTTTAAAAAAAAAAGAAAGAAAAATTGGACGATTTATCAACACAGGGCCTAAAATGCTGCAAAGTAACAATAGGCTGGAGCTGGTGTGGGATGGCCCCCTCAGATGTGCCTCCCAGTTTACCAGAGTCCTCACCCCGCTATCGCCCCCCATTGGTGTGCTGATTTATTGCACTGGTATCCTCCTGAAGAATGAAATAGTGCATCTGCCCTTAGCTCTACCAAAAGTGAGGACCTTAAACAAACAGACTGAGGAGAGTTGTGTCTTTTAAGGAAAAAAAAAAAAAAAAAAAGAGAGAGCAAGCTTATTTTTTTTATGGAAGAAAAAAGTGGTCTGGGGGATGCGGGGGATGGCTGCCTCACCCCTCCTAGTTCCTACCCCTGGAGGACTCCAGTCTATAACTCATGGGGAACCCCATGGTTTGCTAGAATCAGCAAGTAAAATGGAACACAAGGATATGCCAGTTTTTGTGTTCTTTTGGCTTACTTGACAGAGTAAGTTGACAGAGTATGTGTTTGAAAATCTCTAAGTTCATGCTAACCACATCATGACATCCAGACTTCTGGTACATTTTTCACCACTCAGTGAACTGACTCTTTTGTACTTGAAAAAACCCTTGTGTGCAAAATGTCTATACCTGGGATTCCTTTTATGCCGTCCAACCCTGGCAGTCCTGGGAGGCCTGGGGGCCCTGGGATACAAGGACATTGTATACACAAGAGGCCAGGTTCCCCTGCAATGAGAGCACGGGTACGTTACTTGTAAACCCAAACAGAGTCTGCAGAAAGGCCAGATGCTGTCCAACCACACAGTCATTTATTACATTAAAATTGGGGAGGGTAGTGGAAAATCATCAATGACATTGTGCTATTAATAAAAAAAACCATTCATCTTGGGGCGCCTGGGTGGCTCAGTCAGTTAAGTATCTGCCTCTGACTCAGGTCAGGATCCTTGGATCCTAGGATCAAACCCCATATTGCATTGGGTTCCCTGCTTGACGGGGAGCCTGCTTTTCCATCTCCTTCTGCCCCTTCCCCCTGCTCATGCTCTTGCTCTCTCTCTCAAATAAATAAAATCTTTAAAAAAGTATTCATGTATTATATCAGCTTACTTTATCCATCCGACCTTCTTAATATTCTTAGAGGAAATCCTGAATCAAGAATAAAATATCTACTCTCTCAGTACCTCTCTCTTTCAGCAGGATAAAACTTATATTCTAGACATATCCCACAATTCATTGAATGGGTGCTAAATTGATTTGCAGATAAATGAATACTTTGAGGCAATTCTCTTGGAAAAGAAGCCATACCTGACTATAGTTTGGGATGATTATTGTTTTGAGGGGCAGAAGCAGTGAGAGGAATGATGGTGAGAGTGGCTTGCTTCCATAGAGCAACACCACTGATGAAACCAACCTTTGGGACCATCAGCTCCTGGGATTCCTGGAAACCCTATAAGGCCTGGGAATCCACCACTTCCAGGTGGACCTTTGCGAAAAACGATGTCACCTGTAAAAAAAACACCAAAGCTAGGGTTTTGTTTATGTGTTTTTTTTTATTCAATTAGTAAGTGTTTCCATAAGATATATTATTTTATATGCATTTCCCCCATATGTGTTTTGGAGGTTGCATCTTTTGAAGGTTATCTGCAATTGAAGATGAAGTGTTTTGACCAGCTTTTCTTTTCTCATTACACACATTTGATTTTTTTTTTTTTTAATTCCAGTGCAGTGATTCTTTGAAAGCTTGTTATCTGGTTAGTTCTCATCACAAAATCAACCCATGTTATTTTACTCAATTATTTCCAATTATTCCAAGATTATCCTTTTAGAATGTTTAGGCAAAGGATCATATCTCATTCTTCTGTTATTTCAAGTACACTGAATCTCCCTGATATATTGGAGATGCTTAATATATACTCCAGGGAAATGTTCTAACAGAGTATCATCCGTCTTCTTTGCATTACTTGTTCACATCAGTTGAGTTTGTCCTTTTTCAAGAAAGCTCTTCCCAGGTTTCCACATGTGTCAGCTACCATAATGTTACAACAAACAGCTAATGTTCTTAAACTCTTGTGTTCTATGACCAGATTTTTTAGTCTTGTCATTTCAAATCCAGGTTGAAGGCAATGCTGATAAAACTAAATATTTCAAAGCAATGCCTATAGAGGCTCCAAATTTCAGAGCAACAAGGTATCAATGGAGACATTTAATTGAGAAGGAACAGGGTATGGGTAATGTTGGCTTGACTCTGAAAGGAATGTGCATTTTGTGATCCAGTTTTCTGTGTTTTTAAGATGACTGGATAGTTATCTTTAAACAGTAAAACATAATGGCAGTTTTATACTTAAGGTAGACATAAATGTATACTTCTATATTTATACGTTCATATTTATTGGCACATTTTCATAGTCATTTTATACTTAATTCAACAAATATTTGAGTACCTACAATGTTCCACCCCTCAGTGTCACATGCTGGGCTTAAAACAGCAAAGAAGACACAATCCCTGACCTCAAGAATTTTGAGTCTTAGAGGGGAAACTGACAAAGACAGGCAACCCGAAAAACTCTACTACTGGGATAAGCTTGAGTGTTATAGGATGTGGGCTCAGTGAAAACCTTCTGCAGGACTTGAACTTGAAGCTGCCACTGGATAGACAGACAGGTGTTGCTTAGGTAAGAGAAGATAGGAAACCAGGGCCATCTCTAAGGGGAGAGATGCATGGTGTCTTGCAGAGGGAACTGTATTGCGACAGGCACGCAAGGTCCAGAGCCCAACGACAGTACTCATTAGCTCCAAGAGCTATGCACCTCAGGCCCCTTGTTGATAAAATGACCCAACTAAGCCTACATCTGGAAAAACACTTGGAGGACTAGAAATTGTTAAAATCCCCGACACAGTGAAAAGTTTTAGTTAAGTTTTATTTTGCTTTGTTTCTCACATAGGTTCACACCATAGCTTGATAGCTTTTGTTCTTGGACATTTTATCATTTTGTTAATGGAATGATTTCTTAAACAGACATTGGCCTGAAGGGAAGCTTTTATTTTTTTTAATTTTTTTTTTCAAATATTGCACAAAAAGCCAGACATTTAGCTGAATTATTTTACTAACACTAAGAGTTTTCCAGATTATTCTTCTGGATCTTTCAGGTTTATGATCACACTGTCTATAAATAATAAATCCCTGACACAACAGAAGATTCTTAAGGCTATTGGGGGGGGGGTGAGTATAAAACACAAGCCCTCCCAGGCACCTTCCAGAGATGTTTAAGAGACAAAGAGTGGCTCATATGTTCTGAGGTTCTGTGTACCTGTCAGCCAGCAGAGAATGGTAAGTGGCTCTGTGGGGGTCTGGAAAGGAGAGGACAGCTCCAGGAATTTCCCATCCTCTAGGCTGCAGCTCAGTGGTCTCTGACCCACCTTATCTGGCAGCATTGCGCCCATGGCCCTGGTGCATTTCCAGCTCACATCTCCTTGCCTTGGGTTTGCCTGCTGATGCCAGGGCACAGGACACCCTGGGAGCCATGCTAACAGAGGCTGGAAGTATGTATGTGTGTGTGAGTTTGTGTGTGTGTGTGTGTGTGTGTGTGTGTGCGCGCGCTTAGTCTGATCCTGTGAGATATATCTTCCACCCATGACTAATAGGAATCAGTGGATACATTCTTGCTTCTTGGTCCTCTGGGACAGATTGTCCTGAAATAAAGTTGTAGCTTCTAGGAAGATACTCTCCAGGGACCAGACAAGCAGTTGCAAAATTGACCAAGGTCAACCTGAAAACCGTCCCTCCCTCTCTGCTTCACTGTCCCTTGTCCCTGCCTCCCACTCCGCCCTCCGCGGGTGCTCAGGCTGAAGCTTTGCTGCACGAGCCAAGTCTTCATTCTGCCCAAGCTGCTTTCATAGATAGTTCATCAAATGAAACAGCAGCAGAAAAGATGGCCCGTAAGATCCACACACACAGCCGGCCAAGCTGCAAGTAAGGTTCATTGCCACTGATTTGCACCCATCTGTTATTGGGCAGTGTACACAATAGGGGCCCCGTTAGATATCTACCTGGTGGTCCTGGATATCCTGGCAACCCTATAGGTCCTGGCGAGCCAGGACAACCCGGGGGCCCGGGAGGCCCCACTGCATTCTTTCCTGGGGGCCCTCGTTCCCCTTTACTTCCTTTCACGCCTGGAGGTCCAGGGGCTCCTCTGAGGCCAGGCCTTGATGACCCTTGGAGAACAGAATCATGTTAGTGCATTTTAAATGTTTTCCTGATTCATATATATTACTTTTTTAATTGCAAAAAGTAACGAATTCTTATTAACAAAAGTTACACAATCGAGAGGTATAGAAAGTGTATAAAACAAAAAGAGAGTATCTTCCTTCCTTCCTTCATCTGAAGTCTTGTTAAACTACTACAGCACAGCAAAATCCAGAAAGTTCCAGTCCCATGAGGTACGATAGGGACTTATTTAGTACAAGGGACTGAAAGAGAGTTAGTAAGATAGGGACTTATTTAGTAAAAGGGACTGAAACAGAGTTTCAGTTGCACTGTTGTCTTTTTTGTTTAAAAGAACCTCATGAGAAATTCTCCGATATGTGCTGCTTTGTAGAATTTTTCATTAGCGACTAGAAGATACCTAATTTTCAGTGTTCAAAATGAGAAAGAGAGACTGTCCTACTGGACTTCATTCCTGCCAATCATCTTAGTTATAAAATAGCGTGGTGGGGAGGCCAGCATCTTCTGGGAGAGAAGCTTACCAGGTGGTACAAAGCCATTTCATCTGTCTCTCTTACGGTAACAAAGATGTGAGGAGAGGGCCAGTCTGGAATCCCTGAGTTGCAAACAGTTTAACTATAAAGAGGAAAGACCTCACCACCAAAGGGCTGAGAACCGGCAGGGGTAATATCTGATTATTTCTAATTATTGAACAAGGATTTTCCCTGTAAAAGCAAATCCCTCTGGCCTCTGTTTGAGAACTTTGTAATTTTTACTCACTGTCTTCCTAAAGAAGCCTGTTCATTACTTGGGGGGTGTGGTGGAGAGCAGCTCTTCCCTAATCTTTAACCAGACCTCTAAAATATCCTTTTGTATTCCAACTTCAAGAGATACCCATTGTTAACAATTTGCTGTATATTTTTCCATGCACATGCAAGTACACGTAATACCCATTTATTTTTTTTACAATGCGATTATAAAATACATACAGTTCTGCAACTGCTTAATTTCAATTCATTTTCAGAATTATGAAATAGTTTAAACATACCACAAGGCTTAAAGAAAAATGTAATCAACAGCAGGGCTTATTTATCAAATCTTTGCTATTCTTTTTAATCATTTCCTTTTAAAAATGACACATGACAGCACTGTAGTTATAATTAAAGCCACTGAGGTTAATCCTTGATTAAATGTCTTTGATCCTAGTCTTCCTCTCTCAAAAGGCAACCACTCCAGTGAGTCATGGATGTTTTTATAAAACATAAACATGTAAAAGTTTAATCTATGGGGTGCCTGGGTGGCTGAATTGGTTAAGCCACCTACTCTTGGTGTCAGCTTAGGTCATGATACTGGGGTTGTGGGATCAAGCCCCATGTAGGGATCCACACTCAACAGGGAGTCTGCTTGAGATTCTTTCCTCTGCCCCTCTCTTGGCTTGTGCGAGCTCTCTCTCTCACTCTCTCAAATAAATAATCTAAAAAAAAGTGTAATCTACGTACTTACACAACATATGATACACTATGAAAACTACCATTTTTAACCAAACTGATTAATATAAATTATTGTTTTCTACCTCTGTGCCTTTTCTGAGCTTCAAGGCTTCTGCAACTATACCAGTTATTGCCTTACACTTAGTTAAAACCACTGGGAAGTCAAAGAGCATCTCTAAGTGACTTTGTGTCAGCTTCCACTCCCTTTTCTGCTATGAGTTACAAACTTAACAATGAGGAAGCTAGGAACACTTTTAGATCAATTAATGAAGCATTTGTCTCCTGTAAGCAATGCAAACATGTTTCCTTTTTTTTTTTTTTTTAAAGATTTATTATATATTTACTGGAGAGAGAGAGCGAGCGAGCATGAGTGGGGGGAGGAGGAGAGGGAGAGGAAGAAGCAGGCTCCCTGCTGAGCAGAGAGCCTGATGTGGGGGTCCATCTCGGGACCTTGAGATCACTACCCGAGCCAAAGGCAGATGCTTAACCGACTGAGCCACCCAGGTATTCCTCGCCCCATGATTTTCCTTTTAAGACCATTTCTATTGGTGCCCCAAGAAACATGTACATACCAGCAATTCCAGGAACCCCAGGAGAGCCACGGGGACCTGCAAATCCATAACAGTAATTACTTAAGCATAAGGACGTACATACATCCCTCCCCCCCCCATTTTTGAAATCTTGGGTGACCATATTATCGCCATAATATATAATAGCATTATAATTATATAATATTTATTTGTATAATAAATATTATAATATATAATAAATATTTTCATACTTTTTCTTCCACTTTCACATAGATAACTATTAGAAAGCTTCACTTGTTTGGTCAAACCACAGAGAAGAAATTAGTCTGAGATGCTTAGCACTCAGAAGTGGATCATCCCACCTTCCCACCTTCAAACAATTCAGCGGACATCTGCTAGGAGCCTGCTCTGTGTTTGGCCCTCGGTGGGATGGGGCAGACGGGAGAACAGTGACCAGCTAGAACTGCCAGGGTCCTGTGGTTTGGCCTGGTGTTGCATCTCAGGTCACTTCCAGCTGTGACAGTGCAACAGGGTTCCAATTCTCTGATACTTGTGAGTGACTTAGAGTGAACATACCAGATTTAAAAAAAAAAAAACAAAAACAAATCTATGTTCGTGTCTGTACTTCTCTGTCCATTTATTTAAGAACACTGGGAACTTCTCCTCTTTTAAGTGAAATTCTCCTTTGAAATCTTATTTGTATCAATAATTGTCCTTAGTTCGGTGGTTCTTGGTCCTGCCTGCATACTAAAATCATCTAGAGAGTTTTTATAATCTACCAGTGCTCAGGGCCCCCCTCTAGATAGTTATGTCAGAATCCCAGGGATGGGACTTTGGCATGTCATTATTTAGAAGTTCCCAGGGATGCTGATGTGTGGCCACAGAGGAGAACTCTTGGCCTACACCTTTCTAATCTATCCAATGGGACGGCATCTGAGTAAATGTGACTCTGCTTCATGGTACCAGGAGTCAGAAAACCCAGGGTTCAGGCCCCTCTCGTCACTATTGTGTGGGTTTGCTCAAATTACAGTTTTTCAGGGTCCCCATTTTTTCTTTTGTACCCCACTGAGATTGCTGATTCTTCCCATTCCCTCCTCCTGCCCTCTGGCCACATTTGTGTTTTCTTGTCAGACTTGAACTTGATGCTTTCACACACAAAGGGAATTTAATTACCTTCTGTGGTAGAGCACCTATGAAATTTTCATATAAAGGTATGAAAATTAGGACACACCAATACTGCCACCCGTGAAAACTGGGAGACTTCCTTGTTGCCCCCATGCAAATTCTAGGTCTATAAGCACATTTGCTGTATGTTGCCCGGAAAGAAACACATGGAAATGGTCAGCAAATGCTTTAGGAAGAAATTTATTCTCACCTTGTGGGCCACGAGCTCCTTTAGGGCCTGGTGGGCCTGGAAGTCCTTCATCTCCTTTTTCCTGGTAGGCATCATAATATTCTGTCTTAAAGGAAAAAGAAACAAATAGAGAGACAGGATAGCTATTTATGGTGGGCTCACCAAACATAATACCTCAATGTCCCCCCTCAAACAAGAAATGGTATTTTCCCGAATTTGTAAGTTTATGTGTTGGCAGGAATAAAAAAGTCATGTATACATGATGGATAAATTTAAAGATCAAAGTTGATGATTCTGTTATCATGATATCATATATTTCATGGGCTTTCAGTGAGAAATGTATTTTATGATGGGAATGAGCCAGTTCACACCCTCACAGTTCCGTATGTATATATATACATCCATATTGAGATATGTGGGATACGTATACAGAAATTAAAGTTTCACAGGCAGTGACTCACCATTTTGACATAACAACTCTTGATTTTTTTTTATTATATTCTATTTCACTTTTTAAAAATGCTTGTCCTCATGGGCTAACTTTATTTCAGAGTATGTTGGGACCCACCCATCAAAAAATACTCTATTTTGATTATTTCTTTAAATTTAAGGATACCGCTGATTTGCAATAATAAGGAGGGTTATCATTTCTAACATGTTGGGTGGACCTACTGCTGGTCTCCTACACTGTCTGGTTCCTAAGTAGAACTTCCAAGGAAGTTACTAGAAGTGCTGAGTTATATAGAATGGAAACACACACAGCAAGCTAGGAATGCCAAGAATTTCTCTCACATGCAACTGGCAAGCAATTTCACTTAGAATTCAGTACATTTATCTTGAAGGAAAGAAAATGAACATAAAAGTTTTGGTGTTGTTTTTTCATATGCCGCACAGTACCAGTTTGTTCGGAGTGTTTAAAAAAGAGGTAACAAAAGTATTGTGGTTAATCAACTATGCATAAAATCACAAAAATAATTCATAATAGTAACAGTAATGATCATGTAATAATCATCACAAAACCTATAATGACATACGTGCCCCTGCCAACTGCTGGCTAAGTGTTTTCACAAAATGGCCCATTTCTTCTTTCCCACAACTCCATGAAAGTATTCTGGAACTACTTGCATCTGAATCATTGGCGTGTGTGAAGATGTGAATTTCCAGGACGTTCCTCAAGTTACTGAGTTAAATTGCTTAGCCAAAGGGGTCTGAGAACTGTGTTAGTAATGGAACCCCCCACCCCGACCCCATGACTCTTTTACCATCATGGACCTTTCTGTACAACTGGCTTAATCACAAATGCCAGCTCTGTTCAGCACACTGAATGTGAGAACTACTGTTTTTTTAAATTTTTTTTAAGTTTATTTTTTTAAGTGAGGGGACAGGGGAGGAGCTGAGAGAGAGGGAGACAGTGTCTTAAGCAGACTCTGAGCTCAGCACAGAGACTGACTGGGGGTCGATCTCATGACCCTGAGGTCTTGATCTGAGCTGAAACCAAGAGTCTGACCAACTGCACCACCCAGGTGCCCTGAGAACTACTGTCTTCTAAAGGCAGGAGAGAAGGGGATACCAGAATTCAGAGCTTGGGTCCCTTCTACTTATCTCCTTAAGCTATAGAGTCACAAAACAGAGAATATGACGGCTCGGCAGTGGAGCTGATGGACATCACACCCATGTCCATGCCAGAGAGAAGAGACTTCTTGCGGAGTTGGAGTTTGGGCAGGGGGCGATCACTGGTCTTCGCTGGCCCTGGTTGAGTTTCTGCTGCCTGGAAATGCAGGTTGTCATACCTGTGCCCAGCTGGAGTGGTGGGAGTGGACTCCCTCTCCCCTGGTTCCCCAGCTGGCTTCCAGTGCATCCCTCCTACTCTGCTCAAGGGCACAAGTCACCTTGGCCATGTCTGATTGGACGTAAGATTTCTTCCTTGCCACTGACCAGGGTGGGCATTTCATGCCTTCCAGAGACCAGATAGGACCAAATAGAAATAGAAATATTTGTCCATTGTCAAATGGACAAATAATGACGATAGCTATTTTCTTCCTTGGTTTGATAAAAAAGTGAATACCATAATCTCTATCTTAAGTTAATGAGAGACACTGATTCAAAATTTTCTTGATACTTTGAAGGACTTGATCAAATAGGACATGGATACTGTCTTTAGTTACACTTACTGGACCACGAAATCCTGGAGGGCCAATGTCCCCTTTCCACCCCTGTATTGAAAGACAGTTACAAATTATGAGTACATTAACCCAAAGTATTTATTTATTTGGTATGCTTAAAAAGCAAAATGCAGTTAAACAATAAATCAATGCTAAAAGTTATGCTATTTCCATGTCATGTACAAATCTCACTGATCACAATTCCAGTCAGCTTCTACCACACAGAGCAGGTTTTATATCTTTCTCACAAAACTGCCCTTTAGGTGTCTACGTAAACTTGTCACACCTCTCTTTTCCTCTTAATAAACATAACTAAGGTATTTTAATTGCAAACCTTGTACCTATTTTCAGGGCATGGTCTGGAAAGTGTGGACAAAAACCAAGCAGTTAAAAAGCCTAAGGATGGGATGTTAGAGAGGGGATCACCTTAATGCCGTCTTCACCCCGTAACCCAGGGAAGCCCCTGTTGCCTTTGGCTCCCTGTGGAAAAGAACAAAGAGAATGGGTCAGAAGACATACAAGTCATTTTCTTCTGTGGGAAGCAGGAACAGTTGGAGCTCTTTTTATTTATTTATTTATTTTTATTTTATTTTATTTTTTTTAAAGATTCCATTTATTTATTTGACAGAGAGAGATCACAAGTAGGCAGAGAGGCAGGCAGAGAGAGAGGGAGAAGCAGGCTCCCCGCTGAGCAGAGAGCCCAATATGGGGCTTGATCCCAGGACCCTGGGATCATGACCAGAGCCGAAGGCAGAGGCTTTAACCAACTGAGCCACCCAGGTGCCTCTGGAGCTCTTTTTAAAAAAAAATATATATATATATATATATTTATTTATTTATTTTAGAGAGGGCAAGAGAGAGAGAGCGAGCAGCTACACACCCACGAGTAGGGGAGAGGCAGAGTGAGAGGGAGAGAGAGACTCTTCAAGCAGACTCCCCACTGAGCATGAAGCCCAACTTGGGGCTCAATCCCATGACCTTGAGATCAAGGCCTGAGCCAAAATCAAGAGTCAGACACTTAAGCGACTGAGCCACCCAGGCACCCTGGATCTCCTTTTTGAAAAGAAAAAATAAGGTGTGCTCTGATGATCTCTCTTCACGGTGAGGATGTAACACTTCGATTCTCAAATACAGGTTTAAAAATCTATATGCTTTTGCTAACTTAGTAACTATTAGTAATTCCCCAAATCCTTCTTTATCTAATGGGACTGACATTTCAACAACATCAATGGGCCAAATATGTCTTTACCTCAGTGCCGGGGAAACCAGGGGCACCATCTTTGCCGGGTTTTCCCTAAAACAAAAAACAAAGCAAAAACACATAATTTAATAAATATGGATAACTTTAATAAATATGGAAAATGTAAATAATAAATGATCATCTCCTCTTGACCTTGGGCAAGAGAGTGTGACTGAAACTTCCCACCCATCTGTTAGAAGGAAAAACCATTAATCACAGAGCACACATGACCTTTTGCTGGGGAACGCAGAAGCCAGTCAGAATAGAAAATTAGGGAAGACCAACGGAAGAAAGGTTGGGAATTAAGATTAGCTGAGCTTAAACGAGTTTGATACTGCCCATCCCAGCTTGGAAGAAAAATTGAAAAAGCAGAGAAATGGACAAAAAGACCTAGAAAGAGTTCACTGTCAAATTATTTATTTGAAATGTTGGCAATTCCCTGATCCGCCCATGTGCCGATATTTGAACACATTTGTAAAGGTGTATGGCAGTGTCCCAAACAGACAGGGGTTTTGGGTGAACTATTAACAAAGTCTACCTTCTGTGATAGGATTCAATATCATATTGACTGAACACTTTTTCTTAGGAAAAAGTATTTTTCTCAATGTATAATCTTTAGAGTCTTTAGACAATATATGTGTTTAAATCTTTCTAAAATAGAGCTGGGTGTGTGAGTGGACCCCCGTTGCCTCTGTCTCCCCAGCTCCCATGTCACAGTGTGCCTCATCGTCTTTGGGGATCTGCCCTTCCCTCACTGTGTGGGTCTGATGGGACTGTTGGGTCACATTACGCCCCACCACTCTGGCCTGGCCAATCCGGAAACTTTCTCTCCTGGCCACAGTCACCTCTCCAGGGTGAGAGCTAGGAGCACTCTGGATCAATTAGAGCGATTCTCTGGGGTGTTATTAGTGGATACAGGGAGACACACTTTCTTCTTGGAGGCCATTAACCTGAAGCTGTGTGCTGCTACTTCCTGCTATTTCTTCCCATTGCTGCCGACGTGGAAGATCAATGTCAAAGGAGACCACGAGGTCAATACACAGAGGAGGAGAAACGATAGGGAGAGTACTGCCCATCTTGTTTCAGGCTCTGAAGTCCTCGAAGGCTGTTTGAGCCTTGAACTCCTCAGATACTTGAAAAAATAGGTTTCATTTCCTAAATCTTTGAAAAAATGTACAAAAAATCTAAGCTAGTTTGAATTGGGCATCTTACACTTGCCTCCTAAAGAGATCTGAGCATTGACTGATACAGGTTGTACATGACACTGAATTTCCAAATTTACCTGTGGGCCAGGTTCTCCAGGAGCACCCTTTTGAGATCCATAAGATTCTCCAGGAGGTCCCTGTAATTAATAAGAGTTATGTCAAATTTTATGAATTGATTTTTTGACTCACCCTCGATTGTCATTAAGTTGTTCCTTCTGCTTATTCTGTTATATTTTAAAAATGTTCCAATGGTGGGTCATCTCATGTATAAGCATTCATTTAAAAACAGATGCAAAATGAGGGTTTTGGAGGGAAGGGGGTTGGGAAGGGGGGTTGGGCGAGCCTGGTGGTGGGTACTAAGGAGGGCACGTATTGCATGGAGCACTGGGTATGGTGCATAAACAATGAATCTTGGAACACTGAAAAATAAAATAAAATAAAATGAAATGACAATAAAAAAATAAAAACAGATGGTAAAATAGCAGATGCTGAAGATAAATCATAAGATGGGAGACAGTGGTTGGGTATACAACCGTGCAGGGATTTCGGCTAGAAGAGGCTATGAAATGATTCTAGTATATTCTGTGATGTCTGTGCTGAAATATCATCATGCTTTAACTAGCATTAAGATTTAAAAGGAGATCATACATCAAAATCCACACTAAGGTTCTACTTCATGTTTCAAGGAAACAGTATGACTCTGAATAACCTACCGAGGGTCCAGGAGGTCCAGATTTCCCCATGGCTCCCTTGTCTCCCTTCTCCCCTTTGAGGTTCTGCCACAAAAACAATTTAAAGTCATTACACACAGATCAAACAAAAATAATTCCACTTCTACTTGAAAATTTTCTCTGTTCAACGAACTGTATCTACAAACTACTTACAAACCTCCTGTTAACATGACAGACTATCATTTTTCATATTCCAAATTTTATACTTGTGAACCCATTAAAACCATACTTAAACTTTTGTTGTTTTAAAGAAAGCACCTTTTGGATCAAACTATGTTAAACCAACTTAATTCCTGAATCTTTTTTCAATAAGGACATTCAAATCATTCCCAACATATCTTATTTTCATTTTTAATATACAGAAATTATTTTCACTGGGATCAATTAGTTTCTGAGCATGTGTTATGAGGCTTTGATTGCTTTAGTCAGGTTTGTTTGTGTTCTTATCACATTTCATTGACTGTATTTTCCCCAGTGTGAGTCTCCTCTTGGAGCATCATTTTTTTCAAACTCAAAAATTGTCCCCTGGGTCAAATCTTCCAGATCTAGATTTTCATCAAGATAAGATTTTTTTTTCTTTCCATTTCTGGCCAATGAAATTTTAGACTTCTCTAATTTTTTTTGTTGTTGTTGTTGATTACCTCTGAGAAGTTTAGCTTTTCTCCTTAGGTCAATTTTTTCCAGTCTTCAATGAGAATTATTATTTTGGTCATATCAAATTTCACCATGTTTTGTTTTAACTCTTCTCAGTTTTGTTTTGATAATTTTTACCATTAAAAATTAATTGTATTGGAGAGTAAGGGCTAGAGGGTTTATATTTTAGGAGATGAAAATGTTCTAAAATTGCATGTGGTAATAGTTGTACAACCCCATGAATACACTGAAAGCACTGAAATATGCAACAAATAAGTGAGCTTTGTGGTATATAAATTATATCTGAATTATGTTGTAAAAATTAATTATAACTAAAACCCATGAATTTTATTTTTTAAAACAGTGAATTAGATGGTATGGGAATTATATTTTAATCTAGCTATTATTAAAAAATCAGAAGTTTAAAGAGGAAGGTTTATGTTTATTTCTTAGTTAATCAACAGGAAAAATGTTAGTTAACCCCTTACTTCCCATCCCCTCTTCTCCCAGACATTCAGGATCAACCTTGTGTCTAGGTTTGGGGTATTATATTATGATTCACTTTTTCTGAGCATTCATTCAGTTCTATATCCTGGTCCTTCTAGCTACCCTAGAGTAGGAACAAAAAAGCAAATGTTCATTTTGAAAAACAGGATCACAATGTCATTGGAGAGGAATGCAGGCCACATTGCCCTTGGGGACATAATGGCAGGTAAAAATGTCCCATTTGATTTTCACACTATTCCAGTAATATCTTTAGGTCATTACTGTCTGGCTGGATCAGAGCCATACACCTATTTTGTTATCATTTTTTCAAAAATACTCACCGAATCCCCATCTGAGTTAGGAACAATGTGGGGGTGGTGAGGATAAAAGGTGAGCAAAATTAGATCCAGGCTCTACCTTCTAGAATCGTGGAAGTTGCTAGCGTCTAATCTTGCCTCAGATCTCTGTCTTATGTTTTCTGGTTCTCAAGTAAAAGATGGAGAAAAAATAAAATCCAGAGGCTGAGGCTGGCTGAGAGGGCTCAGAGGGCAAAACTTATAAAAGAGGTAAGGGAGGGGCACCCGGGTGGCTCAGTGGGTTAAGCCTCTGCCTTCGGCTCTGGTCATGATCTCAGTGTTCTGGGATGGAGCCCCGCATCAGGCTCTCTGTTCAGCAGGGAGCCTGCTTCCCCCTCTCTCTCTGCCTGCCTCTCTGCCTACTCGTGATCTCTCTCTCTCTGTCAAATAAATAAATAATAAAATCTTTAAAAAAAAAAAAAAAGGAGGTAAGGGATCATGGGGACCTCCCCCCAGAAGTGAGAACACACAACCCGTGTAATAAAATGGAAGAGTTACCGTTCTGTTATCCGGGCCGGTTAGTGTCACAATAACCGTTCCTGGTGGTCCAGGGGGTCCTGTTAATCCTTTTACACCCTAAAAACAAACACACTCAGGAACGCGAAACCAAAGAACATCACCTCGGTTTTTGGAGAGCTAGATTTTCCCCTTTGGTTCTTAGGTAAGAAGATATCGCAAATGACAAAGCAAACACGTTTGTTCCAGTGTCACTTACAGACTAAGAAGTGCAGGATGATTGCTATGAAATTTAAAATGTCTTGCCCATTAATAAACCACAATATTTGAATTACCTGCTCTCCTTTTTGTCCTATCACATTATCGCCCATGTGACCCTGTAAAAAAAGAAAACATTAAATTATTTTTTTAAAAATGGATATGAGGCATCTAAACCCACTGATGTTCCTTCCAATGTTTGTAATGGAACGTTTGTCTTTTAATGGTGATGTCAGTGTTACAAAAATTACTTTACCTATTTCTTGGAGGAGAGAGGCAATATGTTTCTGAGATCACAAACTGCAGAGGGCTTAAGGGATTACTTCACAAGGCGAAGGAGGACATGACGTGGGGTGGGATGGGGAAGAGAAACCAGCTTGGAGAACGTTTTCCTGGCTCAGACACTGGCTGGTTATCTAACTTTCTGATGCCCTAGTTTTCTCATCTTAAAGATAAGAGGGAAGGATGACTGAACTTCTGGATTCCGAAATTCAAAAGTTGAAGGAGGCTAAGAAAACATTTGAGGCTATCTCCCTTCACTAGTCATTTAGTGAATCCAGCTAAGTCTAATGTGAATAGTCTGTCTCGCTGTAACAATGGCTAATCTATCATTTCAACCAATGCCTCCTTGCTATTTTTTTTAACTATTTATTTAAATCTTGTTAGTTACCATACAGTGCAACACTGGTTTCTGGAGTAGAGGTCAATGATTTATCACTTCCATACTACATCCCGTGCTCATCACAAGTGCCTCCTGGCTTTTCTGCTCTTGAGTATATAGATCTTTCCCCTATTAGCCCACAAGCTACAGGAAAAAAGCTCAAGATAAGGAATCAAAACACTTTAAATCTCAGCTCTGTCATTTACAATCTAGTTGTCCACTCAAATAATGATATAATAATTGTGGAAACACCTTGGCAAGTTCCCTGCACACCAAGTCTAGCTGTAGTGAGCAAGAACTACTACTGCGTGAGGACTAATTTCCTGGGGGGCTCAACCTCACTCAACACTTTCCTACCTAGTTAATGGAGGGGCTCAGAATAAGCCACTCCAAAATATATCACTTTGGCATAAGAATTATTTTGAGCTCAAGACAACTGAGTAACAGCAAATGGAGAAAAGGTTCTCCACCCTCCTCCATTTGCCCAAGGGCAGGGTTTGGGGAAGATGTCCCCCAGCTCTTCTTCTATACCAGGAAGAGGAGACAACTCTTACCACTGGAGCCAGCACTGACTGAAATCTTCAACAAATCTTACTGAATATCTTACTGAAATCTTACTGAAATAACCCTCATCTCCCATTAGTTTCCCCCATGTATTTACCTTCCTGCAATTTACTGCCCCTACCAGCTCGAAACCTTTTTCCTTTGTCTTGTCACTCCTCCGCAAATTTTTATCATCCTTTGTTAATATGGTACATACGCCTCTGGAC
Source organism: Lontra canadensis (assembly GCF_010015895.1). Classification (NCBI taxonomy): domain Eukaryota; kingdom Metazoa; phylum Chordata; class Mammalia; order Carnivora; family Mustelidae; genus Lontra; species Lontra canadensis. The sequence goes on along the minus strand of NW_022631007.1, from coordinate 7,731,861 downwards.
CTGACAGCCTCTTTGGGGTTTTTATTTCATTTCTGTGAGGCCCCCACATGCATATGAAATAAACCTTCTTCTTCTGTTAATAGGTCTTTTTTCAATTCCATTTGCACATCCCCACTCAGGACCTAAGAGGATAGAGAAAAAGTTTTTCCTCCCCAACACTAGCAATTAGTCTTTATGAAAAAGACATGCAGGACCCTGCTTAATGAGTACATGAATATTCACCCTTCGTTTACTAGCATTAAGATCAGGTTGGCGTTGGGAAACAGTCCACTACAAAAGTTTATAGGATAAAGTGTTGGGTGATCGGTAGGATTATCGGAAATGGGAAATCTATGGACTTGCCCTGTCCTGATAGGGAGCTCCTTATAACTGAATTATCTAGGATCAAGTTACTAAGTCCAGGGAGAAGAGAGTGAAAGGTACAGAGCTGCTTGTCCTGTTCCCTTCCCTGCCAGGGATCCTGTGGCTTCTAGAGAAGAACCAGGATGTAACCACATGTCCAATCAGACCAGGTTTGTCTTTTAGCTCATTTTCGGTGTTCTGGCTGTTGTGATATATGAACCATAATCTACCTTAGGTCCTGGAGGTCCCATGGGTCCTGGAAAGCCCTAGAAAAATGCACAAGTTAAAATTACAGCAAACAATGTGCCAAGATGAAAACTCTGTGTAAAGTTTTCACTATAATGAGTTTATTAGGTTACAGGGTCTAGAGTAGTGATGATTTCATACTCACTAAGAATCCTGGAGGGCCAGGTGGGCCAACAGGACCCGGAAAGCCTGGAAGGCCTGGCAAACCCTATAAATTAAAAGAAGAATAGAGTTAAGCTTGAATTTACTTCTCATCTAAGAACAATGTCCATTAATTAAATCCATTAAAATATTTTAGTGAAGTCTGGGGAACATGATGCCTCTCATTTATGGCTGCAGTTAATTACAAAAAAAGTAAAGAAAAACGTGCCTAAAAGCATGTTGCCATGTATAACAAGATGCCAGGAACATGCTGATGGGAACATTTCCAGAATTATTTTAGAGCTTTTTAAAAATTTTTAAAATTTTGCTTTTCTGTCTATCTCTCTTTCTGTCTCACTGTCTCCCTCAGCCAAGCAAGCTCCTCCGGTAGGGCCCTCTGCCTGCTCTCCTTCTGCCTACAGTCCACTTTCCCCAGACATCTTTAGGACTCACTCATATCCTCTCCCTTTTCTTATTTTCACTCAAATGTCATCCTTTACCCGTCCATCCAATCTAAAGCCATACCCCTTCTTCCAACCTGGACACTTCCTCTCTCCTGCCCCTGCATTATTTACCACCTTGGCATTTCCTGCAATTTAACACACCATGCACTTTACTAATTTACTAATTTACATCTTTTCTGGTTTCCACTACTAGAATGTCAGCTTTATGAGGACAAGAATTTTTTTTTTGAACTCTTTTTTGGCTTATTTGTACACCATGCTATCTCTAGAGCCTAGAGCAGCTGCTTACACATAATCAGGATGTAATAAATATTTCTTGTATAGATGACGGTTACCCTGCTCTGTCTTCATCAGCAGTATGCTGCCATACCTAGCCAACACTCCATGCACATCTAAGGGACACATCAGTGTCCCAGATTGCTGCTATCTCTTCTTACTGGATCCCTTTCCTTCAGCATCCCACCCCGTAAATGTTTCCTAAGCAAGAAAAATCAAGTCCTATCATTTCTGCATCTTTCCTCAGTAAAGGCTCCTAACTGCATCATTGTTCCATTTTGTGGTTCACTGTCAGTTGGCATGGCTCACCATCAGGGGGTTCAATACCCTAAACTCAAACTCTGTGATTCACTTAGACACATTTCCAGAAATTTCCACATATACTTCTGAACTAGGTTAAAATATTTCTGGTTAATTAACCTGGAAGTTACTCCCTATGCCTTAGGTCTATCAAGAGACCCTTTGAATCTCAAAGTAAAGCATACACAGTCCCCAAATAACCGTGTCTCTTCCTATCCATTAGGGATCACGCTCAGATCTACATACATCTAGATCAGAAAGTAAACCTTTCAACAGGAGAAGATGCATTTAAATAAATTCCATTTACTTACTGTCATGCAAACTTGGAAATAGGGCTGTTATTTAACATTATAGTTTTAAATGATATTCCATGTATGGTACAAACCTATCCTTGATTTCAACAAATACGGAATAAGTGGAGCATAACTATTCCTTGAAGATTCCTCCTTAGGTTTAGGAAAGCCTGGGTAATTGAGATTTAAGCAGAGATTAAAAGACTTAGGCGCAATATCATCCTTTTATATTAGTTTCATGGAGTTTCGTATGAGGTGAATGTTTTAGAATGAAATGAAGTCAATATGTCAACAGAAGAAATATGTCTATTTCACATGTTCTTGTGGTTGTCAGGGGTGGGGATGGGGGACGGTGAAATGGGTGAAGGGGGTCAAAGATAGAAACCTCCTGTTAGAAATAAATAAGTCTCAGGGATATAAGGTACAGCATAGTGACTGTAGGTAACAACACTGTACTCCAGATTTGAAAGTTGCTAAGAAAGTAAAGTTCTCATCACAAGAAAAAAAGAGTATTCATCACTGTGGTGATGGAGATTAACTAGACTTATCGTGGGGTTGTTCCACAATATGTGCTAACATCTAATCATTACCCTGCACCTCTGAAACTAATATAATGTCATATGTCAATTATACCTCAATAAAAAAAGAAAACAAAACAAAAAAGAAAACAGAAAACAAACCATAAAAATGTTCCTGAGACAGTGAGAAAGAGATTTAGGGGAAAACAGAGAAGGAGAGACAGACAAATACAGAGTCACTGAGATACAGAGAGAAGAGAAAAAGGAGAAGGACAGACAGACAGACAGGGACCGAGAGCCAGAGCTAGAGGACTGAGAATATCGAGACCTTCTCTAACAGGTGATACCTGGAATCCCGGAACTCCTGGAAACCCAGGGTCACCTCTTCCATCAAGTTCTATATCTTCTGCAGCAGGGGCACCCTTGAAAATGAAGAACTTCATTAAACATAATCATAAACATAAACATATTTTCAAAACTCCTTTAAATGCTTCTTCAAACTCCTACTACCTCAAGGACAGAAGTGCTTTTCAGGATATATCCTTAGAGAAATGATTTAGGATTATGTATTTACTCCATTTTGAAGAAATAAAAGATTTTTCTGTATCCTAAAATTGACAATTTACTACAGAAGGAAGAAAGACACAAGGATGAGAAACATTTCTCAAGATACCAAAATTAGTGGCAACTCCTGACCTAGAAGGTGGGGCCCTCAGGCTGAGGTGAATTCTCTTCTCCTAGACTCTATTCCCTTAAAGAATTTTATAAACATTGTATCCCTTAAGAGATATGTATGACAAGAGCTAAAAGAAGTTGCTGAATAGGAATAAATATCGTATCCAATTTTTAGTTGGTTTCTGAATTAATTGTCAAACCTGATTTGTAATTATTTACATCTCATTATTTAATAGCAGTCCTTTCATATGTACACTTAGAGATAATAATATGCCACACTTGACTTACCTTTTCTCCTTTCAAACCAATAGCACCCTAAAAAAAGGAAACCAAATACATAACATCACTGCTTTGTCCTTGCTGCTATTCTGCTCCCTCTCCCACTGTCTACTTCACTGTTTTTTAGATTTTTTTAATTTAAATTCATTCATTAACACATAATGTATCATTACTTTCAGAGGTAGAGGTCAGTGATTCATCAGCCTTATATAACCCCCAGTGCTCATTATATCATGGTCCCTCCTTAATATTCATCACCCAGTGACCCCATCCCCTCACCCCCTCCCTTCCAGCAACCCTGTTTGTCACCTACGATTCAGCCGTCTCTTGCAGTTTGTCTCTCTCTCTGATTTCATCTTGTTTTATTTTTCCTTGCCTTCTCCTATGCTCCTCTGTTTTGCTTCTTAAACTCCACATATTAGTGAGATCATATGATAAATCTTTCTCTAATTGACTTATTTCACTTAGCATAATACTAGTTCCAACCATATCACTGCAAATGGCAAGATTTCATTTTTTGATGGCTGAGTAGTATTCCATCGCATATATATTCCCACTGCTTTTTAAACATGCTTGAGTTTCTTTCATTTAAACAGACAAAATCTCCCCCCACCAGTCTCTCTTTCATGCCATCTGCAATCTTCTCATTCTGTTCATTCCTTACTCCCCCCACCTGCCTCCTGCTTCCATCCACGCTGGAAATACCACTTGCTAAGGTCTGCAATGACAGTGACATTGCTAGAATCAATGACAAGACCTCAGATCTTACTGGACATCTCAGCAGCATTAGGCAGCTGTCAGCCACTCCCCTCTACTGAAACACATCTTCCCTGGGCTTCCACGATATTCTTGGTCTTCTTTCTACCAGTAGGGTCCTCCTCCTTACAGACTTATTCCCCTCGACCCAGACGTCCCATGCTGGGCTTTCTAAGTCTGTTCTGAGGTTCTTTTCCCCTCTTTCTCTTGCTCATTGTGTCACCACCATCCAGGGCCTCTGGTCTAACCGAATCCAGCTGCCTATCCCTCATCTCTGCTTGGATGTCTCAAAAGCAAAATAAAGCCTCAAAACACAAACCTGAACTCATAAGGCATTTAATCATTCATTTATCCCCCCCACCGATGAGTTTAATATCTACTACTGGCTGCTCCTGACTTCCACAAAGTCATGATGGATTTTGGCACACAGCCATTTTGGAGTAAATGACTTGTATTTCTACTTTATACAGAGTTAGAAATGGACACCTACCGGGATCCCTGGGTACCCTGGTGTCCCCGGAAGGCCTGGAAACCCTCGCTCACCCTGGAAGGCAGACAAAGCTTGTTATTCTTTTCAGTTGTTCTAGAACAGCCTATTGAGATATTTTCCCTGTTTCTCTCTTCCAGCCCTGCAGTGGTAAATCTAGACTAAGTAACCCAAATTCCTTATGGCTACTGGGTCATGAGGCTGAAGGCCAGAAAAACATTATCTTAATTGAAAATAGGATTAGAATATACTGTTTCTCAAATTGTGCATAAATGGCAAAAGTCCAGTTGTGCCAAGAACTTTTTAATTGCTGTTTCCTTGAAACTTGAGTAATTAGTTCTTTCGTGGGCACCATTCTGGGTGAAAGGAGGGCGCTGTCATGGAACAAAGGGCATGGGTGAATGCTGAAAAGCTCGGTCACTCTTTTTCAAAGACCAATTTTGCATTCCAAGCTTTCATTTCTGATTTAGATAGAATCACAACCTCAGGTGAAAGTGACTGGGTGAGCCCCTAGTTGTCTTTTTGTGCGAGAACACAAGAGAACATCTTCAAAACCAAGAAACCAAGCCACAAGAAGAAAGAAAACCATCATGTTTCTGTCCTGAAGACACATATCAGTGGTTCTGGCTAAAAGAATCTCTCAAGGAAAATCTGTGTCTTCTCTTTCCTCCTTCCTCTCGATTGATTCAATCTGAAGAACGTTTCCTAGCCATCTCCTGGGTGAGAAGTACATACCTTAGAACCATTGCATCCTGGGACACCGGCAGGTCCATAGGGCCCAGGATGGCCCGGGGTGCCCTAAAAACAGAGCAAGTCTCAGAAAGGTGACATCAGCACTCGGCCCCGGGAACAAGTGGCCATCGTGAAGGACCCAAGGTGAGGGAGAGGTGGTCCAACTTAAATAGTTATTTAAATACAAATGGCTATTAAATAGTTCCGTTGTATCTTTAGTTATTTTAGGTGATTTAAGTAAAAAGTATAGCAAATAAAATGGCCAATCAAAACCAAAAATTATCAAGTGAGATACATATATTTTAGATAAAACAAAAGACCTTTCTATATAAAATGAAGTCCTTAATATGATATTTTAAGCTGGAAGAAAGGAAAGGAAAAAGAAGAGGGATGTATACATAAGGTAACATTTTATTGTTCTACACTATTAAGCAGAGTTAATATTCTATCTCATCTCTTCTCTTCTCTTCTTTTCTCTTCCTTCATTCCATTCCTCTCTACTCTACTCCACTCCATTCCATTCTATTCCATCTAACCTATCCTATCCTGTCCTGTCCATTCCATCCCGTCCCATCCCATCCCATCCCATCCCATCCCATCCCATCCCATCCCATTCTATCCCATCTCATACGGTCAAGTCCCATCCTGTCCCATTCCATTCTATTCTGCTTGGACTGTTCAGGAAGTCCAACTGGACTTGTGTGTTCTACAAATCCAAACTCTAATATGTTATGTGACTCTACTGTGACATTTTCATCATGTAGCTCATATCATAGCAACCATTTCCTTGTGCTATTGCTTTAACCTCTTTATTAAAGTGAACTTTCTTTTTATTTCTTTTAAATTTACACATTTTCCCCATTACTTACTGGAAGTCCAGGAGGACCTGAAAATCCTGGCAATCCTGTTATTCCCTAAAGATGTAGAAAAGGGGAAGGTGGAAAGAAAAACACTTAAAAAGTGTTTGAGCCTATAAAAATAGAAGCATTTACCATTATGATAACACCATCCTGTAATGACAATTAGGAATGGTTAAACACTATTTGAAAACAAACAAAACAAAACAAAAGAAAAAAAGGTTGGACAAATTTCTCAAAATCTTACATTTATCAAACTACTTTTTAAAAATTTTTAATTTAAATTTTAGTTAACATACAGTGCAGTATTTAAAAAGAGATGATTAAGATTGTTTTTGTCTTCTTTGGGGGCACTTTTGAGGCATAATTTGTATACAGTAGATGGCCCCAAGCTTCTGCAAAGAGCTTGAGGAATGTTTACATATGAGTGCATGTACATACTGGTATCACCACCACCATCCCATCCAGACAGGGAACATCTCCACACCCCTCCATGATCCTCTCACACCCTTTCCTAGACCATTAATATCCACCCCAACACAGTAATCACTGCTTTCTACCATGACAGATTACTTTTACCTGTTCTTGAACTTCACCTATACAGTGTATCAAACAGAATGTATTCTTTTGTGACATTTGTAGAACTTTTACAGTGCAGAGTTCTTATTTTTTAAAGAAGAAGAATTTTTATCAAACCATCCAGATGGACCAGTTGGACTACTAACCCTCACACCTTTGGGACCAGTGAATCCTGGGAGTCCTGGTGAGCCCTAGATCCAAGAAAAAAAAAAAAAGGAACTGGAAATTATTTGGTACTAAGACACTATAAATTAAAAGTTCCCATTCTATTCACATACCAAACTGTTTTGCTCTTGTGATTATTTCAGTGTTAACACAGTGAAATTGCTTGTTTGCTTAATTGAAGCTAAAATAGTTTTTAAAAGATTCTTATTTACTTATTTATTTGATAGAGAGATTGAGAGAGAGAGATCAAAAGTAGGCAGAGAGGCTGGCGGGGGTGGGGTGGGGGGAAGCAGACTCCCTGCTAAGCAGAGAGCCCAACTCGGTGCTTGATCCCAGGACCCTGAGACCATGACCTGAGCCAAAGGCAGAGGCTTAACCCACTGAGCCACCCCGGTGCCCCTAAAGCTAAAATATGTATCAGAAAGGACGAACAGAAATTCATTCAAAGCCCTGCTACCCAATGTGGGGTCCAGGGTCCTGCAGGACTAACATCACCTGGGAGGCTCCCAGGCCTCCCCCACCCCCACACACATTGATTCCCAATCTACGTTTTCACCAGATTAGAATATGACTCTTGTCCCCATTAATGTCTGAGAAGAACTGCTGTACAAACCCCGCATTAACAAGACAGCTACTGAGGTCTGATAAGGATGATGATGCAGTTATAATGGGGATGAGAATGGCAGTCAATATTCCTGTGCATAAGAAAGACTTTATTAGCAAAATGGGCCTGGCAGGCATGAATAAAGGAACAGCCGAGTAAGGACGGTCTGAACCAGAGATAAACTTGCTCTGGGCATAGGATGAATATGGCATAGAGGCCCTGTTCCTTACAGAATAACCTTAAATGGAGACTTTTTGAACCAGGCCACTTGGTGGGGAAGTTCCATTGTCCAAAAGCCGTTTTTATCATTCCTGGGAGTTTTAACATGTTTTGGTATTTTTGACTTTTTTTTTTTTTTTGAGAAAAGGGTTGTTACAGACTCTTCTGAGATGGGAGGGTCAAGGCCACAGCTGGTCTTTGCTGACTGAGGTGGAATGCCTGGGTGCATGCCCATATTCTCCATCTCTGCGTGATGCTGTTTGCGTCATGTGCAAGACCCCAGAATTGTGACTCTCTTCAAGCATACAATATTTAAAATTAAGAGAGGAAAATTTTAAGGCTGAAAAATCTTTTTGGTCAGGTTTTAACATGCAATAATTGTCTGCCTTTGATCAAATTATCTTTTGTGGGTCCATCTATAAAGTATGCTGTCATATCCAAATTCCATGGCAATGTGGCCCCCAGATTTTCTGGATTAACTTTATGGAATACCTCCACATCACCGAACCAAACTGTTGTGTCGTATGTTTGCAAAGATTATTTTAATCGATTGTTGGCTTTTCTAAAGAAATGCCAGTGTAACGAGCAGAGTGGGGGTAGAGAACGAAACAAAAAGGAAAGAGTTGGCATGAGTTGATCCAAGTCCAGCATTGAAGCAGCAAATCCGTTTTATTAGTGAAATGGGGCAACAGCCTAGGCCATGCCCTGGAGGAAGGTAGTGGGATGGTCAGTCACTGAATGGATACGATTTCAGACACTAAATGTCCAGAGTCTAAATGATATTTTTTCCCCAAATTTAGGGTCAGAAGAAAGAGAAATGGAGAAACAACAGATACATGAATTAGAGAGACATGAATGGCAGAATTCCTGGAAAATAACAACATTTTGCTTGTTAGAAACTGTAGGTGTGGATTTAGTTTCTTTGGATATGGGAGTTTGATTCTGGCATCATCTAAAACCAGATCTGAACTCTGATTTTGCCACTAAAACAGAGACTGAGTCACCATAGTCATGATTTCTGGGATCAATGGAAAGAGTAGCTCAGAGACAGTCAAGAGTAAACATCCCAATGCCTGACACAGAATAGATTCACAGTAACTTGTTGCCTTTGATGACCAAACAAGTAGTACACACATTGATGAAATTTAAAAAGACTCTGTGGGGATCAATTTCAATGATCTTTCATAGCTTACTTATTAGTTCATAGCTTGCTGGAGGCCTGCAGTCAGGGGAACGACCATGTGAGTGCGTGAGAGCCCAGGCTTAAGTCTAGCTAGTGTCCGCAGCAGGAAAGAGCCATCAGCACATCTAGTGGGTATGTGGTTCTTTAGCAAATCCTCTAGGGTATTTATTTGAACAAAGCCCTTTGTTGTATCACAGACTTTAGGATAAAAATGTGTGATGAGTTGAGAAAGAGGAACCCATGAAAGAAAAGAAGGGTGTGACAAAAGAAGAGATTCAGAGGAAGGATGATTCCAGAAACAAAAAAAGACAAGTGTTTCAAGGAGAGTGACCCACATGGTTTGAAACAAAGCAGAAGGGCCTGGGACAGATAGGGACACAAAAGTCATGGGTGATTTCTGCAGGAGCACTTTCAGGGCAGGGGGACCAAAGGCAAATCATGGCAGCTAAAGAGAGAACAGGAGATGAACTACAGTTAGCCTGGTTAGTTACTTTGTTTGTTTTTTAAATCTTGACAGAGAAAGGAAAGACAGGGAAAGGATAGCAATCCTTTGCTTACAGGACCTGAAAGATCTAGATGAAATTTTATATTTCATTAGTATGGGGGCCATTTACATACTTGAGGATTGAAAGAGAAAAGCTAACATCAAAAAGAAAGGAGGGGCCAAGAGGCATGGTTCTGGTGGGAGTCCCAGGATCAGGGGACAGGGGGAAGAACAGGTCCTGAATGGAAAGCCAAAAGAACTCACCCTTTTATGCAAGACGAGAGAAAATAGGCAGGTATAGAAGCTGTGTGGATCAGGGAGGAGGAAGAAGTTGAGTAGGGAATGTCAAGGTGATGAGCATTTGAATCTCTTGGGATAGATGCTGTTCTGAGGACCAGGCGAAGCCTGGAGAGCAGAAGTTCGGCATGGCACTCAGCAGTTGGCTTAGATATGGAATTCTCTCTGGTTCCCAGCAGCCCAGGGGTAGGCATAAAGAAGGTTAGATGTATTGGGGATATTCTAAGCTTATGAACTGACATACCTTGGGTCCCTGTGGTCCAGGCAAGCCTTCGGGACCTGGGAATCCCTTCTGGCCAGGAGAACCAGCAGGTCCAGGAAAGCCTTTCTCCCCCTATTAAAAACCAACACAGGATAAGAAACACACAGAATAGCATTGTCTAGCAATAAACATACCAAAAAATATTGCTTTCTTTTCTTTACAACTTAATGAGAACATTTGACATATTTTCCCCCCTTGGATCAACAAAATTGGCACTCAGCAGTAAGTATAACAGTAAATGGAAAGCTACCTGCTTTTGGTATTTGTTGATAAGCTTGAAAGTATATGCCTTTGGTGTTGTAGGAACTACCTTTCCCCAAATGGTGGCGCTACATAGAGCAGAGATTCAGAGAGTTCATCAAGAAATAGAAAAGGAATGGGTGTGTGGGTGGCTCAGTGGGTTAAAGCCCTTGCTTTTGGCTTGGGTCATGATCCCAGGATCCTGGGATCGAGCCCCATATCGGGCTCGATGCTTAGCAGGGAGCTTGCTTCCTTTTCTCTTTCTCTCTCTCTCTCTCTGCCTGCCTCTCTGCCTACTTCTGATCTCTGTCAAATAAATAAATAAAATCTTAAAAAAAAAAAAAAAAAGAAGTAGGAAGGGAAAGCCCAGTGAGAAAGCTGAGATTGGTTCAGTGCGCTTGCTTGGGGATGGAAAGAGAATGAGGCTAACACACAAGAATGTGTTTGGGGAGTGTGCATAATTGCCCTGTAGCTTGAAAAGAACAACAAGCAGGCTATCAGCTTTAGCCCTTTCTTGATTACACAGGAATTAGTAATCCAATCTGCTCTTTGTGTAGGAGATGCAGGAGATATCAAGAGTGGCATTACCAAAAGGGTGAGCTAAATAATTTTTTAGAAAGAGATGATATTATGAGAATGTCCCTAGAAACGAGTGAGTGAAAATAATTTAGGCCCCATGAGTGACATGGTTCTGCCAACAAATAATTTTCTGGTGAACATAGGTCCTGGGATCACTCTTTATAGATGTCACTGGTTGATTCAGTCAATTTAATTACACAATTGGTAAATTAAATTTTAAAAAAGAGAAAGAGACCAAGTCAGCCATTTCACATTGTTATATTCATACACATCCCATAAAAGAAGAAACAAAAGAATTTGCTTGTCCTCTGTCAATACTCAGTCACTTGCACACATTCTAGAATAGCATCTTGCACACAGTAGGGACTTGATAAATTCTTGAGAGCAAAAAGGAATCCCAGCTTTCCAACATGCATCTGAGTATATTACATTCATAGCTTTAGGGAAAAACTTAAATCAAAGTTCGTGTTAATTATAGAATAATTGAAAATAAATAGAATAGTTACTATAGTTAGTACATAAATTATGTGCAAATTATTTTATCTAAAGAGCTAAAAATACATTCTAAAAATATTTTTAGTCCCCTTCAGTATTGTTAAGCAATTCATTAGTGTCCCAGAAGAAAGGGTTTGGTAAACAAAGAAAAAACTTTAGTTCTGCCTCTGTCTTAATTATCACAAATTGCAGGTTAATGGAGCGGACTAATGAGATTTCATGGCATTCTATTTTTTCCTTGAATTCTGCAATAGAGCTACAGGTTTGCCCCGCTATCTGAAGACACAGACTTCCTACGAAACTTTTCCTAATTTGAAATGGTGTAAAGCAAAGAGTATCCCCGCATTCCGAAAGTTCGAATTACACCACTTTGCTTTTATGAAAAACCTACGTTAGTGTGGTAATGTTTGTTTTGTTTTGTTTTGTTTTGTTTTTCCAAAGGAGCAAAATCCTCTTCGGATTTCTTTTGGTTACCAAAACGAATGGCTGTGTGGGTCTTTCCTAAAAGCGGAGTGGCGCAAGGCGAGCTTTCAGAAAGCGGGGGACACCTGTAGTTCTTCCTTGTGCGGCATTTAGGCCTTAGCCAGAGTGCTGTTGCGGAATTCCACCGCCAGGGGGTGCGCCTGCACCAGTGCTGCGGGCCTTGAAGACTGCGGATTCCAATGCCTGTGTCCAACTGAGTGTTATCAAGCTGTCTTCCGTTGGTCTCTCATGTTTATCAACATTTCTACATATAGAGACATTCTTAGAAGCTTTCTTTTTTGCCAACTTGCTCCTTTTTCTTTACAGACCGAAAGAGTTACATTTTAACTGATGGCATTACACAAGTTGCTTGAAACTTTCCAGAAGGCTTTTTTTCCTCTCCTTTTCTTTGGTTAATGTTTATATACAATTTCTTTAAAATTGGACTTAGGGAATGGAATAACACACTGCGGGTTCTTCTGATAAGAGCGAATTCCTGGATGAGCCCCACAGAAGAAAAGAATATTATTAAGATTTCATTTTTACCTTCTCCCCTTTGATCCCATCACAGAAGCACTGGCCTTTGTCTTTACAGACACATCCCTAGGAAAAGGGAAAAAGAAAGAGTTTTGTTTAAAAACAGCTTAATAAATCCTGGCTGACCAGGCAAAAGCAAACATATTTTTCTGTTCTTTGAGCGTTAAACACCATTTGTTAGGAGCCATACTGGGACAATAATATATCAAGAGAAACAGAACCAAGAAGTGAGAAGATGTTGCATTTAGGAAAGCTGTCGGGTGAGTGTACATCATTTTTATTATGTTGGGGAATTTAAGTTATTTATGGAAAAAAGGAAGTCATCTTTCCTTGTTTCAGGATAATGTATAGTTGTATCATATGAAATTGCCATAACCATCAGTAGAAAGTGGTCTAATGTTGGCAAGTCTCTTAGATTTAACTATATATATATGCATATGTGTATATTAACTGGTCATATCTTCTATAAGTGATTCAAAGATTTTCTTTTCCTGGAATGATGTTCAAGAAGAACAAACTAATTCACTAGTCTATCAACAGGTTCTTAGTATAAATCAAAAACAAAAATCTAGCTGTGAGCTTGGGCGCTCTTATCCTATCACAGTTACTTTGATACATTTTAGAACCTATGCACAGGCCAATTGTAATGAAGGTCGATTTTTGAAAATATCTCTGCCAGCAGAGGAACAAAGAGGTAGTTGAAAATACTAAATTTAAAATGTGTTTTGACACATGTTCTATGTTTATGTATTTATCTTTAAAATTTTTTTCTTTGGGTTAATATTAACTGAGAATGAGTTTGCTTTCCACAGGAAATGAATATTAATTGACAGCAAAAGCAGGGCAAGTCTAGGACCTGTGCTGGCTGGTTGGTAGGAAGAAATAAAATAGAAATTACCTCAGATATTTCCAAAGTGGAGGGCCCTATTTGTTCAATTAAAATAAAATGCTCAAGCAAAAACATCTTTATTTCCTGAACGTAGAACAGTAGGCTATGCTGCCTTTCAAGGAAGAGAAGTGTATAGTAATTTTCAGACACCAAATTTATACCTACCTCACAATTTATATAAATAGAAAGTGATTGACAAGGAAAATCTATATTCTCCTCAAGGGTTGGAGAGTTGGTATTTTTTAGAAAACGATTTTTCTGATTTTCCTCCCAGATGTTTGGGGTCATTCAGTCATAGCTTGACATAATATATCTAATCTTGTCTTTCTAGATTTTTAAACTTTATGTTCATTTCAATCACATATTTAAGAATACTCTACTGAAGTAATAGTTCTCAAAGTGGGGTTCCCCCATGAGCAGCATCCACACCACCTGTAAGCTTGTCAGAAATGTGAACTATCGGCCCTACCCCAGTCCCCCTGGATCAGAAACCTGATCTCAGGGGTGGGTCTCAGTATTCTGTTTTAATAGGCCCTCTGAGTGATTCTGATCCCACTGGTCTAAGCTATCATGTAAAATCTGAGTCTGCAAGCTAGAGCTAATTCTCGAAATGCGTCTGAACATTAGATCATTTGACATACTAATTTGCACATCAGTTTTCGTTTGGGATGTCTTTTTTTCCTGTCATCCCAAACAAGTAGCCAAGTTTTTGTGCCCCTCACTTTTGGGATGCTTTGTCACTGGGCTGAAAGTGAAAGCTGGCTGAAGACAAGAGCTCCAGCTTTTGTTTCTGGTTTCAGGACCTGCTGACAGTTGGTCCCAAGAGTTGGAGGGACAAGCATGCTGCTCCCACACAGCATGTGTATGTGTGGGGGTACAGCAGGGCCTCAGAGAGGAGTCTGAGTCTGAGTCCTACACCCAAGAGCACTAGATATTGGACAAGGAAGCACCACCTGCGTGAGGACCCAATGCCCAGGTTCACGTGGTGGTGATGGGCCACGGTTTTTAAGTAGACGGTGAGCATCTCTGACTCTTCTGCCTCCAGACACAACACAGAACTTTCTGGGAATCTCTGGACCATGGGTAAGAGGAGGCAAATGATCAATTCTCTAAACTCTGAGAAGGTAGATGGAGGTCATGAGGCAGGCCTTATTTTATTTCTTGGAGCGAACGCCATGTTGGCCATACGTTACTGGAAATCTTTCAATATGAGCTTGAACAGTTTGCCCCCGCATGAGATCAGGTCATCCTTCTTATTTGCTCCCATGAACACTTGTAGTTACATGTTTAATGTATATTTTCCCTGGGGCCTGTAAGCCCTAGGAGGGAAGGAATTATAGTCTTATTCACATAAGTAGCCCTGATGTATAATATATACTCAGCAAATGCTTGTGGATTCGATAAATGGATGGATGGGTAGATAGAAAACTGGTAATTTGTTTACATCCAATTTGGACCTGGAATTTCCAGATACAGGAGCCTATGGCTATTGCTGCACTGCCGTGACTGAGATATTTTCTCTACGCATGAATTATGCACAACTATCATTGAAGTGGCAAAAAATGAAACTAGAAGCCTTGGATATTTTAATACATGTTAAAATTAACAGCAGGCTAATTAGTTATTAGTTGCTTGGACTGAAAAGTCTTTTTTGGAAACTTTGAAACCCTTCAAGAAGTTGAAAAACAGTGCAATGAACCCTTCTAGAGCTTCCTATCTAGATATGCCAACTGTTACCATCTCTTTTTCTTTCCCTCCCTCTCACATACACACACACAGTTTTTGCCAAACTGTTGAAAAGTAGACTGCAGACACCATGACATTTCACTGCTAATGTTTCTGCGTGCATCTCCCCAAAACAACAGTATATTCTTATCCAGTTGAAACATCATTTCTGAACATAAAAAATCAACACTGATTTTTAAATTTCAGGTAATTGGTAACTTCAGGTTACTGGTTCTAAAGTGAGCTCTGGAGGCTTATATAAGATTATTGATGACCATTAGTAAATAAAAAGCTGTTTAATTTTTAGCAAATCTTTCAATTCAGACCCAGATTTAGACTCAATCAATGCTTTTACTTATAACCAATAAATGAAGTCTGTTCTCAACCTGTGGCTCTCACGGTTTCAAAGAAGAAGCCTTAGGGCTCAGACGGGTGGTATTCACAGATTGGGTATGGGGCTTGCTGTGTGACTGTATTATTCCCTTGAGTTCCCTCTTGCCTGGGGTCTGGCTTTCCATCTTCACCCACAGTGACTTTGCTCCCCTTTTCTGGTCATCAAAACCATGGTTCCTGATTTTTTACATTATTGTCCTTCAGTTGGAACATTAGGGGGTAACATGTTTAGGTTTTGTTTGTATTTGGTTTCATTGTCTTTACATTAAGATAAAAACCCTATTTGATAGTTCAAAACCAGCTGGTTGGTTAATTGAAAAAGTTAGTTAAATTGAGAAATTTAAAAAAATGAACAAACAGATCCATGAACATTTTAGACATTTTATAACTTAAAATATACACATGTATGCCAATTCTTCAATCTTATGAAATAGGGTCCAGGTCTTTTCTTTGGGAATGGGTCTGCTGTTGGAATTCTGCGACACCATTCTTCCTAAGCCACACCCATGATGCACCACTGACAATTTCAGCTTCTGGTTTCTTTGAAACAGGTTTATTCCTGGAAGATGCTTATGGAGCAATTTGAGTATGGAGTCCTTCTCGGCATTAAACCATGTTTTTCTCTAACTTCTTAAATGTTTTCTCAGCCATATTTAATTGAATAGCAGTTTCTAGTTGTCACAGAAATACAAATCTTATGCATTTGTATTTAACCAATTTGTTATTTAATATTTAACGAAATCACTTTGTTACTATAATAAGTACAACTGATAGAAACAACTAACTCTTGGCAACCATAAAACTCCACCAGTGGAGAAGGCATATGTCAATGTACTAGGGAGAAGCCTATGGGTCTCAGGTGGGCAGTGTCAGTGGGCATCGACCGATATACTATAGAGCAGGTATGGAGAGTTCTGGTCAGTCCAACAGTCACTCAAAAGGAGAGTCATTGTGAGAGCATCTATCTGTCCACCATGTCACCCACATGCAGGTGGTCAGCACAGTTGGCAAGATTCCAGAGCTAGGTCCAGGGCTGTTTCTATGCTTGGGTTAGCAGAAATGCTCCAAAACTCTTCCAGTTTTAATTTGCAGTTAAAATGACAAGGCATGGCCAGCCTATATACTTGCAAAATTGGACTGACCTAGGACTTCAGAGTATGTGACAATTTTGCTGACACACGGATGCTCCACCTGAGTGAATCAACTCAAAATTATAGTTAGGGACACTCTCTGGCTTTTGTTCAACTGCTACCTTAGAAGCAAGTGCTGTGCCTGTGATACCTCTGAGAACACTTCCCAGGCCATGGAAATTAGGCTCTTCACTTTTGGGATGGTAATGACAGTAGACTCAGACTCAAGATATTCATTTCTCCTAATTAAGCTGTTTTTCCTGAACTAATTTTTAAATTTGCAAATGTGTATGAATAATTCAAATAGATTATTTGGCTAAAAGGTACAGTGACTCTATTTTCATTATCACTGAGTTTGATCCACTTTTTTTGCAGCCACTTTTGAAACACCATGGAATGTGTTTCCATGGTAGAATAGACTATAACCCATTACCCTCTATTTAAATGTTAAATCACTTAAAAACCAGCTTGGCCAAGTGTTACTGGCCATTAAGAAAGCAGAACTAATGAATATTTCTTAAGCAAAAATTTTATGACTTTTCCTCTTCCAATAATAAAGTACCTCTTAGTTTCCATATACTTTAATGAAGTAAGAAATCATTTGTCATGAGCAGAAAGCTCTTAATAATGATTTTATGGGTTTTTGCACCCTGCTAGCCATTAATACATCAGGAAGTGATCCAAGATTACATGATGTTTTAGCACTTTTGAATATTAAATAGTTAAAACTTGTGAGAATAATTCATTTAAAGGTCACATGCATTTTTTACAACCTCACTTAAAATGTAAAATAAACTGTGATAGTAGAGAATCTTAATAGGTTTAGAAGTCAAGAAATAATAGTTCTTAGGCCATACCTACATAGGATCTGTTCCCAGACTTGTTAGCTGTGAACTGGAGCTTAGGACAAGTTACTTAATCCTTCCAAGTTACCTCTTCTTTAATGGAGGATATTAAGATCTATCCTCCAGGGGGGTTTTTTGTGAGTAGGATTTGAGATGCTGTCAACTGAGGAGCCTGCAGAGTGCCCTGCTTCCAGTCAAAGGGGGTCACTTCTCTCCCCTTTCTTGCTGTACTAGGCCCAAGGACACACACACTATTATCTGATACTTCCTACCATCGGTCCCATCTGCACTGGTCCTGATTCTAACAGCAACAGTAAGAGAGACTGAAAAGTATTTTTGTTTGACTACAAATGAATTAAGTAGTATTTGTTAATAGTACTCTTAGACTATATTGAATATACTAGTTGATATTATTTATACATGAGCACAGATATAATTTGTTTTACTTGTTTAATAAAATGTTGGTTGGAAACCCCAATGGTCCCTGATGCTCATACATGAAATATGCCAAGTCAAGTGTATTATATAAAGGCAGCAGACACTTCCCAGGAGGTCTGATCAGCTGGCTCTCCCACTGGTCTCTTTGTCTCAGCTCCCAGCCTGCCCTCGGACTGCCCACGAATTGCCCCCATGTTGCCCTCTCTTCCCAGCAATGTGGCAGAAGGGTTAAGGGTACTGTTTCCAGGGCAGACTTCCTGAGTCTACATCCCAGCTCTGCCAAGTCATTTGTATAACTTTAGGTGCTCTCTAGTGCCTTAGCTTCCACAGCTGTAAAATGGGGTCAAATGGGTTAATATTGGTAAAGCACTTAAATGAATATATAGCACTGAGGGTTGTGAAGTGAACCAGAATATGTCATCCCCATATTCCTCTCTGACATAAAGATTATTTTGAATTGAAAGCAATAATGAGGCAGTAAATGCAGAGAAGGTTCCCCCTTTTCTATGTAAAGGCAAGAAACTGGAGACAGACTCTCATTAGTCTAGAGATAGCACCAGAGGAATTTCATTTTTTTTTAAAATTTTATTTATTTATTTGACAGACAGAGATCACAAGCAGGCAGAGAGGCAGGCAGAGAGGGGTGGGGGGGGGGAAGCAGGCTCCCCGCTGAGCAGACAGACTAATGCAGGGCTCCTGATCATGACCTGAGCCGAAGGCAGAGGCTTTAACCCACTGAGCCACCCAGGGGCTCCACCAGAGGAATTTTAAATAAACCTACTCCTAGTTACCTCTCCACCATTTACAACCACAAGCCCAAACCCCTTGTCTTGTTAATTCTTCACAAATTTATTGCTTTGTCTAAAAGGTATAAATTTTCCTGCTCTGGTCACTTCTTTGGATCTTCATTCTCTTGTGAAGACTCCCATGAGCATGTAAAATATTAATTAAATTAGTGTGCTTTTCTCCTGTTAATCTGTCTTTGTCAGTTTAATTTTTAGACCCAGTCAGGGACCCTAAGAGGGTCAAGGAACATTTTTTCCTCCCCTACAGCTGTTACTGTGGCTATCAACAGTTTGGGCAATTACTAATGTATTAAATTAATATTGTTACTTAAAAGTCCATAAGTTGGGTGCCTGGGTGGCTCAGTGGGTTAAAGCCTCTGCCTTCAGCTCAGGTCATGATCTCAGGGTCCTGGGATCGAGGCCCGCATTGGGCTCTCTGCTCAGCAGGGAGCCTGCTTCCCCCTCTCTCTCTGCCTGCCTGTCTGCCTGCTTGTGATCTCTCTCTCTCTGTCAAATAAACAAATAAAATCTTAAAAAAAAAAAAAAAGTCCATGAGTTGAGGGCTTACTATGTTTTCTAGACTCCAAGAGAAACCATGTCTCACAATTCCTTCTATCTCCTCAGCCCTGGCAGGCAGCAAACATTTCTCTTTTTACTCCTAAAACAAATAAAGAATCTAGTTATGAACATACATTTTTACTGGTCATTAATCGGCCAGGAAATCATTTCCAAGTAATCTTGGATGTTTTTTCTTTCTGCCTTCAAAACCCTGTATGCGCATCGTACCTACATTCTGGTGAGCCAGAAGTGGGCTTCCCTGCCTGCCCCCCATCCTCTCCTCCCCCACGTTCAGCCCGGCCTGGTTTAGTGTGAGGGGAAGTTGGCAGCGCTCAAAGCTGGTTAACACTCTACTGAGCAGGTCTGTTGATTCTGCATTATGGTTATTGATCCTTTGCCCAGCCAATAGCCTGAGGCGAAAGTTTTTGTGTGTGAAAAGAGCTGACCCAGTGTGGCTGACTGAGCCAGACAGACTCCATGAGCTGGACTTCGCAGGGCCCCTCCGTCCCGCGTCTGCCTTGAGCAACTGACCATAAGCCTTGGCAGCCTGCCCTCCAGTAAAGGCGAAGGACACCCGTGCACCGCTCCCGTGGTGGCCCCTTCTTCCCCGCCCAGGAGCCCCTGTCACCACACTTGGATATCACAGAAATCTCACTGGAGCTGCCACTTCCTATCTTTCAACCCCTGTCCAGAGAGACATCACTAGTCTAGACATCTAAATCAGCCACCCGTTTTTGTTTTTCTGGACGACAGCAAGCATGCACATTACTGGCTCTGACAAAGAAGGTGGCAATCAGAGGTCTCTAGTACATTTGGGAATAAATCGGTAAGAAAGTTCTGTCCATCTTGTATAAGGCAGTGAGTGGGATTTATACCTATAATGATTAACTCCAGGTTTTCGGTTTTGTTTTGTTTTTTTGTTTTATTTTTTTCCCTTGCCCTAAAAGGTTTTAAGTCTAACAGGACTAAGAGTCCTTCACCATTCATGTAAGATTAACAGACTCTGAAGGATCCCATGATAAGGATGCTGTAGAGGAAATGAACTTGGATCCTTCCTAGTATGATTTCAGTAGTTAACATTTTTTTTGAACAGTGACTACATAGGACACTGCTCAGGCTCTGCTTTGTGTATGGCTTCATTTACACCCAATTACAACAATTCTGGGAGGTAGGTACTAGAATTAGCTCTACCTTCGAGCTATTAAAACTGGATGTCAGAGGCTAGAGGTCGTTACAAATGGAGCTGGGGGATATGGATCCAGCTGGTTTGATCCAGGACCACATTCTCAGCCACTATACTATATTTAATTGTTGGCTGGCTTTGTAGGCTACTGAGGCATTGGGGGAGGGACTCAGATGTATCTCTTCCCCTCACACTGTCACTGTGCCCTCAACGATGGCATGTAAAATCCCAGGGATAAATGTAACATCGTAGTTCATGGAATTTACAGTATAAATCAGGAGCTGGTGCACTGCAGCCCACAAGCCAAATCCAGCATGTGTCTGTTTTTGCACTACTTTTGACCTAAGAATTTATATTTTTCAAACAGTTGGGAAAAAATAAAAAGAAAAATAGTATTTTGTAACATGTGAGAATTGCCAGAGTGGCACCCAGGAATCTCTCTCTTCCTCCTGTTCCCTCCCTCATATTCCTCCCCCTCCTCCTACCATACTTCAGTCCAAGGGTTATTGGCAGGGAGGGCACAGTTAATGCAAATTGTGGGTTGGAAGAATCCAGAAGATCATCTAATCTAATAGTTCTTTATATTTTGTACTTCACAAGGCAGCAAAATAAAAAAAAAAAATTAATGGAGACCAACAGTGGATTGTTTCATTTATATTTTGATATGTAAGGGCAATGGCTATCTTCAAACATGAATAAGCAAATCTATCTTCCCACCCATGAGCCAATAGCAAATCTATCATCTACTATCATCATCCCTTAAGAGAAAACAGGGTTTTTTGGAGCACCTGGGTGGCTCAGTGGGTTAAGCCTCTATGCCTTAGGCTCAGGTCATGATCTCAGGGTCCTGGGATTGAGCCCCACATCAGGGTCTCTGCTCAGCAGGGAGCCTGCTTCGTCACACACACACACACACACACACACACACACACACACACACACCCGCCTGCTGCTCTGCCTACTTGCGATCTCTCTTGCTCTCTGTCAAATAAATAAATAAAATATTTTTTTAAAAAACAGGTTTTTGTTTTGTTTTGTTTTAAAGACTCACCGATTTATTTGAGAGAGAGGGAGCAAGAACTTATGTGTGCTCTTGCCCCCGAGGGAAGGGGTAGAGTGTCTTAAGCCCACTCCATACTGAGCATGCGGGGCTCAAATTGAGCCTGACAGGTCTCAATTTCACAACCCCAATCACAACCCGATCATGACCCCAGCTGCAAACAAGGCACTTAACCAACTACACCGCCCAGGCGCCCCAAGAGAAAACAAATTAGAGCACTGTTAACTAAGCAAGTAAATGCTCATAGACAAGATGCTCCTTTAAAGTGAAAATAAGTAACTTTTACTTCATAGGCAATACCTACGCTGTTCTTTTCTCATTTCCCTTGGTCTGGTGAAAGCCTACACCGTCCAACACAGGGATGACTTTGGGAAGCACTAAACTAGTCATAACTATCTTCTCTCTTCCACCCACATCCCTCTGGTTAGCCACTATCTGCTTCGTGACGTACTACTGTATGGTTTTCTCTCTGAGAGATGTCAGCAAGCTAATCTCATACAGTGTAATGCATGTTGCATTTTAAAATATGCCCTGTAAACTGACACATTTTTTATTGATAAATGTCTCTTACACACACACACATACACACACCCCCCTCCATTAATGCCCCAAGTGGTAGAAAATTCAAACTCCCAACTGACAGGCAAGATACATGTTGGGGCTCATGGGACCCTTTAGCTTGCCTGCTTGGTTTGCCTATATGTAGGACCAGGTCTTTTAAAAAATATTTTTGATACTATTACTTGTTTAAAAAAGTCAGAGGGAGAGATTAAACAGAAGAGCCTGTGGACTCTGAGAGAGAAACTGAGGGTTTTGGGGGGGTGGGAAGGTGAGCCTGGTGGTGGCTATTATGGAGGGCATGGATTGCATGGAGCACTGGGTGTGGTACATAAACAATGAATTTTGGAACACTGAAATAAAATAAAATTTAATTTAATTTTAAAAAAAGAAAAAAAGTATCTTGTGGGGGCACCTGGGTGGCTCAGTTGTTGGGTGTCTGCTTTCAGCTCAGGTCATGATCCCAGGGTACTTGGATCCAGCCGCATGTCGGGCTCCCTGCTCAGTGGGAAGCTTGCTTCTCCCTCTCCCCCTCCCCTTACTGGTGTTCCCTCTCTCGCTGTGTTTCTCTCTGTCAAATAATAAATAAAATTTTTAAAAATTATCTTGTATATAAAACTAATCTAGGGGCACCTGGGTGACTCAGTGGGTTAATGCCTCTGCCTTCGGCACAGGTCATGATTCCAGGGGATCGAGCCCCGCATCGGGCTCTCTGCTCAGCACGGAGCCTGCTTCCCTTCCTCTCTCTCTGCCTGCTTCTCTGTCTACTTGTGATCTCCGTCTGTCAAATAAATAAATAAATTCTTTAAAAAAAATTAAAAAATTAAAAAAAGAACTCATCTATTTCTTTTTCATTTGCCAACCCGTGAAGAAGCACAGTAGAACCAGGCATGTCAAGGTTCTCGTTCATCTCTCCAGGGATGTTTCTTCATGTGGAAGAGAATCTGGAAAAGTGGCCCTTAGCTCTTGTCCGTGTGGAGAATGATCACATGCCTTTCACCACTTCCAAAAGCTGTTACTTGGCTAATTATACCAACTGTCAATAGCAAATCTAAAGTGATTTTCAGAGTTTCACAGTTTTCAGCTTTGGGTTCTGGGAGAGCTGCTAGAAGTGTTTAGAAACCTTGCACTCAATCATATAAATATAAAACGATTCAAGGGAAAATCCATTTTCTATCTGTGAACCTAAAAGTAACCCAAAAGGAAGACAAGAAGCTGAAGGTCCCTCTTTACACGAGGTCAGTTTTCCAAATGGAAGCCTTGTTTGGATTTTTGGGGAGATTCAGATGTGCTACTGTTTGAAAATATGAACACAATTTGGGTAGCCATATTATTCTGAATAATAAGGAGAAAAAACAGGCTCACTTGTGTATATAAAAGTTAATCCAGAAAGATAGTTGTTTATTTTTTTAATTAAAAAAAAATTTTTAAAGATTTTATTTATTTATTTGACAGAGTTCACAAGTAGGCAGAGAGAGGGAGAAGCAGGCTCCCTGCTGAGCAGAGTCCGATGTGGGGCTCAATCCCAGGATTCTCGACCATGACCTGAGCCGAAGGCAGAGGCTTAACTCATTGAGCCACCCAGGCACCCCTAAAGATAGTTGTTTAAATACTTTTATATTTATCCTCTTTTTTTGCATGTGTGTGAAAACCAGAATAAGATGGATAAAGAATAAAAAACAGTACCAACTCACAAGATGAGAAAAATAGGTGAGCAGACAAAAACAGATCAAAAGTGTCAATTGTTGGAAGCTGGGTGACCAGTGAAAGCTTCATGTCAACTGGACCATTACATTTGTAAATATCCTCTGTTCCAATAAGAGATAAGACACAAAACCAGAAAGTAAAGACAAACTCAAAAACAAGATAAATATTTCTGGTGAGTAACATGCAATGACAACACAAAGCATGGGGGAGGGTATTGGATCATCACATGGTTGGACTGAGTCTAGAAGCCAACTGTGGTGGTTTGGAATTTGGCACCTGTGCATAGTAGGGAACGTGAGACAAGAAACACCATTTTAACATTATTTGGAGTCATGAGGCATTTCCAATACTGCCCATTCCAAAAGGGTGGGTACACACAGACGAGAAAGAAAAAAGAAACAACAAAAATTGGATTACAGAGCTGTGGTAGCTAGTCTCTAAGATGGCCCCTAGTGATCCCTCCTCCTGGCATTCATGCCTTTTTGTAGTCCCATCACATATTGAACCAGGGTTGGTATGTAGGGCCAACAGAATAGGACAAGCATGATGCTATGTCACTTGAGACGAAGTCATAAAATAAAATTATGATATCTGCTCTGTCTTGGGTTACTTGCTCTAAGGAATCCAGCTGCCATGTCAAGTCAAGGAGCCTTATGAAGAGGTCCATGCATTAAAGAATAGAGGCCTCTGGGAAAAACCCTGTGAATGAGCTATTTGACTCTATCAAGACTTAGATGACTACTGCTCCAGCCTACAGCTTCTGAAATGCATGAGGGACCTGGAGATAGCACCCCCAGACTTCTGCTCCCAGGATTCCTGGCCCTCAAAAAATGTATGAGATAATAAATGTTCACTGTTTTGAACTGAACAATTGGGGGCTAATCAATTAGGTAGTAGTGAATAATACAGGGTGTCCAACTAAAATTAAAAGTTTGATGGAAATGATAAAAGAGAAATTTAGAAACTTTCTCAGAAAATAGGGCAAAAGAAAAAGAGGTGAACAATAACAAAAAAAAGCACAAAAGTTTTGAGGATCAATTCAGGATGTCCAGTATCTGACCAAATGGGATTTCAGAAAGGCCAAGGAGATAAAACTGGAGGAAATTATCAAAGAAATAATAAAAGAAATGATTCTCTCAGTGAAGAATATAAATGTTTTATTTGATGGAGCCTACTGAATATCCCCTTACAAATACACATCTGAGGTATATTATCAAAGCATTCCAGAACACTGGGGACCATGAGAAGATTCTAGAAGGAAACAACAAGAAGAAACAGACACATACAAAGATCTTAGAATCCAATGACATATTGGATGTATCAACAATAATACTACAAGGGAAATATGGCATGACGCTTTCAGAATTCTAGGGGAAATTGATTTTCATTGTAGACTTTGATACTCACCAAATGATACATTAAGTTTGAGGACACACAGATTATATTCAGGTCCATAAGGAAGGAAAAATATTACCATCCTGGCATTCTTCCATGGTTAACTACTAGAGGATGTGTTCCACCAAAAAAAGGAATCAGGTCAAGAAAGGGGAAGACCTGGGATCGAGAAGAGAGGATCTAACTCGGAATGAGTGTCTCAGGATGACCAAGGTATAAATAACTCAGACTAGAGCCAGAGGGTGGCAGCCCCTGGGGGACACCAAGGAAACTGACAAGTGTGACTAGAAAATTTAAAAACTTCAGGAAAAACAAAAGTTTGTCCAAGAAAGTTCAAACACATGAAAAGCAGTGGCTTAGTAATGAACGCAATTTCCAAAACCATATACTACTGATATAACCAAAAGTTTTGATCTAAGCATGTTGGGAAGATTTGAAGAAAAGGGAGTTGTAGGTCACAGAAGCGTCCTCACCTACTGAGCTGCAAGTCAATAGTGTTAGGGGCGCCTGGGTGGCTCCGTTATTAAGCGTCTGCCTTCAGCTCAGGTCATGATCCCAGGACCCTGGGATCCAGCCCCACATTGGGCTCCCTGCTGGGCAGGAAGCCTCCTTCTCCCTCCCCCACTCCCACTGCTTGTGTTCCCTCTCTTCCTGTGTCTCTCTCTGTCAAACAAATAAATAAAATAAATAAACAAATAAATAAAATGTCTGCCTCTTTGGGGGGATGCGTGGGAGGGTAGGCTAGAGGGGGACTTTGTTTTACTCTAAGTCTTTTAATACTACAAATATTTTATTATTATTATTATTTACTATCTGTATTTTTTACTCTGCTCAAAATTCACAATAAAAAAGAAAGTTCATCTCAAAACCAGAAAATTTCCTGTTAAGTTCACATTTAAAGTCTAATAAGTTATTGTTTTCTCAACCTAAAAGCATTCTAAGTTCATCTTCAGTGATGTTTTTCTCCAATTTGGAAAATCACCAATCTAGCTTTGACTTCCCAGTAGAAAAAAAAATACAATAAGAATAAACATAGGAAAATTTTAAAGGAAAATGATTCAACCACTTGATGAAGTCACATTCAGCAGATTCTTTGCCAGTGAAGGTCAGTCCTGGAGGTTGCCTGGCCTACCACTTGCTGGGGAGGTGGGACACCGACACTCTCTGATGTTCTAAATCATACACTATTAAGACTGCAAGTGGCCTTAGGGTTCATCTGAATCATACTGAGTCCAAGGTTGGTCCAGATTTTATGTGGAGCCCAGAACCTCTCCTTTTCTCTTGAGAAGAGGAGCTGACTACATTTTAGGAAGACTGTGGAACTTCCAAGCATAGAGGCCATTACATATGCTAGTTCTTTTGCCCATTGCCCCAGCTGGATTGGAGAGGTAGCACCCACAAACCTGCAGGCTTGGTCTCAGCTGTGCCCACATTATAGAAAAAAAAATTCTTTAGGGCTGATTTGGGTTGGGGCTCCATTCCTGGCTCATGATGGCCACTATCATGAAAGTATTTTCTCCCTAAGAGTGGAGGACAGTAAATGTTGTCTAACACTTGGATAGGAGCAGGACAGAAGCCAACAAATCACAAATATAAAAGCTCTCTAAAGGATAAGGAGAGAATCTGATATCCTGACTTGCCTTTTAAAAGAAAGTATAGAAATGTTTGGAGTTTTTGTTGCATTTGTTATGATTAACGTGCTTCGTTGATAGCACCAGTTCAAATCAAACCATGATTAAGAAAAAAATCTCTGTTATTTTCATGGTGTTCCGACTGAAAGTTAGGATAGTGATTCTCAACCACTAGTATACATAAATTATCTGGAGCCCTTAGCAGTCTTAATTTTTCCAGGACCGCAAGTCTAGAGAATAGCTCTGAGTGCCTGGAATCTGTATTTCTATTTAAAGTCTAATAAGTTATGCATTTAAAGTCTAATAAGTTATCTCCTGTATGCCCAGGAGACTGGGTTACAGGGGTTCCCCCAACACACTTTGAGAGTCAACTTTACCTCTTGAGCATTAAGCAGAAACTGAACCTCATCTGGAAAACGATTACACTTACGTCTGTGGTATTCATGAAATAAGAAAACAGTATTTCTTTTTTAAAATAGAAGTTAGGATTAATTATCAACCATAAACAAATTTCCCAAATTGTATTATGTCTCTCCCCTGATTAAAATTGTTTGTTCATTCCTTACGGCTGGCGGTGCCAAGTCTAAACTCATCAGGATGACGTACGAGGCTCTTTGTATTCTGGTCCCCCCTCTTTCCCCAGCCGCTGAAGCCACTGGTCAACCCGAGTTCTCTTTTACATTCCTGGGATTTTCCACATGGTCCTTCTTTGGCCTGAATGTCCACTTCTCAATACCCCTTACTCTGCTTGGCTAAGTTGTGCTCATTCTGGAGCAGTTCAAAGGTTACCTCTTTCCGGAAGACTAGCTCCTTAAATCTTCTGGTAGTTACTTGCTCTCTCCTCTGTTTCGTGCATAACTGCTCTCATAACACATATTTAATTGCATTGTAATTATTTGTTTCTCCATCACCTAACAAAGCTTCTCATAAGAAGTCACATTTTACTCATCTGTTCCTAGGAGAGGGGACAATTTACAGGGCAGGGGAGGAAGAGAGCAGTTGTCCCAGGGAAAAACTGCTTAGCTGTGTCATATGACATGTGGACTTGCTTGATTATAAAACGAGGCCCTCAGGATGAACCTGAGTGGTGGGGGTGGGGGGCCCCTATATATGGACTATATATGGAAAGGTATAAAGAGAAATGTAACAAATACCTCTTCACCTACCCCCAGCCTAAGAAATAGCACATTACAAATATGGTTGAGGTCCCCTGTGTTGTCTCTGAATCTTCGATAAAGTTTGTTCTGTAAAACTGCCTCATCCTGGGAAAGCTGAACAAGCAGTGCACTGTCCTGCTCCAATCCACGAGTGGAAGAATAATTGTGGAAATTGAGATGTTGGTGTGATTCAGTCTTCAGCAAGTACAGGAAATCAGAAGGAGAAGCTACCAAGAGAATGCAGGCCCCAGGGAATTTGCAGAAATCTTGGGCAGAATTTGGATTTCCCATGGATTTGAGATGGTATTCAAAGAATTTCAAGTCGTTTTAAATCTCAAAGGACAGGATACTCCTACATGGCCCTGGGGCTACAGTCGCCAATAGTAGGTGTTCAATAAATATTGACCCTCTGAAAAAAATAGCTTACAGGGTACTAAATCCATCAAGTGGGTAGGCATAATTTATATGACTATAGATGCCACATAACTATTATTAAAACAACAAAAGAAAGTTAAAAATTAAATTGGGCACATGTCAAGAATAGTACAATGCTTCATGGCACTGAAAATAGACTATGAAGAGATAAGCATATAAATATGGTGATGACAGCTGGAGTGAGACACCATACAAAAATATATAAGAAAGTATAAGCTATGTCTCCAGAAAAACAAACATTTGGATATTTTAGACATTAATGATTGACTGAAATTTTTCTTCCAGATGACTAATGCCAAGTAAATAAAAATCATAGGAGCAGGTAGACGAGAAAACCAGAGTCCTTAGGACTGGCTCTGGGAAAATAGAAATGCACAGTGTAGTATTACAAGTAGGAGGGTCTAAGAGGAGGTAAAGGGCATGAGCCCCAGAGCACAGTGAGCAGAAAAGGCAAAGATAAAACAGAAATAATGGGTCAGAGGACAGAGACTTCATTCCATGCTTTTATTTTAGATAGAAGAAGGGAAATTCTGCACAATGGTGATATCTATTTTGGATGGAAAGAAAAGAATATGAAAAACAGAGTTTTTCTTTTTTTTTTCTTTCTTTTTTTTTTTTAGTTCCCTATTTTAGAATAAAAAAGAAAAGCAAGCAAAAATGAAAATTCAGAATTCAAAGCAACTGAGATCCAGATCACAAAACTTCTAAATGTTAAACATCAGGTGTCTTTTGGAGCTCTCTGAAGATGACTGTATTTTCACACCTCCCCTAGTATTTGCTTTGCTCTTCATATTAAAAATATTGTTTGTTGTTGCTAAAATAGAGTTTGATTGTTCGACTTGGATCAACAGAGCAGGCATCTAGATAGCTTGCTTCACTGTTAGTTTTGGAAAGAAGACTACAGAAAGAACAACAAAGGCATATTTAAATGAGATTTCTTAAGACAGAGATGTAATCAGTATCATATCCTGATTAAAAAAATGCAGAACTTTGACTTTTACATGACATCTTTTCAAATGTGCAACTGTGTTTAGAAAACGCTAAGAAAAGGTTTGGCCATTCTGGCAAATCCAGAAGAACTAGTATATATACTAGTGTATATGTATTTGGATATTTATATATGTATGTATACATATGTATATATATATGCGCTCTCATGCGCGTATATACACACTCCTATACACCGGCGGGTGCAGCTGTCCTTTGATAAGACTTTGGTAGCTAACTAAGGCTTATGGCGGCAGCAGGGATGTGTGCTGTGTGTAGTCTTTACACAATGTTGGTATTCAGTCACATTCAGGTATTTCAAAAGCCATTAACTCTGGGAGTTTGAACATGAATATCCCAGCAGTGCCGACTGTATCTTCAGCCCTCTGGCAAGCAAGCACAGTGTTGTTTGCGGAAACATTCTGCACCATGGAACGAGCAAAGCCAGTAATGTCCCAAATAATGCTTAACTTTCGGGTCTCTCGATTTTTTTTAGAAAGATTTTGATTTATTTATTTGAGTGACAGCGAGAAAGTGAGAGAAAGGGTGCACAAGCCCTGGGAGAGGCAGAGGCAGAGGGGAGAGGCAGACTCCCCACTGGGCAGGGACCTGAATGAGGGACTGAATCCCAGGGCGCTGAGACCATGACGGGAGCTGAAGGCAGAGACTTAATGGACTCAGCCACCCAGGTGCCCCCAGGGCCTCTAAATTTTAATACATTATCTCTAAGGAAAAATACTTAGGTCCTATTAGAGACCATGGCAACCAAGGATTCTATGTGAGCACATTTCTTCCGAGTCATTATCTCTACTACTGAATTCAGTTGCTAAAACCACACATGTTATTTCTGAATCTTCATGTGGTAAATAAACTCCTAGGTGACATACAGATGATTCTCACAATTTGCAGTGTCCCTAGAAAAAGAGAGGAAGAACCCTAAATTAACCATCATGTAGCGATGGTATTCCCAGCATTATTTTTTTCTGTCCCGTGTGAGCTTTTTCTGTAGTCCAAGCCTATGAATTGTGGTTATTGACAAAAATACCCAAATAAAACACAGCTATAGCCAAGAAACAGGGTAGTTAAAATCAAGTTATTTTAAATGTTGAAAACCAGCAAATATGATTTCATAATGTGCACACCTGTTGCGTGGTGAATGACATGCTTACAAACGGCTTGTTCACAAAAGTCGGTTGAAGTCAGCCTAAATAGATAAAAAGTCACTAATCTATATATGATTGCTGAACAAGAGTCTCATTTGGGCCCAGGGTTGTTGGGAAAACATGAAACATTCTAAAAAGTACAATTTCTAGATAACTGAAGTTTACCCTTAAAAGTACCCAATCTTTGATCAACTGTTATTGTATTCTATGGTCTTTGGCCTCTGTAAATAGACTGTAAGTGACATAATCCTCCTTGCTAAACACTCTTGCTGTCAGTGTCAACACTTTTGTGCCCCAGTGGATTTCTTGGCCCCCAAATGATGATGAAGAAATATTTGTTGAGTGATGCTATTGTATGTATATTTGTATCTATATAATTTGATTACAGGATGGTATGTGGTTTCGGTTGTTAAATATGCTTTTTTTTTTTTTCTTTTGAGGGAGGCTCTTTTCCTTAGGCATTCTGCCTTTCTTTCTTTCTACTCTTGACTTCCTGCCCATAGTTGTTTGTACCTCTCCCCATATTTCTGTTTCATAGATGTTATTAAGAAATCAGGTAACTGAAGTTTGGTAGAATTGCTTATAAATTCAGAATAAAGAGACTCTGGGTACGGTTTTAGGGCCTCAATGATAAATGAAGTTCAGAAATTTTGTAGCATTGTTCTGGTTTTTGTTTATCTTCTAGAGAATTGAAATTGCTAGATAATGATGTGCTTATATAGTGAATAAGTAAACAGTTACAATAAAATACATACGGTCGTATTTAAACATCTTCTTATTTAAAAAACTTTTTTGCAGTACATATACGTAACATATAATTTATCATCATAACCATTTTTAAGTGTGCAATTCAGTAATGTTAAGTATAATCGCATTGTTGTGTGACCCATCTCCAGAATTCTTTTCATTGCGCAAAATTGAAATTCTGTTCCCATTTAGCAACTCCCCATTTTCCCCTCCTCCCAGCCTGTAACAACCACCATTCTTTCTTTCTCTATGAATCTCACTACCCTAGGCAACCCATATAAATGGAATCATGCATTTTTTGTCTTTTGGCATATTTTACTGAGCATAAGGTCCTCAAGGTTCATCCTTGATGTAAACAGCTTAGGTAAACAGCATGTAAACACCTCTCATTTGTTTTGTCATCATTAAATTTTTTTAAAGATTTTATCTATTTATTTGAGAGGGAAAGAGAGAGAGTGAGCATGAGTGGGGAAGGGGCAGAGGGAGATGGAGAAGGAGAAACTACCCGCTGAGTGCGGAGACCAACGCAGAACTCATTGAGATTGTGACCTGAGCTGAAGTCAGACGCTTAACCGACTGAGCCACCCAGACGTCCCATAATTAAATTTTTAATATCAAAACATCTGTCATTGAAAGCCAAAGTCATGAGATGCATACCCATACATATGATGCTAGGAAAAGCTGAGGTAGTATAAATGTGCCCATAAGACAGACAAGACTTTCTAAGGACTCAGTTGTGTATAGTATGGCATATCAATACACTGGCATATTATGGAGACATCTAGAAAGATGAGGCAGATCCAGATGTTTTACCTTGGAGAGAGGATATGACACTAAGTGAAGAAAATATACCGGTAAACAGGGCGCCTGGGTGGCTCAGTGGGTTAAGCCGCTGCCTTCGGCTCAGGTCATGATCTCAGGGTCCTGGGATCGAGTCCCGCATCGGGCTCTCTGCTCAACAGGGAGCCTGCTTCCCTTCCTCTCTCTCTGCCTGCCTCTCTGCCTACTTGTGATCTCTGTCTGTCAAATAAATAAATAAAATCTTTAAAAAAAAAAAATACCGGTAAACAGTATGATCACAGTTTTATATAAAACATATATGTGTATGCATAGAAGTATGTCTGGAAGTATATACCTAGAATAGTTAAAAACAATTATCTCTGGGGTGCCTGGGTGTTAAACATCTCACTTTGTCTGGGGTTGTGATCTCAGGGTTCTGGGATCAAGCCCTGCATTGGGCTCTGTGCTCAGTGGGGAGTCTACTTGAAGATTCTCTCCCATTACTCCTCTCCTCTCTCTCTCTCTCAAATAAATAAAATATTTTAAAAAATCATTCTTTTTGGTAGTGGGATTAAGGTGTCTTTCAAATTTGACTTTTTACTTCCTTGAATTGTCTTAGAACTTTGGCATCTACATTATTTCACAATCA
This sequence comes from Lontra canadensis, assembly GCF_010015895.1. Lineage (NCBI taxonomy): Eukaryota > Metazoa > Chordata > Mammalia > Carnivora > Mustelidae > Lontra > Lontra canadensis. Next base: position 7,699,174 of record NW_022631007.1, on the reverse strand, counting down.
GGAAGAAAAAACAGTAATAACATTTTCATTTTTTTAAAAAAGGAAATGACAATAATGATGAGGTAATGGTAGACTGGTGACGTGTCCACAAAAATGAAAAACAAAAATGCTTTGCTGAGAGAGGTCTATTTCAGGTTTAGTTTATTTATTTTATTTATTTATTTTATTATTTATTTATTTATTTTCTCATTTCAATCCTACATTCTAAGCCAATTAAACAAACAAACAAACAAACAAAACCAATAAAAGTTTCAGACATACAAGAATGAGTCAGTCTGAAAAATATTTTCAGGTACACTTTTCATTCTTGTGGAGCTGAAAACCAGCGCCCTTTGTAGGTAATGATGTGATAAGAAAGTTCTTAAGGCAGACATCCAGGCTATATAGAGCCCTATGAATTTACAAAAAGCCTCTTCAGAACATGAATAAATGGGATGGAAGCAAACATGCCTAGCAACCATATTTCAAAGGACTCAGCAGTGAGTCTCAAGTTTTCCACCCAAGTCTCCGAAATGTTTTTCACCTTACACAGCCAGTGGCTGTAATAATGGACAGGTATTTGAAGAATGGAAAGCTAGTTCTTTGCCTAGAGATAGGATTGTGAAGTGTTTTTATAGACTCTGGCTTAAGGAATAAAAAATGAAAAAAGACAACACTAGACACACTCTGTAGGGATCTGGATTTACAGCAAGAAACAGAGAAAATTTTCTCTGCTAAGCTGTCATGAAAATGCTTCTTCCTTTAAAATGTGCAAGAGACAAACAACTTTTGCCTAAACCACAGAAAATACAAACAACAAAATCCCCATCAAAGAAGACATCTCTAATAGAACAATGGAAATACTATTTGGCATGTCTATATGCCCATAGTAATAATATACTTGGGTTTGAAGAAACTCTAAGAATTACTTAACACCACCTTTTAATCTTTAAATGGAGGAAAAGCATGATATATATTAATAACCTTGTTTTCCCAGTGTGCTTATTTCAGGTATTATGATACACATGTAGGTATTTTGCTGGATAATCAAGAAATCTCAGCATCATTTTCCATTCCTAATTTTGTGGTTTGGTACTAAAGAGTCCCTGAGACATTCAGACTTCTCAATGTTTGGAAGCTAAAATGAACCAGACTCCAAATGACTTAAGCCATCTTCAGAATGCAAATACAAAACTAAATTTCTGTCTGCAATAGTTTCACCTGTGCTTGCTTCTAACACACAATCAGAATCTTTGTTAATTTGGGGCTTTGACTTGGTTTTCATGTGCTCCTTATCACCAAAAGGGCAAAAATGAGAGTTTTCATCTCTTAGGTATGGATTAGAGTGGGAGGGGGTGGGGAATAAAATTTGTGGGGCACATCTGGTCCACTGTTTATTTTTGTCTGACCCTCAGGCTAAGAATGGTTTTACATCTTTAGATGTAAAAAGACTATTAAGCTTTCCAGGAGAACAGTTGCTCAGAATGCTGGGGACATTGCCTCTTGGCCCATAAGCCTAAATATTTACTATCTGAAGCTTTAGAAAAAGTTTTCTGACCCTGATGTAGAGTAGAAAGATTTGGAACTAGACAGAAGGCAAAAAGACTTGAGTGACTTTTCAGACTGTATGACCTTGGGCTGGTTGAAGATCCTCACTGGGTCTCCATACTCTTACACACATGGTCTCTTTGTCATTTGATTCACATTTTTGTTTCATGCCATACTGTAGCTATTTAAGAAATCCTAATAAACCTAATTTAATTTGCATGGCACGCAGAGAATAACACTGTGACCTTGATTTGCTTTGGAAGAAACCAATCTGGGTCAGGATGAAGGGAAGTCATTATGATGTTTACGACTTTCTAAACGTTAAACCCAAAGTTTAACCATAACAGGTTTGTTTATGAATGGCTGTGGCTCTTCTGATGGAGTCAAGAACCATTTCTACAGCAAGGGTCTTGGATATGACTTTAAGCTGGTTTATAGTCTCAAAGCAGACAATAAAGATGATGTTGTGTCTCGACTCTGATATCTCTCAACTACCTTCCCCAGGACCTTACGAGTCATGGATGTTCACCCAGGCTGTTGCCTGATATCTGAAGTCCCACAGTAAGAACTGAGAATGTTCCTTTAGCATAAAGGCGCAGCAATATGCACTGGGGCTGACCGAGAGCCACAAAAAGTTGGAAACACCATTGTAACACATATATGGAAGTGTAGTGGGCCCATAATGGGCAAAATATATCTGAATAAAAGAACCAGGGAGGGAGGATGCTATTCAAGATTTCAAGACTTATTATCCAAAGCTTCAGGAGTGAAGACACTGTGGTGTTGGTGTAGAGATGGAACAACATAAAGAATCAAGAAATAAACCTGCCATATATATATGTATGTTATATATACCCCATATTATATATATGACATATACAATATACATGCCATATTACATATATCATATATAATATGTATACCATATTATATATATGTCATATATAATATATATTATATGCATGTCATATATAATATATATTATATATAATCTTTTAAAAAGATTTATTGATTTATCTTAGAGAGAGAGTGTGTGTTTGCACAAGAAGAGGTGGGCAGAGGGCAAGGGAGAAACAGAAGTTCAAGCAGACTCCGCACTAAGCTTGACCACACAACCTGAGATCATGACCCTGAGATCATGACCCGAACTAAAACCAAGAGTCAGATGCTCAACTGACTTAGCCACAGAGGCACCCTTGGACCTGCCATATATTGAAAGCTTACATATGACTGAACCAGCAAAACAGATCCCTGGGGAAAGGACAGATGCGCAGTTAATGGTGCTGAGCCAACTGGTTATACATCTAGAAAACAATGCAAAGTTTCTCCAACTTACACTTTTCAAAGGGCCAATGCCAAATGGACTAGGACTGAAATGAAAAAGACAAAATTTTCAAACTTTTTGAAGAAAATGTAAGAATATTTCTTTATGACCTCGGGGTAGGGAAGGGTACCTTAAACATGATGCAAAAGAACATACTCTCAATGAAAAGATTGATATATCTTAGGAATAAATAAGAAAAAGACAAAACAATGGACAAGAGTTATGATCAGTCATTTCACAGAGGAGGGAACACAAACAGCCCATAAATATATATAAACATACTCAACACCTTTAGTGACCAGAAAAACTGCAAGTTTAATCCAAACTCAGGTGTGACATCATGCACACCATTTTCACAAAAATTGAAAGGGGGTTGCAGAATGGCAAAAATTAAGTCCTGCAGCACCAGCTGTTGGTGACAATCAAGAGAAACCGAAGCTCATATGTTGCAGGAGACACTGCAGGCTGTTTTCCTACATGAACATAGTATTTCCTAATCGAGATAAACATAAGCATACTATATCCCATAGCCTTCTAGAATATTCTCTAGAGAAACCCTGACACGAGTGCACCAAAACAGATGTACAAACGCGTTCAGCACACTGTTGCTTATAATAGTGAAAATAGAAAATCTCCACGTATGCTTCAAGGTAGGATAGAAAAATAAATATATATGTATATTTATATATTTGTTTAGAAATACATATATATAGTGAAACTATAAAGAAAAAAAAATAAAATGAAATTCCAGGTCACATTTGGTAGCCGGGAGATTGTGGGAAGGGAGCTCAGTTTGGGGGGCTCATGCTGGTATTTCAAAGGCACTGATAATATCCTATATCTTAAAGCATGCGCACTTTAGGGAGTTTGTTTTGTATTCTTTACACTGAAATAGGAGTCTGGTGTTTAAATCCCTGCTCCACTATTTTCTAGGTGAACAAAGTACCAAAACTTCCTTAGTTTTCAGTTTCTTCATTTGGAAAATGGGGCAGTGATTAAAAAAAAAATAAAAAACAAACAAACAAAAAAAAAACCTTCCTTCTGGGTTCACAGGAAGCTTAGCAGAGATGAGAACCCCTTAACATCAAACACCAGCGTGTCAGGGGTGTTCTCAACAATAATACCTTGTGTTCTAGCTTGACCTCACTGTGCCTACAAATCACCCAGAGCCTTGTTAAAAGGCAAATTCTGATTCAGTGAGTGTGGGGTGTGCTCCGAAAGCCCGCAATTCTAGCAAATTCCCAGATGGAACTCATGGTGTCAACAGAAGGATCCAGAATATTCCATCACTCCTATTGTTCCCACACTGACTCCCTTTGGCTGCCTTTTGGTCCTCTTTCTTCTGCTCTCTCATCTTCTCTTATTATTCCTGTCCTCTGCCTGGTCCCCTTCCCAATCTATCAAAATCCTGCTCATTCTCGAGACCCCAAATCAAGTTGTTTGCACCTTAGAATTGCCTGGGAAGCTCTTAAAACCTGTGAAGTCCCAGACTACACTCCAGTCCAACTAAATCACGACTTCTGGAGGCTAAACTCTGTTGTCTTATTTTTTAAAGCTGCCCGGATGATTTCCATTGGGAGCCCAGGGGGAGAACTTCTGCCCTAGGGTCTCAACTGAGTAGCTCCTCATCTTCCCAGAAATGATGGGGTGACTCACCAAGACAGTTCTCTTATGGCATTTGGCATCTTACGGCTTTATTTAGTCACCTAGGTCCTTGTCCTTTTCTACTTCATCAAATGAAATTTCCTGGAAGGTGGAGACATGTCTTGGTAATCTTTAAGGCTCATGTAACTCACAAGAGAGCATTTTGAATGAGATTTCAAAAAAAATATTTCTTGTATTGAGTTGTGTACGAGTATGAGTTTTAATCATGAGATGGAACATAGTACTATCAGTGATAAATATTTAAAAAGTAATTTACTTGCTTTCACACTATTTTAATTTCAGTTGATAATAATCTCAGGTATATAATTAATATTCTTAAAAAATGTATACATCTCTGTGATTATCTATAACCATAAAAATAATTTCCAACATAAAACACCAATTCTGGGGCTCCTGGGTGGCTCAGTCAGTTAAAGGTCTGCCTTCAGCTCAGGTCATAATCCCAGGGTCCTTGGGGGTCCTTGGGGGACCGCATTTTGTGGGGGGGGTGTTCCCTGCTCAGCGGTGAGTCTGCTTCTCCCTTTGCCCCTCCCCCTGCTCATACTTGCACACACACACACTCTCTCTTTCTCTTCTGAAGTAAATAAATAAAATCTTAAAAAAAAAACATTTCTGTAATTATGGAGTATAATAAAAACATTGTAGGTCCTGAGGCATTGAAAATAAATTCTCTGTTATAAAGAATATCATAATGTTCGTGCTATTGCAGATATTGCCAATCTAGAAAAACAGGATTTTACTCTTGAGTGTTAGCTTAATATATGGATTAGATTGTTTAAAATTCTGAAATAAAAAATATATATGTATATATCAGGCCTTTACACTTCAAGATAACACATGAAGTTTTATACAATTTTCATTAAGTAACCAAATCTATGTTTCTGGCTAAAGAAAATTCTGTTTCTTATTTGGAATATATAATTGTCTTTCCATAATTTTCATTTACCAAATGAACTAAAAGGACATATGAATCTTGTTTCTCATCACTGCTTTGCACGTGTATCCAGGTCATTAGTCAAACATACTGGAAATACTAAAAACGGTTTGGATTTTTAAGGTTTGTGTTCTTGAGTGCACACACATTCACAAACACACTTGACATTACGCGTTTTTGTTCTGAGGACCCAGACACAGCAAGGGAATGTCATAGGTTCCTTCAGTAAACACTTCCCTTATTAAACAGGGAAGCTACATATGAACAACTTAAGAGACAAAGGGTGGCTGAGGCAAGTTGAGGGATAAAATTGGAAAATCCCTGGGTTCTTGGTCCTGTGTCCAGCTGGGCAATTGTTGGGTAACAGGATTAAGCTAAGAAAGAGGCATTCATAAGGAAAGCACAAATGAGGAATTCCATTAGCCTGTCCCTAGAAACTACAAACTTCTGTATTTTTGAGCCATCCTTTGCAAGGGCCCCTTCATGTATGGTGGATTAAGTAATGTTTGTAAGAGTCTCTAGCAGGACTGTATTGAAGGAGAGGAGGGAAGAGAAGGGGAGAAGGAAAAAAAGTGAGGTAGGAGGAAAAATGGAGAGAAATAGAAGAAAAGAGAGCAACAAGCATAACACCATGACATGTAAGAATAATACCTTAGATTTATCGAACATTTGCATGCCCAGATGTTGCTCTTGGTATGCTATTTCTATAAACCTATTTAATCCTTACAACATATTATAGATAAGAGAAAATCAAGGTACCGAAAGACTAAGTGATTTTCCCAAGGTCCCCCAGCTCATAAAAAATGGAAACTGGATTTGAATCCAGGTAGCTTAGACCTACTATGTGTTATCAAAATGACATCCAATGAAATGTATTCTGTAAACTGCTGCTCTCATGGAGAAGGCAAGCTCCATAGTGCCAAAGATCTCATTTCCTCATGACTGCATGCCCAGCTTCCATTTAAAAGTGAATGTGAGTTAGTGAATATTTATTAAGTCTTTTACTATGTGCCTGGCACTGGTCTAAGTGCTGGAGATGCAGCAGTGAACATTCCACATCCACTCAAGCTTATGTTCTAGGGAGATGTGCTTGATATGTAGGAAATATGTATGGAGAATGATTGCTGAAAATAAAATGAACTAGGGCCCAAGAATAGACTGCTTCTGTCGTATAGAGCTCCTTTTTTTTTTTTCTTTTAATGTTAGAAAACCAATACCATCAGTCCAACATAGACAGCAAACTTCAGGTGCCAAAGAAAGACAGCCATAGTTAAAGAAGGTAGGGCTTCAAGAAATACAGAGAGCAAAAATCGTAACATTTGACAGGAAGGACAATGAAATAGGAAAAAACATAAGAATAGCCACAAAGAAAGTACAGACATGTGTAAATTACACAGTTGTCCGAACACAGGTGAACTACATAGCTCAGGTAATTGTGAATGCCTGTTGACACCCTACAGTGTTACCCTACATTCGAAACACCGAGTTCCAGTAAACCTTTATTTAATAGTACATGGTAGTACAATAATTATGGAAAGGAATTCTGCACCTGGGTTTTCATGCTGCTAACCAACCTTGAAATCAAACTGCTAAACAGGGTTTAGTGCACTGGCAAATCTTGAAGTCCTTTTTCACCAGTGTTCAGGTTAATGGTTGAGAGTTGGTACTCAGAGTACACCAAAATTTCTTTTAGTTAATAATACATCATCTCATGCGGTCTGAAGACTCTGTCAAAACAAGTAATGGCAAACTAGACCAATGCCTCATTTGGAATTGGGGGATGCTTTGGAAAAAATGAGCCTGCTTATCCGTTTCCAGTAGACAGGAGTCGTTCATTTCAGTTGGAGAATTATATCCAATGGGAATGCCTGAGTCTCACTGATGAGTTTAAATCCTGTGCTCCATTTAGGATCCTTCCTATTTTACAGTTATTTCTCTCTGATGCTTGTAGTAACATCAGGTATTTCTCAGTTTTGAGAATGAACTATTTGTTTCTTTAAACACAGGACCCCACACCTTGGATTACACAGTCTATTGAAATCAAGGTCAACTGGAAACGAATACTCTTTTTCCATTCTTCTTTTTGTGCCTTCAGATTTCAGCTGAAACCATTGAGTGAATGTGAGTTGGGGTTGTGACAATTTGCTTCCAACCCCAAATATGTCAGACTTTCTTTCTTCCTTCTTTTCTCTTTCATTTTCTTTTCCTTCCTTCTTTTCTCTTATTTTCAGTTTTGCCTTTTGATTCCACTTGGCTATGTTGCCTCTATTATATTACTGTTAAAATTTTACCAATAAGGAAATTTTTTATTCCTTCTCAGTGGAAATGTTTCATGTCTTAAAACTATTCATGAACTTGTAGATAGGAAGAGATCTGATCTGAAAGATCTAGGAAGAAAGAAAGATCTTTCAGAAAGATCTGAAAGAAATAAGAAGAGATCATGACCCGAGCTGAAATCAAGAGTTAGCTGCCCAGTCAACTGAGTCACCCAGGTGCCCCTCCCTTGGTTCTTTCTTTTGGTGGCTGTTTGGTTTTAGAATAGAGATTCATCAAGATAACATCTCAAGGGGCACCTGGGTGACCCAGTGGGTTAAAGCCTCTGCCTTCGGCTCAGATCACGATCCCGGAGTCCTGGGATCAAGCCCCGCATCAGGATCTCTGCTCAGTGGGGAGCCTGCTTCCCTCTCTCTCTGCCTGCCTCTCTGCCTATTTGTGATCTCTCTCTCTGTCAAATAAATAAATAAAATATTTTAAAAGAAAAGATAACATCTCAGTCCAACTTTATAAAATGCTTTTGTTCAAGCAAAACTATTTTAAAAACCAAGCAAGACACTTTCTGATTTTCATATTAAAATTAAATGTGAAAAATGCAGTTTCTAACCTAAATCTAAGTAAAGGTAAGGGAAAAATTCTTTCAAATTTCCTGCAAGGTTAAAAATTTCTATAATAGAATTGTAGAAAAAAATGCAAAACAAAACCAAGGAAAAAATAAGCAGAGATGTTACCTTTATACTTGAAAACTGAAGTCATAACCAGTATTGTGAATTAATGTCATGTACCTGATTATAGAGATGAATTTACAAGTGCAAAGCACAGAGAACTAAGATGTTCTTTTAGTTCTCTTAGAGAATTCTGCTTTTGGGGTGTGCATAGGTTTCTAGAATTAACAGTCTAGACCAGAAATGTTTTAGCTCCATGTGTGCTGCTGAAGGGGATGAGAATATACTACCCCAAAACATGCCACTTTGGTATAAGGATTATTTTGAGGGGAAGGCAACTGAGAAAAGAGATGTGCTCTCTGCCCTCTCTTGATCTGCATCAAAGCAAAGCATTTATGCCCCTTGAGAAGGTGTTCTTCCTTCCCATATACCTGGAAGAGGAGAAAAACTCTTACTACCAGGGACAGAGACAGTACTGAGATGAGTCTGCATACATATACCTTAATAAATAACTCTTATCTACCATTAGTTTCCCCTCACATGTTTACCACACACAAGCCCCAACCCCCTTTTCCCTGTCAGTCCCTTCACCATAATTTATTGCCCCTTTTAAAAATAGTATGTAATCCCCAAGTCTAACCACCTCCTTGGGTTTTTCACTTCTTTTCTGTGAGTTCCCTGTGCACATAAAAATATTACCATCACATAAAAGCTATATGCTATTCTTTTGTTAACTTATCTTTTGTCAGTTTAATTCACAAGCCTCTGGCATGAAACCTAAGAGGGTAGAAGAAAAGATTTTCCTCCCCTACCCTGCCAAAGCACCTGCTATCAGTGATTTTGTGAGTCTGAGCAGTTTCATAAGTTCTAGCACCTGTGTAAGTTAGAAACATCCACCATTACCTTTCTTATTTTCTAAAAATGGGCAACTATTAAATTCACATGCATTCTTCAAGCACTTATGGTGTGTCATAGCTATGTTTGGAACCATGAAAAAAATTCCACTGTGGGCCAGCCTCCAAGGAGCCAACAATGTGGAACAGAAGAGAGATGAGAATCAACGAGAGAATAAGCAATGATTGAAATGCTATGCCCACGGAGTGCTATCTGAGACCATGGAGAAAAGGAGGTGCCTGGGACTGCCTGCACCTGGGAAAGACTCTCTGAATGCCTGAATTAATACTCTAATGGAAAGCAGCTTTACATTGAAGATGGGAGGGGGGAACCAACTCCTGCATTGAGCTGTATATACATATATACACACATAAACATACAAAATTATTTCTGCTCTTTCTCTTCCCATGAATACCCAGATCACAAAAAGAAATGTCTTAAGATGGTAGGGTGGGACAACTCAGCCCACAGTCGGCTCTGCCAGTACTTAGCCTTGTATACCTGGAAAAGGCTTCACTCCTGTTCCTTGGCTTGGTCAAAGCCACTTCTAATAGCACCTTCGACCTCCAGCATTCTATGATGAGGTCAAACTCTGCTATGCATACACACAGTGGGCTGCCTTCAAGGCTGGGTATAAACATGCCATGTAATTTACTAATTTACATATAACATGTAAAGATAAGCACTTACCTCAATTTACCTATCCTAAAAATCATTGAAGGCATGACTCATCTTTCTAGTTTTTTTTTCCTTTTTTTTTCTTTTTTTGTATTTTTATCTGCACAAGAATTACCCAGGAAAAGTACAAGCCCTTCTGAACTGCTCCCTATACCGGTCCTCATTCTGATTCAGTGAATCTGGGCTGGGCTAGGGATGTTGCATATTTACTTTCTCGTAGGTGATTCTGATGCCTTGGGTTGTTGTCCTGAGTTGTGGGCAACAATTCGGGAACACTGAAGAAGGGGATTAAGCCTGACCCTGAGCCATTTCTCCAGCTGAGTACTTTCAGAGATTTTAGGGAAGTTTCAAATCAATCTCTTTGGAATGCTTCAGATTAGAGATAAATCCCTTAGATCTGTTTTGATCCAGTCATAGTTGCAGTCGGAACCAAAACGAGCTACAACAGGGCATTGATTATCCGGTTATATTTAAATCTCTAAAAGAGTCCCCCCCCCCCCATGATGGTGTACCAGGGGCAGGAATTTCCACAGGCAAAAATTTCCAGGTTGTATCAGTGATAGAAACAACATAAAGGTGGATGGGGGGAGGGGTGGCTAGACAGGAAAATTAGTAACTAATTCTGCTATAAAAGTACTGAGTTTGCAATTACCAAGGTAAATCCTCCACAGGAACATGGAATTTTTCTTGTGATAAGTATCTCAAAATGTTTATTTTGAGATGCCCTGTTGCTGACTGGTCTTCCCTTCCAGGTAACGTGCTTCTCTGTGCCTGGCCCGAATTTTTATTCCTGAACTCATTTTTCTCTATTCTTAGCTAAGAGTAAAAACAACTGACATTCTTCACTGTAAACCAAACCAACAAAGAGAGAAAAAGTTTTATATACAAGGAAAATGTTAAAATAGCCCCTCAGTTTAGTCATCTTATTTTCAAGGGTGCTGAACGAGCACTCTTTTGGATCTTGTGTGAGCATGCCCAAATTTTCAGAGAGGAAAGTCATTGTCCAAAGTCATAGCACGGCTGGTGGAGCGGCCTGCGTGCAATGATGGGATGTTGGGACAGGGTGGGGTGTTAACGTCCCAGGAACTTGCTTGGATTCCTTGGATTCAGTACGACCACCCCAGTTCCTATGATCTTCAGTCAGTTTTGTTTCCAGCCACCCTTTATACCCTCTCTAGAATGTAAATCTATGTTGATTCCTTGCTGAAAACCCTACATTGCCTTCAATATAAAATTGAAATGATTCTAAAATGGAAAAAAAAGAGGAGGGACTTTCATAAATATGGAGTATCTGTCCCCCTCCTTCTCCCCACCTTCCCTTTCTCCCTCTCCTGCTACCTCCCAAGAACCTTCAACTGGGCCACTGGAGCTCTTCTCTCTTAACTTCGAAGGCTTACCTCACTATAGCAGTTGGGTAAGTAGTTTGCAAATTTTCTAATCTACCACTCTGATGGGAATTTCTTAGGCTCATTCCTCTTCATAGCCCCAGCACTAGCATATGGCCTGGAGTTTTTATTAAATGAATATAATTTTGAAAGAATGAAAAAAATTATTTGTCTCAAAAATGATGTATATATTCCATGTGCTTCATTTAAAGTATTAACAAAAATACATTTGTAACCATGTTCAATGCTCCTTAGCTCATGTGAAACAGTTTAATACTTGACATAACAGCTCATGTTCTTCATAAATGATACATTGTATATATATATTTTTTTCTTTTTTTTTAAAATATTTTTATTTATTTACTTGACAGACAGAAATCACAAGTAGGCAGAGAGGCAGGGGGTGGGGTGGGGGAAGCAGGCTCCCTGCTGAGCAGAGAACCCCTGCGGGGCTCCATCCCAGGACCCTGAGATCATGACTGGAGCCGAAGGAAGAGGCTTTAATCCACTGAGCCACCCAGGTGTCCCATATTTTATCTTTTTATAGACTTTTTTGTTTCTTTAAAAAATGTTTAATTGAAGTCTAGTTGACATATAATAATAGCATAGTCATTTCAGGTGTATTGTATAGTGATTCGACATTAATATATATTATGAAATGCTCACCATGGTAAGTCTACCATCTTCACCTAACAAAGTTATTACGATGTTATTGACTGCATTCCTGATGCTGTACTTTTCATTCCCATGAGTTACTTATTTTATAAATGGAAATTTTTACCTCTTAAACCCTGTCACCTGTTTCACCCATCCGGCCACTTCTCCTCCTCACTGACAGCCATCAGTTTTCTGTATTTATTTGTTTGTTTGTTTTGTTTTGAGATTCCCCACATAAGTGGAATCACATGGTACTTGTCTTTCTCTGTTTGACTTACTTCACTTAGCATAATACCCTCTAGGTCCAATGATATGTTATAGTTAAATTTTTTAAATAAGCACTGTGACAATTTAAAAAAAAAATCAACATTTGCAGTTAAGTACCTACTTCTAATCAGACTCTGATGGCCATTCACCCATCTAAGTTTGCTTGATTAAACCTTGATTTAGGAAACAAATATCTCAGTTCCAGACTTTGGTTTCAATGCCATGAGGGGTTACAAAATGAAGATAGCTGCCCCCACTATCACTTACAGAAGATGGCCCACATAGATAGCTAAGAGCTGAATCAAATCTATTCTGACCAAGAGAAAAATGCAACAATCCATAGAAAGACAAGCCAACGAGCTGGGCCTCACTAATACACAGGTAAGAGGGAAACCGGACTTGCTTGCTTGCTTGCTTTCTCTTTTTCTCTCTTTCTTTCTCCCAAAACAGGAGCTATTTCCAAGACCTTTGGCATTTTGATCATTCTTCACCTGGGCATACAAATAAATGATTCCCATATATACAGAGGCCATGGAGAAGGCAGTATATTGGTGTGCTCACACCGAGGGTTCTGGAACCAGAATGCCAGGCTATCATGACAACTTTACCATTCACCACTCTCATGACTTCACCTGTCTCTGCCATTTCCTCATTAGTAAAATAGAATAATTGTAACTTCCCTCATGGGAGAATAGGGGCATTCTAATTCACACATACAGAATGCTTACCACCACTCCTGGCACACAGTAGGTAGGTTCTGTAAGTGTTAGCTATTATAATTATCCACTTACATCTACTCTTCCAAGGTGTGTGTATGTGTGTGTGTGGTGAGAAATGGAAAAATGACTGGAAGTTTTTCAAATGCATTCTAGTATCTACAGAGAAAAGGTTATGCTTTTCTCTTTTGACCTACAAACATGGTCAATTTATTCATTTATTTTTAAAGATTTTATTTGTTTGAGAGAGAGCATAAGTGGGAGAGAGGAGCAGAGAGAGAGGGAGAAGCAGGCTTCCCATTGAGCAGAGAACCCAATGTGGGACTCAATCCGAGGACCCTGGGATCATGACCTGAGCCAAAGGCAGATGCTTAACTGATTAAGTCACCCAGGTACCCCTAAACATGGTAAATTTATAAAGAAAAGTATTAAGTAACTTTTAATTTCTGTAATGATATTACTTGTTCTTGCTGTTTTATTATTTTTTAATATATACTGTACTATTTTTTATTTTATTACTTTATTTTATTTTGCCAATTTTTTTTCAGCACTTTTTCATCAGGACACTTAAAGGATTAACACTCCTGTTATTTTTTCTGCAATATCTTGCTCAAGTTTGGAATTGATTTAATGTTGTTAGTAAGATAACAAAAATGGAAACAAAAAAATTAGGACACCTATTGTTTTGTTTCATGTACCAGGACCATTTAATAGCCTGAAGTTTAGGTACTTCCTGAAATGGAGAAAAATTCAACTGTGACAACTTTTGGGCTAAGAGTTTCCTTAGAGGGTAATTATTAGAGAACTTTATTGTTTCTTCCAGGATTATTGGCCTATTCTATTAATTCTCTTAATAATTCTAATAATTCTCTTACAAAATTCCCTTAATTTTAATAATGTATATTCTAATTGAAAATCACTTCTGTTCATCTATGTGTCAAGTTTGTTAGCATGGAACATTCAAACTGATTTTTTACTTTCACTTGTATTTGTCATTATTTCCACATTCTCGTTTTGTCTATCAATGATTTTTCTACTTTTTTAAAAATTAGATGAGCTCGTATTTTCTACTTCTGTTTGCCAACAACCAAGCTATTGTATTTATGAATTTACAGCTTTTCGACTTTCACTGACACTCTGTTTTATGTTTTTAGTTGGTTTTCCCCCTTCTGATTTAGTTTTGTGTATTTGAATTTTTTAAGAAGCCTTTTGAGTTGATGGCTTACTACACGTGTCTTCTTTATTTTGTGAAGAGTATGATTTACAGCACTGGCAGGTAACTCTGGGCCTCCTTCCAGGCCTGCTCCCTGTCCTGGGAGGCTGACTGTAAGGTCCACAGCCCAGGGTTCCACCACAAGGGGTTCCTAAGATGGAAGGAGGGAGGGATCAGATGAGGTTAGGGTCTTCATCATCCTGGCTCCCTCCCTGCCTGGTTGCCTTGAGCTCCAGAGTTCCTGTCTCTGTGTTCCCTGTATCCCTCCATTTCATGACCAGCTCAGTACCACTGTTATTCCTGCGTCCCAGGAAAGGAAGCAGAGGCGGGAACATTGGCTGCTATAGCATCTCTGATGATTTCCCTGGACCTCAATTTGTAAACACTGTATCCATAAATAAACTCTGCTCAAATTATCTGATTTTGAATGTGCCGCATGTGTCTTGTTGAGACACGGACTGACATAATAACTATGCATTTTCCTCAGAGGTTATTTGAATGCATCCCATAGGATTTTATTCCTCATCTTCTCATTATTATCGATACTTATTTAAATACCGTGCCATTGTGATCTTGACTTCTTCCTTAAGCTAAGAGTTTTTGTTGATGTTTGTTTCTAATTGTATTTGTTTATAATTTTGTTGCATGGTGGGTAGATTTTGATTCTTACTCTATTGGTGGACTTTGTGGGATTCCATCAGCTTTTCTTTGTGATAAATTATGGTCAATTATTATAAACATTTTATGAGCCCTGGCAAAGATGTATTTTTGTATTTAGGAGATAGTTTGCTTATTAGATTCATTACTAATTGCATTACTCAGGCCCTCTAAGTCAGTGCAATTCAAAGCATTGGTTTTAGTTTCTTAACCTGCTCGTAATTAAATAAATACAGAACTGGACTGTAAGGATTTAGAAAGTTTAGAGCAATTTGATAGAGCTAACGATGATGGTTGGAAAACAAAACGTTTGGTCTTATATTTTATATATTTCCTATTCCACTTTCTTATAATTCATTTTCATCATATAATAGTAATGGTCCAAGATAAAATGGAAAGTAAGCCACACTGTTCCTTCACTATAGGAAGTTTAAGAAACATTGCTCCCCTTGATTTATCAAAGTCCACTTGATTTATCAAAGATCTTTTATTCACTCTTCACTTTCACCCACACAGAGGACAGACCTATATCTTCTTCCAGGACACTTCTCCAACTCCCCCCACCTCCAACTCCACACACACACACACACACACACACACACACACACACAGAGCAAAGTCCCAGGAAAAGGGACACTTTCAGAGATTGAGGATTTGAGTCACAGAAGAGGACTACCACGTAGTTTCTTGCCAGTGATATGTACTTACTTTTGAAGACTTTTTACAGTTTCATCATCAACCCCAAGACAGGAGGGACACATTCATATCTGCTACATCATTTCATCCCCACAATAAGCGGAGATGTATGTAGCAAGAGGAAATTGAGACAGAGATGACATAGGTTGTCAGCACCAGGAATAATGGGACTGATGAACCATGTCTTCCAAATACATTTTGCATCCAAATGCTATAATGTAACTTAGTATTTATACTCTGTGTCTTGCTTTTCATCCTATAACAGAGAAATTAAAATGAGTACTTGAATTTAGAGCAAACTAATTCTTTCTTCTAAATGGTGTGCTTCCGTCAATGAAGAAATGATACACTCACAGAGAAGCTTAAGCAAACAAAAATTTCTTTCTTTTGATGATTTTTTGTTTATACTCTCCCTGATTCTCACTGCCCTATTTTCGATAAGGGCATTGCCCTTGAAGAAATGGTCAACCTAATGCCAGTGTCTTTGTGCTTTGTAAGAGCATTAGCACCATTCTAGATTCTCACTCTTCTTAGTGTTTCAGAAATGAATTATGAAAAAACCTTTATTTTTAGCCTTTGTAACTACCAAAATAAGAAAGTGGTTTCCATGAAAAGTTATGTGAGATTTCACAGTCGATTTCTATTAGAATTACATGGGAATTTCTTGAAGTTGAAGCCAAGGGTGTAAAATTTTAGCCACACCTGTCTCCAAGATGAGTTATTAGGCTGACTTTGAAATCTGATAACTCTGTTTTGCTGAGTCACTGAAATCTATTGTGGCCCCTTGGCACGTCTTGTTCTGAATCCTTGATATGGGCCTGGCCACCAGGGGTGCTCCATTAATGCTTCTCAGATGGAACCGATCAAGATTTTTTATACTGCTGATGCAGAGTGATTTTGTGCACTGTTTTTCAAAACACTTTCATAAAGCTGATTGCATCTCCTGCCTTCTCACTTTTTTCCCCATAATATTAGACCTTTAATAAATGGGTCTTTTGTGTGTATGGAGAATCTTAAACACTTACACCTTTTGACATAGCAATTCCACTTCTGGGAATTCTGTTCAGAATCCTGAAGAGGAAGCAGAGTGCCATATACAAATGTGATTATAGCAGCATTATTCATAGTAATAAAAAATTTGTAATGTCCTGAGTGTCCACTAAGAGAGAAGCAACTGAGAATGACTAAATGTTAAAAATGTTTATAAGACCACATAAATATTATTTACAGAGTCTATTTTCACAGGAAAAAAGAACATAGAATTGTATACACAATATCTTTACATCTATGTTTTTAAATATCTTGCATGTAATAAAAATGTTAGTGGAAAATACTAAAAATATCAATGATATTATCTTTAAGTAGTGAAAATATGATTGAATTTTTCCTTTCAAATTTTCAGAATTTTGCATTTTCTTTCTTAAGCACACATTACTTTTATCATTGAAGATCATCACACATTTTATTTTATTTTAATTTTTTTAAAAGATTTTATTTATTTGACAGAGATCACAAGTAGGCAGAAAGGCAGGCAGAGAGAGAGGAGGAAGCAGGCTCCCCGCCAAGCAGAGAGCCCGATGCGGGGCTCGATCCCAGGACCCTGGGATCATGACCTGAGCCAAAGGCAGAGGCTTTAACCCACTGAGCCACCCAGGAACCCCCACACATTTTATTTTTAATCATTATATGTCTTAGTCTTATACAGAGAATACAGGAAGTCCCTCATCTGTTACATATCTAGTTCCAAAGTAATAAAATTATGTATGTTCCTAGATAATACACAAAATACATGTATAGATTTATGTGTTTGCTTTAGACTGCAGCAGTATTTCAATTTTAGTTATTCAGGAATGGATACAGACAGCTATGAGGAGCATTACTTTATGTCCAAGTTCAAAGAGTATCAGTATCTGTAAAAGATGAGATTCAAGGTGTGTCTGCAGAACCTGCAGAGAAAGTAAATGGTCACGGTGCAGATGGGCCAGGGCACCAGGGAGGGAGAAGGTCCCCTCTCTTGAGCATTCTCCTAGCTTTATGGGGACCTGCATGCACCTGGCACTAAAAGATGAAAATTTATTTCAAAGTATCCTTGTTTGGTGAATATTTCAACTCATTTACAACAATGAACTTCAGTTAAGATGCAAAGAGAAATTTACTGAGTGTAATAGGTACTTGGTTTCTTTCCCCTCTTCTTGACATTCTTCTCCTTCCTCTCGGTTGGAGCACCTCTTTCTCTCTAGCCGCTGTGAAGGCTCCAGAGCATGGGACTCCAAAAAAGTTCCTTGAGTATTTCTGGGAAATGAAACTTGCTGTCTGGGGAGGGAATAACTGGTGGAGATGGTTTCTCTTCACGGTAGTCATGACACAAACATGGAAGCATATTGTGGAGGTCATGACAGAAGGCAAGCTTAGGATGAACCAGAGATCACATAACAAGCAGGAACAAAAGAAACCAGGTCTTTGGTGATATCACTGAACCAGTGGATCCAGCCTCACCTGAAACCCTCCTGCACAGTGGATTTTTAAGTTACGGGAACAAAAAATACACTTTTTATTGTTTAGGCCATTTTTTATTGTTTTGCTTTTTTTTTTTTTTTAACTTATAATGTATTATTTGCTTCAGGGGTACAGTATGCCAATTTAAAAAAAATAGACTGTTTTTCTTTGTGTGTGTTGTTTTTATTTTAGTAATCTCTACACCCAATTTTAGGCTCAAACTCATGACCCTGAAATCAAGGGTCACATGGTTCACTGACAGATCCAGGTAGGTGTCCCTGTTTTTGCCATTATTTTTTAAAGATTTTATTTATTTATTTGACAGAGAAAGAGACAGGAAGAGAGAGAATACAAGCAGGGGGAGTGAGAGAGGGAGAAGTAGGCTTCCCACTGAGCAGGGAGCCCAACATGGGGCTCCATCCCAGGACCCTGGGACCATGACCTGAGCCCAAGGCAGACACTTAACAACTGAGCCACCCAGGCATCCCATGTTTTTGCCATTTTGTATAGGGTTTTAGGTTGCTTACAATTACAGGGCTGCTAATTGAAAATCTGGGTTATTTCATTCTTAATCGATAAAAGGAATGCATACTAATATAGTAAAACAGACAAATGCTTTGCAGAGACTAATTTATAAGATAGACGTAGCACAAGTCCTCAGCTGAGGCCAAGGCTTTGATGCTGACTTTGGGTAGATGGAGAGCAATCCATCTACTATCATATCAATTAGACCTAAACAACCTCACAGATCTGCTTGCTTCCTTCCACCTTCTTGACTCTTATCCTCTTTCAGACCACCTCCATCTTGCACCTGAATCACACCATGCCTCAGTTTCTCCTTGTCTCCAGTCCATTCCCCAAACGACAACCACAGTTCTGTTTCCAAAGTATAAATCTGATCATATCTCTGTCCTGTTCAAAAACTTTCTGTGCTTTCCATTACTCTTGGGATCAAGTTCAAACTCCTTAACCATGATCCAGTATGATGGAGTCCTACACCTCCCCAACCTCCTTTCTTCTCCCTCCCCTAGCTCTCCACATCCAGGCATGTTGGCCCTCTCTCTAGCCCTCGCATAGAAAGTCCCAGTCCAGCATGGACTGTTCTCTCTACTGGAAGATTCTTCTCTCTCATCCTTGGGAGAGCCATCTTGGTTGGCTTTTCCTCATCTTTCAGTTCTCAGCACGGATATCACTTTCTTGGGGAAACCTTCTTGGTGCTTCTCTGTGTGCCCTGTGGCAACTATTCTCTATCATCACCACACAGGCCTACTGCCCAGCTCTTACTAACCTAGAAGCTCTGTGAGGTCAGGATCACCTTCCTCACTCTCAGGCCCCCAACATAACACAGTGTCTGGCACAAAATAAGAGTTCTATAAATACTTGTTGAATGAATTAATTAGAAGATTATTTATATGGTAAACCCAATACATAATACATACATAATACTAATATGGCAATGCAAAACACTATATTGTGCATGCACATACGTGTGTCTAATCCTGAAAATTATTTTTTTGGCATTGTAGCACACTAAGTGAAAGTGGTTCCAGTTCTAAAGAAGTTAAAAACATTTCATTTGGGTTTTCATTTCATGAATTACAGAACCTGTGCCAATTTTCTAAGCAAACTGCTGTAACTCTGTTACGTGAGATGGTGTGGGGGAGAGGGCTTTAAAAATAGCCGACCGGATATCCCTCTTGGTGGCTTGGGTTATGTAAAAGTATTTTGTGTTAAGCCAATGTCTCACAATGGATCACTGAGCTTTGAAAAGGCTATTTGGGATCCCGTTTTCAGTGTTAAATATCTGCTTATGAACAGAATCAGACTGAAAATCTCCTAGAGAAAGGGTACAATATCCAAAGAGTTATCACTTTATAACTCCAGGTACTAAAAAAATTCCCATGTTAATACTGAAAGTGATTTAAGAAAAATAAAGTCACTTCTCAATTCAGTGAGAAAGAAGCCAGGATTCCTATAAAGAAAAGTTGTTAGACTTGGGCTTAAAACATTTTTCTATTAGAGCAAAACAATCAGATAGCATCTGGCTTCATTAAATATTTATTTTAGTTTTCAAAAAGAAGTAATTTGGGGACACTGTTCTCATGAAGACCACATAAAAGCAAAATGATAGGGATTGTTTTCTGAGAGTTTGTCATGGACTGAATCCTTGGGCACAGATGAGTGAGCCAAGTAGATGAGTCTGTTGTCCTGTGCCATGTCCTGACTCAAAAGCTATATACAGGCGAAGATGGTATGATTAGCTGGACCAATAAAATTCTCTCTCAAGTGGGGAATTAGGTGCTTGGTAGTTGGAGTGGATGCCCAGACCAATAGAGAGAAGGCAGAAGGGAGTCAATCTGGTAAAAGAAGTGAATGAGCAGAAGACATGAGATAGGACACACGAGTTAGGGAATGAGCTTGTTGGTTAGCTGGGGCAGAGGTGACAGAAACAGAAACTTCTACTGAGTTGTTACAATTCCTGCTGTTGAAGGAACAATGAGATAACTTGGTCAATAAACATGTATATTCCTACAGTAACTTCCATTATCCATGAGACCTGCCTCAAGACTTAGATTCCAATTTCTCTTATTGGTGGGTGTGTATACCTACCAAAAACTTGTTTCTTGAGATATCAGAAGAATCTCTGTTCCGCATCAAAAAGACTCCTCTAGATAGAGATATCCAAAACAGCACGTGGACTCAAGTGGTTCATACGCAACAATTACTTGCTGTCATACTTTCTCTTGGGCATGACCACACCGTTCAAAGCCCATTTGTGCAAAAGCCCTGCCAGATTTACCAATCTCATCCCAGTTAGAGTGGTGTGACCACCAGCATCCCCCCAGCCTTACTCCCATCCTTCCTCCCATTTTCTCAGTTTGCAGAAGAACCCATTTGGCATCTTGGTAACTCAGTATCTGAATGGTTGCTGGGATCCCTGATTCATGAAAAAGATGGGGAATTATTCTGCTATGCTGAGGAAGGTGTTCTGAACTTTTAAAGACATTATGGCATCTGGATTACAGGACAGAAGAAATACAATGCATTGCCACTCATCTGCAGTTTGGGTATGTGTCCTGAAAATATCTGGGAAATGTGAAATAAGTGAGAAGACCTTCGATGAGAAGAGTTGTTCCAAGTAGTTTCTAACTAGTTGTTCCTGATGGAATTTTCTGTCCTGTTGACAAGCATCTAAATGTATGATATAATCAAGAACTAAATTTTCATTTTCTCTACATTTTGACTCTGCATTGCTTGTATTAATGTATTATTTAAGTTTTCTGCCAAGTGTGTTAAAGATACAGTGAATACTAAATATGGGGCTGATTCTTAGTTATTTCTTGATGTGTTCAAAACTTCTTTGAAGATATAAGTTAATTTAACAATACAGTTGGATTTTTGAATATACGTTTGCCTGGAGCCTTTTCTAAAATGCATCTGTTTTATATAGTGAATTACACTGACAACGAAACACTAGGTTTTTTGTTTGTTTTTGTTTTGTATTTTTTAATGTTTTATTTAACATAGGGCTCAGAGAATTCAATAGATGGTAGTGCCTAGCGTCAAGCTCAGTACCTGTCATGTTGTAAGCACTCAGCTTCTACCTGAAACACTAGTTTTTGTCTCCAACTAAAGTAACTGTATTTTTCTTCAACCTTCACAAGTATAATTGTTACACATGTGTTACATAGATGCATATATATTTCACATTATCCAAAACACAACCAAATAATTAACATAAATATGTGGCAAAGTGAATCTATAAGATAAATATTAAAAAGATTCTCAAAGCTGACATATGAAAAAGAATTAGGAAGAGAACCTCTCATATTCTCCATTGTGTCCTGAAACAAGGACATTTATCTTATAGAATCTCTCTCGAAAATGCATGGTCTATACTCCTTCCATGGCATACCAATCATATTAAAATCTACGAACAGGGGAGCCTCCTTGCTCCCTTAATAAAACCCAACTCAAGATCATCCTACATTGGTAGAGAGGAAGAATCTCCTTGCAAGAAGAAGTAGCTTGATTTTGTAGCTTTGTTTTGGGGTCAATCAAAGTCAAATTCCCCTTGAAATGTCTCTCACTGTGAGACTAGAGGCACTGATACCAACATAAAAAACTAGCTTGGGGGAGAGGGATTGATACCACATCCTCCCCTTAATTCCTAGTTGGGCAGCAGAGACCATGGTTGTCATCATAGTCATCACTGATGGACAATCATCATCAACCAACATCACTATCAGAACAGCCAACATTGTTTGACTTACTTCTATGTAATATGCCTGATGTTAGTCAGTTCTAACAATAACAGAATGATGGATATATAGTAGAGGCCTGAACATATAGTAGAAGTCATATCAAATATTCCCTTATCCCTCCTCTAAAAATCTTTACCAAAGGAATAACTAACACAAAACCAGTCACAGTGATTTTCCTTGTATGGACCACACTCCTATTTTGCTAGAGTCCTCCCTGGCCAATGTGGAGCAGACCCTCTGTAGGAGAGGCTGACTTGTTCAACTGTGGGAACTCTTTCAGTGACTGGTCTGGGATTCCAGGCTCTGGAGGATGAGGCCCAGAGAGAGGCAGGCATTCCCTCTCTCCCATCAGTCTGAGGCAGTGTTTCTACAAGAGAGTTTGAAGGACCTCTTGTCCCAGAATCATCTGAGATGTGATAAGTGAAAATTCCCAGGCCACACCATGAGTATTTTGTCAGGAAATCTACATTCTAAAATAAGTCCCACAAAGGACTATTACAGACTAAAGCCTAAGAATTAGTCTAAGGCTTTCCTTCTGAATTTAACTTCTCTTTTTACTTCTTTCTTGTCAAATGATGGAATAGTCTTCCTTTTCTGTGGGGACCATAATGATCCATGGAGTAGGGCCTTACCCTCTGGTCTCAAAAGGGCCATTTATGTATAAAAGAGGGAAACTGGTATACTGTATGATACATAAAATGAAATCTATTCCTTCCACATTTGAAGATGAAGACAGTATCTTAAACTTCTATTTATATAGCTCCTCCAGTAGTAATGACTGATTTGCCATATACACAAGAGCAAAGATGACTTGTAGGACTGGCTTTCCCTCAGACTGCTAGATGTCAACCAGTCCTTATGATATTTTATGTGATCTTTGTATACGGACTAACAGCACCATGTACTAACTACCTGGGGTGATCCCTGAGAGCCCTGTGGCAAATCACCTCAAGCTACCCATTCTTCATTTAATCAATGATCAACCAAATCTTGCACTTGGCCAGAGCTCTTAACTTTTTATAATTTGACCAAATCCACTTCTAAAAAAACAATATCAACCTACTGTCAAAAGTTCAGTGAGACAGCTATGCAGAGTAAGGGTCAAGAATGTGTACACCAGTTTACAGAGAATTTTTCCAAAATGTGCATAATGAAAAGAACAGGATTAGACTTTTTTACATACTTAAAATGCTTTATCTGGTTTGTATGTTTCTGTGTATGAACTTGAAATATGTTCAAGTTAAATTATTTAAAGCAGCTGAAAAAAACACAAATATTGCTGGAGAAGAAAAGACAGACCTCATAAAGTGAAAGACGTATTTCATGACAAGAGACTTAGAAATGAATCCCTAGAGGTGGAGTGTAGCAAAAATTTTGACCAGATCCTTCTTGGTAGAAAAGGCAAGGACCATAACTTCTTGAGGGGCCTGGATGATCAAGGCAGAGAGAGGGCTGAAACCAAGCTGATGAGTGAGGTTACTTTGATGAAGGTCTAAGTCAAGCAGTAATTCCAAGTTACATCTTCTGGGAAGACATAACAGTTCAATATTTACCATTTCTTCTACACATTGATTGAGTCAATCTTGATTTTTACCTGGTCTGGCACTCTTACTAGAGACATTCAAAACAGAAAGTGCCTCATACTTTGGTGATAAGCAATGATTAACCAGTAACTCAGTTCTCACATTCCCCTAGTCCATCTTGGGTAACTGCCTGATCAGTTTCCTAGCAAGAGTTCACCCATGTGCACTTACTGGCCTGAATCTGTTGCTCCTGAGGGGAACTCTCTCCTCACATGTTAATATAAGAGGCTTCTTGGCCAGGGGAGAAGGTTGCTGACCCACCAGTTCTGCCGGCCAGACTGGTGTCTGGATTCCTGAATCCTTGCCAGGGTTCTTTGGTGGCAAGCAACAGAAATTATTTAGGCTAACTCAATGATAAAAGAGGAATTTGTTGGAATGACATGGGGCAGCACACAGAAGTTAAAGAAAAGTTAAATAAACAGGCATCAGAAAAGACCAGCCTCAGGGCTGTTATGAGGATCAAGGTACAAAAACTAACGGAAAGTTTTTCAGGGCACTGCTGTCAGGATAAATAAGCTCCTTGCATTTTCAGTTGAGGATCCAAATTCCTGGGGGAGGGCACTTACTGGCTCAGCTTAGGTCATGTGCCCACGCCCTTGGCAATGAAGGGATGATAGTTCCCTAAAGTAAAATCAACATGCTACCATCAGAGAGGGACGGGGGAGAGGTCGGGGGGAAAAAAGCAGATGTCCACTGCATTCTATTTTCTGGGGTCACCTGGTTTCCGTGTACCTGCCTTTTGACCTTGGACTCACTGTCTCCTCTCTGTTTAGGTCCTTCTGGCCAGTTCTGATAACCACCAAGTTTGAGTCAATCTTCTACCTGGCCTGACCTAAAGTCTGAAGTCAAATGAATTCCAGTGAGCCTTCTGATTTTTATTTCCCTTCCTCCCACACACTCCTTTTCTCTGGGCTCTGCTGGGAACATTCAGATGTTCCTGGGTTGTCAGTTTCTCAGAAATTCCCCCAGATTCACCCTGTTCTTATGCTGGTCACTGTTATCCCGGGCTCTCTGGCCCCAAATGCTTATTTTAGGCAGAATAATTCAAGCTGTTTATATATGTACTTCCAAATCTTTTAAAAAATGGCAAAGCAAGCAAGCAAGCAAGCAAGCAGGGAAATAGAACCACTCTACTTCCTTTGGAAATGCAGAACCCTTGAGAATCTATTTACGCAAAAATGACTTCACGTATGTTCAAAAGTCAGATCTTTCAAAAATCCAATGTCGGTGAGTACAATGCCATGAGGAACAATTCTAATTTAATTTATGTTTATTCCTGTTGGCAAGCTGATATAAACAATTAAGACAACTACTTTGTGATACTATTAGAATCCCGTTTTAAAAAATGAATAGCCCTACTGATCTCCCAGGTGTGCCATAAAAGACTGAAAATGAAAGACTTTCGACTGCAGGGTTCTAATAGGTAAAAACCCAGATGTTGCTTTGATTGAATATTACCAAATACCACCTCTCACCACCAGCAATCCATAACTGAGCTCCTAACATATCAGGCATGGTGCTAAGCCTTTATAGACATTATCATATTTAATCATTATCATATATATGAACGTATACACTATATTATTATCCCCTTTTTATAAATAAGAAAAACAAAGCTCAACAAAATTAGCCGCGGACATGCAGCTAGTTCTTGGTGGAGTGAGTTATATAAGGACTAACTTTCTAACTATCTTCTTAAATAAGTTTGTGAAAAAAAATTGTGCACAAGGAAAAGGGTTCTCCTAGTAAAAATGGTGAAAAATGAAGGATTTAAGAGTTCAGGGAGAAAATATAATTGGAAATAAGAATCCCTTGATTTTATTTAATGTGTGACTTTGTTCAATTGTTTTTCTCCAGAAGGCCCCAGATACAGACCACTGGAGACCACCTCTGGGCCGTGGCTCACTGTGGTGGTTTTGATGAACACCATCATCTTCAACATGCCTGTAGAATTAGGAACTACCCCTCCAATGTTAGAAACACAAAGCACTGCTCTTCCTGATAATGAATAAACAGGAAAACTCTAGGCCAAGAAAAACTTATAACAACAACAACAAAGAGCCCACTCTAGCCCTAGTCAGTGATTTATCCAAATGAAAAAGGACAGCAGTCTCATATGTGAAAACAAGTCTGGCTCTTGTGAAGCTTTTCTGACAGCTCCTTTCTGAAGGTGAACTGTACGGAAATAGATTCCCAAGTAAATCATTTACAGTATGCTAGTGGTGGATGTTGAGAGTACTTGGTATTAGTCTTCTGTTTTTATATCAGAGAATGTTAAATGCATTGTGTTCATGCTAACCTGATTAAATAAAGGGCTCATGAGTAGTATGTGTGATGAGGTTCAAGAGGGGTCCAGGTAGTGTTTTGTTGTGATAAGTATGGTCAAAATTTCCAACATTTTCCTCCTTTACCCCCTCTATGGGTCTTAAGGTCTTTTCTTCATTTCAATTTTTTTTTTCTGCAACTGTATTTGCTTCTGAGATTGTAACATAGCCACTACTCAATCTACTGAGATTATACAATAATGCTTATTAAGTTACTGCTCAACTTGACATAGGAAATCAACTTGATTTTGATGCCTGGTTTAAGCCAAATTGAAAAAGTAGAGATAATGCTGGGGAACATTTAATAGTCATAATTTGGTCCTTTCTTATCTTTTTCAAATACAGGTATTTTGGCATGGATTTAGAAGAGATGCAACCAGTTTTGGCACACAGTGTTCCTCAGCTCCCATTAATGTTGGGATTGAAAAATAGAAATTGAAAACTAAACTAAAACCAAAATTGAAAACTAGAAAAAGAGTAAGAGATTCTAGGTCCGAATGTCATCTGCTGGTAAGTCATAAAAATGGATGAAAGAAGCAAGAGGAGATGAGGTAGATGGAATGATGCTGGGAGAGAAAAAAAAACGCTCTTAGGCTTATTGATTGGAAATGGTCTATTTTCTCCAAATGACTGGAATGATCTAATGGGGTCATATAGTAATGGGGTGTCATATAGTAATGACTAGTGGGGGTCTTTGAGCCACGCCCTTCCAGATGCAGAGCTAAGAGTAAGGGATGAGGGAGCACTGAGAAATGGTAAACTGATTGAGGCAAGAGTCTTTAATCTATCTAATGCTACACTGACTCTAGGTCTGTAACGATTTAAACAACTGGTAAACCCCATTTTTCTTTTTCTTTTTTTTTTTTTTGTGGCCATTAGCCATGCATCTCATCATCAGCTCTGTGTTCCAAAAAAATCGTGGCTCTATTCAAGATGTTGTTTTGATTCATTCTTGAGTGGAGCTAAGATCAGTAGAAGTCAATAGGGGAACAGGTAAATTATTATAAAACTAATGTTTAGGAAATTGACTAGTTTGGGAAATTTTAAAAATTTAGATCCTTGGCTCAGGTCATACACCAAACAATATTTTGGATTAAGTGAAAAAAAAAAAAGACAATAGAGTATATATCAAAATATTATTTCTAGTTATATTTACATGATAGCATTTGACCTGATTTTGTTTTTTTTTCCTACTTATCAGTATTAAAACTATGCCTATCATTTGACAAGTAGAATTTGTGGTATAAAAAAAGAAAAAAATTATACCAGTTGATCTAGTTAATAATTTTACTATAAAAATCTTTTAAAAAGGTACATGGGCAAGAATTCATCATACCTTTGTTTATAATATCAAAAATTTAGGTTAAATAAACCTAATCAGTATATAAACATGATGGAATAGTATGGAATTATTTGTAGAAGATGTTTAATGATATGAAAAAATAATAATATAATGTTAAAAAAGCAGGATACAAAACACCTTATACTATATGATCTCATTTTTATAACAAATATAACAAAAGATTAACACTGGCTACCCATGGGTTCTTTGACTAGGAGTGCTTTTTAAAAATGTACTCGTCTATATATCTTGAATGTTCACAAATGGGCACAGATTACTTTTATTCTTAGGAAAAAAAGATCAACATAGAAAAAATATTTTTGGTTAGTCTGATAATTAGTTCCAGCAGCTTCATTATCAAACTTCCCAAGGAGCCATCCTGTTTAGAGGATATTTCAAGAGTTTCCTTAGCATAGTGCACTTTACTGAAGGTGTTCAGGGATTGTGCAGCTGGTGAATTTACACTTTCAACCCTTGGCTGCCCATGACACATTAATGGGAGCTGAGGGACAAACTGTGTGCATCTCTTCTAAATCTGTGCCAAAATTCTAAAACTGGTTGCATCTCTTCTAAATCTGTGCCAAAAAGCCTATATTTGAAAAAGACAAGAAAGGACCAAATTATGACTATTAAATGTTC
Source organism: Lontra canadensis (assembly GCF_010015895.1). NCBI lineage: Eukaryota > Metazoa > Chordata > Mammalia > Carnivora > Mustelidae > Lontra > Lontra canadensis. The sequence goes on along the minus strand of NW_022631007.1, from coordinate 7,670,973 downwards.
CCCAGAATTATCTCTGTAATTAACAGGTATTTTAGGTGAGGTGTTTGGAAAGTCACCATGAAAGTGATGAAATCACTGGATGAGTTTTAGAACAGTATTTACATGGGGTGGTGCAAAGTAAACACACTGTTCATTTTTTAATGGGGATAGTGCTCAGGGAGGATGCCATTTCTGCTGATGCTTCCAAATAATGTTATTAGAAAATACCAGCAGCAAAGAATGCACTGAATAGTATTTTTGAAAATAAGAAACTCCTTAATACATTCCAGGAAGTTGATACTGAGTCACAAAATAACAGGAGAATTAAATGTATATAAGAAACATTTGGACTATTGCTTTTCTGATATTGAAACTCATTCCTGTCTCAATACTGCTTGGCATTTGTAGAATGCCAAATGTGTTTGGTTAAATGATTTATGGAGATAGGAGGGATTGGTTTTATCTGCCACATTTTATGATTGAGGGCAATTCAAGAGACTTGCCTCAACTGTCCCAACAATGACTCTCGGATGGTGAGGTGTCTCAGATGTCTTTGTCTCCATGACTGTTTTCCTGGGGTCTGGGGATACTGCTTGTTTGGGTTACGTGGGCTCTGAATGTTCTATCTCTGAAAGGCCTGAGCAGGTCACAGTGCGTAGGAGTTCGGTTCCATGGGCATGGCCACGGGCACATGCAGTGCTCAATCAGTTCACTTCTTGGTGGACCTCTTCAGAAGATGTGGGCATTAAAGAGTGTTGGCCCTTCCTTGGGCATGCAGTCTGGCTTCTAATCCATAGGATCTTTATCTCATGAGATTTCATATATACTACTGTTCTTAGTTTTGCTTTTGTTTTTATTTTTGGGTTTTTTCCCCCCTTTTGAAAGGATTGTGGATTGCTTTTGTCTAACATGGCAAAATAAGGAGAATCCCACCCATGTGTGTAAACTCTGGGGCTCTACTAACTGAATGCTGATGAGGGCTCTGCCAGGGGTGGAGGCTGGAAGCAGGTAGAAGGACCAACTGCCAGTAACTCTACACGCTACGTTCTGTACTCATTCCAACATTTTTAAGTTCCTTATTTTGAAGATAAGCTGTGTTTTTCAAGCCACTGAAATCTTACTACTTTCTGGCTCTATTGTCGTTACATGATTTATTGTCATTACACAATAAAGCCCACATGTTCACTGTTCTGGACATTTAACCGATCTTTATTCCTTCTCAACTCCACCCAAATTTTGCTTTTCTATATCTGGCCTGTTATAGCATATCTGATTTTACTGTTATTTTCTGTGTATTTATCTAAAGCCCTCATCTGGGGGCATTCTCTGTGAGGGCGGGAGGGACCATGTTGGTTTTTCCCACCTTTTCCCCAGCATCTAGCTGAATCAGTGGGCGAAGCATTCAACATTTCACCTGAAAAATAATTTTTTGTTTCTATTTTTGTGTCAAAGGATTCGAGAATCTACTAATTCTTTATTGCCTTTTTAGATTTAGTTTTTAAAATAAAATGTTGGTCCAAATCCATAAACCTTCATTGAGGACTACTAGTAGTCATGCCAAGAGCTGTTATGCCAACAGCTGAAATAATAAAGAGGCATAAGATAGAACACCTGTCTTCCAGGGGATCAGTAGGGGAAGCAACATGGAACGGGGCTAAACTTTTTCTAGACTGCAGACTTCTTCTAGACTTTTTCAATACTTCAGTAAAGTATTGCATTGATGTGTTGATTGTAATGGGATAACAGTTTAAGAAATCATTCTTTCTGAAAAACCAAAACATTTTTAAAACCAATCTTATTTCAAATAGTGCTTAATTATTTAAATAGTGAATAAAGTGATATCCGATACTCCTTTTTGATCATCTGGGAAGTTTTGGTAAGAAAGAGTCCTACTAAAAGCCCAAATAACCAGAACTCCCAATTCTAAACCTACTTTCTCTACAAATCTGATGAGTTCTCTTGGTTCAGACTCTTACCAGTTAATCAGGAATGATACTACTTTGCCATCTTATTCAGAAACGCACAAAACCAGACATTTGGTAAGAAAGCAGCTACATACACAATTACTTAAAATATGATTTTACTAAATGTTAGTCTTCAAGGAGTTCCATTATAGCTTTATTTCTAAACAATGGGAAATAGCCCCAAAATGCAACAGAAGGGTATTACCTAAATAAGTTATAGTACCAACCTACAATGAAGTGTTCTGTAGACATTTAGAGATATACTTGTAATAATAAACAACTCAGAAATTTTTTTCCAGTCCATTGTTAGGTGAAAAGAGTAGAATAAAAAAGAAATAATCCCATAGAGAATAGAGAATAGTGGTCATCTATGGGTAATACGATTATGGATCATTTCTATTTTTAAATTTCTTTTGGTAGTTTTAAATATTTTCCAGATTTTTCACAACACAGGAAACTTTTTTTAAAGCTAGCATGTGAATGAACACTTCAGCATTCCTGATACCATACATAAATAAACAGAATAAAATTATCCTATCATCTAGTTAAACAAGGAAGATGAATATTAACCTTGTTGTTTTGGGCCTCTGCAGACATACTTTGACATTTGATTCAAGGGAAAATATTGCAGATTTCTTGATGTTCCCCTTGTAGAACTTTTTCCTTGAGAAGTTCATGTAACAACAAAATATCCCGGTGGGAAAAAAATCCAGTGACCTGACTGTTTTGTCTACATAATGACAAATCTCCTAAGGTTTCTAAATACACTTGAACTCCTTTTTAAACATTGGGATCACTTCTCTAAGAAACAAAGTTGGAGATACTATCTAATTAACAAACATCAATCTTAAAGATTAAAAATGGAAAATTCCTAACTTTCCTCAAAACTGTCAGAAAAATAAAAGATCTTTGTACAGTTAGGATTACACTTTTTAAAAAAACAATTAACTCGTTGCAATAATACCAAAATATGAGACTATGAAATATTCCTTAAATGCGTTATTTATATGTGCATATGCAATGCACATATATACTACCTACAATGATGTGTGGAAATATTTTTTTGACAACCTGATACTGTATGTGCAGGGCACCAGACTGGATTTTTAACCCTCCTCTCATTGCATACATCATTATCAAGTTAATTGCACTGAATCAATTAACAGGGACAGATTGAACAACTTCTCTGTTGTTCTCCTCCATTTCTGAAATGGTTCTCCCCCAACAACTTCTCTGTTGTTCTCCTCCATTTCTGAAATGGTTCTCCCCCAATAACTTCTCTGTTGTTCTCCTCCATTTCTGAAATGGTTCTCTCCCAACAACTTCTCTGTTGCCCTCCTCCATTTCTGAAATGGTTCTCCCCCAACAACTTCTCTGTTGTCCTCCCCCATTTCTGAAATGGTTCTTCCCCAACAACTTCTCTGTTGTCCTCCTCCATTTCTGAAATGGTTCTCCCCCAACAACTTCTCTGTTGTTCTCCTCCATTTCTCTCTGACTGCCAAGCCAACAAAATCCAAAAAAAAAAAGAAGCACCACCAGACTTGCTTCCTGCTCTGTAACCTCTCCTTTACCTAGGCTGGGTTCCCAAAGAGAACCGTCAGTCTTCTCCATGTGTCGGTCATACAAGTCTTTAAAATAGAGATTATGTCGCCATTCTTTTGAAATGCAGTGCCATCCCTCTACACCTTAGGAGAACTTTACAGTCCCTACCAAGGCTGGCACAGTTCTCAGACAATAACATATCCAGGAAAGGAATCTCCTGGGGACCTGGTCAGTATGCAGATTTCAGTTGGACTGGGTTTGGAGAAGGGCTCGACAGGACCTTCTGCCTTGCTAACCAGCACCCACCAGGAGAGGAAGCTGGTGCTGTAGGTCCTCTGAGTGAGGAGCTCTTCATCTCCTTCTGGCATGGCCTTTGCTGGGTTTCATTCTTCCCCAGCTTGGAGCCCTCTCTGGCCCAGGACCTTCTCAGCTGGGACAAGGGCTCAGATGGGACAAGGCCCTAGGCCTCACAGCCACATCTGACAAATTCAAACCTGTCCCAGTGAGGTTGAGGAGAGGATGACAGACACGCCCACAAGGATGAAAGAACATTTTCATCACATCACTTTACACGTGGGCCCATTACCAAGTTACAGTGTGAATTCATTACTCATCCATTGCTAATGCAACAACTGTCTTTTGAATAGCATAAGTACACTATCTTGTCTCTTTTTTGTTAAAATATTAATCTGTTAAGTGCAAACATTAAAATGATAGGGTGGTCACCCACATACAATCCTGTGGACTTATTTCAGGTTACCCAGGGAGCAGTTTCCCCTCCTTAATCAGTGCAACCACCATAAGCCTGTCTCCCTCCAGGGCATCCCATCCCCAGCCCACCTTTAGCAAAATACCCAGAATATGTATTTCCTCATGGTGAGTAAATAAATGCAACATTTTCTTCTTCTTTTTCTAAAACTTCTGTGGGTCTTAGTTTTATTCTTTGACAACCCAGGAGCCGTAACATCAGAAGCGTCTCACCTCTCTCCCCTCTGGAGAGGCCTGGGCCTGAGTCACATTCCTCAGCACTTTCCACATTCCTCAGCCTCCATGTAAGGCTGCGAGCCAGTTCCTCAGACAGGTTTTCCCCAACGACCTCTAGTTAAGGTAAATGTTTTCCTTATCCATCACCACATTATTCTCTCCCAGCAGGTACCCCAATCTATGGTTATGTTCGTTTACTGAGCTGCTGCTGTCTCCCCACCCCCACCCCACCACCCCCAGTTCCCCTGGACTCCCAGCTCCGAATGGCCAGGGACGCAGACTGTTTTTCAGTGAATCTCCAATACCCAGTCCACGTGCCTATATTTCTGTCCTATTATCTCCTTCCTGATTTTAATAACAACAACAAAATAATTGTAACTAGACCATAAGAACTGTGGGTCCTGGTGAGTACTTTTTTTGCAATAGATAAGGTACCATCATTTAGAGGTAAGAAAAGCACAGATTCTTTTGGAAGTAACTTGTTTAAAGGAACACTAAACTTCTTGCCTGGCTAGACTGTAGTGATAACTTAGTTTATAATTTCAGATGAAAGGCAAGTCAGTTTCCAGTATATTTCTCCTTTTCTCCTTTCCTTTTGCAAATGTTTATTGGTTTGTGATTTTCTTTTCACTCTTCAGGTGTACAACTCACTCATATTTTGATAATGGGGCAATCTAATTAAAAGTGTACAAAGTAGTTTGTGCAGCTTTAAGCACTTTAGTCAAGGTCAATATCTAAGCTTTCTGGAGAAAGAGTTGCACAGACATTTAGGCATAGTCCTTGCTGACTTACTGTCTTTAATTAAAGTTTGTCATTTTTTAAAAGATTTTATTTATTTATTTGACAGACAGAGATCACAAGTAGGCAGAGAGGCAGGCAGAGAGAGAGGGTGAAGCAGGCTCCCCGCTGAGCAGAAAGCCTGATGCAGGGCTCGATCCCAGGACCCTGGGATAATGACCTGAGCCGAAGGCAGAGGCTTTAACCCACTGAGCCACCCAGGTGCCCCTAAAGTTTGTCATTTTGACAGTATGTTTATTTCCTATGGCAAATCAGCAAACAAAATGTATTTTGTTCAGAGATATGACCTTATGGGCTGTATCTCCCGCTTGTATCCGGACACCGTGTATGTGGGTCTGTGCCATCGAAGATGGTAGTCACCTGTGGCTATAGACAATTGAAATGTAGATACTCTGAATTAAGATGTTCTGGAAAGGCAAAATAGATACCAGATTTTAAAAACTTAATATGAAAAAAAAAGATTGTAAAATATCTATTAGTATTTTTACTAATGATTACATGTTGACATTATAAAATTATGGATGCACTGGGATAAGTGAAATATATTCAAGTTAATTTACCTGTTTCTTTTTATTTTTTTAATGTGACTACTGAGAAACTTAAAGTTAAATATGTGGCTCATTGGTATGGCTCACAATTTTCTATTGCATGACGTGGACACTGATGTTCGTTTATCTGAACTTTTGAGGGCATGTACAGTGTAAAATAGTAGAGCCAATATACTTTCGTTCAGCCTTGGCTAGAAAATATATCTGAAGCCAAAGGTCTCAGCTGGCAGTTGCACTAGGAATCCCAAGAAGGCTGAAAAGATGACATGGGTGCTTCCAGAAGACAAGAGCCGGTGAGATACCTTGTGAGATAAACATAGAACAAGGAGTGAGAGGCTTTCTTATCTGATTTTTAGAGATGAAGACATCTCGGATGGATTAAGTAACTGGTCAAGGCCGCGGTGGGAGTGCTGAGAGGGAAAATGTCTATTCTGTTAAGAAGTTGATATGATCTCAGTTTCCTTACTCTCTGAAACTGAAAACAGAGGTGAAATAAGTAAGTTACAGTGAAAGTCTGTTATGATTAAAAAGTCTAGGCGGGGGCCAGATGTAAACTTTGTAAAACAAAAATGCTCTGGCCACCACATGTTTTCACTGATCTTGGAAAATCTTTTACTCCGTGGTGGGTGGAAGCTTTTTGGCTGAAGGCCACAGCATGAGCAGGTCAGACGCACACGGATGAAGAACCACAGGGCATTTGCAAACCAGACAGTCCTGTTGTCGGAATCAGACACCGACAGGTTTGAGGGTTTTCATCAATTGCAATATTTCACAGAATGATCCTAACTCACAGTTAACACTAGACAGTTGCGGCTGTGCTCTCCATAATAGGGCAAATGTTCTAAGGGAAGTGCAAAGACAGACTTTATTTAATTCAGTTTTTCCAAGGATCATGTCTGAAAGCAAACTAACTACTATAAGCCCAGAGAAATGTTCAAGGAGGAAAGCCCGCGTCAGAGAGGGAGAGGAGGTTGAGAGAGAAAGTTGGTGGTTTTGCTGTTGTTGACCTTGACCCCTACCTCATCTAATGGAAGTCAGAATGTTTGGAGGAAATTGGCAGTGGGAGGGCCTGGAGGAGGGTGGCCCTGAGAAGACAAAAGGAAACATGTTTGGTGCCCTCCATCCTCCCAAACCGTTAGGATGTAAGTCTATTCTAATGGGAAAAAATTCTCTGGGAGTCACAGAACTACTTTGTTCTTTTTTTTTCCCTCCCAGGGCAGAACAGCTCCAATCTGTGAGCAATGAGGTGAAATGGAGGGGGTGGGGCAGGCTGAGTGATGACAGAGGAGGCTTTTATTTTCCCCAAACTTCTCATTCACATGGTCTCCCCATGGGTGATAATAGGCAGAAGATACAGGACAGACCCGACCTTGAAATCATAGAAAAAACAATCAGAAAGGGATTGGGTATAGAGTATATGTAAAGTGATTAAAGGCATAAGATAAAGGGGAAATCTACAAAAGAAAAAAAAGAAAAAAAAAAAAAAGACCAAACCAAACCCAGACTTGGACTCCAAAAAGGACTTCTAGAATAGTCACTGAAATTAAAATTTAATGAATAAAAATAATTATAGTTAACATTATTGAATGATTACTATGTGACAGGCATGGTAAAAGTATGTGTTATGTGTATTAAATAAATCACTGAATCCTCATTAAAACCTGAAGTCAGGGGCGCCTGGGTGGCTCAGTGGGTTGAAGCCTCTGCCTTTGGCTCAGGTCATGATCCCAGGGTCCTGGGATCGAGCCCCACATTGGGCTCTCTGCTCTGCGGGGGGCCTGCTTCCTCCTCTCTCTCTGCCTGCCTCTCTGCCTACTTGTGATCTGTCTGTCAAATAAATAAATAAAATCTTTAAAAAAAAAATAAAAAAAAAATAACCTGAAGTCAAAAAAAAAAAGCAAAACAAAAAACAAACCTGAGGTCAGTTTCTTACTTCCATTTTAAGGTCAAGAAATTCAGACAAAAATGTAAAAGCTGGTAATAAATAAATCTGGGGCTATAAACCACGTCGAATGGTTCCATCCAGAGTTCTTTTTCATTACTGAAAATTACAATAGACTGAGAAATCTACTGAAACTTACAAATAGCAGAAGAGGGAATTAAAAATTGGAAGAAAGACATGAGATGGCTTCACAGGGTGTGACATGGGAGAAGTAGTGCCTGGGACAGAAGCTGGATGTGCTACCGCGTGGTCTCAAGTCCAGCTGATGACTGGTCTCATGGAGAGTCTGGGTGAAGCTCCGCACTTCTAACCACAGTTCTTCCGTGAGGAGAAGAGAATTTGTGCAATAGCTTCCATTGCCCACACATCCAAGATTTGTCCCACAGGGGTTAATACCCTACATCTAAAGGACAACAGGGAGCCACGAGTAGAGTCTAGAGGAACCACAGACTGTTCCATGTGCAAAGTCTGTGGCCAGGTTGGCAGCTGGGGTAAGTCAGTGCCCAAAGCCCAGGAGGACGGTGGGGCCCAGAGGATCCAAGAAGCATAGGAAGGGTCTCCGTTATAAGAAGTTAAGAGAACTGGAGATGAGGACAAGAAGGTCCAGGATGCATCCTAAGAATTTCAGGAGTAGAGACAGTGGGGAAAGAGAAGTATAAAAAGGGAATGTCTGAGAATTTTGAAGATTTGATGAAAACTATAGACTATCAAATTAAATAACCACTGAGTAGGATACATAAAAAATACACAGGCACAGATAATTTTAATAACATGATTAAGAAATCTTGACCATATATATATATACATATACATATATCTTTGAAGACAGAATATCATCTCTATCATAATTTCATTAAAAAAGATTTAACTAGAAAATCTACATTTGGAAATTAAGAAATAAGTATGTAAATAACCCATAGATGAAGAAATCAATTAGAAAGGAGTCTGAATGTAATTATGCTAAAAGAATGCTTATTAAAATGTGTGTGATATAGTTAAAGCAATATTTGGGGGAAGTTTTTAGTCTTAAATACATTTGAACTATTTAAAGTTGCTTAATTAAGGTCAAAATATAGAATTCATCCAGTTTGCTATATCTTTGAGAGTAAGGCTATTAAGTCTTGAAAAAAAATACCATTTACAATAGTACTGAAAATATCAAATATTGAGAAATTAAAGAAACAGAAAGCTCTAAAAAATAATGAGAAGTGAAAGCCCTAAATAAAAGGTCCCATAAATGAATACAAATAGACCCATTTATGAATGAGTGATTGGTACACAAGCTTGCAGATACAACACTGCAAAACAGTAAGGGAAAGAATGCACTGTTTAATAAATAATGTTGGGACAATTTGTCATCTATATGGAAAAAGATAAAACCGTATCAGTTAAGTAGAAAAATAATTCCAGGATTAAGAGTCCCAAATGCAAAAGAGTTAAATTGTAAAACATTCTTTTTTTTTTTTTTTAAGGTAGGAGAACATTTTCATAATCTCAGGGAAGAAAAGGATTACTTCAACGAGACACAAAACACAAAATGTCCAGAAAAAATGAATAAGTTTGAGAGTATAGTGAAAAAAATTTTATATGTTAAGACACCAGTAACCAGATGAAAAGATAAACCAGAGAATGGAATGGAATCTTTGTTGCATGTTTAAATGGCAAAAGTTTGGCATCCAAATACATAAGAAACTCCTAATTATTAGCAACGGAAAGGGCAAGGCCACAAGAGATCGGTAGGAAAATTGGTGCCATGCAATTCACCCGGAGGTAATCTAAACTGCCAATTAAAATAAGAACAGATCCACAAACTCACTAGTCAAAACAGGAAACTATTTTATGCCCATGAACATCTAAACACACCAAATTTTGCTGAGGATGTAGGGAAACAGGTGCATTCTGGGTAGGCTTTCAAAATCTAGTTGTCACAATGGTACCTATATGAAGATGTTACAATCCAACTTCCTGAAACAAGACCATGGAAACAAACTTCCTGTGTTTAGGGGGATGGAAAAATAAACTGTGCTTTATTTATATAACTGGATACTTGTAGCAGCTATCACATCCTATGTATATGCCTGAATCACATCTATATGTATCAACATGGATGAAATCCAAAACCGTAATATGGATTGACACAAACAAGAGCCAAAAGATACCTATTAATGTGAAACCATTTATTGCATTTGAAGGACAACAAAACAATAATATTTATTTTTTGTGGTGACTAACACACACATACGCACACACGCACAGTGTGGAAATACAAAATCATACACAGAAGAGGGGGCAAAGAATGTGTGTATGACTTGTTTATTCATATGCTGTTTTCCCTAAAGGAAAAGATGTTACTTTTATGTTACTTAACGTTACTGTTACATTAGTTTTTGTCTCTTTGGAATGTTTCCCAATTCAACTTACTTTTTAAAATTTAAGAATGAAATCAGTTGAGAAAGCATCCTCCCTAAAATGTAACTGTTATTCAGCCCCTGGGAGTTGCTTGCAGCGTTTCTGCTCTGTCTGGAATTTTAAGGGAAAAAAAGGCAGTAGAAGCATACCTCAGACCATGAACCTCGCCTTTGGCAGCTATCAGAGAAGGAGCGCTCTCTAGCCCATCTCCCAAATCTATGTCCTGAAGCAACAGCAATGTGCCTCCCAGTTTTCCGGTTGACGGGCTGGGCCCAGGAACAGCAATGAACCTGAGGAAACCCTGAGAGGCCAGGTCTGAAACCACAGTGGATTTCACAGAGGGCACTTGAGAACAAATTATGTGGGTGGACAGTTCCACCCTGTCTGAACTCAGAATGTGGAGTCAACGCCACTACTACCTCCCTGATTTAAGAAATTGCTGAGGTACAACTGCAGAAATTGAGAGCAAAATGTATTCTTAACTAGTGCAGTCCCAAGATGATAAACATGCTCGTCCAGAGGCTAACTGTAGCCTGCACATGCACATTACTTGGCCCGGTGTTTGGTCAGTCTTTTACAAAAACACAAAAACCAAAAAACAACCCAGACACTGTGTGTTTTGCCAAAATTTGACTTATTTGCTAACATCTGGAGTTTGAGAGATTTCTTATGGAAATTGGACCCCCCACTCCTTACCCACCCCCCTTCTCTCCTGAAGAAGGCAGGGATTCTGGTATTACTGAGCCTGAATTCTAGAATGTCAATGAAGTCTGGTCCATACCCCTTGGGCTGAGTCAGTATCTCACCAGCTGGTCCCTCTGGAACTTTCAATTCCCCCATTTTACAGAAAGACTGTCTTGAGGCTCAGAGATATCAAGTCCCCTGCCCAATGCCACAGTTATCCTATGGAGAGAGCCATCCTGGCAACCCCAGACCAGTGACTGGTTGACTTGTTATTCTTTTTCTCTACACACATTTCAAGGTTTCTAATGACACTTTTTATATAATTCAGCAGATGCAAAGGAAATGATCATTATTATCAATTTTAACAAAAACTTGCTTCAAACGATGATAAAAAGAATACAAATGGATTAACTGTATTATCAGCAAGAAGTCATTAAGATTTGACCAAACTCAAGACAAATAATGTTACATGTAAAAACTAATAAGGGACTATGACAATATAATTAAAAATTGGTATAATTAAAGGTTGTATGATCACAGAGCATCACTTTTCCAGGCTGATCTTTACATACCCCTCATTTCCCCCCTGCCTCCTTCCCCTACCTCTCCTCTTCTTTGGAGTCTAGAAGGATGTGCAAACTCTGCTCCGGGCCTCTGCCCCATGCCTTCCCACAACATACACTTTCTTTAGGTTTTTGCTTGTTGTATTTATTTGCTCCTGGATTAATGATAGTAGACAATCTACAGTAACTTGGATGAGTTTAATATGCCATGTCTGGGGCGCCTGGGTGGCTCAGTGGGTTAAGCCTCTGCCTTCAGTTCAAGTCATGATCTCAGGGTCCTGGAATTGAGTCCCGCATTGGGCTCTCTGCTCGGCAGGGAGCCTGCTTCCTCCTCTCTCTCTCTGCTTGCCTCTCTGCCTACTTGTGATCTCTCTCTGTCAAATAAATAAATAAAATCTTTAAAAAAAATATGCCATGCCCGAAGTATTGGGTTGGGCATTCCTAGTCTATGCAAAGTGCATTTCTGTTAGAACCAGCTACATGAAGAGATTACATGGATTATAAAATTCCTTAAAATGGAAAATACTCAATAACCTAAGTGTAAATTGACATGGGGATGCCTCAATGGACTTTAGCATATTCGTATACTGTGGAAAATCATGCAACGGGAAAAAAAGAAAGAGAGATGAATGTATATCACATATAACATGGACAGAGACGTAGGTTGCAAAAGGATGAGTATAACATGGTACCGATTATGTTAAAAAATAGCAACAAAATCACATGTTGTTTGTAGGTCCATTTATGTCTACCCAAATGCATAGAAAATGCCCAGAAAGAAACATGAAGTGGTGAGTGGATGACTTTTGTTTCGATAGGGAGGGGGAGAGGTACAAAGATGCTCAAAGAGGATTTTAGCTTCATCTTTCATGTCTTAATTTAAAAGAAAAAGTACGTAGATTACATATGGTAGTAACACATATTTATGTGACTATTAACTCTTCTAATCACAATCTCAATCATGAAATTGTAAAACTGCTCATCTTTGGAAATGAAACTTTTGCTGCACTATCACCCAAACTAACTTTTTAAGTGTATAAATCACAGATGCATCTGACAAGTTAAATTTGACTCTCACGAGTTCAAATCAAGCCAACTAGAAGTTATAATAGTTTGGAGGACACCTAATTTATCTTAGCAAAGAATAGGAAATATGGAGTGCATTTAAATGAATCTGGGATCTCTCAGATTATAGATCAAAATCAAAGTGACAGATTCCTTAATTCATCCTAACATGAGTTTTATTTCTAAGGTGCTAATAAGTTTTCAGTGATAAGATTTCTCAACAATAGCGACAGAACACTGGAGTGTGAATTTTGACAAGGGGGAACCAAGCCCCAGAGAGGTCAGAGTTCAGTGTGAGGTGACACCTAGGAAATGTCAGGGCTGGGAGTCCCCCAGCACTCTATGCTTTCTGCCAGGCCATGCTGCCTGCTCTGACTCACCAGTATGACATAGTGTTTCTCTGGAGCCGGTGTTCTCATCCCTAGCCATTATCTCAGACCTCGGTCCCTATCTATCTATCTGTCTATCTATCTATTTATCTATCTAATCTATCATCATCATCATCTATCATCTTCTGCCTCTGGAGGTCTTTCCTCAGTATCCTCAACTCCCACGGAACCAGAGAGGCTTGTTCCTCTCCTCTTCCACCAGCCTTTCCCCCAGCGCATTCCACCTGTTACCCTGGCATGCCCGCTTGCTCGCATCCCCCAGGCTGCCCGCCCAGCACCGGCGTGGAGCCCAAAGTCACGCACTCACCGGGACTCAAGGACTACGCCCCGCGGGTGGGGCCTGTGCGTTCCCAGGACGCGGGGCTGGGTATCGCGCAGCCCATCACTCACCTTGCCTGTCGTTGGCGCCGCTGCCAGGAGCACCAGCAGGAGCAGCCGCAGCAACACGGGCGTCCTGGGCGCAGTCCGGGGGCGCATGGTGGGCGCCCGCTCAGAGCCCCGGCGTGTCCAGTGACCCTCAGGCTCTGCGGCCACCGCGTCCCTTGCGCGACGCGGGTTGGGGAGCCTGGTTGTGAAGCTCGCCTCGCCAGCCCGCCCGGGGCGGGTTATGTAGGGCTCAGCCACGCCGTCCGTCCCTCCCCACTGAGGTTTTTGACTGCGGCTCCAAGGGAGGGAAGAAGTGGCTTAGGTCCCGCCCTCGTCCCCCCTCCCCTTCAACTCACCAGGCAATGTCCCTCCGACCTGGGCGTCGTGCCCAGCAGGGGAGAAAAAACTGCGCTGCGGGGCAGGTGGGCGCAGATCCAGGGTAAGGGGTTAGGAGATGATGCTCCCAAGGTCCTGGGGCCGAGGCCGGGCCGGGGGGCGCGGGTCGGAGGTGGAGAATTTGGGGGTGTGCGCTGGGGAGGCGACTCAGCGGGGCTGGGGGAGTGGCCAGCGGCCGTGCCCAGATTAAGCAGGAGGCGCGCTGGGGCGTCCGCACTCGAGCGGCCCAGCCTGCTTCCCGCTCCCGCCGCGCTGCCGCCGCGCTGCCTTCGCGCAGCCTCCGCTTCTCAACCCGCCGCCGACTGGCAGCCGCCGCACTTGGCGGTGAAAGCGCGGAGACCCCGCCGCCGAGTCGCGCGTGGATTTGGACGCGGCGGGGCGGGAAGGCGCGGCGCGGCGGGTGTCCCTGAGGTAAGGCGCCCACCGCCCAGACTGCGCAATCGCTGCCCCCGGCCTCGGGCACCTGTCTGGAGTGGGGGTGGGGGCAGGCAGTGGCGGAAGCGTGACAACTGAGGGTGGGGCGCGCGGGGTGGCGGGCGGGGCGGGGAGTTGGGGTCCCGGGGTCACCAGAGGAGAGCTTGTCTGGCTCCCGGGCTTGTCTGCCCGGGCTTGAACCGGGCGCTGTGTTTTGATTAATTTGGAGACTCGAGTTACCAGCCTGGCAGTCTGGGCACTCCGGAATGCCAAGAGCAAGAGGCAGCTGAGGGGAAAGAGAAAGCCCATCCTATTCTCTGCTGCGCTGAACTGGCTTTTCAGGGTAAATCTTATCTGCGGAAATGGCAGAGGAAACCAAAAGCCAACTCTGTCCAGGGTGTCTCCGTCCTGAGAGTGCTCTTCGTGGAGGTCCAGTATCTGGCTTGTTAGGACACTATCTTCAGAGCAGGGCTCCTGCCCTTTCTTGTGCCACTGGCCATATGGGCTCTGGGGAGACATTTAGACCCCTTTTCGTAATCATGTCATTAAATACACAAGATCACAAAATTAAATTTTGTGATCTTGTGTATTTAATCCCAGTTTTACTGGGATGCAGTTATCAGAGTATTAAAGTCATGATATAGTGACATGTGCGACATTATTATTGCACTAACTACCTGCATCTAACAACAGATCTATCAAACACCTGTGATCCCAAACTAGTGGTGACAGCAAAACTAGCATGTGACATGGAAACACCAGCAAGTGCCCTCTCAAGGGCTACCAGTAGGATTGTAATTTTTTGCCTATATTCCGAACTGCAGGAAGTGCCGAACTTTCAAGAAAGGTTAGTGAAAAGAGAGGTGTACTTTTTTTGGCCATACAAGATCACAGACCACCTGGATTCCATCTCTACCTTAAGGCCCCCTGCTCTGAAGCAGTGTTTGCTGACATCTGCAGTCCTTGGTCATCAAGCACCACGTGGGAAATATGAGTTTTAGTTATTGATTGTGGAACCACTTGCTCTCCATTAGAATAAGGTCTCTTACTGTATTGGATCTACTGTAGATATGTAGGTGGGCAAAATCCTGACAGTGAATGAAGGCATCTCACCCTGGCTTGGGCGGGGGGTGGGGGGCGTTGGGGAGTGAATTTACTGTCTTCCCTCTGTTTTTTATGCCAGCAATTGTTGACTCTGTCTGTGCATTACAATCTCCTAAGGAACCTCTGAAAACCCTGATACCCAATTGATTCCAAGCCAGTCACACCAGACCTTCCAGTGGTGGGACTTGGGTGTGTTTTGAAGCTCTCTAGAGATTCCCATGTGCAGCCAAGTTTGAGAACTGCTGTTTTACATGCAGATTTCAGTTAGCTGAATTGAATTAGGGCCTCTCCTTTGTAGAAAAATCCAGGATATATGTTAAACTCTCTATTAAGACAGGGGTGTCCAAGCCACAGATGTTGCAGTGTGGGACATAGCTTCTTTCTGTTGACAGGGAAGGCTCTAGGGAAACTTCTCCTGTCACTCTTGTGAGAAAGGACATCAGGAGCTCGGTTGATGAAATTAAAGTGTCTAAGAATTCCAAGTATGATAATATTGCATGAACTGACATTTCCTCCTAGAGGAAGAAAAAAAAACAAAAACAAACAAACAAACAAAACCACCCTCAATGCCAGTGCTAAGTACTCTTTCTTTTGGCCAAATTTTGGAAGAGCTCTCAATTTTGGTTTTTAATTGCTTTTTTCTGAAACCAAGTCATTTTGACAGCAGGTCAGACTCGGCTTTATTAACTTTGAACTGGGAGGCAGCGGTCAAGTGCATGTCACTTCTGATGCTGCAACACAGCAGGAAGGAAGCCTGGGATGTAAATACGGAAAGATGGAAGCAGGGGTGAAGAACTTGGTCTTTGGGGTAGCCTCTAGATTTTGAATCCTTTTCACACTTACTAGTATGAGCTAACCTTTCTGATGTGGGATATTCTCTTCTGTAAAATGGGCATAATCATAGCACCCACCATCAGGAGTTGTAGGAATCCAGAGTGGTAATGCATTAGAAGCCCTCTGTCCAGGGTCTTCACAAAACAATTGTATCTTGGGATCCGATTCTCCAGTTGCATAAAGGAAAAGAGGGTGAACCCAATGAGAAATGGTGGCACAAGCTCTTCTCAGCTCAGTAGGAAAGGGGTAATGGCCAAGCACGTCCCACCAGCTCCCTTGAGGTCAGCCAAGTACTAAAACATCTAGAACCTTGCTACTTGGTATCCCTGGGAACAGTAGTTTTGGTCTCCTGGAGAGCTGGTTAGAAATGCACAGTTTCAGGTACCACCCCAGACCCATTGAATCAGAGCCTGCATTCAGCAAGGTCTCTGCTGAGCCTCCTCACATTAAACTTTGAGAAGTGGCTTTTCTAACAGCCACATTTCACCTCCCGTTCGTTACCTCCACACCACATACATACATTCCCTCTGGTACAGCATTGTATACCTGAAACTAATATCAGATTCTAGGTCAGCTATACATACATTTAAATAAAAAAGAATAGTCTCTCTCACACACACAAAATATTTGGTATACTCACTAGGTGGTGTCTATAAATCAGAATTCTTGATTTTTAAAAAAATAGGCTTGGGGTCGAGAGAGTTGTTTTTTCCACTGTTGTTTCTTTATTTTTCTCTTTTTTTTTTCAATTTGTCTTTATTTTTCTAAGTACTTCACTAGTACTTTTGATATAATGTTCAGTGACTCATTAGTTGGGTATAACACCCAGGGCTCATCACCTCATGTGCCCTCCTTAATGCCCATCACCCAGTTATCCCATCCAATGTACTAAGTAACGTAAAGTGGGGATGGTTCTTTTTGTCTGTACAGAGGACACAGAGACCTCTACTTTTCACACTGAGAGCAGGTGAGGGTTTTGAACCAAGTGGTCATTGCCTCTGACAAGCTTGATATTATTACTTTGCCCTTTTTCATCATCACAATATCATGTTTGTTTTCTACACAGTGCTTAAATGCATAGCGTTTGCCTCCCTTCATGTGAGTGGAAGCCCCATGAGGACAGGGGTCTTTTTGGAGTTCTTTACTGTTGTTAAATGAATGCAGTTGAATGATGTCACCAATTCCCTCAGGATTCACATGGCCTGGTACTGCACTCATCATCTGTGAATGACAATAGCTTTCTAGCTCATCCCCTGCAAGTTCTCTCAGAAACCCTTCTTCTAAAACATTGTCAGAGTTCCACCTAAAACTGCACGTGGTGTGGGAAAGGACAGATTGCTTCTGGAACACTTATAAGCAGTCTCCAAATTTCAGAGGCTTAGGGTAACAAGATTTTTTTTTCCCCCATTTTCCTTACATGTTCATCACAGAGTGTGGGGAGGTGAGAAAGGGGAAGATGCTCTGTTTATCATAGCCACTCAGTAACCTAGAAATTCCCATGCAATGCGTTCTCTGATCTCTTCAGAAGGGAGAGAGAATGTGCCAAATCCAAAGCTGCTCTAGAAGCTTCCACCTGGAGGGGACACGTACTACTTACACACTCACATTTCACTAGCCACACTTCATTTTGTAAGTGACAGGGAAATGAAGTCTACCATGTGCCCGGAAAGAGAGCTGGAAGTATTTGGTGAATGTTAGTAATGTTCATCATACATGATCCCATTTGCTTACTTTAAAGCAGCCAGAAACCCTTCTCTGTCTACTTTACAGCTAATTTCACACTGTTTAGAATAGAATAGAGTGGTTCCAAATCAACTTTTTGTACTGCATGTTACTTTTCTGGATTACAAGGGCAGGGGCAGAGGGTGACTTTTTTTAATGTAATAAATGCAGCACAAAAATTAATTTACTGCACCATAATTTTTGTACAAAGAACAGTACCTAAAGTACACAATTCAAGTTGCATTCATCCTGTGAAACCACGATACAGATCATGATACAGAGCTTTTCTCTCATTTTTCGCCCCTTTGTAGTCCATCTTTCTCTACTCCCGTTCCCAGGCAAACCTTGATCTGCTTTCCGTCACTGCAGATTCCTTGGCATTTTCTAGAATTTTACATAAATGGAATCAAACAGTATGTGCCCTTTTGTGTCTGGCTTCTCTGACTCGGCAGAATGATGCGGAGACCCATCCATGTTGAGGATAACAGCAGTTTGTTTCTGCCGCCCAGTCGGGTTCCACTGTATGGATAGCAGCTTTTTAAGTGCCACTTACCAGTGGTTGGACATTTGATTTGTTTCCAAGTTAGGGACTTACAAATAAAGCTCCTGTGAAATTTTTTTTAAATTTTTTAAAAAAGATTTTATTTATTTATTTGACAGACAGAGATAACAAGTAGGCAGAGAGGCAGGCAGAGAGAGAGGAAGGAAAGCAGCCTCCCTGCTGAGCAGAGAGCCTGATGGGGGGCTCGATCCCAGGATCCTGGGATCATGACCTGAGCCGAAGGCAGAGGCTTTAACCCACTGAGCCACCCAGGCACCCCAACTGTGAAAATTTTTGTACAAGGCTTTGTGTGGACACGTGTTTCCAATTCTCTTGAATATATACCTAGAAGTAAAATGGCTAGATGTATGTTTAATTGTGAAAGAAACCGTTTTCCAAAGGAGTTGTGTCATTCTGCATTCTCACCAGCAATGTATGAGAGTTCCAGTGCCTCCATGTACTTGTGGCGCATTCTTGTGGTGTCCTCAGTGTTCTTTGTTATATTGTAGTAGTTATAGGGTGGTATGTCTGTATGCTTTTCATTTGCCTGATAACTAACGATGCTACATATCTTTTCATGTACTTAACCATTCGTAGAACTTCTTTTGTGAGGTGTCTGCTCAAATCTACTCCCCCATTTAAAAAACATTGATTGTTTCCCTTCTTACTGTTGAGTCACAATAGTTACTTACATATTCTGGACACAATATCCTTGCCAGATATATTTACTATAAATATTTCCTCCCATTCTCTGACTTGTCTTTTCATTTCTTTATTGGTGTCTTTTGAAATGCAAATATTTTTCTTTTGCTGAAGCCCAGTTTATCAACATTTTCTTATTTTGTTTTGTCTTTTTTTTTTTTTTTTTTTTTTTTTTGTTATCTGAGTAATCACTTACACTAAGGTTACAAAGATTTCATCTATGTTTTCTTCTTTGGTTGTATTTTTATGGTTTAAGCCAATGATCCATTTTAAGTTAATTTAGGAATATGGTATGAAGCAAGGATCTATTTTAAATTTTCCTTTACATATGGCTATCCAATTGTTCCAGCACCATTCATTGAAAAGACCTCTTTCTCCACTAAATTGTCTTAGCACCTTCATAGAAAACTAATTAATCATCTACATTTAGGTCTTTTTTTTGTTCCCCTGATGCATATGTCTCTTTTTTCACCAATACCACATTTCTTTATTACTACAGCTTTTTTAAAAAAAGATTTTATTTATTTATTTGACAGAGGGAGATCACAAGTAGGCAGAGCAGCAGGCAGAGAGAGAGGAGGAAGCGGGCTCCCTGCTGAGCAGAGAGCCCAATGTGGGGCTCAATCCCAGGACCCTGAGATCATGACCTGAGCCGAAGGCAGAGGCTTTAACCCACTGAGCCACCCAGGTGCCCCTATTACTACAGCTTTAGAACAAGGTTTGAAATTAGGGTATGTAAGTTCTCCAACTTTGTTGTTGTTATTTTAAAAAATAGCTTATACTATTCTAGATAATTTGAACATACATATATGTGGATTTTATCAGCTAATGTTGTGCTATGGAGAGTTGAGTCTATGTTCATGAGTTCATGAGTCTATGTTCATGTAGTTTTCCTGTAATATCTTGTAATATCCTTGGAATCTGAGTAATACTAGCCTCATAAAATGAGTTGCCCAGTGTTCCCTCTTCTATTTTCTGTAAGTCTATGTGAAGAATTTATATCATTTCTTCCTTAAATATTTGATAGAATTCACTAGTGAAGGCAGCTGACCCTGGAGTTTTCCCTGTGGAAAGTTTTAAATGACTCAGTTAATTAATCCCAAATTTAATTGATATAGGCTATTCAGATTTTCTATTGCTTCCTGTATCAGTTCTGATAATTTTCATCTTTCATGAAATCTGTTCATTTCTTATACATTGTCAAATTTATTGGTATATAATTGTTCAGAAGATTCTGTAATGATCTTTTTTAATACCTGTAGATCTATAATGTTTTCCCTCTTGTCATTTCTTACCATTGGTAATTTCTCAAGTAGATCCATTTTATTTACCTTTTCAGCTTAGAGTGTCTTTTGTTTTTCTCTATTGCTTGAGTGCTTTCTCTTTTATTGAGTTCCTTTTCTACCTTTATTATTTCCTAGGCTTTACTTCAGGATATTTATTCTCCTCTCCTAGTTTTCTAAATAGGGGCTCAGATCATTGATTTTAGACTTTTCTTCTTTCCTTTCCTGATATGAACAGTTGTAGATTTATTTTCTTTATCTAGGCTAGCTAAGTTGTATCCCATACATTTTGCTATGTTTTTTAAAAATTATTATTATTCAGTTCAAAATATTGTCCTTGATGAATATGTTATTTGGACAGTGTTGATTTCCAAATACTAGGAAATACATTTCCTAGATGGTTTACGGTTCAGTTCTAATTCAATTCTCTGCAAGATTTCAGTCTTTTGAAACCTACTGAGACTTGTTTTATAGTCCGGCGTAGGGTCTATCTTGATGAACACACTACATCCACTTGGAAAGAATATATATTTTGCAGTCGTTGGGTGTAGTGTCTTATATATATATAAATTAGGGTAAAGTGGTTCATGGTGTTATTCAGATCTTCTGTGTCTTGATTGATATTTTCTACCTTGTTCTATCAGTTACCAAGAGAAGCATTAGTTTCCAACTATGTTTGAGAATTTATCTATTTCTTCTTTTAGTTTTTCAGTTTTTGCTTCAGGTATTTTGAAGTTCTGCTATGAAGCCCATATATTTATAATATTTGTAGCTTTCTGTTATGTTAACTTTTTGATCATAATTATATATTCAAATCTATTTTATGTGCTGTTGGCATAGCCAGTCTTTCTTATGTATATTATTTGTGTGGTTATCTTTTCCTAGCCTTTCCTTTCAATCTATTTGTATCTTTTTGTTTAAAATGTGTATCTTATAGCATATAGTTGACCTTTTTTCTTTTTTAAACCCAGTGTGACAATCTTTGCCTTTTAATAGGAATTTCTAGTCTATTTTCATATAAAGTAGTTGATATGGCCATATTTAGTTCTGCCATTTCTCTATTTCTCTTCTAACTGTCTCACCTATTTTTTGTCCCTTTCCTTCTTTTTGGCATTCTTTTGTGCTATTCAATTTTTTTTAGTATTCTATTTGAATTTTTCATCGACTTCTAGTTACATCTTTCTGCATTATTTTTAGTGGTTACTTTAGTGATTACAATATATGCCTTTAACTTTTCCCAGTCTGCTTAAGAGTAATATTTTATTACTTCAGGTAAATCAAATTCATTTTCATATCTGCAGTTCCCAGGTGGTATTTGATATTAAATAAGAGATTGATAGATATTTCTTGAAAGAACAAAATCATAGGTATTTATTTATATTGTACCAAAAATAAACGGAATTAATTCCAGAAAAAAAAAATTTTGGTTAATGCAAGTTAACTGAAAATCACTTCAAGTTTTAAACATTATTACATTTTAGTGGATTTGAATTTACAAATCTTGTGATTTTCATATAAAATCAAGATTCTATGAATTATTTTATTTTCTATGTATTTGATATTTTTGTTGTAAAAAATGTGGACCTCTTTCTATCCTTAGTTTCTGAAGTTTCAAAAAAAATTCACTTTCAAATTTTAGAACAAGGAGACAGTCTTACTTTAATAATCCTGTATGATTTTGTGAAACTTCTAGCTGTTAATTGTCTTGGCTACTCTGCCCACATATCATCCTCATCCAATACCAAGCACACTGCCTTGGCTTTGTGTTCTTATTTACTGATTCATAATGTCCACAGTGAAACTCTGAATGTGTTCTTATAGTCTGTAGTAGACTGTGGGATGGCCTAGCTCTGAAGCCCAGCTTTGAGGGATGAAATATTTATTAGGTTCCAGAGTGGCAGAAGCATTCTTAGAGGAGTCTGGTTCCAGGACATCCCAAGGGAAGAGACCCAGTAGGAGATTCCTAGTTTCTAGGAGCCAGCTTCTGCCGGAAGCAAGACAGATGGACACTGGGCAGAAGATAAGAATGAAGCCAGAGGAAAAGGAGGTAGTTAAGCTCTCCTCAGAAAAGACATAAGAGTTTTATGAATACTGTGCTCCTTCTCACCAAAACAAAGCTTTCCTTCTTTTTTGGAACCAATTGCATGCTCACTCCAGTATTTCTGTTTAACATTCAAGTTTGTTTGGACACTTTTGGGAAATCTCCTTCATTTTTTGGCCACATAGCTACCTTATATGCTTGAATAATTGACTTCTATACGTTCTAGTTAGAAATGGTACATTTTTAGATCCCAGCTATTCGATAAGATTTCCCAGATTTGAGATTCCAGACATAAAGACCTTCCTGCAAGAATTCAGGTTTTCTGGGATTCACCGAAAATGAATGTCTTTGTATCATAGTGCACCACTGCATTCAGAATTGACTGCCCTGGCTGCTGCTGTATTGGAGGCTAGAGTTGTTCTTCCCAGACACAAATCCCTGAAGCTTATCCAGGCATTTGCATGCATTTTGAATCTGTGTAGTATAATGGTCAATAGGGAAAGCCTTGGAGTTTGAATCCTGGATGTGCCACTCACTGCCTGTGTGACTTCCTTGCAAAGGGAAGTAATCATATTACTTACCTCATGGGATGATTGTGAAGGTTGCAGATCTGTGTTAAGCCCTTAGCAGTGCTTAGCTCCGAGGTGGCCCTCTGGAGATGCTGCTCATTATACTTTCTTATGGTGGGAGAGTGGTGACGATGGTGATGATGGAGAAGAGGAGGAAGGAAGAGAACTCAGAAGAAGAGAAGGAGGTCTAAGAGGAGTGTGTGTATAGTGGGGTGGGGGTGGGGGAGAACATTAGTAGCAGTGACAACAGAAGGAGCTGGCTTTCTGCTTGTAAACACCCAATGTCAACTTTTTTCCTGGTGTCCTCTCAGAGTCAACATATGTTAACTCTGTAATTGTCTGAAGATCCTTCCTCCTCCATAAGTTCTTTCTCCTCATGTTTAAAAGGACTTTAGGAGGGACTGTCATAGCTTATCCCTCTTTTCATTTCCCCAGATCTTTCTCCCTCCTCAGATCAATCTTCCCCTGTTTCTGAGCTCTGCCCAGGCTTGATCCAGTTCCCAATTTTCTAACCCTTTTCTAATATATTATATACAGGAGATCTTTCATCCTAAAAGAAATTAAGAAGGAAGGAAACGAACATTTCTTGAACCACTGTGCCAGGCACTATGCTAGGTACTAATTTGGACTCATGTAATTCTCTTGAGGATTAACTTCACATGCTGAGAAGTCAGGACTTCAGAAGAGTTACGTACTTGCTCAGGGTTATGCTGCTAAGTGATCAAGATCTGAACACAAGTCTTTCTAACTCTAGAGCCTGATTTTATTCCTAACATGAGAGCACATGGTACCAGGAGAAGGAGGCAGACTGTATCTATGGAGGAGGGGAGAAGTCACTGAAGATGACAGCCTCACAGTATGGGTGGTCCCTGCCTGCTGTATCATAGGGTGTTACTTCCAGAGCTCAACACAAAGACAGTTCCCAGAGGTCTAAAAGTTCCAGAGAATTCGTATAGAGCCACCCCAGTCCTGTCCTGAAGGGAAAATTATAGACCAAGAGCAACCTGGGGGATTAGTGCTTTTGGCAAGAGACATACCACATTCTGAGTCAAGAATGTCATTCTTAACTTGGAGGTACAGGGCCCATTTGGTTATGAAAATCAGTTTATATTTTTGGAACATATGTCACTTCCATGTGGGTTCCAAGTGGTGACATTATTTTGGTCATTGTCAACTTTTCTGTTGATATTGGGAGGAGTTCTCAAGGAGAAAATGATAATAAAAGCCTATGTTGGCAGAATAGTAGGTTAACTGAGATATGGTCTGGTTGGTTCTGGACTAGCAAACTGAACTCCAAGGTCAACTGAGGACTCCGCAGCACTCTTAAACAATTCAACTGAACCTGGAGGGAGGGCAAGGTGGGGGCGGGCTTGGTCCTAATCCAACTGCATTCTGGTCAAGTTGGAACTGAGTTATTCTCAAGAATTTACTTGAGTAGTTCTCAGAGTTTTTCCATGTTGCTTCTCAGAGAACATGGAGCTCCAACCACATTCCAGTGATCCATGGACCACCCAGATTCATGACGTGCTTTAAAAACCTTGTGATATTTGTTGAGATTGACTCTTTTTGCAAAAAAGCTCAAACTAACCTGAACTGTTTGAAAGTCTGAAGAATATGGGATTGTCAAAAGACCGAAACCAAATAATCAGCTTGAATGTTGGGGAAAGGTCAGGTCATCTCTTAACAGGGAAAGTGTAAACCTCAAAGGCAGATATCCAGCCACCAAGGTGGACAGAGCATGTCATTCTTTTCCTGGGAGCACTATCCTTCTATCCTTTGAGACCTTTTGCTTATTTCTGTGCAAAGATGAGCCATTAGGAATTCTATCTTGGAAAGATAAATGTATATACAAATAGGTGTTCAGACCACACACACAAAAAATTGCCTTGGAAAGAGAATCTTCAGATAGCTCAGTGTCAGAAGGTCAAAGGAAAGAACATGTAGAAATTAAGTTAATAGGGATTTATTTCACTGAAAGAACAAAAATATTGTTATTAAAAAGAGCTCAAAGACTTAATGTTACTTGGGAAAAGAAAAGACATTGTACTTATACTACCTTTTTGTGACTGGAAGATTCTCATACTCAGTCTCTTGTAATCTGGCCCTCTAATCTTGGCCATTGCCCACCCCCATCCCCCAGTCAATGAGAACCCAAGCAGGGTGTATTTCTTTTCAAGATTGGGCTGCAGAGAAAACAAATTCCTCGTAATAGAAATAATGATTTGGAAGATCTTAGATCTTGTTCCCAGACAAAGTATTTGAAAAACATCGAGCAGAGACTCATAAGAAGTCCCAAGGGAATTGGAGTCCAGGAACTTTCATAAAGTAGTGAAGAAAAAAAATCAGCCCAGGGAGTTGGAGAAAGAGAAGCTAATGACATTTATTGAATCTACATTCTAGAAACAACTGAAATAAATAGAGGCTGGGAGAGAGTGTGGGCACGTTACTTGGGTTGTAGAGTGAGGCCTATGTCAAAGGTTCAGGGTGCTAATGTTCAGTCTCTGGCAGAACCTCCAAGAGAGCTTCTGTTGGGGTGTCACAGGTTGGGACCAGCTGTGGGGATGGGGCAATGCTTTTGTCGGACTTGGCTGGACAGGTCGGTTTGCTCAGGTAAAGGGAGCAAACCATAAGCCTGCATCAAAAACGGGGCAGCTCTCGGGAATGAGCTCGTCTTTCATTCTCTTACTGTAGACAATCCGTCTTTCTCTTCTTGCATTTTCTTCTCTTAAAAATAGCTTTTTATGATTACTGAGGATATCTGTGTCCTCTAAATTCAGGCTTGTCCTTCACCTTGACGTGTCCCAGCCTTCGAATGGCTGACTGTACCTCAGGGCATCTCCTGACCCTCCTTCCTCCTTCATCCCCTTTCTTGTCTTTCCTAATTTCAGCTCTTCAAGAGGACTGAGCCAGGCTTTCCTCTTGTGCCATCCTCCCCAGCCCTAAGTTGAAATTCTAAGTCAAGCTCTGGGTTGGGCTGCCTTGGGGTGAGGTGGTTCCCCTCCTCCACGATGTGGTGGGTGATGAAAATCTGGCCACACCCTTGCTTAGCTGGGCTGAAGATGGTGCCTGAGTGGGTCGTGATGCAGCAGCTTGTGGAGAATGCTCCTTTCCTGAGAAAAACAGTAGGCTAAACAAAGTGTGTCCTTTGAAAGGTATAGAACTTTGGTAGAAGTTTCCTGGGTAGGCAGTCTCCTAAAGCTGCTGTTTGCATACATTTTAGTGGCACAGCACTTTGGGTTGTTAAAGCTTTTTTTTTTTTTTTGCTTTTTTTTTTTTTCTGTACTAATGATAGACTCCATTGAAAACTCACTGCTTTGGCCAATCCCATGGGATGACCTCCATGTATTTGTGAGAAGGTAGGTCAGAAGGACAGTGTTTTGAGTGAGAGTATTTTTGTTTGTTGTTTGGTGCAGTCAAAACCTTGGTTGAGACAGAAGTTTTCATGCTCTTAACATAAGCAGTTGCAGCAAAGAAAATCCTCTCAGATTACTGTGGATTTCCTGTGTGAACCATAGGGCACTGTGCACATCAATGTTCATGGTGTCCAGCTGAAAACAAGATGGGCCCTCTGCCGAGCTATGATGCAACTTAGACAGGAGAACAGTTATAAATTTATACACACACACACACACACACACACACACGCACACCTTTGGAAGTTCATCTAGAGTAGAGATCTTCAAGCTGAGGTACATATACCCCTAAGACACAAAAAGATTCCTAAGAGTTGTGCAGACAGCTTGGAAAATCAAGTAAAGGTATCAATTTCTAGATTCTCAATTGCTATAGGTATTTGTTCTTAGAATTGTTCTATCTAAAGATGGGCCTTTGGTTCAGAACAACCCCTTCATAATTTTCATTCTACTGCTTTTTACCAGATAGGTATAACTGCACCCTCAGTCATCCCAAGAGTTACCACCCTGCTTTGCCCCAAGACATGAACTGTTTGTGGGCCAGTAAAAGCAGGTGCTGAGAACAGAGGCACTCTACGTCTCAGGTTCCACATCCCAGGGCCAGGTGGTTCCCAACTTTTTGCTTTCATCACAATTGAGGGAAGACTTATCAGATAGTTGATCACTCAAAATGATTCTTGGTGATGAATTCTATATTGCTTTTGATATACAACTCAGGAGAAGTTCAAAGCATTGAGTGATATATAGAACAAATTTCTTCCATTCACAACTTCTTTTTTTCTGTGAATAGGTTTATTAGAATTTACAGTTTTAAGAAGCTAAAATGGAAGCAGAACTATTGCTTGACCTGCCTCTTTTCTTGACCATATCTCCTTATTGATCTGGGCTAAATAAACTATTTGAGAAACCAAAAAGCCCAATTCATTCGTTGCCAACTACATTTCCAGTAAAATTTCATTTGTAATGTGTTTAATAATTATTTATCAAAATATGAATTTAGGGGCACCTGGATGGCTCAGTTGGTTGTCTGCCTTCTGCTCAGGTCATGGCCGGAGGGTCCTGGGATCGAGCCCAGGTCAGGCTTCCTGCTGGAGGAGTGATGTTTTTGCTTCTTCCACTCCCTCTGCATTCTCTGTCTCTCAAGTAAATAAATAAAATCTTTAAAAAAATTAAATTTATTTGTTTTTGGTGGATTACATACTACTTATCATTATGGCAAGCAAATTCAGGCAAAAAAAATTTTAAGACTTAGAGATTTGTGATCTCTAAGTCTTGTGATAGGACATAAAAGACACTTAATTTATATACATATTTTTGTTGCAGAGAAGTATGATAGGATGATCAATATAAGATTTCCAAATATAAAAATATATTGCACTACAGTATACATGAGAGAGTGGAATGGAAATATGAATTCAAGAAGAAAAATGGTGCAAAATTTCTAGCTATTAAAGAAGTTGTGTGCATGAATTTTAAACCGATGCTGGTGAGATCCATTCTTATGATGGTCCATCGGCTACATCTAGAATAGTGTTGCAGGGCACGTGGGTGGCTCAGTCGGTTGAGTGTCCAGCTCTTGATTCTTGAGCGTCTAGCTCAGGTCATAACCTCAGGGTCGTAAGATTGAGCCCCGCATTGGACTCCGCACTCAGTGGGGATTCTGCTTGAGATTCTCTCTCCTTCTCTCTCTGCCCCTCCCCCACTCATTCTCTCTCTCTTTCTCTCTCTCACTCTCAAATAAATAAATCTTTTAAAAAATACAAAAAATAATGTTGCAACTGTTTTTATTTTATAGGTCACCATGTACGATGTTCCAAATTATACTTTGCAACTGTTTAAAGAGAAAATGAAAAATTTTAGATGTTAATTTGTTAAAAAAAAAAAAAGGAGACAAGGTACACATAATTTAAAAACCATTCCTGGGGGGTATGAGAGCAGACATCGGCAGGCTGCCATGCTTAGGTGTCTGTTGGGAGAAGGGTTACATATTAGAGTCAAAAAGCTTATTAGCTCTGTGACTTTGCACCAATTACTTAAATGGACCTAATTTGATTTTCTTTTACAACAGAACCAATACTTACTAAACTGTGGTGAAGTAAGTGACTCGATGTGCACAGCCCTCTTAGCAGAGGGTCCCTGATGTAATCAGCATCATTATCTTCCTCCCCATCCACTTCCCCCAAGGCTGTATGATCCCTCTTTCCATCCCCTCTTTCTCCTTTCCTCCCTCACCCCATGTGTATACAAAGTTGGCCTTATCTTATATCCTCTATTAAATATATTTGATTAACATTCAAAAGGTCCTAAAGTATCTTCTGTAAATTCTCATCCAATGAATGAAAAAATACATATGTCTATGTTCCAAGCACTATTATGGCACTAGAGATAACTGTGAATAGAAAAAAGACAAAATCCCTGTCGTCACAGGGCTTACTAAGTGCACAGTGATGAGGCTGCAATGGCAGCCCCAATCAGCAAGGTCCTTTCACTCCCAAGAGACTAGTTAGATTTCTGTGGATTGGTCCATTTGTCCATCCACCTGTGTACCCAACTGGCCAGCCATCCAATTACAAATTGTATTGAGAAACTCCTAAATGTTAGGGCCCTGATTTGGCATTCTTGTTCTGAAAGTGACCACAACAACACTCTGTTTTAATAAAATCCCTTTTTACACCCTTATCACAATATGTTTGGAGATTAATTGCATCATGTGTCTGTTTGGAGGTTAAAAGCAAATGCCCCTGTTTTCTTTAATTTTTGACTCTTTCCTATTTGTTTAAAATATAGAGTACCTTTTGAATGATTCAAGCCAATTTGTGTATTCCTTCCAAATCAATAATTTGTTTTATTGAGACTTGCTCCCAGAATGCAGTTCAAAAAATATTTAAAATGATGGATTTGGGGATGGGAAATGGTTTGGGCACTCAGCGGGATTCTTCTCCTACTTGATTTTCAAACTGTATCATGGAATGTTGTTCTCCCACCTACTTGGAGAACTAGTCTCCCGTAAATACAGCACTGAGTTAGTTTTATCCAGATTTTATCCAGAAATTTAAAAATAACTCCAACACTCCCAGTTTTCCTCTCTCTACCCAATTCTCATTGATACAGGTCTTCAGAGAAGCCAAAGTTTTTAAGATGAGGTATTTCAATTTCAAGACCCTTCCAATTTCAAGACATTCCTTTAAGCCAGAGATCTTTTATCAAAGATAAAGAAAAATATTTTTTCTTTTTTTTAATTGAGATAAAGTTCACAAAATAAAATTCACTGTTTGAAATCTTTTAAAGTTTATAATTCAGTGGTTTTTAGTGTATTCATAATGTTGCACAACCAACATCACTAATTCCAGAACATTCCATCACCTCAAGAAGAAACCCTGGACCTTCCAATTCTCTCCTCCTCCAACCCCTGACAATTACTGCTCTATTTTCTGTCTCCATGGATTTGCCTATTCTGGGTTTTTTGGTATTATATAATATGTGACTTCCTTCACTTAATATAACGTTTTCAATGTTCATCTATGTATCAGTACTTCATTCCTTTTTATTGCCAAATCCAATGTAGCACATTCTGCTTGCCCATTCACCAGTTGATGGATGTGCGGGTTGTTTGCACTTTTTGGCTACTCTGAATGTTTATGTACACATTTATGCATGAACATAGTGTCAGTTCTCATGGTATATACCTAGGAATGGAATTGTTAGATCATATGGTAATTCTGTGTTTAACTGTTTGAGGAACTGCCAAAATGTTTTCCATAAAAGTTGTACCATTTTACATAAAAATATTTTTATACGTATTTGCTGTTGTGTGCAAAGTATTTCTTTCTATACTAATGGGTCCCTTTCCTAATTTCAAAGGTGAAAAAACAAAATGAAACCAAATGAAACAAAAACTCACTCGAGGGAATTTTAACTTGGATTTCCAAGGGCAAATGTTATGTAGTAGAAAGTGCCGCTTAACAAAATGAAGCAATAATTTTTTATAGAAGCATTACATACACATTTTTTCACTTCTCAAAAATATATTTATAACATAAATAACTGGAAATTGTTTTTATTTCTAAGAATGAAATTGATATTTATTTGTTTAATCATCACTAAGATTCTCATCAAAAAAATTGAATTCCCCTTTTAGAAAATATTTCCATTACTATGAATGATGAAAGTCATTGTTTTCAACATTATAATGCTTGTTGTGTCTTAAAAGGTATCTTTATATTTAAAATGTTGTGTCTTACATCCTTTTTATATGTAATTACACCCTGTTTTATATGTAACATATCCAAACTTTAAACCCAGGACATAGAACCTCACTTATAAGTCAGAGTCTTCTGGAAGAGAAGAGAAACCTGACAGAGTTTTTTTTAAGTATCAAGACTTGAAGTAACCCATGCACATGGCTTCAGTAAGGTGCTCATTCAGGTGGATCAAACCCTTGGCCACAGATCCCTGGTGAGTGTCCTTAGTGCGATCACTTGCTTTTCAATAATTTCTCCTAACCATGGTTTTATGGTTATGAATTGTCTGAATGTTTCATGTGTCAAAAAGCCAAATTTTTCCAGAAATCTATGCATTATGCATGCTTTTTTGTGTGTGATTCATTTTTGTTAAACACCAATTCTCTCTACTCTCACTGAATCACACCACATCATCACCAATGGGAAAGACACTCATCTAAAGGCTGTAGATTGGTGCTCTCTTACTAGGTGTGAATAGTAAAGACTTTCCTGATGTCCAGTGCAGGAGGGGCCCTCTAATTAGCAGAGATACTAGAGGGCACTTCACTAGTATGGTAGGCAGGATAATAGCCCCTGAGGAGGTCCGCATCCTAGTCCGTGGGTCCTGACAATATGTTCTGTCACAGGGCGACAGGGAATATGCTTGTGGATGACATGAAGCTTGCTCATCATCGGACCTTGGGGAGATTACTCTGGGTTATCTGGATGGACCCAGTGTAATCACAATGGTCCTTAGAAGTGAAAGAGAGGGAAGGGGAGTGAGAGGCAAAAGAGATGGGACAATGGAAGCAGAGGCCAGAGGGATAGACAGCCATTGCTGGTTCTGAAGATGGAGGAGACCATCTGAACTATTTAACTCTTCCCTAACTGGTTCCTATTATTTTCCTTCCCTTACAAACCATCTCCCCAGTCCAGATAGGTTTTCTTCCCTCCTCCCTCCTTCCAGTTGGTTCCACTTAATGTCATCCAGGGTACGCTAGTCTTTGCACTGTCTCTGAACAAAGCTGCCTCCTTCCTTCACTCCTCTGCATTTCATTCAGAGAGTCGCCTCCCTTCCCTCAGCTACTTATCTGGGTCTCACCTTCAGGGTGTCCCCAGGGCCCCAGACCCAGTGGGGACCCCACTAAACGGCTGTGAGTACTTCTTGACTGATTAGCAAGAGGGAAGGTAATGATGACAGCCAGAGAGAAGATAACATTTATCTTGTCACAGATGACAGCTGCCTATTAGAAATAAAAAGAAGCTTTCTGGGATTTATTCCTTTGTTCTTTCTCTGTTTGGTTTGTTTTGCATGAAAATGAGCAGTTTAAATTAATCTCCTTTTTTGCTATTTCATAGGTCACTTATGTTCATCCTCTTTTCTGTACAACATGTATATGGGGTAAGTACATTAATTAGCTCTAATTGCATGCATTACTCTCATTATAAATCTTTTTGTTTCAAACAAGCCACTCGGTAGGACTCAGTTTTCTCATCTGCAAAGTGAAGGGCTGGACTAGGTGAACTCTGAGGTTTCTTTTCTATTTTACAGTCAAGACTACTTAGCAAATAATTGCCCACATATTGGAGATTTCTTTATTTTATGACATAATCTTTTGTTAAAATCTTTTTTGTTTTGTTTTATTTTTTGTTTTGTTTTGTGTTGTTTTGTTGTTGATGGAGAGGGGCAGGAAGCAGCTAGGTCACTTCGAGATTAAATCAAGAAGTATAAGATTAAATGTGAACATTTTGACTCTGGAGAAAGAGAAGCCTAGAATATTCTGTAACGAGATCTCTTTCTTCTGCTTTCTCACTGAGGAATCAGAATTACTAAACCCCACCCCAGGCGTTTCTGGGAAATCACACCATGGACCGCCTGTAAGGTAGACCTTGAGACAACTGCATGGGTTCAGTCACGATAGAGCACATCCCCATCGTACATCCTCTCTAGCTTGGATTTATCCAATCTAATTTCTGTGATTATTTAAGTTAATAACATAGGTCTTTTCAAAGCCAGTCAAAATAGGAAGTTGCCTTCTGGTCTCCTTTTTCTACCAGTCAGGAACAGAAAGCACAGGCGTCAGGGAATCAGAAGCTCTCCCCAAGCAGTCATAGTTCACACGCATTTGAGAGCCTCATCTGAAATAATGAATGGAAACCCACTGAAATATATATGTCTGGATTTTTTCTTTTACCTGATTTCTCCATGTTTATTTCTATATTACATTACTTTTTCCATATTGTAAGAGTCTATACAGAGTCCTAAATTTAACTTCCTTTATTTCTTATGCTCCATATGAGTGAATAAAATTCTTGAACCAGACTGTTCTAGCCTGGACCCTCCTAGCGGGTTGTGCTGTATAGAGGTTTTAGAGATTTTGCCCCAAAAAGTAGCTTATACTGTAGTTGGGTTTGAAAGGTGGTGATGTAAATCAATGCAGTAGCTACAGAAGGCAACTTGGCATTATCCATCCGAATTGCAAATGCATAGTCCTGTTGAACACAGGTATTTTCCTTTTTGGAATTTGTCATACATATTTATACTGACTTGGGCATAAAGAAAATGCCCAAGAATACTGGCTTCAGGGGAGCGTTCTGTAACAAGAGAAGGGAGATAACTAAACACCCATCAAGAAGGTCTGGTTATTGGGGAGAGCACGTATTGCATGGAGCACTGGGTGTGATGCAAAAACAATGAATACTGTTACGCTGAAAAGAAATTTAAAAAAAAAAAAAAGAAGAAGGTCTGGTTAAACAAGCTATAGTACTTCACGCGATGGAGAGGGGTTCTGTTAAACTGGAATGATTTTGAAGATGTCTGATTAAGAAAACAGAAAGGGACAGAGAAATACACCCTTTGGGTTAAAATAAAACAAGACCAAAATGGCCAAAGAGTGCATCTGTGTGCATGTACATATGCCTGGATGTACACGTGGGTGTGTATGTGCGCGTGTATGTCTGCATGTGTGTGCGTACGTGTGTACATGTGTGCGTGTATGTTTACATGTGTGCACATACGTTTGTGTGTGTATGTGTATGTGATCATGGCATGGACATGCTTGTAACTGTCCAGACCCTGAGTGAGAATAGTGACTGCCTCTCCTGAGTTGGAAAAGAAGATTTCTTCTTCCATTATCCTTTTGCCCTATTTGAACTTTTAATTTTATGCAAATGTTATTTTTCAAAAAAAGAAAAAATAGAGGCAGAAATGTAGGACTGGTTATTAATCTAGAAATTAATAACTTCTTAAACATTTTATTCACGATAAATTTGTTTAAAAATATCTGAGATAAAATGGATAGGAACTTTTCCATTTTCCTCTTTGAGGAGCAACATTAGTTTTTGAGAATGCCAGTGTGTTCCTGGTGAATATGGTTTATACACTGAATGTTGCCTTGTCTGGGATATGGTCTTTATCTTTTTCAAATGGGTTTACATGACCTGTTTTTGAGATGCAGCTTCTTCCTTTACAAATGCCTCCCCCTTTTAAGATGGCATTTATTGGGAAACATGTAACGTAGAAGAATTTCAGAGACTAAAATGATCTCTTGTCTTTTCTCTTATCAGTACTAGTCAAAGCTTTATATGCAACTATTTCTTTTTCTTTATTAGAATCTGCTAACTTATCTAATTTATTTTAAAACGATTCTTTCCTGAAATATAATTTTGCTACAAACATCTCTGTGATGCTTGGCACACAGTTAAGTAAAAAAAAAAAAAGCCAAAACAAACAAACAATAAGAGAACAAACTTGCCTTTATTATCAAGCCAGCTAATCAACCAACCTTCTTTTTCTGGTTGTTTTGATATCTCACTGAACACATAGTAATGAATCCCAACCTTAAGTGAACCCAAGTGTTCAGACTAGTTATTTTAAGTGTTTTTATGCTGTCCTGGACCTGGGCTATTTCATTTTTTTTTCACCTTATCAGAGTTTTGAACTTGATGTTTCTGCATTCATAGATAACAATGTGACTCAAACCTCAAGAGGTATATATTTCTGAAACTTCAAATACATTCTTTAACTTAACTCTTGTCAAGGTTTACATTCTTATATACTTTCAATGACCCTAAGGAGTTTTGTTTATAATAATGTCTTTTTTATTAATGCTCAATTTAAAGATTTTTTTTTGATTGCCTCTGAGCATATTTTCCCATAAAAAAGAGGTCTAAATTGTGTGATTGAAAAATAATGCATTTTGGATAGACTCTTTTCCCTCCCATACACATATCACATGTATATATTCCTATGTACACTACTCAGATGTATTTACATATATGCTTATGCACATAGGTGTGTATGTATGTATAGAGGTCTCTCCATCAGAACTATAACTATTGGTTCAAATGTTTTAATGTTCCCCGCCATACTTTGGCATAAAAGCTTAAATTTATAGGGGCGCCTGGGTGGCTCAGTGGGTTAAAGCCTCTGCCTTCGGCTCAGGTCATGATCCCAGGGTCCTGGGATCGAGCCCCATATCGGGCTCTCTGCTCGGCAGGGAGCCTGCTTCCTCCTCTCTCTCTCTCTGCCTGCCTCTCTGCCTAGTTGTGATCTCTATCTGTCAAATAAATAAATAAATAAAATCTTTAAAAAAAAAAAAGCTTAAATTTATAGCCTTGAGTGTAAAAGATCTATCAATCATAGAAATGTGTGGTTAATACGTAAGAGTTGCAGTGAGGGCTGGACCAGCAAGATGATGAACTAGGTGAAGTTTATCCCTGGTGCCCTTCTGATATTCCTATCCACACTCTCAGCTCCTAGCATCTGGAGCTGCTTTTGTCACTATTCCCTCCCAACCCACAGCCCAAGGCTCTGAAGGAATGCTCAGTGTCCATTGTCAACGCAGGTGCCTCATGGTGGCTGTTTTGTTGTTAAGGGGTCAACTTATGGAAACAGTTACTCTGGGATTATGCTTTTGTACTGAAGTGACAGATGACTCTGGATATAGACAATGAGGATTTGTGAGAACAAGGGGCTGATTCTTCCCAAAGGATGTGTGTGTGTGCGTGTGTGTGTGTGTGTGTGTGTGTGTGTGTGTGTGTTTGGAGGAAGCATGAACATTAAGAAAATATGAGAGTGTGGAGTAACTCTTTAATGAAAATTTTGGAGGGAAGTTAGGGAGAAGTGGAGAAAGTGTCCAAATGATTCAAATTCAAGAGCTTTCTGGTTGAGAGACACATTAGAAGAACCTTCTTGGAGTTTCAGCAACTTGCAGGAAACAGTTGTCACGTGATGTCCACAGCTGTGACTATAGCAGTGACCAGGAAGGACTCAGCGTTCTTGGAGGGGAAGTAAGAGGGTCCTAAAAAGCAGCCGAATTTATAATCTAAGTGAGACACCATTGTGTGCTTACAGTTTTCCTAACCATATAACTTACACTCTAAGATTATGCACAACTTGGTAAGTGATATCTTACTAGGAGAGAGACATTACAGAAGATTCTGGCCAGTGAAAAGTGAGTTCAGAAGCAGGCTTTTTTTTTTTTCTTTTTAATGCTAGCTCACATGAACTTTTATTTTGCTCGCATAAGCATCTTCCCTCTTATCAAGCCACAGTGTAATTTCTTTGCCTTTTTATATATCAACATTAGCCTTTTCTTTTCACAAATCCAAAGGTCAAAGTATACTGTGGAATTCTCATGGGTTAGGGAAAGCAAGGTGTTTGTTATAATGTACACAACAGGTACCCAGCTAAGTGAAGAATACTGCTTTACTAAACCAGATGCTTCACTTTCCAGAGTGGAAAGAAGTTTGTGGGTCCTTGCGGAGGAAGAGATTGCGCAGTGTGCCAGTGCTTTCCTGAAAAAGGGTCTCGGGTAAGTGACGTAAAAATCCGCATGGCTGGTGGGAGGGAGAGATGGGGAGTTGCTAATCAAAGGGCATGAAGTTTCAGTTGTGCAAGGTGAGTACACTCTAGAGATCTGCTGTACAAAGTCTTCCTACAACCAACAATAATGTAATGTTCACTTAAAAATTTGTGGCAAGGGTAGATCTCTTATTAGGTGTCCCTACCACACTAACATTTTTGAAAAAAGACCCACATAGACAGCATACTGGAATTTGAGGTTTTGTGAATGCTTCATACTAAGGAGTCGCAGATTCTTGGCATGCTCTGGTAATTGTCAGTGTTAATAGGTTTCACAATTAAAGTTCTTTATATCCGATAAGAGATCCCAATTATATTACACTATGTGTCATGCTTGGAAATGCAAGCTGTGATTCACCCAGTGTTTTCTAGTCTTGTGAACTGCCTTATGCAAAAAGGGTCCTCGTGTCAAATGGTCCATACTTGGACACCACCATCTTGAAACTCAGGTTGCATATCAGCATTTTAAAGGCTCTGAGAAGTACTGCAGTGAGGGGGGAAAGAAGGCTTGTTTAATCTTACTTAAAGTGGTATATCCGGACATTTGACTACAAGACTGTTTTTTGGATAACATCTATTGAGATCACATAGAATAGAATTCTATAGTTGAAGTGATAGCTGCTTCTCCTGTGCCAGGCACTGTTCTGTGTTCTGAAAGTTCTTCAGCTCTCTGGCTCCTCATGACAACTCTCTTACCATCATATCATGCAGAAGATCAAAGCTCAGAGAGGTTTAGTGTCTTGATCAAGTCCACCCGGGATGGCCCCCCCCGGGTGACTGTGCAAGATTCTCTATCCTGCCATGCACAATAGGCCTCTTAGCTACTGTGTTTCAGATCATTTGAACATTTATGGACTTCTTCCTTATATTCTGACAGCAGCAGTTGGCTGCCCACTAACTCATTTGTGCTGGAGCATTAGATCAAATGATTCTTCTGATTTAAAATACTCCCACAATCTTACAAGAAAAGAGCATGCTTCAGAAACTTCAGTTTTTTTGAGTCAGAGCAATGGTTCTGTTGGAACGTGTCTATATCAATCCTATAGAGCATGACACTCAAAAAGCAGAATTCAGTAAAGATCAGTCTACAAGGATGCAAAACATCTCCTAAGAGAAGGGACCTTATATTTTCCCCACAGCTTCACTTTATCTGCACACAATACATGGGCAATATGTCAGAGGTTCCTCTGTTCAGCTCTCTCCCTGAAAGCTGCCATTCTATTGAGTTTCTGCTCTGGCAAGTCCCTTTCTGTTCAAGACGCTTTGTTTTGTTTAGCACTTCCCAAGCTTTGGCGCTCAGAATTTATCTTGAGCTTTTCCAAGTTGCCTTCATGATATAATTTAAAAACAAAAGGGGCAAACTTCGAATTTTAAAATAAGTCCTGGGAAAATACTGTAGAGCATGGTGACTGTAGTTCATAATACTGTTTTGTATATTTGAAAGTTGCTGAGGGTAGGTCTTAAAAGTTCTCCTCCCAAGGGGAAAAGAAAAAAAAACACAGTAGCGGTGTGATGAGAGATGCTAAGGAAATGCGTCATGGTGATCATTTTGCAATATACACATGTATCAGATTTTGATGCTCTATACCTGAAACTAACATAATGTTATATGTCAATCATAGCTCAATAAAAAATTCTTTTAAAAACTAAGGATGTCTAAAGCTAACAAACTAGGAAGTACTTAAGTCTCTTTTACATAAATGTACATGTTATTTGGGGATGGGGGAAGCCTGGATTTCATGTGAAATTTTTTAATAAAAACATATGAAGACCATGTAAATGAGAAGAAAAAGAAACAAGTGCATCTAAATATTAAGACCCTTTGAGTTTGAGACCCAAGAAAAATGGATCGATCAGCTTTAGGAGAGGAAGGGGACGGGTGCACCAGAAAACAAGGAGGAACAGTTGCTTGGATAAAGCTCTGATTTAATGAGGCTGAGAGTTATTTTTAGTGGGGACATTTAGTGATGTCTAGAGAGATTTTTTGGTTATCACGGCTGGGTCGGGGGGTGCTACTGGTGTCTAGAGAGTACAGGCCCAGGGTGGTGCTCAGCACCTGCAGCACAGGCCAGCCCCTACCCCCAAACTTACCCGTCTCCAAACACCCACTGTGCTGAGGTTGGGAAGCCCTGCTGGAACGCGGCCACAGCTCTGTGAGGCTGCTTTGACACGTAGTTTCATGTTTCCCTGCAAAGCACCTGAATTTCCAATTGCTAGTGTGTGGAAGAGGCAGGAGCCCCGCCCTGGTAGCTGACTTCAGTTGCAGCGTTTGACCCACAATCACGAGAGGATGACGACGCTCGGATTCAAACACCAGACCTTCCTCATAACTTTGTGAGCCCGGGGCACCCGAGCCTCAGTTTCCTTGTATTCCCACCATTAGTCCTTTCTCTTGTGTTTCCTGGGATGTTCAGCAGTCACCAGCAATGCACCTGGCGTCCCATAACGCAGTGTCCGGGGCCAGGGGTTGCGAGGGCTGATGAGACGGGCCGCACTCTGCCGTCCGTGTCCCCGTTCCTGGGTGGTCAGGGAGAGCAGAATGCACACCGGTCCACCTCTGCCCTTTCCAGCTAGACGGCCCCCACGCGCAGGCTGCGAGTTGCTGGCGGCGGTTTCCAGCTGGGAGTCTGGGAGCTCAGCTTGTGCATAACTGGAAGGTGGTACGGGCGTGAGGGCTTCCGAGGGCTCCCAAGGGCTCAGCAGTCAGCCAACCCACATACCATCTCGGGGCTGTGGTGACAGCTCAAGGGGGGCTAGAGAAACAGGAATAGACCCAGTTTTGGAGGCTTGAGGAGCCGCCCAAGGGGGCAGAGCCTGTGAGTGGCACAGCCAGGCATTCCTCAGAAGGAAATTATTCCCCTTTTCGGGGTGAATGCCCGAGTGAGTAGTTTAAGCCCCTATCAGAACTGCTGTGTCTGGAGCAACTGCTGGGAAGCCAGGCCGGCCGTGCCCTGGAAAGACCGGGGTTAGGGCTGGAGCCGCGGACCCACGTGGGAGTTTGAGGAGGAGCTGGGGTGTATCTGGGGCAGGGAACCAAGGACTGACAGTTCTGACAAAGTGAAGTTCAGCTGCATCCATGGACCGTGGAGGCCCCAACTCTAGCTTCACCATGTTTTCCCACCAGCCGTCCCTGCTGCTTTCCTTTCGCTGGAGACGCCCCCCCCCCCCCCCCCCCCGCATCCCCGCCCCAGCTGCAACTGTTGAGCCGCTCACTCCCTGGAGCATAATCTGAACCTTCTCACCTGCCTACCCCTTTCTGGAATGTCTTCCCACTTGCACTCAGCCTCTGTCTTTCCTGCCCTCCCAAGGAGCTCTGTGGAGACCCCAGCCCTCCCAAGGGATCCCCTCCACCTCCCCTCCAACTCCCCCCAGCCAGTGCTGATGCCCCTGGTGGGGACTCCATTCCCTTCCCTCATACTGCTCGTACCTGCAGCTCTGTTTGGGTGTGAGCATGGATGCCCTTGACCCTCTTGCTGAGATCATAAGCACGCCCTCCTTCAAGGTGCTCGTATGGACGCATGTACAGTGTTGATGTTGGCTCCTGGCCCACAGTGGACACCCTAGAATTGAAGCTGCTTACTTGTGTTTCACCCCTTAAGAACTGGGGGTCAGTTTCTTGTACTGCTTCGAAATGATAACGTTACATGGCACATTAAAACAGTTAGTCATAAATCAAATATGTTAAAACCAGCCTGGGCAGGATCGGGAGCCTGGGTGGGTAGCCATGCTGTCCTAGAGCATGCCTGCAGGGACACCTACCATATCTGAAGTGGGGGATCAGAGTTAGCAGGGAGCCCCTCACCCCCATCCTCCCCACACCCACACACGTACATCTTTA
Source organism: Lontra canadensis (assembly GCF_010015895.1). NCBI lineage: Eukaryota > Metazoa > Chordata > Mammalia > Carnivora > Mustelidae > Lontra > Lontra canadensis. Next base: position 7,630,797 of record NW_022631007.1, on the reverse strand, counting down.
AGCCTGTTACTAAATGCATTATCTCATGTAAATTCAAATTCCTTTGTGGTTTCAGGAAGGGCCAGAAATAAGTGCCTTGAGCAGTGGCAGCAAACAGCCTTTTAAGGGCTCAGGACCATCCTGGAAAGAGCTCCAGGTGGAGGGTGGGAGATTGGAATGCCTATGGCTTCTTCTTTGGGGTTCAGAGTCTCAGCTGGGAAATAAATGTTTGTCCTGTGGGGCTGATCCAGTCCCTCCCAGCCCTAACAGCCTCAGGTTCTGTGATGTGGGCGTGGCCTTTTACATGTAACAGCTATATAATTGGCTTCCAAAATATTTTGTGATTATGCCCTAACATCTCCCCTAACTCCATGGTAGTCCCTCTTTAAGGACATGAATGAGGTGGCATTGGGCAAGATTTCAAGGTTTTCTTTACTAATTTCAGCGGAGGAATCTTCACGTTTTTGATGGCTGCCTCCTTGCAGGGGAAATTATGTGTCTTTACAGAATAGGATGGGACCTTTTACAAGTTCCACTTTAGTAACTAGAAGGATACTAAAGACTCTTTCTACAGCTTTTTCCAGAATAAAATATATACCTATACTGTCTTTTGTTCAAGGGAATCTAGCAGCTGTTGAACTGTTAACTGTCATAGTAAGAACTTTATAATTTGATGGTTTTTATACAAGGGGTCAAGAGTTTAAAACTCAAGACCTGTCTTAGTTTTTGCGGTTTGAAAGCTAAAATCACACATTAGCAAATCAGTGTTTCCTATGGGAATTTTAAATCACAAAAAATGTACAAGTATTTTTCCCCACAATCTCATTCATTTGTCTCACACACTCCTAAGAGCCTGCATTCCATGATAAAAATGGAATTTGCTTGGGGGAATTTAATTATTAACATTTTTCATTGTTAAATTATTTGCACACAAAGTTCTAGAACTCTATCTCTTTATCCCTCACACAGCTGTATTCCAGTACACTGTAGCCTGATAAATGGTACAGAGCAATTAGTTTTAGATCCCAAAGTTCCCATAACTCATTTATGCTATATTTTGGTGTAGGCCGATTCCAATGACAACTGACAAATTTGAGCTGTCACCAACCCCTTAGATTTTTGGTTCTACTTTCTTCTTTTCCTTCCACATCTTTCTCTTCCAAGAACGCACTCCCTAGCTCATGTTGTCTCTGTTGGAGAATTCTCTGAGAAATGAAGCTGTGCCTGAGGGAAGTCTCAGGGGCTTTCAGGGCACAGCAGGTAACTCGAGGGAGGGGCCCCAGGAAGGGATATTGGCCTCAGGGACCTTACGGAGCTATATATATAGTGCATTTGTCACGGAAAGGCATCAGGACCCAGAACTGGAGAAAATATAGTGTCTACAGAACAAATTCCCCAGTACAATTTAGCTCACCAGCTGTTTATGACTTTGGCTTTGCTGGTTAAATGTTCCCCTGTCAGGAATAGTAACTTTGATTTCTGAAGAATGAAAATTTGCAGAAGTGAACAGAATAGATCTTCAGTTGCAGAGGCTGGAGGGAGTATTTCTGAGCAGGGCGTGGGAAACCAAGTGGGGAGAGTGAGGATACATGTCTATCATTTTATACTATTTGGTCTATTAATAATCATAGTGGTAGAAGTTATAGTAGTAGCTTGTGTCCATATACAAGAATGGCTCCAGTGAACTAACACGGCTTTCAGTATGCTGACAGAGCTCTCTCTCTCTAAATCTAGCATTTGTGCTTGAGAAGGCAGGAGAGAAAACCAGCTTATATTTGGCTATTATGTGGTAGAACATGTTGTTTTTCCAAGCAGGCCAGGTGTGCCGAAGCTCACCGGGGGGGTCCTAGTGGCGGTGTGGTTGTGAAGGTAGGTTTTGGCGTATCTGCCCTGATCAGTCACCTCATTAAATGGCCAGTGATTTGCAGCAGAGCCTTTGGCCTCCGCATGTGGAGTTCAATTCCATAGCAACGAAGACTGCTGAGCTCTGCGACCCAGCATGAGCTGAGGCCAGGCGGCCGCAGAGCTCAGCAAATGTGGGGACTACGCTGAACTTGAGAGGATCAAGGTCATTGCCAAAGGGGAGACAGTCTTGTTGGTGGTGAGAAATAAGGGCCAGCAATACAGGTGCTTCCCAAAGCAGGCCATATTCCCTGCAGAAAATATGAAACAGTATTTGTAGCTCTAGAAAACCTCTCTAGGGCAAGGGTAACATCTGACTAAATTAATTAAAATGCTGAATTACAAAGAAAGTTAAAGTAGATTTCTTCTTTCAAATACTATTTTCAGTAAATTGCCAAGAAATCCCCGGGAGAAACAGCTATGTCTCAAAGGTGCTAATTTTTTTCATTCCTCTGTCCTAGAGCTCATCGGCAATTCATTTGGCAGATGGCCATTCATTTATCCCATTCATTCATAGTCCTTGAGCATTTGCCCTGTACCTGCCATCATGAGGCTTTGATGAGTAAGGAAAGGTCCTTGTGGCCTGGAACTCAGAGACCAGAAGAAGGGACCAAGATGCACGTTCGGCCATTATTTCTGGGTGTCCGAGGAGTGCCAGGCACTGTCAGGAACTCGGGGGGCATCAGGGTAAGAACAGACAGAAAGCAAGGATCTCTCCCTGGGAGAGCGGTTGGGGTTGGGGGGTGAGGCGGAGACAGCAGTGGAATCAGAGGCCATCTAGTGATGGCCTGGCAGCATGTCCTGTCAGTCCCTAGGGCAGCCACAACAAATTACCACATGCTTGGTGGCTTAAAACCAGAGAAATGTATCTTCTCGCAAGTTCTTGAGCCAGAAGGGCACAGGCAAGGTGTTGCCATTGCCATACTCCCTCCACAGGCAAGAAGGGAGGCTCCATCCACTGCCTCTTCCAGTTTCCATGGCGACTATCAGCATTCCTTAGCCTGTGCCCCTGTCCCTCCAATCTCTGTCTGCATACCGTACCGCCTTCTCCTCTGTGTATCTGTGACGAATTTTCCTCTGTGTCCCAGGACCCGTCAGATAATCCAGGACCAGCTCCTCCTCTCAAGGTCCTTAATGTCAGCACCTCGTTTGCCATCCCGCGGGCTTTCCACAAACCCCGGGATTAAGATGTGGACATATCTTCTTGTGGACACCATTCAACCACTGCAAGTGTCTGGGTTGAGAGAACAGCCTCTGTTCAGTCCTGAAGGGAGAAGGAGATGGGCTGGTGTGTTTGAGGAATCATAAAGAGCCGGGAAGCTTTGGCTGTAGTAGATGAGGGAGGAAGGGACATGAGGTGCAGGGGGAAAAGCAGGCACAGGTTCTTTCCAGGTAACAAGGAAGGCTCTGAAGGATTTTGAGGAGTGTGGAAGTGTGTTGGATATGTGTTGTAAAGAGATCATTCCTGCTGCTGTTTGGAGGATACAGGGAGTGTACGTGGGGGGCGGGGGGCAGTGTTAGGGAAAACCTGTCAGGTTTTCGTCCCAGATGGGAGGTGAGGTTGCTTAGCAAGGGGGTGTGTGAAGAGGTGGGGGAAGCAGATGGGTGGCAGGGATATTTGGGAGGCAGGATGGATAGGAAGGAGGAGGACAGTGGAGGTAGGCAGGTGAGGTGCGAACCGCTGTACAGGGAGTGCTGTATGACCAAGGAGCGTGTTGCGGGGCATGATCTACAAGTCCCATTTTGGATTTGTAGAGCTGGAGGTCAGTTGAATTTGGTCAGGGCTCCACAGAGAAGTCTGGGCTAAGGAGGGAAGTTGAGGGGTTGGTTGTTCAGCGTTGGATGCCATTAACTCCATGGAAAAGGTCAAGTTTGCCCAAAAGAAAGTGAGAAGAGGCCAGGGCAGCCCTGTGGAGCTCCTAGGGGCTTCTCTGCAGCAGGAGGAAGGGCGTGGGCACAGAGGACACAGGAGAAAACACGGAGAGGACAAGGTGCAGGGATACTGAGAAAACAGAGCAGGGGTCAGCTGGTTCCAGCTCCTCAGGGAGGCCACTGGAAGCTCCCCACACTGTCTCATTCAGTTCCCACAGCAGAGGTATGCCGGGCTGCTCTTCCACCGTTTTTAAAGATGGGGAAGGCACTCTTCAATAACCAGGTTCAAGAGCTGATTTCTTTATTGCTCAGCAGTGAAGCCCTATCTTCTGGTTCTCAGAGCAGGGTTCCTTCTGCCGCACCACGCAGCCTCTCAAGAACACGTCTAGGAATCCCGAGTCAGTGCTACTCCAGGCTGAATGGACCAGTTTATCCTCTCATTAACAAGTGAGGTGATCTGAAGGTACAGGAAGACACTCTGCCACCACAGTCCAGTCTCCTTGGACTGTACTCCTTGAATAACACCTTTTCGTTATTTATTTTTATAACCCTTCATGATATCCAGCACTTTCTCCCATTATAGGGGGAGACCCGACGGCGCTTAATTAAAGAGCTCTGTTCCTCATGGAGGCCTGTTTGAGGCTTTAGGTGATGCTCTAGTGTCACCTAGTGGATCACTCTTTGAATTACAGCCAAACTTGGAAAAGGCAGGAGGGGTGGCGCTGAATGGTGTGTTTGAATCAGAAAGTCTTAATCCATTCACTATTCCCTGAGTTCATGTTTAAAATGTACACCATGCCAGGCAGTGGCCACGGTTCTGGAGTGGTAAAAAATGTACACACATCTCTGGCCCCAACAAGCTTACCGGAAGACATCATCCCAAGCAGATATTCCTTAAACTAACATGCACGAAACAATAATGAAAAATAGGTGATGAGTCTTTTTAGGTGCTATTTTAGGGTGGACAGAAGGTTCTGTGCAACAGTGAGATTGATCATAACTGGGGTGAAAAGAGCAGAGCAGAAACAATTGAAGTTTCAGGACCTGAGTTCGAATCTTTGTTTCCCTAGGCGATAATCTCTGTCTCTCTGAGCCTCAGTTACGTCATTTGGGAAACAGAAAAGTAGCTATAGCATGGCTTTCTGCTTTATGGACGTAAGGATTCCATGAGATGAATGCACAGTGCTGTGTTGGTGCCTAGAACAAGTGTCTTCCCTGCCACCACCACCATGATGGTTTGGGTTGAAGGAAGGTTGAATCTGAGCTACAGGCAGAATCATTGCTTCAGGCAAACAGGAGGCATACGTGTGATTGGAGCAGAAGGTGTAGGTGTGGAAATGACAGGCAAGTAGGTTAGGCTGGGGGGGTGAAGGGCAGACTGTCCCCATTATAGTGGTGATGAAAACAGTGACAGGGGCAAGAGAAGACTGCAGAGGAGTTGACAGTTGTCTGTAGAAGTGTGTGGAAGCCCAGGGTGAAGGAAGGGAGGGAGGCTGGTGCTTGGGTAGCCCATGTGAGAGGACAAGACCAGGACAGGGAGTCTATGCAGGGGGATGACAGTAAGACACATGAGATTTAAGTCAAAGAGAGTACGGTGGCCTTGGCCACAGGGTGGACATGGAGAGTGAGGGAAAGCTGACAGCCATGTGGTGAGCTTACAGACGGAAAGAAGAAATTGCCATCTGTTGCGTCTGGGAAGAGGGGGGCGGGGAAGCTAGTTTGGAAGTGATGTGCTTGGCTTCTCACGTGAGGAGTGTGAGGGAAGAAGGTTCAAGAAGGGTCTAGAAAACAGTTTTGAGATTGACAGGATATGAGAATGACAAAAATAGAGGCCTTTAACTAATTTGATGAATATTGCTGTTTCCTAAGGAACTTTACAGAAGATTTATAGAGTACATTGGGATAATTTTCTTTTAAGTTTAAAAATAAGACGAGGCTGGAGGCAGTGGACATGTCACTGCAGGTGTGGTGTGAGTGGGGGTTGGTGGAGGGACCTTCCACTGTGCCAGGCTGAGGTGTGGGAATAGGAGCGGTTTGGGGAGCGACCGACTGATGCAGGTATGAGGCAAGCCTACTAGGTATGGGTGTCTGAGTAAGTTATACCCCTAAATAGACTTTTCTCATCTATCTGGGGATACTAATTCACATTTCTTGGTGTTTGTGGATGGATTAAATGAAGCAAGGTCTAGAGAGTGACAGGCACAGGACCAGACTCCATAAACAAATTCCTTCCCTTCCTGGACACTTTGGTGATCACTGTCATGGTCATAGAGACCAAGGGTGATTTGGAAATGTGTATGTAATTAGTGTAATAAAAACATCTTTCATAGTCATTTGTTCATTCACTAACGAATGAATGAACATACATACGTTTGTACTTCTTTGCACTGTCTCTCATTGAAAGTCATAAGCCACAGAGGCATTTCTGTGCACACAGTAGCAAAAAAAAAAAAAAAAAAAGGAAAAAGAATTTAAAAAAAGGAAAGGGAAGGAAAGGAAGGAAGGAAAATTAAGAAAAAAATTAAGAAATTAAGAAAGAAAGATCAGTAGATACATCAGGGAAACTACGTCTGAAAGTCAGTCAGTCATTCCACGGGGCATTTCTTTTTTCCTTTTTGCTAGCCTGAATCCAGTGTAGCAATCCCACTGCATATCATGTTGTTGTTCATGGGTGAAGGGCACGTAGTTAGGGGCAAAATATTTCTTTAAAATTCTTTTTTTAAGATGCAAAATTCTTTTGATTATTTAATGATCCTCTAGTTATAGAAACATCGCTTACGGGTTTGTTATTTACGTCTGTTCATCCTGAAGTTAATTCCATTATAGCCTTATATATGAGTGAGCTCAAATATTTACTTGTACTTTATGGTTTTTTTTAACTGACCCCTTTTTAAATACGAAATAGTTTAAGGAGATTAGAATTATCCTCTACATTGCTGTGGATAAATTATTTACTCAAATTAGATGAACTAGCAATGACTATTTCAAAGACTGGTGTTTGGAAAAATTTCATGAGCAGCTTTCTGACAGATTTAATATTGTGATACAAGGTTAAGTGTATTTCTTTAAAAAATTTATCCTATAATGAATTACCTATTAATGTGAAAAATAAAAACAACACTAAAAGTAAAACAAACCACAGTCTTCCCCAGTGGCTGTAAATAAGTAAGCATTTAATACTTTATGCTAGTTTTTCCTGCCATTTAATATGGTTGAAATGATTGTATAACATCACTGTGTTTTATCTCAAGAAGAAGTTACAAATATCGTTGCAATTAGGGCCATTGCTCATGATGTCAGGTTGTGCTCTGCTTACCTCAGTGTGGAATCATTGACTATTTCACTGTTCGTGTTTTTTTAAGTATTTATTGTCCTTCCTATCATCATAGTCTTGGGCACATAGCCTGTGCCCTCCAGAAGTTCATGGTTAGCAGTTGTGAGGTTGAGGGATAAAGAGATGGTCACTGTAATAGGCGAGGGGTGTTATTATAGAAGCATCTTCGAGAACCATCTAATTCTGAAGGATGTGTGAGGGGAGGACAGGAGGTTGGAAAGTCTTTCCCTGGGAGCACTAAGAGGTAACCTTAGGAGTGAGAGGGACATTTCTGGGACAGGATACCAAGTCTGTGAAAGAACAGAGCTTATTCAGAAAGGGCAAGGAAGTCAGTGTAACAGATCAGGGAGAGGGTGGGGGGGCAGTGAGGAAGGACATGGGGTTCAGAGATGATAATGTAAATAACCATTCCTTGTTTTATTTTATTTTAAAAGCATTTTGGATGGCAACTTCTCAAATCAGGACCCATTTATATACTGAGCAGGGTTTTATTATTCTTACCACCATGGGAAACGTTTCCACTCCTTTTTATTTCTCTCCCTAAAGTTCCATTAGCTCACCGGATCCAGTCTTGCGCGTCCAGAGTGAAACACATTAAGGAGATTTATAGGCAGTTAATTGACTGTCTCTTTCTCAGTTACCCTTTTATATTTAAACGTATATTTTGTTGTTTCTAAATGTTACATTATTGTAAAGTACAACATTCAGAAAAGGTAATTTAGGAGTTTTTTTTTGTAAATTACCTGTAAGATGAAAAGATAATTCCCAAACTTAATGAAAAAGCAGTTAATTTCCTGAGTCTTGTATTTAGGACATCTTACCAAGTAAGAACAACTAACATAGGTTTTTAAAAAAAGGAGCTGAAGTCATTATTTATTCTTTTAGATTATTGTTTACAGTTTGTGCAATATTTAAATTGATATGCCCTCAAAATGCCCCAAATGATTTGTTCCTGTATAATTACATTTCATATTTTATTGTTGTCTGTTTTATAATACATATTTATAGACTTAAGCTTCCTTGAAAATTCTAAGCTTTTAGTATTTTTACGGATACTGAATAAATAGTAGCTGTTACTATGATGATGAAAAAGCATGAAGAGAAGGGCAAGTTCAAATGAAGTGTGATTTTTGATTTGCGAAGTTTAGTCAAGTGATAAAGGTTGTTGATAATGTTTGTTGAGTTGGTGACTTCATGGTGAAAGAGAAATGTTAGTCTTTATTAGAAAGGTCATATTTGCTGTTGGTAAATGGTAACATTGCTCTGGCTTGCATTTTCCCTCCTGAGGCATGACAAAACGTTATCTCTTGTATATCCTTCAAGAAATGTACCTTTATAAACATGCATTTAGAGAAGATGTCTGTCCATTTGTTTCTCTACAGGTGGGATAAAACATGCAACTTGTTTGTCCCCCTTTGAACAACGAACTAGATAGATATTATAATAATTATAATAATATTATAAATATAACAATACAACAGTTAGCATAGATGTGCGGGGCACTGTGCCATAAACATTTGCCATGCATTATTCTTTTTATGTCCACCAGCCATTGACAGAGAAAGAAGCTGAGGAATAGAGAGGGTAAGAAATTTGTCCGTGGTCACCCAGCTGGTGGGCCTGGGCCTCAACTCCAGAGGCCTGTTTGCAGAGCCTGGATGTTCGGTCACTGTGTCTACTTCATGAGAATCACGAGGGTGATCTGTGTCAGCTCAGAAAGCCTTGCCCGCTCTCTTTAATGTTCAGGCCTTCCACATTTCCGTCAGGTCTGTTTCTTCTGTGCTCGCCTCTGGGGTCTCCAGCTGCCGGTCTCTGCATCTCTCTGTAGGCTCTGTCAGAGCCCCATTTGCCTGCTTGGCAGCTGGCACTCCCCACCCACCCCCGTGGTCCCCAGCGAGGAGGTAAACCCCGCAGTTCCCTCGCTCTTGGGTGGGATCACTCTGAGGTGTGTATTCTACCCTGAGTCCCGAGGTCCAGCTCTGGGGTGAGCTCCAGTGACCCACCGGTCTTGTTACCGGAGTCGGATTCTTGGGTCTGACAATACAAACGAGGCTGGACCCCAAAATCAAAGGCATAGGCAAGGCTTTCTTGGGGTTGCAGCTTGAGCTGAAGGGAGACTCAGCACCAACCAAGAGTGTGGTTAGGCTGGCCTTTCCAAGAGACTGGGAGACCCTGCTTATCTGGAGAAAATTCCCACTCACTAGGCTAATGAGTGAAAGGGGGACAATGTCTCTTCCTGATTGGTTAGCAAGGGCCTTGTCCTGATTGGCTGGCATGGCCTCATCCTGAGGCAGAGCCTCGTCCTGATTGGTTGATACTGGCAGTCAACTCAGGCAGCTCATTGGTGCTTTTGGAGCAGGGTCTTCAGGGTTGTGGAGCTTCGGTTTCCAGTCAAGGTTGTGTATGGGGCTTGGTCCTGGTTCTGCTCTGTAAGAGAAGCGGTTTAGCAATAACAGTCAACAGAAAGCGCCCCAGGTACATAATGTTTTTCACTTCGGGCTTGTTCCCATGGCCCCTAACTGTTCCAGTGACTGGCTTGATTCTGCACCCTGATTGCCTGCCTTCCCTTTTCTCTGTCACATCCCTGCTTCCTTACCCTATGTCCTTTGAATCTCAGACAAATGGTTTGCATTGACTCCTTGTCCTATGCTTTGTGTCTGGGGCACCCAGGCTAAAACAGGCTGTAAGGTGTTTGATTGTGTGAAGTTACCATAATCTATTCTATTAATCTGATTTGGGAAGGTTTTTATAGGGTTTCCAGTTTTGCTTGTTATCACAAAAAATGTTGTGAATATTCTGTCATTATTGTCTTTAGACCAGGGCACACAGAGCTTGTGGCCAGGGGCCCCAAGCCCCAGGCCGGGCCCCAGCCATCTTCCTGTGTCTGGGCTTGGCCAAGCCAGCAGCATTGTCCAAGGTGACTCATCACGTGTAGACTGGGACTGGCTGGGTCCCAGAGTCTTTTTTTTTTCCCCCTTCAAAGTTGTTAAAAATGATTAAAGAAGACAATTATGATAACAAACTTTAACACTTCATGAATTCCTGAGAATCCAGGGAACAGCAAAATGGGCGGAAGTCAGGAAGCTTTTATGGGATAAAGAGTAAGGAACAAGGAAGAGAACAACTGAAAATGAGTAAGGCACAGGGTAATATGTATAGACCCCAGAGCTGGCTTGGTGTGTGGGGATTGGCAGACTGGAAATACTGTGTGTCTGGTCAACCCAAGCATTTATAGGGACCCAGACGTTATCTAAGTTTCGGTTTGCTCACATGGAACCTGGGCTCCATCTTGGGCCTAGAGAGTTGTTTTAAGTGATGCTCTTAGATCCTTCTTCTTATACAGGATTCACCTCATGAGGAGCTCAGGGGTTCATGTTTATGGCTGGTCTGGGACCCCATGGCTGGACATGTTTCAGGAGCCCAGCCACCTAACAGAATACTCCCACTTGCCAGCTTGTGGAATTTTGTTCATGGGATCATAAGAGATTAGATCACTAGAATAGTGCTGACACACTGATTTTCAGATAGATGAGACTCTCCAAAAAATATTTCTCCTGGTCCCTGCACACCAGAGGGGCAGCCCTGTATTCTTGTATGTGGTCCCGATTGGAGTTGAGCACCAGTAATTCAGAATGGCTCAGAGATTTGAGATCTGAACTGAGCAGATATCTCCTGAAATCCATCCGGCTTTTCTCTCCACATATCAAGATATGCTTGTTCACTGAATCATGAGAATGTTCTTTGGTGGAGCAAAGGGATACAACATGATTTTTCTTACATCTTTGGAAAATTTTAAGAAGCATGGAGAACATCCTGACTTTAAATGAATACCAAGAGTGGTTTCTAACTGATAAACTATAGCATGGGCTCTGAAGCATGTTAGATAACACAGATGAATACCTTAGACACCACAGTGCATGTGCTGTGCAGATAAATTACCTTGCATCGGTGGAAACCTTATTGTAAACTTCTCATTATAAAGCTTTTTTTTTTTTTTTTAAATCTGATGTAAGGGTGTTGTCTTCGGATTGCAAAGTGAGCTATTAAAAAAAAAGAAAACAACATATGAATCTAAGATACCTTCTGCCCAAATTAAGTTATAGACAGAGATTGAATGCCAAAGCTAGAAGTATCATTTAGAAACTCTGATTTTAGATTCTTAAGTTCATTCAAGTAGCCTCACTATTCTCATACATTGATTATTTTATGAAAAGTAAGTAAGTTTGAATGTATAATATCATATTATATGTCCAAAGATGATAGTTGATAGAATTGCTTTTTTCAAAGTTCAAAAATCGCTTTCCTAACCACACTGGATCCAGGTAGAGTGTGTCCAAAGTGGCTGGTGGTCAGGCTGGACCACAAGCCTGGGACCATAGTCATTGACAGTCCATCTATCCCGTATTCATTTAGAAGGGATTTCCTGAGCCAAAATCTGGGATAGATGGTAGAGGGAAGACTTAACTGGTGAGCAAATACCCTTGTCCTCATAAAGCTAATATCTAACTGGAGAGCCAACCAACTGATGAGCAGGTAACTGAAAAATAGGAAATGCTGAAGATGCAGAGAATGAAATGGAGAGGCTAATGAGGGTGGCTCTGGATTGGAGATCCTACCTCATGGAGTCGGGGGAGAAGCCAGAGGTCAAGGAAGCCCGCTAAGCAGGTGGCAATATAGGGGAGATCTAAGTCAAGTGGAAATCTAGAGAAGGAGCAGTCCAGAGGGAAAGCCGAGCCAAGGAAGAGCTCCCAGGGCTGGCTGGCAAGTAGTGAATGTGGGGTACAGGGAAATCCAAGACCACACCTTGGAAGGTTGAGAGGGAGCTTGAGGTTTACTTTACCTGCAGTGGGAAGGAAAGGAAGGGTTTTAAAAAGTGGGGCAATGCCATGATCTGATGTCTGTTTCAGTGTCACTTGGGTTGTTCTGTGGAGAGAAGACTAGGAGAGGGGAAGAGGAAAATAGAGAGCAATTTAGGAGCCAAAAGCAATAGTCTTGATGCTGGGCTGCACCAGGGTGGCGGTAAGGGGGACTGTGAAGAGATGAGTTCCAGATCTGTTTTGGAAATGAAGTGGTAGTAATTGATCATAGATTCAATGTAGGTGTAGCAGAAAGAAGAATAACAAGATGACTCCAGGACTCTGGCTGAATGAAAAGAGTAGTTCAGGAAGGTTGACAGATTAAATTTCAGAAGAAAATCAGGAATTCCATTCTGGATCTTTTTTTTAAGTTGGAGGTACCATTATATCCAAGAAGATGTCAAGGAGGCAGGTGGATATGCTCAGCCATCTGGAAGTTAGAGAGGTCTGTGCTGAGACATAGAAGTGTTGCTATTCAGACCCATGATATTTAAAATTTCAGTCCTAGAGGGAATCATGAATGTACAGACTGTAGAGAGAAAGAAGGGAGCCTAGGACAGAGAAGGGAGCAAATCATGGGGGGGGCGCCTAGAGAGTATGCTCCTCTGAGACCAGTCTTCCCTACTCCAGAATAGAGAGAGCTGTGAGACTCAGGGCTGCTTCTAGTGGGCGATGACTCAATGTCCATTTGGTGCATTAGCCCGTCTAAATGCAATGGAGGACAGATAATAAGGGAGCAGAGAGTTTCTCATGTTTGTACTGGAAATGTACCCACTGTGGGTTCAGGGGGGGAACTGAGTTCATGAACCTTCTTCACCTTAAATAAGAGGTGACCCTTTCATTCATGGAAAGTCAGATTGCACCAGTACAAATTGACATGTGGAGTCTACTTCCCAATTAAGAAATAAAATACAAGATAAAAGTAACTAAAAAAGGGAAACATTTTCCACTAAAAGAGCAGAAAAATCATTAGCCATATGAACTTTTCAAAAAGATCTGGCAGATTTCTCCACTCTTGATTTGTGTCACTAACATAATGGTAGTGATGCTTTGATTTTTTTCCCTTGCCTTTGCAAGTTCCTTGTTTTGCTAAACAGCTCAAGATTTATAAATGTCATTGACAGAATGAGAATAGTAGGAGAACTACAACCAGTTCATGTGTGTGTGTGTGTGTGTGTGTGTGTGTGTGTGTGTGTATACACATGGACTAATTCGACTTATTGTGTGCCTTAAATTGAGATTGAAAAGGACAATGTTGATGTTCCTTATTTTTGTAATTAATAGATTATTTATGTTTTTATGACTAGAATTCTACTCAAACTCTAATTTTCTTGTCTTCTGTCAGCCAAGTGAGCATGTTTGTGTTAGAAGACATAAGAAATAGCCAACCCTCTGCCTTTTTAATCTTCCTTCTTAGGGTCAGCCAGGACCTCTGGGGCCACAAGGTCCTATTGGACACCTGGGAATGCCAGGACCCATTGGAATTCCAGGGGAGAAAGGGATGAGAGGTGACAGTGGTCCTCCTGGAGTGCCAGGTGACAAAGGTGATAAGGTAAGACTCTTCTTAAGTGAGAGATTCTTCCCAACCAGGGTTACTATGCCAGATTTTTTTATAATCACAAATAGTCCCTACTAGCACCTTTTAATAAATTAAGTCTAAACTCCTCTTCCGTAATCAGCCCTAATTCCCTAACTCTGTTCCAGAGGACCATGCCTTTCTAGACTCTTCTATGCACTTAAATACATGAGTGTCCCCAGTAAAGGGTTATATTCTTTCATGGCTTTCCTAAAAACCTAAATGATGTATTTATCATGCTGAGCCTTTCTTTTTTTACTCAACCATATGGCTTAGAGATTATTCCATATCAATTTATGTAGATTAAAGTTATTCTTTCAAAAATACTGCACAATATGCCATAATATAGATAAAACCATAACTTATTCCCTGTTGATGTAAATTTGAGATCCTGTCCCAACTTTGTGTCATGCCAGGTGCAAAAGCAATCCTGTAAATGACCTGTGTTTACAGTTAAGAGTTTATTTCCCTTGAAGAGACAGATTCTGAGAAGTTGAAATTCTGGCATATAGGGTATTGAATGTTTTCTTTCAACTGATGCTGCCAAGTTGGCTTCCTAAGTATTAAAAAAAAAATGTACAAAAGGTTTTTTTTAAATGTTGGCTTTTAAGTTAATTAATGTAAAAAGGGACTCCTGGATAGCTCAGTCAGTTAAGCGACCAACTCTTGGTTTCAGCTCAGTCACAGTCCTGGGGTTGTGCAATCAAGCCCTATGTTGGGCTCTGCACTTAGTGGGGAATCAACTTAGGATTCTCTCTCTCTGCCCACCTCAACTCTCTCAAATAAATAAATCTTTAAAAAAAATCAAGTGACAATGACTACTAAGAGTTTTTTTTTAAGTAAGTCATTAATTATTTGTTTTCAAGTAATCAATCTGTTAATTTAATACTTTAATAACTTTTATATTTTTGTTTTGTTTTTGGTGACATTAGGGTCCAACTGGTGTTCCTGGATTTCCAGGTTTGGATGGTATACCTGTAAGTATCCCTAAATTTTCTCCATTTTTTTTTTAAAGGGAACAGCACTTATCAAAGCCCTTAAAATCACATTTTATCTCTCTACATATACATTTATTTGGCAAACTCTTCTTTATTTTCTTTTGGTAGTACATGGAAGGTTGCTTGCATTTCAATTTTGTATAATGACTTTGAGACCAAAACACTACTTGAAAAGCAAGGTTTTCAAACAGATTAGAGAAAAACATTCTAAAACATAAACTACATGTACTTGCCATGTTCTAGAAATAAATGTATACTCACAGGGAAAGTTTTTCCTTGGTTAGTTTTAACAGTGGAAGAAGGTTTAAATCTCTCATTTCTATTATGAAAACCAAATAAAAGAAGGAAGATGTGTTTCAAGGGCTTTATAATCCATTAGAGTCTTTCTAAGGATTTTTAAAAAGGTGCTCTCCCAAATCTCTTGGACTATCCAAACTAAATTAATTTCAGCTGGGGTATATTAAAATTTATCTCTCTATTCTTACTGTGTCACATAGTACTTGTGGGTGGGAAAGAAGTTTCACAAATTCAATAACACGTGAGTCACAACTGTCATAATTTGGGGACCCATATTGCAGAAACTTTGTGTTATAGTATTCTTGCAAAAACACCTCACTTATCGGCTTATTTCTTACAGGGGCACCCAGGACCTCCTGGATCCAGAGGCAAGCCTGGCATACATGGCTATAATGGTTCACGAGGTGATCCAGGGTTTCCAGGAGAAAGAGGAGTTCCTGGCCCAAGGGGCCCCCCAGTAAGACCTCCACAACTCACCCTAAACAGAATCTTAAGTGGAGGGCTCTACAGTGGGCATGAGCTTGATGTGTTCAAGAAACAGAGTTTGTACAAGTGTGCCGGGAGTGGGGTGAATGATGGGGG
The DNA here is from genome assembly GCF_010015895.1 of Lontra canadensis. Lineage (NCBI taxonomy): Eukaryota > Metazoa > Chordata > Mammalia > Carnivora > Mustelidae > Lontra > Lontra canadensis. Next base: position 7,615,401 of record NW_022631007.1, on the reverse strand, counting down.
TGGCTGGAGGGTGAGGACAGAGAGGTGTGTAGGACCCAGAGCTCTTGGGCCTTGCAGACTGTGGGAGGAGGCTGCAGTTTCTCTACATGCCATGGGAAGGCACTGGGGAGTTCCAAGGAAGGAAGCAGTATGATATGATGGATGTTCCATTAAGATGTTCTAGGCTGCTGTATGGAGAACTGGATAGTAAGGGAAGGAGCAGGGAGGTCAGGAAGCAAAACTAGATTGTTTATCATTCAGGGTTCACTGGAGCCTTGTTAACTCTCTAGGTATTCCAAATAGGAAGGTATTTCATATAGGGAATTTGACACATATCGGAAAGGTTGAAGGAGGGGAACTCAGAGGCCACTGTGGGACTATGATTTCAAGGTTTCACACTTAGCTGAGAGCCACCAGCCAGAAGGCTGCTCCTGCACATGAGCACTGCCTCCCACCCCCATGTCCAGACACCGGCAAACAAACACTCAAGTTTCTAACCTTCCCTGCTTGGCAGTAATGACAATACTAAGAAGAGGATGTCTTCCTCACTTCTGCCTTCCAAATCTCATAAGCCCATCTTCTAGGTGGACCCTAAGTCCCATTCCAGCTGCAAAGGTTTCTGGGAAATGTAGTTTTGGCTTTCTCATCCCCATCATGCAGTAAGAAAAATAGAAGGCATTTTGAATGGATGTTCAGAAACAGTTGCCAATATCCAGCACTTCAGAAAACGTTATGGCTTTTAGGTATTTTTTTAATTCAAAAATATGGCCTCTTATTTAAATATGACTTTAGTAAGAACTATTCTTTCCTGTACCTCTAATATTTCCTTTCACTCTTTCTTCCTTTTTCTCCCATAAAGTTTGGGATGATTTGGCCTTTTAAAACTGGTTTTCTGGAACTCGGGCAGCCTTTCCACCTCCCTGTAAATACCATTTCCCAAGATTCCTTCTAAAGGATTTCTTATCCTCACCACCGTAATCATCCTGCTTTCTCCTCATTTTCCATTTGCTCCTGATTCTAGTGGGACTGATCTGAATGCAGAACTCAAAAATGATTTCCAAATTTATTTATTTCTTTAGTACCAAGGAAGAACAACAACCATCTTCCGTAGTTAAGCTTTTCAACTACCCTTTGTTTTCAGACTCAGCCATTTGGAGGCTCAACTGCAGTCTGATGAATGCACGTTTCTTAAGATCTTCAGATTGGTTCCAACCGCATTCTGCTGCATGTCCATGAACATTCAGAAGAGGGGGAGTTTTCTATTTTAGCTTTCCCATGGCGTTCAGTGGTGACCACTGTACTGAAGTTTGTCGTAATGGCATCTTTGCAAAGCAGATTTCTTTCCCTTGACCCACCTCATTTATAGTAAGCCCTCACTTTGCCCAGTAGTATGAGGCATTAAGAATGACCATGCAAGCTGGCACTACACAAAGCAACCTTAACATCCAATGGGAAAGATTACTATTGTTCCTTGACCTTTAATATGTTTTGTTAAAATATTAAAAACTCTCTTCATGTTAGTTATAAGTACATAGGGAAAATTTTTTTAAAAACTAATATTGATTTAGTACACTGTCATTTAAGACATACACAGTGAGAATCGAAGTGTTTCAAGTCTTTGTAAACACTTACCAAGAGTGTTTTGAACAGTGCCTTCTTTGGGCCAAGTAACTTACAATAATGAAATGAAGGCGTCTTTCTGTGCTCTGGTGAATTGTCCTACACTTTTCTGAGTTTGGATCAGCTTCTGTGCCATGAACTATAATCTAAGAGTCCTTTTGCGATGAGGGTCTTGTGCCTATGCCATGTTCTCTGGCAATTCAACCTTTATGTACCAGCCACTTCCCTTTTTTTGTGTTGAGAATTTTGTCTTCATGGAGTCCCTCTGGCTATTTCTTCTATAACTTCCCTGACATTCTGTCTGAATTTCACTACCAGCTTTATCATTTTTCATTCCCTCACTTACTTTCATCTTTGATGGCCAATTGCCTTTTGCAGTGGGGTCTATTTTCATGAAAGGTCATTTAGGCTTATTACTGAGAGACAAGGAGGGAACACAACTACACACTTTGCTGGTGTGTGCGTGCACACCCACTGACTCAACAGATGGGCAGTGACCAATCACTGACAGACTGAAAGGAGTTATGGGACCCGTGATCATGATTCCCATCTGTTACTTATATATACCTACAACCTACAAGCTAGCAGTGCAGTTACTCTGTTAATATAAGATGGTAATTGAAATTTGAACCATTTTTTGGAGGACTGGTGCTATTTAACTTAATTATGGAACTAAAATTCATGCATATTGGAACTGTGTGAAGCAAGGACGGCCTGTATAGGCACATCTGATTTCTCAAAGAAAACAGTTGCTGTAACTTACCATTAAAGCTCTAGGTATCTCCCCTTGGAAGCACAGTCAGGACTTTCTCAGGAGGGATTTACTTTGAAATGTGCATGTCCTTCACGGGAGCTTGATACACAAAAATGGCAGAATTCTTATGTGGTAACCAAGTTATGTTAAGATATCCAGTAGGAAAACTTCAGGGAAAAAGAAAACATTGAGTTATTTCAATCACTTTAAAAAAATACTCTAGGGGCACCTCGGTGGCTCAATAGGTTAAAGCCTCTGCTTTCGGCTCGGGTCGTGATCCCAGAATCCTGGGATCGGGCCTGGCATCGGGCTCTCTGCTCAGCAGGGAGCCTGCTTCTACCTCTCTCTCTGCCTGCCTCTCTGCCTACTTGTGATCTCTGTCAAATAAATAAATAAAATCTTTAAAAAAAAATACTCTAAGGGAGGTTGTAGCTACTTACAAAAACCTTCCAAAAAGGAGATATGTTTTTAAAAGTTAATCTTACAAGGATACAGAGGCTCTATTTTGAACACAACAACTGAAATGAATAAAATCAATCTTTAAAAAATGATTTCTAGGGCATAAATTATTAACTGAGAATTGCAAAATTGTTTACTTATAAGAATAATACATGTGAATTATTTTGTTTGAGGGAAAATGCAATTTTCTTGCTGAATAATTAGTAAATGGCTATGTATATTATATAAAGTATTACCTATATACATATTTATAACATAAATGTATAAGTATATTAATATATTTTTTTGGAGATTCATTAATAGATCTTAACTGAATATTGAATAAATATGTATGAGAACCTTAGGATGATAGCAATAATGAAGAAAATAAAGAAATCTCTAGTGAAACATGACTATAATGGTATTTTACTGATGAGTAGTATTTCACACAAAAAAGAAAATCCTGAAATAGTAATATGCTTTTTTCCCCCCTCTTAAGTGAATATTTTATTTTCAGGGTCTTCCTGGGGAAAGTGGAGAAAAAGGAAACTCAGTGTTCATTTTAGGTGCCATTAAAGGTATTCAGGTAAGGTTATGATCATGGTGAGTTGAAAAAAAAATTATTTTTTCCTCTAGGTAAACCCATCCAGGAAACACTTGGACACACCTCTTTTGAAATGTCCTAGAGCACACTGGTTTTTATCATTACACTGACTCTCTGGATGGCACCATACTTCTTGTGAGAAGGCACTTGGCTTTAATTGTGCTGGCTGTAAATTCCGCTGTCTCCTAACTATTCTTGCAAAATGTGACAGATATATTTATTTCAGAGTTTCTCATTCTTAGTACTATTGGCATCTGGGACCAGATAATCATTTGTTCTGGGTGCTGACCTTGTGCATTGTAGGATGTTGAACAGTATCCCTGCCTTTACCACTAGATGCCAATAGCATCCCCCCCACCTAAATAATATCTCTAGATTTTATAATGTGCCCTGGGAAGAAAAATCACCTCAGTTAAGAAGTACTGATTTATTTGTAGATAGAATGTTGTAATAATAATACTTGCCATCCAGAATGAGAGGAGTCACTACCACATTGAACTTGAAAATTATGGAAATTGTATAGCACTATCCTGGGTAAATTAAATGTTTTTGTGATTTTATATACAATGATCTACAAACATTCAGAAATAAACTCTTGAATGCCCACCTAATCTCTAATATGAATACTATGAATAAGCAGAAGATCAGTAGCTATAAATCAAGAGGAAAAATGCGGTACTTTTGCAAAACATGGTCATTTTTTTAAGGAAGAATATTCTACAACAGATAAAACTTAAATTTCTTCTATTAGACCTTAAGATTCACCTGAGCGGTGATTCCTTTAGGGAGCTCATAGTATTAGTTCCTAGGCTCTGAGATTTTATAGGCTTGTTAAATAGCAGGAACTATGCTTTTGTTTGTGGCTTAAAGGATATGTTAACGAACTTAGCATCAAAAGCAGGGTCATTCTAGGAACCAGTATGGTGTATTGGAAGGAGTAAACTGACCCTTACCAACCACTTTGACTTTGAGCAATCCCCTCAACCTCTCTGAGCCTCATTTTCCTTATTTGTGAAGGAATATGAAAATACTATCTACCCAGCCTTCCTCTCAGTGCTGATGATCCCTTGTAATAGTTTATATGGAAACATACTGTCAACTACAACCCACTGTATGATGAGAGTCATGATGAGTTTTTAAAATTTAAATTCAATATAGTTAAGGTAAAGTATTTTATTAGTTTCAGGGGTAGAATTTTGTGATTCATCATTTTCATATAACATCAGTGCTCATTACATCAAATGCCCTCCTTAATGCCCATCCCCCAATTATCCCTTCCCCCAACCCACCTCCCCGCCAGCAACCCTCAGTTTGTTCCCATAGTGTCTCTTATGTTTTGCCTCCCTCTTTGTTTTTATCTTGTTTTAGCTTTCTTCCCTTCCCCAATATTCATCTGTTTTATTTCTTAAATTCCACATATGATGAAATCATATGGTATTTGTCTTTCTCTGACTGACTTATTTCACTTAGTATAATACCCTCTAGTTCCAAACACATTGTTGCAAATGGCAAGATTTCATTCTTTTTGATGGCTGAGAAATAAAGAAAGGTTGATGTGATATATATACATATATACATACATATACATAAACATATATACATATTTATATCTCCTCTAGGGAGATAAAAAGCAGCAAAGTGTCTACTAGGGGAGACAAGTTCTGGCAATTAGACCAGAGACTATAATGGAATCGGACCCCTGGATTGAGAATTTAGATTGTAAATGGAAAGATGAAAAATCTCACCTTGACTCCATGGCATCATGACTTGAGCAACCTTTGGTTTCAGCTGGATTCTGGGGTGAAGGATGGATCCAGAAAGTCTTCTCCACAGAACCCTCCACAGTGTCAACACCAAACACTCAAACAGCCTGTATGGATGGTCCTAATAATTCCTGTGTAAAGTCCTCCTTTTACAACATGTGTGTTTTAGGGAAGTGGTGTTGCTCATCTAAAGCAATGCATCATTCCTGTTGCAGGGCGACAGAGGGGACCCAGGACCTCCTGGCTTGCCGGTAAGTCACCTGAGCAGGCCCTGGGCTTCTCTTTGCTCCCCGACTACCCTGTGGTCTACACCATTTGCATCCTGGCAGGACTGGCTGCATCATTTGCAGAGCGCACCCAGTGCAAAATCAAAGTATAGATCTTGAACTCAAAAATTATGAAGAATTTCAAGGCGGTGCCAATAGAGACTTAAATCACCAGTGTTACCACACAGGCCCCAGGCCCATGGAACTAACTGTCCTGGAGTCCCAGCAGGCTTCTGCTGACCTTCCTTTTCTGTCTTTTAATGATCATTTGGCATTACTCGGGGACATATGGGTCCCTTAATATTTGGGAAGATAAGTCTCCCTCGAGTCTACCTAAATAATACATGTCAAGTGGAAATTATTTTGCTCTATACCATTCTGCCTGCTGGATCAGTAATGGTGTGTTACATTTAATTTTTCTACCTCATCTTTATCTTCCTGAAATTTGTAATTCCATGATTATATTAGTGTTTGCAATTAATCAATCAGTGTTCACAAGATTAAAATTGAAAGCAGTTTTGCCTCCAGATTGATTAACCTATAATTTTGCTTGGTAACTTCTGGCTGTAGAAAGGATTACTCTCCCACATTACTTTCCTCACTACCCCCAAAGCTCAGTTCAGTGTCATCAATGAGATAACTTTCATGTCGCTGTTAAAATAAAGACCAATTCATCCTCCCGGAGAGAGTAATATCTGCACACTTGCAAGTCATTTGATGTGGGCAAGGTTGGTGAGAGAACAGAGAGGCTCTTCCCACACTTCTAGGAACGCACCCCTAGAACCCCTCTTGTGAATTTGTGTGGAATTATGCTATAGCCTACGTGTTACAGAAAGTTGTGCCTGAGTCTCCTTCATCTTGAATTGACGCCATTTCTATTCATATTAATCTGAGAGGGCATGTTTTTAAAAATATAATGAATAGTATAAATACATTCCTATTTTAATATAAATTATTATTAAGTAATATCAATATTTTAAAAAGCATCCTGATGTATGGCAAAGTTATAACATTTATGCAATTTAGGAATAGCTGGTAACAAGTTTTCTTTGTGCTCTATTTTTGCTATTACAAGATTCATGTGCAAACAAATAGATTGATTTTTCAGTCTTAATTCAATCTGAACATAGGAGTTGGTCACACCTGCCAGAGTGCAGCTGTCATGGACCTTTTAGTGGCTGTGTCGGCTGTAGTGAAGGTCCTGCTGCCACAGGGCAGGTGTGTCTGTCACCATGATTTCTTTGGAGGTTTTTATCCACTTAGAATTACATGGAGGTTTTGCTGTGACTGATGATTTTGAGTTTTGGTAACCAATGCATGGATTGTTCTCATGTTTAGGGATTGAGGGGGGCAAGAGGACCAGCGGGCCCAATGGGACATCCAGGAGAGCCCGGGTTAGCTGTAAGTAGAGCACTGCTCATTCTATCCCTCTAAAAACCTGGGCTGATGTTTAAATTAAGCAAAAAAAAAAAAAAAAAAAAAAAAAGGCAATTTGCAGCCTTGGGTGGTACGCATAGTTGGGGTGTTTGAAAGGTTATCACTGATGAATCCATGTATACCCCCATCACCAGGGTAGGTTTATCGTGAAACGTAGGTCCCCAGGGCAACAAGGGGTCCAGCCATGAGAGGAAGTCCAGCAGGCACATCTTAAAATTCGAGGTTTCCTAAAGAGGAACATGGGAGAGCCAACGCAGACACATTGTGATTCCTGTGACTGTGACTTGATATGTGTGTTTTTGCTCTTGATTTAGGGGGCTCCAGGCCAGCCTGGGAGACCGGGCTTGAAGGTGGGTGATCATGAGTAACATACAACAAACAGAGACTATCCGTGTCCAATGAGCCAAGTGACCGCTGAGCTCGGTCTGAATTATGTCTTTCCCTCAGTAGACTTCCCCAAATAGTTAATAAACTTCAATTAATTGCTTAACCAGAGGCCTTACTTGCTTGTAATTACCTTTTTAATATTCAAAAGCAATTACATGTTTTCCCCTTTTCTTTCCCAGGGTAATCCTGGCGTGGGAGTCAAGGGGCAAGTGGGAGACCCGGTAAGATTCCCCTTTTGCCCAGAGGAGTAGGTGTTAAAACGTATGTGCTGGCCAGGCGGCAGAGGCTATTCTGATTATAACTTAAATTGTGTTCATTATCCAGTCCCTGCCCAATTTTATGGCTGAGAATTTTTTTGCTGTATTATTATGGTGCCAATACCCTTAACTGTAAAATGACAGTTCTGACAAAATTTAACACTAAACTCAAGTTAATATATATGATGCATTTTACCCTAGCCAAAAGAGATTGAACATTTCTGATAATTTAGTATATCCAGAGAGACAGTTTAATTACTGATGTTCATGGCTTAATTTCACAAATTTTCTCAGAATCCTAAACTCCGCCCATAAATAAAAGTATATACCTGGAACCAAAACCATTTAGCAGCAGTCTCCCAGACCCTCCCACCTCTCGCCTGTCTCCACTGCCCCCTCCCTCCCTCCCTCACACCCTTGATCCTTTCAGCTGAGGCAGGAAACTTAGCAAAGAAAAGCTTTAGATCAAAAGCTTCTGTACAACAAAGGAAACAGTCAACAAAACAAAGAGGCAACCCATGGAATGGGAGAAGATATTTGCAAATGACAATACAGACAAAGGGCTGATATCCAGAACTCCTCAAACTCAACACACACGAAACAGATGATCATGTCAAAAAATGGGCAGAAGACATGAACCGACACTTCTCCAATGAAGACATACAATTGGCTAACTGACACATGAAGAAATGTTCATCATCACTAGCCATCAGGGAGAGTCAAATCAAAACCACATTAAGATACCACCTTACACCAGTTGGAATGGCCAAAATTAACAACAACAAAATTAACAATTTTATTAACAAAATTAACAACAATTTACAACAGTAAACAACAAGTGTTGGAGAGGATGTGGAGAAAGGGGAACCCTCTTACACTGTTGGTGGGAATGCAAGTTGCTACAGCCACTTTGGAAAACAGTGTGGAGATTCCTTAAGAAATTAAAAATAGAGCTTCCCTATGACCCTGCAATTGCACTACTGGGTATTTACCCCAAAGAGACAGATGTAGTGAAAAGAAGGGCCATCTGTACTCCAATGTTCATAGCAACAATGGCCATAGTCGCCAAACTGTGGAAAGAACCAAGATGCCCTTCAGCGGACGAATGGATAAGGAAGATGTGGTCCATACATACTATAGAGTATTATGCCTCCATCAGAAAGGATGAATACCCAACTTTTGTATCAACATGGACGGGACTGGAAGAGATCATGCTAGTGAAATAAGTCAAGCAGAGGGTCAGTTATCATATGGTTTTGCTTATTTGTGGAGCATAAGAAATAACAGAGGACATGGGGAGATGGAGAGGAGAAGGGAGTTGGGGGAAACTGGAGGGGGAGACAAACCATGTGAGACTGTAGACTCTGAAACACAATCTGAGGGTTTTGGAGGGGCGGGGGGTGGGAGGTTGGGTGAGCCTGGTGGTGGGCATTATGGAGGGCATGTATTGCATGGAGCACTGGGTGTGGTGCCTAAACAGTGAATTCTGGAACACTGAAAAGAAAATTTAAAAATAAATAAATTTTTTAAAATAAAGTAATTTAAAAAAAAGAAAAAAGAAAAGCTTTAGAAAGGTATTTCAAGAGGGCAACTCATCTGCAAACAATCTAAATGGCTCCTGTTGGTAAGCGGCTCATGCCACAACTGTGGGCAAGTAGATACTGAGCATCTACTCTGTGCCAGGCAAGGACTGGTGCTGGATGTGGGGAGTTAGTAAGACCGACCTGATCCCACTCACGTGGAGTCCCAGTGTGGTTGAATAAGTTATGGTACAGCCGTTGAACAAAATGGCTTGATTGCCTGAGATATATTGCAAGACTTCACAATGTGCAGGCATGCTTATGTTATAGTGTTGATCAGAAAACACAGGTTACAAAAGTATAAGCTCAATTTTGCCAATACAACACAAGACATTAAAATAGACACTTAGAACAGGAATTTTCAACCTCAACACTGCTCTTTCCTTGCTGTGGGGGCTGTCCTGTGCATTGTGGGGTAGGATGGTTGGTGGCATCCCTGGCTTCCACCCATTAGATGCTAGGAACAGCCTTCCTCCCCAGTGGTGACAACCTAAAATGTGTCATGGCCTTGCCAATTATCCCTAGGGGGGAGTAGTGTGTCCACTTGCTTACCCCCCTCTCCTTAAAAACCACTAATTTAGAGAAATGATTGGAAGGAAATACACTAAGACAAGGTTTTTCCAACTTGGGAAGTCATGGAGCCCTAAGAATGTGCTTGTCAGAGCCCCAGAAGCTCATGCCCCCTGGCTTGAGAAACTCTGCCCTGTAGAGTAAGGCAGGCACCATGGGCTTCCAGACCTCAGCCCCAGTGCAATCAGATACACTTGCAAACTCAGGTCATAGAATCAGGTGGAAATGTCTGGCTACAAGGTGGCCGTTCAGATGATCCAAAATAGGCTTATTTTAATTCTTTTGGATTGTCTGCTAAAGGAAAACATCATTGTGGAATTTTCATGCAGAACTCTCAGATGGAACATGTTTGTTGATGAAATGCTACCCCAAGTAGTAGGTGATGTGATTATGGGTGGTCTACATTTTGTTCTTCATGATTGATGTTCCTTGTACTTTTTCAATGTGAAAAAAAATAGTGGCACGACCCACATTTTGAAGAGGTTGCCAGCCTTCATCGGTTTTGCTCAGGCTGATTACAGCAAGACTAAGAATGGTCGTTTTTACCAGTGCGTGTTACTCACTCGCCTATGTGCCGTTTATGCATTTGTTAGTCATTCGTTTGCTAATAGACATCTTCAGAGCAGCCGCTACAACAATGCGGCGTTAGGTCCGGGGCTACACTGAGAAAAAGGAGCCCAGGTCCCTACCTGCTTGTTCTGTAGTTTCCAGGTATTATAGGTAGGCATTTAAGTACTGGCTGTATTCACGTACACTGGAAATCTTCTTCTTCCTCAAAGCCCACTTAACCCAAAACACTGACGACTAAATAGTCATATATTTGAGAATCTTCTTTGTTTCACTCAGTGCAGTAAGTACTAAGCATTTTATGTGTGTTATCTATTTAACAAAGTAATAATACTTTGAAGTAGGTAACATTATAACCCTTATTTCACAAAGAAGGAAAGTGAAATTCAGAAGAATCAAGGAAACAAAGGCTAGGAGAGATTTTTAAGGAACTTGTCCAAAAGAGCAGTCAGTCTGGACCTGGTTTGCAACCACCTGTGACCCGCTCTGTCACCTGCTTTGAACTATGTCTAAGGCAGAATAGTAGAAATAGAAAAGTGAAAAGGTGTTATCTGTTAGTTAAGGATGAGAGTTAATGCTTATATTATACCAAACCCAATTCAAGGGACATTTTATTCCCAAGAGAATAACATTTCTAATGACATAAATGACAACTTTGGGCTAATTATTTTATACAGAGAGTTTAAACATATTATTGAAAACAAATTAGAAATAACCTAAATCTCTTCCTTAAGTATCAGACTCTTGATTTTGGCTCAAGTCATGATCTCAGAGTGGTGAGATCAAGACCCCATGCTGGGCTCTACGCTTAGCAGGAAGTCTTCTGGAGTTTCTCTCTCTCTCTCCCTCTGCTCCTCCCTCTCCCCCTCACTTGTGGGAGCACTTGAGCGCTCTTTCTCTCAAATAAATAAATAAATAAATAAATAAGGCCTAAAAAATAACCTAAATCTAACCAGAGTGGAATGGCTTAATAAATGACAGCATATTCTTATGATAGATTATTGTATAGGCACTAAAAATCAGGTTTTTGAAAAATTTCTAGTAAAATTGGAAAATATGCAAAAAATGGCATTGTAAAAAACAAACATAAAATTATTTTTAAAATTTAAAACTTTAGCAAAATGTAAAAATATAAACCATACTGTGTATTTTATGTTTATGCATTTTATATAGTATCCTAATTATATCTTAAATTATATTTAACACTTCATTTGTTCACATCTACATTTATGTACTTATATACATTATTCACATATGTGTGTGTATGGATACATACACATAAGCACACACATCACAAAGAACTATACCAAAGTTTTATTTTTTATTTATTTTTATTTAATTAATTAATTAATTAATTTATTTATTTTTAAAAGATTTTATTTCTTTGACAGACAGAGATCACAAGTAGGCAGAGAGGCAGGCAGAGAGAGAGGAGGAAGAAGGCTCCCTGCTGAGCAGAGAGCCCAATGGGGGGCTCGATCCCAGGACACTGGGATCATGACCTGAGCCAAAGGTAGAGGCTTTAACCCACTGAGCCACCCAGGTGCCCCTATTTATTTTATTTTTATTTGTTATTTGAGAGAGAGAAAGAGAGGGCACTCCAGAGAGAGAGAGAGCACAAACAGGGAGAGAGGCAGGTAGAGGGAGAAGCAGACTTCCTGCTGAGCAGGGAGCCTGATGCGGGACTCGATTTCCAGAATCCAAGGATTATGACCTAAGCCGAAGGCAGATGCCTTCTTAACCAACTTCTTAACCAACTGAGCCACCCAGGCACCCTATACCAAAGTTTTAATAGAGATTTCTGACCATAGGATTATGACTCCCTTTTGGTTTTGAAATGTATTATTAATGATAAATATCATTACTTATGAAAAACAACAAATACTTTCAATTACCTGATGTGTTTGCCATGATTTACATTTTAAATCCATGACACACAAGATTATATGTGTCATACCACGATACATGGGTGAAAATCTTCATTTCAAATCTTATTTCAAAATAAAGTTAATATGAAATTGCTACTATCTTGATTTTTTTGAAAGGGTGAAGTTGGCCAGCAAGGTTCTCCTGGACCCACCTTATTGGTACAGCCACCTGATTCTTGTCTGTATAAAGGAGAAAAGGTAATTGCCAATCCATATGTGGCATTGATAAAGTAGTAAGAGCCAGCATTTCCTGAACATGTCTCGGTGCCAACAAAGGGCCGGGCACCTGCAGGCATCACTGCATTCACCCCAGAGCAGCCTCAGCAGATTGCTACTGCTACTAGCCCCATTGAACAGACGTGAAAGATGAGGCTTAGAAAAGTTACCTGTGTTCTCAAGTTTATTCAGTTGCTGAGTCACAGACCTAGCGTGGGCTGCTACTTCGTGATATGTTCTCCAGCATATAGTGCCCCACTGACACTGTCTTTGTTATATGGGCTTAAAGGACCCCAGGAAGCCCAGTTGTCCTTTAAGTATTACAGATGGGCTTGAGATTTTGATGATTGAAAAGGTGGCAGGGACATAGTAGTGGGCACGTCCTCTGTCAGCCTGCAGTATGGATGTTACTGATGTCACGTGCAGATTCTCTTGTCAGTTTTCAGTTACTGGATTAAATTTCATTGATTTGCTCAAAAATGAGCCACGCCTCTCAAGGACTGCATTCCCAGCTTGGATCTGCTTCCCTGGTCTATGGTTGTGCCCTTTGTACCCCACCAAGATACAGCTCTCACGTGGAGCTGGCCTGAATCATGTCAAGTTTATAAACACTCCTGGACCTTAGTTGCTAACTAGCAACAATTGAGGAGTAATCCTTTATTTTAAAATTTAGTAAAATGTTTGTTGAAAAAGATAATTTCTGAAAGACATGGCATTCAGTAGGTTAAATACTAAGAGGGAGCCTGATTATATTCATTGCGATTTTTAGGGCATAAAAGGAATGCCTGGTATGACTGGACCTCCAGGACCACCGGGACCCAAGGTAGTTTATTGAAATACCTTTTTTCTTTTTATTTGTATAATACTATATCTTAATTAAAAATTTTTTGCATGGTCTTTATCATTGCTTTAATGTTGATATATGTTATTAGAAGTTTTCACTATTTTATCGTAATTCTGTAGGGCATCTCTTCAAAGGTAGTTCTTTTCTTTATGCTGCTGGCAATAATTTTTACGCCTCATTTTGTGTTTCCATTTCATATTGCGGAAATATTGTTGCTTGAATGCCTCTAAATGTTGTCATCTCTTTAAGGGAGAACCTGGAATTGGGGCAAAAGGAGAGAAGGGTATCCCTGGGTTCTCAGGACCTCGGGTAAGAATCATTCATTCCATTCATGCTGTCGCTCACATCAGTGATTTGGAGGAAATCAATTAGTGATTTCCACACTAATTGGAAAAGGAGACACATCTATTTTACAAATTGCAGGATCTAACTCTAGATGCAAAAATTAATTCCCAAAGCTGTCTGAATCTCAGTGGGCATGTGTCATTCAAATTAAACAAGAATGTGATAATTTGTCACCCACTCAGATTTTATTTATTTAGATCCATATTGATAGCAATTCAAAAGTAAAGATTTTATCAAACAGGAGCAATACATTTTGGACAAGAATTACATCATAGCTAAATGCCCCAACAAGACATTCTTTCAGTGACATCATTTAGATAGAATGGACAAGCAGAAGATAGAATTAGTGGGAAGTAACAGGATTATGGCATTGCCTGCTACAACTGGGGCTCAGTGTCAGTGTGATAGCAGCTTGGAGTTGTTCATTTAAGCCTATCTGATAAAAAAAAGTACTGATCTCAGGGCAGTAGCTACCAAAAACTAAAGCATCAGGACTCAAACATCACCACACATGCCGCTAATGGGGTCACCATTGATAGTCACTCTAGAGACCAGAGTCCTCATGGGTAAGGACACTCAGTTTATTTGGCTCCAGATTCAGCAGTTAATGGGATGACATTGGCTTCCATGGTAATTTTTTTTGCTGATAATGCAGACTACCTGTTAATCTCTAGACAAATTATATTGCAATGATTCCAAAAATATTTAGCCCAGTTCCAGCATTAGGCTAAATAACTTAAAACATAAGAATAACAACAAAAAGAAATTACGTTCTTAATTTAAAACACTGGCAAGGACATTAATTTTTTTTTAATATTTTATTCATTGATTTGACAGAGAGAGATCACAAGTAGGCAGAGAGGCAGGCAGAGAGAGAGAGAGGGGGAAGCAGGTTCCCCGCTGAGCAGAGAGCCCGATGCGGGACTCGATTCCAGGACCCTGAGATCATGACCTGAGCCGAAGGCAGCGGCCTAACCTGAGCCACCAGGCGCCACCCAGGTGCCCAAGGACATTAATTTTTAAAGTAAAACTGAAGATCAGTTAAAATAGCAAATGTTATAAAGAAACAGACTCTATTTTATATGTACTTCCTTTTATTCGGCTACCTTTGTTGACGAGATGAAATATCCATAAAGCAGTTTTGTAAGATGAAAAATAATGCATTGAGCTGATTTCAGGCATTTTGATTTGATTCTGCTTGTGTTGATTTTTGTGAATTTATTAGGGTGATCCTGGTTCCCATGGATCTCCAGGTTTTCCAGGATTAAAGGTAAATGTACACAATTGTAGAGATGGTAAGTACATTTATTCATATTCATAAATTCAATTCAGTGTTCAGAATTCAATTCTGAATGTTCAAATTCAATTCAGAATTCATAAATGCAATCCAGTGTATTCAAAAGTTGTACTAGCGCATGCAAGTATGCACACACTAATTGGAAAAGGAGACACATCTATTTTACAAATTGCAGGATCTAACTCTAGATGCAAAAATTAATTCCCAAAGCTGTCTGAATCTCAGTGGGCATGTGTCATTCAAATTAAACAAGAATGTGATAATTTGTCACCCACTCAGATTTTATTTTTAAAGGCGTGTTCGTGGTTATTTGTAGGGGGAACCAGGACTGTTTGGGGAGCCTGGATCATTTGGATTTCTTGGCCCAAAGGTAAAAAAAGCAGGTGTATTTGAGTACAGCCTGATCAAATTCTACATCCCTTATGTTAAATAATTTCTTTTATAAAAAAAAAATCATTGAAAGAATCATTCAAAAATGTAACTTTTGAAAGAGACAGAGTTAATTTTGTTTATATTGTTTCAATGCATGTTGTAATGATTATGTTTTCCCTTTGAGAAAGTGTTCAATCTTTTGAAGGTAAATAATAACAAATGTTTCAAAAATTCCATGGGGATCACCTGGTATCACAATTAAAATCAGAGGGAGGAGTGGAGAGCTCCTGGCTTTCACTAGTACATTTTTTTTTTTTCCTTTGTACCTCTGTGACATCATATCCAGCATTTGCTTGGGACAAGCCATGGTGGCAGTAAGGGGAAACAATTGAGGGGAATAAACATTTGCTGTTAAGATAGGATGTAGATTCAGATTGTAGGTGAATAGACTATTTGTCCTAGAGTGCCAAGCTCAACACTAATGCTCACAGGACATCTAAGAAACTTCATGGTTTCAGAGGAATCTAATTTATGGGCACGAAATCTTTTTTTTTTTTTTTAAGTTAATTTTTTTTTCTTTTGTGAGAGTTTTGCCAGTTGGTCATTTATTTCTGCGTGTAAGTGGGAGGTCAGAAGCCTTAGTTATTCCCAGAACTCCATGAACCGTTCATTTTTCTGGTCAGCCTATAATCTTCATTTCTTACATGAATGCACTCTTGGTCCTTCTAATAGTTATGGGCAACATGAGAAAAATATTAGTATTTTTTTAAGATTTTATTTATTTATTTGACAGAGAGAGAGATCACAAGTAGGCAGAGAGGTAAGCAGAGAGAGAGGGGGAAGTAGGCTCCCCTCCTAGCAGAGAGCCTGATGTGGGGCTCGATCCCAGGACCCTGAGATCACGACCTGAGCCGAAGGCAGAGGCTTAACCCATTGAGTTACCCAGGTGCCCCAATATTAATATTTCTAAGAAAAGTGTATGAATGGTTGATTTCAGGGGGATCCTGGAGACCGCGGGTACCCAGGACCGCCGGGGGTTTTGGTAACCCCACCTCTTCCACTCAAAGGTTTGTGTTCAGTTTGGTTCTTCTCTAAATTATTAGGAAACGGGATTTTGGTGGTCCTGACAGAAGAGTCTGGCTCAGTATTTCTGTAGTTTGCATATTTGGTATGCTAAATATGTTCATTTTAGCAAGAATATATAATTTACAGGTGCAGGTAGATATGTGCATCTGAATCATTTCTATGGGCATATGACTCCCAATGTTATTTTAGGGTGCAGGAATTTTTATTATCTCACCTTTCCAAAAGTAGGGTTTTTTTTTTTTTTTTTTTAATTGCTAAAGCATTTGGTTAAGACCTACTGAGATGTTGCCTCCAAGAAAAAAGTGACCCACATCAGCGAGCAAGACAGTGCTGTCTCCAGTTCGAGTGATTGCAGAGCAGGGGCAGTTGGAGAAGGGTTTCTAGTCTGAGATCCTGCATTATTGTTGTTGTTTAATGTCATAAGAAATCACAAGAACAGTGTCTTAGCTGCACTCAACCAAGCCTCACAAGAAGTAATTGTGCGTGAATTTTTAAATGTATGTATACAGTTATTACAATGACATGTGTTGTTGTTTTGGGCAGGCCCTCCTGGGGAGCCGGGGCACCCTGGACGCTATGGAGAAATGGGGTCTGTTGGACCACCTGGTCCCCCCGGCCCCTCCGGTCCACCAGGGGAAGCCTGTGCAGGTAGAACTCTACTGACTCTTCTATGCCAGGTTTCCCACATCCTTACCCTCAATTGTAGCTGATACTGAGATCAACTAGGAGCATTTCGGAAAAAAACGGATGGCTGTCCTGGACCCCCAGACCAAGCATGTTGGGCTCTCTGAGACCTGGACCTAGGTGTCTGCTATTACAAAAGATCGCCTTATCTCTAATGGACAGCTGGGTTTAAGAACCCCTGAACTCAAACCGATGAACGGGTTCCTTGGAAGAAAGTCGGACTCCTTGGCTGCACCCCAGCAATATCAATCAGCATCTTGGGTTGGGGGAGTGGGTGTTGAGGAATCCCGGAAGACTGTCACAGGCAGATAAGATCTGGAAATGGGTGCCAGGGGTAGAGTATTTTTTCAGGTCATAAAACCCTCCCGGAAGGCTCTCCTAGTCAATCTCTGTTTGTTAAAATTGAGTTCCTCTCCTATGTGAAAGGAGGAAATACAGATTGTGAATTTAAAAATGTTATTAATTAAAAAATAAAATGTGATTCAGTTTTAGTTAAGAAACCAAAACCAAGACAACAGTCCTTATCTCTCCCCCAAATTTGCACCCCCTCCAAAAACAAACAAACCCAAAACACCTGGTAATAGTGAAGGAAGAACCTGGAAAAGAATCCTATTGATACAGGACTTTGAACTCCTTCAGGTGCTGTGCTGGTTAATAATCCCCAGTAAGATTAAGAATAGAAGCGTGGAGGATATTTGCATTCTGTAAACTCAGGAGAACTGATTTAACATGTGAGAAGAGAGTCTTGAATAGATGTAATTTTATCCAGTCTGTGTCTGGATTTATATTTACTGAGAAGGAGTAAGAAGTTTCCTGAGACTCATCTGTTAACTACCAAGATCTTTAACCTTCCCAGACTCTAGCTTCCACTTTGCAGGATCAGATAACCCAATGCAAAGGGGGGCAAAGCTTTGTGTAGTTGATCTAGAGAGCACGCAGCTGGTCAGGAATCATTTGCACCTGGCCTCAGTTGTCTCCTTTCAGGCTTGTTCATAATAAAACAGGGCTCCAGCAGATTGAAATCAAAACCCAGTGGGAGTAAACAACACATATCTCTAGCAGATTGAAAACCAAATATAACACAAAGACTCTTAATTCCACAAGATTTTTAAAAAGAACTAACCCAGTGGCTTTCAAATCTTGACTACAACCCATTATAAAAAATACATTTTATATTATATTGCATTTACATCACATTGCATATATATGTGCGTGTGTATATATGTGTGTGTGTGTATGTATATATTCTCATATACATATGATTGAAGCACAGATTTCAAAAGAAAAAAGAAACACAAATTCCACAAAATAATACTTTTTTGTTTATGGGGTACTTTATTTTCTGCCACTTTTTTCTTTGAAAAAAATTTTTTTAATGGTGGCCACAACTTCATTGATTTCGTGGGTGGTCAGGGCTGCTATATGCCAGACACTGTAACCCATTTTCCCTGTTGGAAGGTGGTTGAGGATTTTCCACGGCACCAGGACAAGATACCAGGTAGCATCCAGGTCCATCCAATGATTGTAGGGGTTTGGACACAAGTCTTAGGAATGACATGAAGACAAGATGGCAGCCAAGTCCACAGGAACACATTTCATTTAAGTCCACCTATATGTCTATAACCTTTATCATACATACCCTGTTTTAGAATCATCTAAAGTATTTTTCATGAGATAAGCAAGGGTTTGGAGTTAGATACCTGTGACTGAATTCCAGCCTTGCCACTTAGTGTAGTATACTAAAATAGTTATACATTTATACTATGGACTGAAGACATTCCAGGTTCTACTACCTATAAGCCGTGTGATCTTAGGCATTTACTAAACCTCTCTGTGCCTCAGTCTTCTCATCTTCAGGGTGCAGTTCTCATTAGGGTTGAAAGAAGTAATATGTGTACAGTTCTTGGAATACCATTAGCTATGTTAGTTATTATCATTACTCCTGTTTGGCCCAAATGTTTGTGCCTTACCTATAAGGTATAAACATTGCAAGATTGAGGAGTAAGGATAATGTAATCCTTATATGTTATCCATAAATATCCTATATATGTAAATGTTATTCATATATATCCTGTATATGTAAAGCCCTAGCACATATGCACATAATGAATGTTATTAATTTAGGTAGTGTGCTACTTACTGATTACTGACAGGGTTTCAGTTGTCTATTGCTGAAAAACAAATTTCCCAAAACCTAGTGGCTTAAAACAATAATCAACATATCACCCTTCACTCTGTGGTTGAAGAGCTAAGCTGAGCAATTCTAGATAGGGATGTTCCTATGGTGGCAGCCACGTAATGGCTGGAACTGAAAAGTGGGGAGTGGATGGGCATCTCCGTCCTCTATCTTTCACGTAGTCTCATGGCCGCTCTGTCTGGCTCTGTACTTATTTATGCTTCCTTATAGCATAGTGGCTTCAGAGCAGTGATATTGCTTCCATGGTGGCTCAGGACTCCAATCCCACACATTGCGGCTCAAGAGGCAGAAGCTGAATCATCTTTAATGACCTAGCTTTGATCTTATATATAGTATCATATATATATATATATATATATATATATATATATATATAGTCACTCCTGCTGTACTTCATTAGTCCAAACAGTCATAAAAGCCTTGTCACATTCAAGAGGAAGGGGACATGTCACCTCTTGCTAGGAGAGTGTCAAGCTTCTACAACATTCTGAGGGAGAAGAGCTACCATGGTGGCCATCTTGGGAAACTATGGTCTTCCACTGAGAGATTCATGCTCAGGAAGAAGAAGAAAGCTGTGAGAAGTGGTCACTCTCATAGGAAGGCTTTCAGCTGTCATTAGCCAAGCCCCCAGCAAGTGGGTCAGATGTTGCAGGAAAGCAGGATTCATCTTTGACTCACTTTCGCCTCTGAACACACTGAACATCTCAGCATTCCTTGGGCATGTGTAATTACCAGATATTACACTAAGCTCCTTATGTGAATTATTGTATTTAATCCTCATAACAAGGCTCTAAGGTAGATATAGATGATTAAAGAAGTTCAGTAACTTACTTAAGTATCTGTGGCTGGAGAGAGAAAGTTTGGGCTCAAATCCAGAACCTCTATGCCTCCCTACCAACCTAGGTTGCTATGAAAGGTATGGTATTCCATGTCTCACATACATGATATAGGAGTCCGTATTTTTACTCACTAAATGTGCTAATACATTCATTCAGATAATTTTTAACCAAATTATCTAAGTCACAAGATATAAAAATAATATTTTTAATTAAATAATATGTCCTTTCCCCCAATAACCCTAAATAATAGGGAAAAAGTAAGAAAATCTGATTTCACAAACCTGTTTCCATTTGTATGCTTTTTCAAAGAAGGTGAGGCTGGGATATTAAGTTCATTTTCAAGTACATTTTTTTTTTCTTTGAAAATACTTACAGCCTAAGGAAGAATGTACTGATTTTCATTTCGTCTAAACACAAGTTTACTCTGGGAGATGTGGTTTTCATTCTTGATTCCTCCTGCAGGCATGATGGGACCCCCTGGGCCAAGAGGGTTTCCTGGTCATCCGGGATTTCCAGGGGCAGCTGGTACCCCTGGGATAGCTGATTTCAGTCCAGGAAAGCCAGGGAAGCCAGGACCACCGGGGTTGCCTGGAGCCCCAGGGCTGCAGGGCCCTCTGGGATCAGACGGTAAAGTGCTCCCCCTTTGCATACATTGGCATTTTTGTTGCATAGAATATTTGCAGCTTCATGTAGAAGATGTGACTTTCTAAATTTTTTCTAAATTTTTCTATTGTTTCATGAGTCAAGTTAGTATTATTATTAATAATACAAAAAAAGTAGACTGATGTTGGATATCACATCAGCTATAGCATATGAAAATATTTTTTGAGAATTTAAGTCTGAATTATGGAATTATGTAAGTGAATACAGTTTTTATTTGTTAAGTGTAGTTTTAATTTGTATCAGAGTTACAGATGGACTTGGCTTGAGAGTCAAACAGTTCTATGAAGCCTGTTGTGAAGAACTGCCATCCCGGGCAACCCTTCTCCTATTCCTTCCTTCCCAGGGGAAATTCTTTTCATAGAAGTAGTGGGATTTTCTGTTATTTGCCTTTCTAGTGACCCTCAATGTACTGTATTGTTATTCCTTAATATTTTTTTTAAAGAGAGAGTGATGTGAGTAGGCAGGGGCGGTAGGGGAGGAGGGTGGGTGCAGAAGTAGAGAGAGAATCCTAAGCAGGTCCCACGGCAGCACGGAGCCTGGTGTGGGGCTCAGTCTCATGACCCTGAGATCATGACCTGAGCCCAAATCAAGAATCAGTCACTTAACTGACAGAGCCACCCCGATGCCCCACTATTTTTTAATTCATGAGTTTGAGCCTTATCTTTAGACTTCCCTCCATAGAAGATGAAATTAGCTCTTTTTCAGTCTCTCCCCACTGCACACATGAACATTTTCCACTCCTAAAACCCATTCAATTTAGTTATTATCTTAATTTTGTTTAAATATTCATTACTTACACTGAGTGGCTACATAAAATCTATTCACCAATTCAGCCCTATAAAAATACACATTATTACTTTTTGCAAAACATTTTGCTAATGTCTTGTTTTCTTTGTGTGTTTTCTTGGTTTTCAATATAACTTACTGCTAATTCAACCTCAAACCGTCTAGAATTGTATAAATTGTATGACTCTCCATTCTAACTCATTAAATATTTTATCAGTATTATCTCTTTGAATAAACCTCTCCTGGAGCTTTTTCAGATTAGGTCAGGTTGCAGTTTTTTTTTAAAGATTGACTTATTTATTTGAGAGAGAGTGCAACTGAGCTGGGGCCGAGGGAGAGGGAGATGCACAGACCACCTGCTGAGGATGGACCCTCCCCCCCACCGCAATTCTTAAAAGCTCTGAAGCTCTGCTCTAAAAGCTTATAGAAATTTTTCTTTCTTCTTTTTTTCTTAATGACCTTACATTTCACAATGACTTGCCTCTGTGTGGGCACGTTTGCATTCATTGGTAGGCAGTCAGTGGGCAGGTTCAAGCCAACACAAATCCTCCATTTTTAGGTAAATTTCTTGAAGTGTTTCTCTGAGGATACTGTCTCCCTACCAAACACCCTCTGCCATTTTCTCCTTCTTGACTCTATATATTTGCCTGTTAGAGAATCTACCCTACAGGACTCTTTCTTCTCGTCTTTATTCTTCTTCACCTTTGTATTTTTCTGTAGCAGTTTCTGGTAGACTTCCCCAACTCCATCTTACAACTCTGCTCCAGGATTTTTTGATTTCTGCTTTCATAGTAATTTTTTTTTTAACTTCTAAGCGTTTTATTGTTGCTTTTGTTTTAATGTTTTCTCTTGTAGTTGTCTGTTCATGTTCTCGGGATGAAATGCTTTCTTTCATCTACTTTTTAAATTATCTAGTTTATTTGAAAGCTTTCTTCTTGCTACGTTGTCTGTTACCTCCAGTTCTGAAGGGTCATAGTTGCTGCTGTAGTTTTTGGGAAGGAGATCTTAGGATTGAACTGTTTCTTTAACCAGTCGTTCTGATTGAGGCATCACTGTTATTCCATTTCAAGGTACTAATTTGTGGGGCACCTGGGTGGCTCAGTCAGTTAAACATCCAACTCATGATTTCCGCTCAGGTCATGATCTCAGGGTTGTGAGATCAAGCCCCACACCAGGCTCTGCGCTGAGTGTGAGTCCTGCTGAAGATTCTCTCTCTCCCTTTCTCTCCACTCCTCCCTCTTCTGCTCCCATGCACAAGCTCTCTTTCTCTCTCTTTCAAAAAACAAACAAACAAACAGACAAAAAACCCCAACCAACCAACCAAACAAACAAAAAACCAATTCCTGAAGTCTGGGAGAGATTTCTCACGTAGACTGTGCTTTTTGTTGCCTTTCCGCACAGCCTGCTTAGAACTCAGCTTTTTAGGGTCTGTTAGGTTCTCTCACATTTTTTTGCTGTTGTTTTCTCCCCCCCGCCCTTTTTTTCTTGTCCTGCAGGCTTACACATTTTTATCATATCCCTGTACTGTTTGCTATTTTACTGGGATTTGGGAAGAATAAGGAATTTATTGTTTGTGTTTCATGTCACCTTTAATCATATGTCTCTGGATTTATGCTTTTATGAGCTATGTGTCATGCTTTCTTTAATTTGGTAATTATTCATCATTGGAGGGGAAAAAGATCCTTGCCATACAGTTATTTTGTTTGTTTGTTTTCTTGTCCATTGCCTTTCTCTTCAACCCACTAAGTTGGGGTTGAGAATAGGAAGGCTTTATTGGTGACTACAGTAGCAGCAACACACTGGGACATTTATATGGTTGATTTGTATATATATGTTCTTCTGTCAGAGAGAAAGAATCATGGGAAAGGAATGGAAGAAAGGTGGGTTTGAGGGGAAGATAGAGAGCAAGAGACACTCCCACTTGTTCTATAGAAGACATTCACAGAAACTGTGTGATTCTCTTGCCCCCCCTTCCCCCCTGTAAAGTTATATATTGTAGTGTTGGGCACCCTGGACCACAAGGAATAAAAGGCAAAATGGGTCCTCCAGGAAGAAGAGGCTCAAAAGGAGAAAAAGGCAAGTATGCATCAAAGGTAGGATTTCCAGAAGACAGCAGTGTGAGGGGGACTGGGGGCATTTATGAAGTGGGCAATGGGACATTTCACTTCAATGTGTTATATGCCTTATTTACCCCTATGAGCACTCCTCTTCATTATGAGCTTATGAGGCGATTAGAACTTACCAGAAGTCAAGTCTTTCTATCTGAGAGTCTAAGGGACACACTTCCCCAGCTGTGAAATTTGCTCCAGAGTGATGACTTTTTTTCATGAAATCCTTTTTATTCCTTAAAAAAGGAGAGATAAGATAGTCTGGATCTTTTATTTCCCTTTCTTCCTGTGGGTCCATATTTCCCAGACTCACAAAATGCCTCTGGCTTCATGTTTCTTCACCCCAAAAGTTGTTTCATGTTTTTTTTTTGTTTTTTGTTTTTTGTTTTTTTTGTTTATTTTTTTTTTAATCTTCTGGGATAGGTGAGTATGAGACCATAAACACAGCGGGGTTCAACTATCCTAAAGGCATTTCTTTTAGACCAAAATTGCCAATGATTAGGAAATGCATTGTAAATTATCAGTACACAATACAGTCAGTAATCCTTTTCACATACTATTTTGTTCATTTGTTTAGAGTTTATGCTCCAACCCATTTTTCTTTCTGTTTCTTCAGTAGGAACTAAATAAAAGAGTTTCACACTTAAAAAAATAAGATCACTTGTTTCTTTAGTAGAATTGGATACCAGCTTTTCCCTTAGAATTTGTCAGGATGGGTTTCTTAAGACTCCAAACACCCTATCTGTCTAGAAATGACATATCTGCCCCACACAGACCATGCCTAGCCACCCCAGCACAGTGCCCCATGCCCCCATGTCACACTTTATCAGACCCTCTTGTTCTTATTTTCATTATTGGTTTTATTAAGTAAAAGCTTTTTGGGATTTTATGCAGGAAATATGACAAAGCTGCCTTTTATCCTCTGTCTAGGAGACGCGGGGCTCTGTGCCTGTGAGCCTGGTCCCATGGGCCCACCTGGCCCTCCGGGGCTTCCTGGGAGGCAGGGTAGTAAGGGAGACTTGGGGCTCCCTGGGTGGCTTGGAGAGAAAGGTCACCCAGGCCCTCCTGGTGCAGAAGGATCTCCAGGACCACCAGTGAGTAGCTTTTACCAGTAACAATTTTTCTAGTTGAAAGAGACTAGATAGAGATAAAATTCAACTGTACCTCTTTCTGATGTATAGTGTGATATATATTTTATGTACTGAACCTATACATATATTAATGACCCCAAAGTGAACTATATTCATTCATTCAAGCATCAAACTAATATTTATCAAGCACCTACAATGTTCCAGGTGCTGTTCTAGGTGCTGGGGATGCAGTAAGGAGAAGAACACAGTTTCTGCCCTCCTGGGGACTCCAGGAGTTGGGTTGAACACAGAGCATGTAACAGATGAGTGCATATGGCTGATGATAATAAAGGCCGTCACCATCTAGTGTGACTTGAGAGCTAGAGCTAGAGGAGATGGAGTCAAGGAAGTGGCTAGAGGTTAGGAGGGGCTGCGGAACATGGGGTTTGGTAGGTAAGTTGGATTTGAGCTTTTACTCTGGATGACATGGAATAGCCAGTAGAAAGTTTTAAGAGAGACATAATCTGCCATTAGCTTCATATGGTTCACTCTGATAGCTCTGGTAAGAACAGATCACAGGGGACAGGGGATGAAGTAGGCAGAAGAGCTGGGTGATGATTACAGTAATTTGGTAAAATGTGGTGGATTAATATTTTTATTATGAGTATGTTTAATATGAGTTTAATATGAGTATTAACATGAGTATGAGTAAACATAAGTTTAATATGAGTATGACGAGAAGTTGTCAGATTCTCAGGATGTTTTGAGGACTGCTAATAGATGGACTGGTAGGCTGGACATGGGATATTAGAAGAAAAGCAAAGGCTGAGGCCCAAATGGGGAGGACAGTGTGAGGCATAGGTGTGGAATGGGGAAGGGAAGAAGCATTATTGGCTAATGTCTTAAATTTGAGGTGCCTGTTAGATGAGGAAAGGTGTTAAGTGGGTATTAAGGTGATATTCAGGTAAGGAATTCACATGAGAGGTCCAAGCTCGAGATACAGACATTGGCTTTGTCAGGGTTTACATGATAGTTCGAGCCACAGAGTAGATGGATCTATTTTGAAATGGTTCACATCCGCTGACCAATACAAGTGACTTGACTTGAGGAACAAACTTTCAGCTACTTGGCTCTTCAGAACAAAGTCACTTCCCCATAAGGCACTCCTCTAGAGGCTAGACACAGCCCACCTGTCCTGTCTTTTTTGAAGAGCCTTCATGCTGGGATGACCTGGGGGCCTAACCACCAGCCCCAATGTGCTCTTTTCCATTTTCCCCGGGAAACACCATGAAAATAAGGTTCCAGTCTGAGAGCCTTAAGTGAGGGTGACAATTAGGCTGTCCCTGTGCCACCCCTGACACCCTTGCAAAGCACGTTGGTAAAGTCTATTCAGCAAGAAGTTAATTCCGTAATGCATGTGTGTTGAATGGACATGGCTGCAGCTGTTAAGTACTCTGCCTTTCATGGCCGGCTTTTTAAATTCAGCATTTTCACATAATCATTATTTTTACGTTGGTACTTAATCTTCTTAATGAAGGTTATACTGGCTCTAAGATATTTTTGTGGCTTCCTCTGGAGTTGCTCCTCAGGGCTAACATCCTTGAGTGTGAATGGCTAGTTCATTCAGCATTGCCCTGACTGAGCTCTGTAATTCAGTTGGTCTAGGGTTCGCCTCTTTGGACAGCTTCTATTTCTGATGTCATTTTTCTGTGTCTGACTCCATCCATATGAGTTCTCTGCTTTAAATTCATCACAGGGTGGTCATTGTTAGGTGCTAGGTCCATAGCGTGAGGCACTATGAAAGGAAAAGTGGTGGAGGGAGAAGAATGGACAGAAGGAAAGAACCCAGAGGAGCCACAGGTAATCATGGGTACTCTCACCTCCCCAGACCTGTTCTCTCTCAGCAGCTGTCCCTGGCCTCAGCAGCCACAGATGGGTAGTAGAGTAGAAAAAAGAAAAGTAGGTTTAGGTTCTTTGCAATTTTTTCTGTGGTTAGACCAAAGCTTGTGTTTATCACCATAGTCTGAGGATGGGGGTTTCCCACCAAGATGCTGTAGTGCAAAGCACGGGAGCTTAGGGGTACATGGACCCACCTTCACATCCCAACTATGACATTGGTGAGCTCTATAGTCTTACTGAGATTTAGGGCCTCATTTATAAAATGGATATAATGACACCTGTCTTACAGGTTTATTGTTAAGTATTCAATGGTATAATTTGAGGGCTCTAAGGTATACACATCAGGGAACAACCAGAGCAAACCAAAGGTCACATCTGACATGTGCCAAATCTGTCCTGTTGGCATGCTGGTTTTGTCTTCATAGTGTTTGTTTTCATATTATTAATAAGATTTATGGCTGCACTTGAGAAACCGGAAGTTCATTAACACAGGGTCAGTGTATTCCTGCAGTCGCCAGGAGCTGAGAGATGGCCATGCCTGTGGGAGCAGGGTAGGGTGCTCATGTCCCCACTTGGTCCATCCATCTGCTTCCTGTGGTAGTCACAGTCCCTCCGGGCCTCTGTGGCTGAAGTCTCTAATCTAGACCATGTTTTAAATAACTGGTACATGCCTGGCAGAGAGCGATTCTTTTGTTGCTGCTGAGATTTTGCGGTTGTATTAACACATGGATTTAGTGATCTCAGATCTTAGAACAGTGACAAGTAGCTCTTGATCCCAAAGCTTCTGGGAAACTTTGGCCCAAAAATCTCTTAAATTCAACATTTGTTTCACTAAGAATCTAAGCACCATGAAGGCAAGACGGTCTGCTATTAACTGTTGTGTCCTTGATACTCCAAGTAATGCCTGGCATTTTAGATTCTCAGTAAATGTCTCTTTAGTGAAATCCAAAATGAGTGCTGGTTATCATTTTGTTTTTTCTAGCTCAAATAAGTCTGTGATCTGGATCTAGTACTTAAAATTCTCTATCTGCAGAGCATTAGAGTAATTGATAGTACATTCTAAGTCTCCAATATGCTGACTAAGAAACTGCTCACACTCCAAGGGGACCAAGGTCTTATTTATTAAGCATTCCACTGGCATTGTCCTTCTGGAGAGGAACTGGTTCACATGCTCAATGAATGGTTTTATGTGTTGATAAGTTTATCCATCAGAAGGACGTTATCATTATAATGTGGCCTGAGTACTGTGCCTCATATACTTTGGTCCTGTCCATTTGTTACTTATAACAGCATATACAGGAAAAGTAAGAAGTAAGCAACATTGAACTCATATTAGCACTTTATAATTTCTAAAGTTCCTTTCCTGTCTAATCTAGCTATTTCTATTCAGAAATTTCTTCCACCCACTTTTCTCGTGTCTGATAAACAATGTTACACAGGAAGTTGTATTATAGTGATGATCCTGGGGGTTTTGAATGGGTTTGTGGAAATGTTTTTTCTCTACATTAAATGGCTCCCACACATTTTTGCCATTTGTGTTTTTAAGCCTGTTGCGTATAGTTTTGGCTTCTTCTTCTTTCTTACTGCTTAATACTGCCGTTATGTTCACCTCTATTGGCACCTTCTTCCCTTAGTTGCCAACTGCTTATAAAGTACCAGTTGAGAAGGTAATTAAGCCTGCATGAACATGTTGTTAGATTGTATGAGAATAAGACAAGGCATCTATGTGAGAGAAGATGGGTTTGCTCAGTCATTTTCACCTCCTTCTAAATTCTTGTCTATGTCTCTTGATTTTCAAGATCACAGGATAAGTAACCTTAAGCTCTGTATAGTGTTCCTGTAGCTGTATTTACTATGGTGCTTGGCCAATTTTATACTGGTGGTAGGTCTCCAGATTTTTGACACAGATTAATGTTCAATGATAACATAACACTTATAAAACCATGACCCAATAGTTGAGTTTCAGAGCAATGTTGAGGTCAAAAGGTGATGAGCCCATTGGCCAAAATTAGTTGTTTACTTGCTATATGGAGGAAATATATCAGCTATAATGAAGGTTCTTGTTTTCCCCCCTCTTCCTCATCAACTTCTCTCAATATCATACATTTGTCCCTAAGCCTCTGCCTTCAGCTTTAGTGGCAGCTCTTGTGGTTAACCCACCCACCCCCTTCCTCTTCATTCTTCATTAAAATGCCCAAGATAGTTAAAAATTTTTGTTATGAGTTTTTATTTTGAGATAAGTTTTATTTTATGACTTAAGGAGTTTGCAACATCATGCAGAGAAAGAAAGTTCCTGTGGACCCCTCATCCAGCTTCCCCATGATAGCATACATAACCTTAGTATATTGCCCAAACCAGGACATTGATATTGATACACATTTCTTTTGAATCTGGTACAGAACTTATCCAGATTCCACAAGCTTTTAAATGCGGGTCAAGAGCCTCAGTTTCGTAAGGTGGGACCTGCCTTGGAAGGCAAGAAAGAGAATGATACTGAGAGTACCAAACCAGAATCTGAAACAGGTTATTTAGAAAGAAACAAGAGACAGATTAGATGTACGTGACTATCTTTTGACCCATCAAAATTAAAATGATTTTTTCCTCTTATTTTTCACCAAGGGAAAACATGGTGTTTCAGGACCACCTGGCAGCAAAGGAGAAAAGGGCGATGCGGTTGTATCAAGAGTGAAAGGTGAGCCTAGTCAATCACATAGCTCTCTGCCATTTTATGAATGGAATGGGAACCATCCTCTTGCATTCATTTCTCTTCTGACCACAGATCAATTCTATGACAAGATACAGGGCTGTTAAGATTGCTTAAAAAAATATTCCTTGCCCCTCACATTTCTTGTGATAATATTGAGCGTCCAATCCTCTATCCCTTATTTGAAAACATTAAAAAAAAAAACATATTTGAGTCCTCATTATTGTGGCTCTGGGTTTGACAAAAGACCACCTTTGACTTGCCTACTGTTTATCCAGTGCATTATAGCATCCTATATTAATCAAGGCTGTTTTGGTCATGACAGATACCCAGCTTGAAGTTGTTTTAGAGAAAAAAGTAACTTATTGACTCACCTAAACAAAATTTGAAGTATTAGAGGTAGGGCTTGCACTGGGATGGCTGGATCTAGGAGATTCTTCCTACATCTTGCATCTTTCATTGCACCAACTGCATTTCTTTCCAAGGCTAGTTTCCTGTGCTGTGCATATACTGCCCTTCCAGCCAGAATTTCCAAGTTCTCACAAAAAGAAGTAGAGCTCTATAGGAGCGCCTGGGTGGCTCAGTGGGTTAAGCCTCTGCCTTCCACTCCGGTCATGATCCTGGGGTCCTGGGATCGAGCCCCACATCAGGTTCTCTGCTCAGCGGGGAGCCTGCTTCCTCCTCTCTCTCTGCCTCTCTGCCTCTCTGCCTACTTGTGATCTCTGCCTGTCAAATAAATAAATAAAATCTTAAAAAAAAAAAAAAAGAAGTAGAGCTCTACCTTCTTAACTCCAGTTTACCCAAAAAAAAAAAAAAAATCAGGAAGAACTGGACTAGCCTAGGGGCAGCACACCACCATGGACTGCTCCCCCATTCACCCTTGCCAGGGGATGGGGCACCACGTTCAGTGCTGTGCAAGCAGGGGCAGATGATCTTGTGGTTGGTGCCTCCACACACAGCCTCCTTGGCAGAATGAAGAAAGAAGCGCTCCCCAAGTAAGAAGGTCAGTGGGTTTGGCAACTGTCACTCTCCTCTCTTCCTTTTGCATGGTTGTCTTTATGTGACTTTAGTCAGTCAACTGAGATACTCTGAGTCAGGAGTCACACAGAGGCAAGGTCATTATTTTTATGCTTGTCCTGTGTTTCCTTCTACTTCATCTACTGCTGAGAAGGGTTTGAATACCTTTTCGCCTTTGTTCCCAGGGCAGAAAGGAGAAAGAGGTCCTGATGGGCTCCCAGGATTTCCAGGACAGCAGGGACAACATGGCGGGGATGGACTTCCTGGAAAAAGGGGGGATCCAGGCCCTCCAGTATGTATAATTCTTCTTTGGCTATTGAATTTCATTTTCTTATATGGTCACAAAACGTCTGTTTCCCCCTTCTCGATTTAAAACTATAATGTAGTCAAGTGTCAATGTGCTGTAAATCAGAGTTGCCTTCTGTGACTGCCACAAAAAGTTGATTTTTGTCAAAGGTGTGGTCGGAATCAGATGGTCTAAAGAGCAGATGGTCTGAAATCCCGAGTGGCGGTTTAGTCATGGGAAGACTTCCTGTCCTGTCTTTGGTTTTTGCATCGTTCTCATGGTGTGCATCTGTTTCTGGGGCCCTTGCATCTACAAAGCCCCCAGCAACCTCAGGCCTGTTCAGTAAACTCTGGAGGGTGGAGGATAGAACATAGGTCTTGATAATGACCTTTGGTTCTGTCCCCAGGTGAAGAGGCACATGAGGGGAAGTGGTAAGCAAGAGAGGGTCAACTAGTGCAAATCCCCTGAATTTTGACATATTGGCTGAAGGGAAATCCCACTGACAAATATTTCTGCACTTTTCAAGCACGTTTTGGGTGGAAACCATGTGTAGGTAACAGAGGCCATAAGAAAAGTCTCTGATGCATGATCCAGTGCTTAGGAACTAAAAACATCTTGGGGCGATGTCACAGGAGCCGAGCTAGGTGTTTCATGCGTATCATCAATCTTCTGAAGAGCAATTTGCTTTCAGATTTTACCATCAGAAATGGAGGCTAAGGGTATGTTATTCCAGGTCACCTACCTATCAAGTGGGTTAAATAGGAGTGAAAACCTGAGTCTGTCTTATGCCAGCTCATGTGCTATTTCTGCCAGACATGCTGCCTGTCATTGAGAGCATCAGGCCTTCCTTGTATGTGAGAGTTCTAGAAACTGTTCATTCCACTGGCGTGAATGAGATGAGCTCTGAGGCAGATGTGGAGGCAGCCATGACTGGATAGTCTCCTTCTCCATAGAAGCACATTGTGCAGGGACCCCATGGGGAACTTTCCGGTTCCAGGAACCATCATTCAAGGAAGCCCCGACAAGGGTTCCACAAAGATCTTTCTAGTTTTCCAGACCAGATGCAAATTTGGCAGCTGGGGATTGATTTTACCATAAGTAATCCTGCATTGTGACATACTGGACATCCTGTTTTTATGAAGTTGCCAGAGGAACAAAACTAGACAGTTAACCAAAGGCCAAATTCTTAAGCAGGAGCAGAAAGTGTTTGTCAGTCCTTTGCGTGCAGATGTGAAGGACGGTGGAATCTATCCCTGTGCCTTCTCCTCAGAATATAGGATCACAGTTTCAAATACATAAGAACTTACTTGTTCAGTTTATAAGCCTTCGACCTCCCTCTAACTACATGTTTCTCTATCTTCTTGTTTTGATATCAGAGGGTTGTTCCCACATAAAATTTCTCAAATATATTTAACACATAACACACACATGGCTTTCTGTAATTGAGGCTTAATCTCTTTCCCCCATAGCATATAAGTGTTTGTAAATATTTATGTTATCTCTGAACAAGAAGCTGAGTTAATCATTTAAAATTACAATTGCTATTGAGTCTCCTGGAATTATGAGGTTTTTCTATGTGTTTCTGTAGCTTATGACAATGACTGCTTTGAACGCATGGACTAGCAAATTTGCTAACTGACTCACGATGCAAACATTCCCAGGGGGATCATGAAGATGCACTCCCAGGTGATAAAGGGTTTCCTGGACCCCCAGGTCCCCCAGGCCGAGCAGGACCTAGAGGACAACCAGGTCTGGGATTTCCTGGCCCACCAGGAGAGAGAGGGCCACCAGGAGCTCCAGGCCACCCCGGTGAGAGGGGCCTCGAAGGCTTGAAGGGTCAGAAAGGTAATTTTGAATGTTACGTGTTACAGAATGGCAAGGGAAATAGTGGAGGCTAAAGTGATCCTCTCTTCTAGGAAAAGTCATTGTAGCTATGGCTAGAACCACTAAATAATGTTTCTTCTAGCTGCTGTTCAAACTTTGAATGTTGTCTAACAAAAGCATTACAGCACAATCAATAATTAAAACAAATTCTTAAAATACTAAAATGTCTTTGATGCTGTATTTGTCTGACATACCAAAATTGCCTTCCATTCATTTCTCAGTACCAGCTCATGCAATTGGTATTAAATTTACATACATATTCAAAATATCTATTTGTTTACTCTCTTTTGAGACAGTGCAGGGTATATTAATAAAAAAACACTAGTGTTTCATTTAAAAAATATATCATTGTCCTGGAAAACCCTTGTGTAAGCATTCTAGGAAGGAAAAAAAAAAGAATGGATTTCAAATATATTTGACAGTTATCTGAATTTAAAACAGTAAAGTGACTTGCGATATTAGAACTGAAAACTTTTGAAAAGTCTGGAAAAAGGCTTATTTGAGATTTTTTTTTCCTTTGTAATATGTACATATGCCTCAGGCTACATTATTAATTGTGAAGTGTTAGAATGAGATGGTCACATTGGTTCCCACTTTGACAACACAGGCAAAAATTTGGTCCTCAATAAGGTTTAAGATTATGGTTCTGGACCCTTCAAAATCTAACATTATTTTTATTCAGTTGATACATTTCTGATTTGAGAGCATATGGAGCGGTACATTGTCATGCATTCATTCCATTATAAAAGAGAAACATTCCATTTCAAAGGGAGAGGGAACCAAGAGGCAAACAAAAGCTTTGGCGTCTTCCTGTCTTCACCAGCAAAAATGGGGGGATGGGAGTGACCACAGTCCAGAGTCATTAACAAAACCAGGAGACAATACATGTGAAGGCCCAGATCTATGGTAGGCCCTCAGGAAATGTCAGCTGGCGTTAATATCTCACCAGGGTGCTCATCTACACAGGCCTCCCACACCCAAACCACACTCCAGTCCTCCGAGCTCACTGTTCAGTGTCGCTCCTATATCATGATTTCTCAGGTCTTCCGATTCCATCGTCTTGGGTGTCATTGGGCCTGTCAATACATATCTTTTTTTGGGTTATTAAAACTGATACTTCTTGGGATTTTTCTTATTCCCTTTACATTCATACTGTCTGACAGTTGAAGCTCAGATTTCAGGACCCGCCTTTCAGAAATTCAAAATAACAGTAGTTCAGATGCTCTAAGAATACTTGGAAGTCTTCTTTTCCCTTGTAATCCATATATACTCTACGAAGAATTATCCTGATTGAGTTATCATTGAGATTCACTTTACATGGGGCTGTCAGTTGCGTGAATGCCATTTTGTTTGTTTTTTCATTCCAGGCGATACAATTTCTTGTAACATCACCTACCGTGGGAGGCCGGGTCCCCCAGGAATTGATGGACCTCCAGGTAGGATCAATGAGAAATGGCTGTTTTACACATTCCCCAGAGTAAAGGAACTGGTGAGACAGACGACCCATAGTTAATCATCTGGTGACTAGTGAGAATAGTTTTAAAATAATCATCAGGTTTTGAGGGACTCTGGGAAAACAGCGTCTGTGGTAAGACACACTGGGGCTCAAGTCTACCGGTTTGGGCATACTCTAGGTGGGGTATTTTGTTTTATTTTTTTAATCTCTATGCAACAAAATTTACCCTGATTTGATCACATTTCAGTAGAAATATCTCCTCTTTGAGTATTTTAAAACTGTACCTTCTTTCTTTTCCTATGCTCCAGGCAGAAAACTGATAATGTACTTAGTGATTGTAAGTTTTACCCTGTTCTGCTTTGCCAGCCTCAAAGGATGTGAACACACAGATTTTAAGCTGCCAGTTGTACCTCCTTTAAAAGTTATTTTAGCTGAGAGAACTTCCAGTTGGAAATCAAAGAATGTTTGAAAAAAAAATCTCAATTCCTTTTGCAGGTGCTTTTTGCCTATGCTTCCTTGGAGGGCAATATAGTAAGGTGTAGGGAAGTAGATTGTGGCCTGTACCCTGATGGTTTCTTGGCAGACTACATGCTGGCTGCCATCTCTTTCCTCCTACAAGGAGGGGCTGTGCTTGAATATTTATGTTGAGACAGAGCATGGGAAAGCACCAAAAGATTCATCGGAGTGGTGGTACATGTCTCAAAGGCTTTTAGAGAGAATCCTTTACAGTTTGGCTTTGGAGAAAACACATTAACAAAAGTACACTCTTTGAAACACTTGTTTGGAGCACACGACCCCTAAAATGATTATGTAAACCAGGCGAGGTGACATCTACTTATATACAGTAGAAATACTCTGAAAAAGACAGCACAAGTTCTTTTTAGATCACCTGATTTTCATTCTCATTTGATTTGCATTTTATTGAGCCTGTGTTTTGTTGTTATTATTTAGGACCCAAGGGATTTCCAGGTCTTCGGGGTACTCCGGGGTTGAGGTGTTTCGATGGGCAAAAAGGTCGGCGTGGCAAGCCAGGAATATCAGAAATACCGGGTCCACCTGGTGAATAAGCATTTTTCATTTAAGAATGTGTCTGTACTTCTGAAACTCAATGACTGTAGTAAGCAGACAGCTCAGGGATCCCTACATAATGGGGGAATTTTTTTTTTTTTTTTTTTTTTTTTTAACATTAAGCTCTTAGCTATGTTTTAGTGACTTTCAGATTCTGGTAACTTTGTAAATTCTCAGGGCTCCTTCCTCCTGAAGCGTGAGTTCCAGGCTCTCAGTGGTCTACTATTTGGTAGAAACTGCTCAGTCCAGACAGACTGCCAGTGAGTGAAAGCAATGAGAGATACATCATTGGCTTCTAGGAAATACAAAATCACAATGTATTTTCCTGCAAAAGATGGCAAAGCAACGTTGCTTATGAAGTTACTCTTAATTTAATGCTCCTGTATTTTTAAAAAATACATTTTTATCAAAGTAGTAGTCTTCCATTTGTATTAGTTCTATATTTGTACATCCAACAATTTAAACAATTTTTTTTCGATAGGTTTTCGTGGTGATATGGGCGATCCGGGTTTTGGAGGTGAAACGGGGTCCTCCCTTCTGGGGCCCCCAGGCTTCCCTGGTTCTCGTGGAGCAAGTGGTCAGAAAGGAGTCATGGGAGACACTGCCTATGGCCAACCAGGTGCTCCAGGAAAGAGAGGTCTTTCAGGAGTACCAGGGTCAAAAGGTCACAGAGGTGATCCAGGACATCCAGGCTTTGAAGGTATGAGGGCTGTGCTGTCCCTGTGGTCCATAAAGCTGGCTCAGCTCTGGAACAGGTCACTGAAGGCTATATAGACTACGTAGCCTTAGAAATCTAGAATGCAGAATTTTCCCCCTAAGCAGCTTCATCATAAATGAGCACTGGTCACATTTCAAGGAACCTCCGTAGCATCGCCTTTGCATTGTATGGGTTATTTTCAAATTCGGGGCAGCTCCCTGTGGCTCATCCATTCAGTTTGATTCAGCAGCTGCTGGACGTCTGCCTGCTTCAGACTCAGGAGAACACGTGAGCCCTGTAAACGCCCGAGGACCAGGCTCTGGGTCACCTGCCTGCTGCGAAGGCCAGGTTGAAGGAGGACAGGCTAAAAGAAGGGGGGGAGCCCAGAGGGCAGAGCAGTATGCAGTGGTGTTTAGGGAAGCTGGGTGTGGTGTGGGCTGGGCCTGGCAGGCACACTGTGTTATTTGGACAGGTGACAGGGTGGAGGGGCTTCCATTCCAGCAGGGGTAGTGGGCGAGGAAGGTGGGAAAATGGTCTCCTGGCACTGACGTAACATCTATTTCCAAAATCACTAAGGATTCCTTCGGACCCTCAGTAGAAGTCTTTAATGTATTTAACAGTAACAGTAACCCTGGTCAGGGTCCTTAAAATCATCATCTTTGGGGCCCTAGTCTCAGGAATTTTGATTCATTACATCAGAATTGGGTGGGTCCCAGCAGTCCAGACCCTTAGGTTGTGGTGACCAAGAGTGGACCCCAGACCAGACTTTTACAAACACTCTTCTGGTTCTTTTCTAACAGTGGGTGAGCCAGTATTTACTAGATATCCACAATAGTATCATATGACAGGGCAAATGGAGGGCAGGGGACTGAGTCCCCTTCTCTGGCACCAAGGGACTTGCTCTATTGTTGGTAAGTCAAAATGTTCATATACAAAACCCCAATTAGTCAGAAAGTAACAGGAGAATACATTCTGTGAGTCATTGAAAATAATTTTGACTTAATAATCCTACTCTCTCACTTGTGACAATGTAGCTAAGGGAAGTGTTCAGCAGAAGATAAAGATTACTATGAAAATACCCTTGTATCATCCACAAAAGATGAACAAATGGGAACAATAGAGTTAAGTAATAAACACACACACACACTCAGCGAAATACCATTCAGCTATTTTCAACTAAAATTGTATTTGTAAAGATTATAACAAAATGAAAACATTTGCAGATTAATATGCAATGTGAAATAATCCAACAATGATATACTGTGATTACTACTTTAAAAATATGAATGTATGAATAGAAGTATAATGAAAACAAGGAAAAAAATAGATTTTTAGGGTAGGGCATGGGATGGATGATAGGGGAGTTATGTTGTTGTTGTTTTCTGGAAATGACACTGCCTTTCCAATAAATAGAAATTTAAGAGTTCAAGTGATGAAATGGCTTACAAAAGACACATCCATAAACTGTGAACTGGGTGTGTAAGTACTGTGGAGATTTGGTGTAAAGCCTGCCACAATGTGAGAGGTTAATTAAAATCAAGAAGAACCTCGTGGTATTTAATTTGCCCAAGCAACTTCTTCGTTGTCTGTGTAACCGTATCAAGTAACTCTCCTAGTAATGCATGGTTTCCCCATTCATTTGGAGCTCACGACCATCCGGGATAAGAAAATCCTTTGAGAGGCTTTACTCGTTTGAGCCCTGAGCTAGATGGAAAGTCTTGTTTCTGGTATTGCAAGCGTGCACCTGCTGTGGCCGGCAGACTCCCTAGTTTGATGCCATGAGTGTCAACAATGCCTTGTATCATTTCAGGGGCAGCTGGCAGGCCGGGATTCCCAGGTCTTAAAGGCCCCAGAGGCAGAGAGGGAAGTGCTGGATTTCCAGGAATCCCAGGTCTACCTGCTCGTTCCTGCAAAGGAGGTGCCCCAGGGTTACTGGGGCAGCCGGGACTCCGAGGGGCTCCAGGCCACCCAGGTGAGTGAGAGCCTGTGCCATGCCCACCCGTGAAGAGCCTGGGACTTGACTCTGCTTACAGAGGAATAAACTCACCTGCTACTCCTTTACGTACCAGTGGAACCAAGAGTCCTGGGGCAGGGACAAGGACTTTACTGTTCACAGGACGGCAATGGGCATGCACTTCCCGGTGGTTTGGGTCATTTCCCCTTGTCACCCTAGTCTCATGGGGACACAGAAGTGGGGTTCAATGGATGTTGCATTGCACACGCAGCAGGTTGCAGGATCTGAGAGGAGCCCTGAGCCTGGGGAGCTGCTGCTTTATAGCCTCAGGCAGCACAGCCTGCTCTTTATGCTGGGATAGGCGCTATGTCACCTGCCAAGGCTGTGTGTGCCAAACACAACCTTGAGAACTAGCCCAGGTAAAGAGTGGTCAGGACCTTGTACTTTGGGGGCACCCAGCAAGAGGCACAGGGGCTTGAGAAACCCAGGAAGAAGTACTTTTCAACCCAAGGCACTAGAGGGCTATTTCCAATGGGATCTTCATTTCGCCATTTGGTTTGTCTCCTGTTATTTATATCCTGTTGCATTTATTCAAAAATGGCAGGAAAATGGATCGAAATGGGGTTGAGGCAAACCCCGCCTCTACGGCCTTATTCCCAGCACCAGTAAAAACCAGATGATGTTGCTGTGATTTCTGCAGCCCTCGCCAGGGAACAGTCTGACCGAGTTCGCTTGGCCAGAGCTGCAGGGACACCTGGAAAGTTTTCTTCTGCTGGTTTCAAGAGTAAATACAAATACTATTTTTGTTCTTCGCCCTTCCCGTTTTCCATTTCTAAAATGCTCTTTATAGTATTTGTGGATCTCTACTGGGAAATATTTATTCAAGTAATCTGCCTTTCTTCTTATAGCAGCCAGGAAAATAGGTTCGGAGACGGATGGAGCCTTGCCACTGCGGTTTTAGCTGATAAACATTGTTTCATAGGCATGGATACACAATTTAAGCTATCACTGAATTTTTTTTCCTGCCCATGTGTGAAGCCAGTGTTCAGTCTTCACACATTTTTGTCCTTGTGGTTTGTCCCAGGTGCCCCAGGTTGGAAAGGACAGCGAGGGGACATGGGGCCTCCTGGTCCAGCTGGAATGAAGGGCCTCCCTGGAGTCCCGGGATGGCCAGGGGCAGACGGTCCCCTAGGACCCCCAGGCATCCCAGGCCCCTCAGGGGATGACGGACTGCCTGGTCTTCCAGGCCCAAAGGGTGGGTAGCACTTTTCTATTATTTACCCCTATTTTATAAACTTGAAATCTACTGCCAGGTGAAGACCATTACACATGATCATACTATTAAATTTACTGTTATATCAGCCTGATTTTGTCCTACCCTTAGTGACCGCTCCCTTCATCTTATCCCCTATATCCCCTATATTGTTATTTCCCGTGCCACAATGTTTTGGTATAGGTAAATGGGAAAATGTTGGGGGGGGTTAAGCCCACAGAACCCACAAATACTTCTGCTCAACACACTGGGTAGGGCTGATCAGGTGTTGGGTCAGGGCTAATGTACTTCCACGTTGGATGAGTTCCCATCCTCCAGCCCCATATCCCTGGCTCCTGATCTCTTCAAGCATGATGAGATCAGGACTCAGAAACATAAAGGCTCCCACTTCAGCCCTATGGGGTGGAAAGCTGAGTCCGCAAGCACAGCGGTTACACGAGGTGGGCCTGGTAGATGTTGTTTACCTTCAGTACAAACAGGGCCATGGGAGGGGGCAAGGAACACAGATCTAGGAAGCGTACAAGCTTTTAAAATGCCTTTCTATAAATTCATGCTGTCGTTTCATCAGGATCCCAGGGGCTGCCTGGCTTCCCTGGTTTTCCGGGGGAAAGAGGAAAGCCTGGCCCCGATGGACGTGCTGGCAGTAAGGGGGACCCAGGAGAGGACGGTCAGCCTGGCTTCCCTGGAGACCGGGGGGTGAAAGGTGCCAAAGGTAAATGCGCTTGACAGCACGGTGATGCTACATCTTGGTTTTGGTATTTGATCAGAACCTATATAGATGGTCTTTGAAAAGTACGTGGAACTGTCCTGCAGCTTGGATTCCTCTTCCTTTTGGATTCCTGGTGTTTTAGAATTTTAAACCAAATTCATTTTCCTTGCCTCTCAGTCTTGTTGTGTATAACTGATAAATGAATTGCTCTATTAGTAGAAAAAAAATATCAAGTGCTTTGATATATGGCTATTGGATTTAAAAGAACCTTCTCACTGGTTAGGAAGGA
The DNA here is from genome assembly GCF_010015895.1 of Lontra canadensis. Taxonomy (NCBI): domain Eukaryota; kingdom Metazoa; phylum Chordata; class Mammalia; order Carnivora; family Mustelidae; genus Lontra; species Lontra canadensis. Next base: position 7,575,508 of record NW_022631007.1, on the reverse strand, counting down.
AGGGGGAAAGGCCCCCAAACTCTGTTTCAATCTTTTTCTTTTCTTTCTTTTTTTAAATATTGCTTTTTGTCAAAAGCCTAAATAATAAATATTACAGGGCCTGTGGTCCCTGTTGAAAGCACTCAGCTCAGCTTTTATAGCATGAAATCAGCCAGAGACAGCATGGAAACATGCTAACATAACTTGTGTTCCAATCGAATTTTCCTTATGGACACTGAAATTTGAATTTCAATTAATCTTCTCATGTCACAAAATATTGTTCCCATTTTGAGTTTTATCCCCTAAATGTAAAAGTGTAAAAACCATAGCTCATGGATTATAGGTAAACTGGCCACAGGGGGATTTGGCTCTCAGGTAGTAATTTGCCGACCTCTGAACTAGAGTAAATCCACTCTCATCTGAGCCATGAGCTATACTTCCCCACCTGTACTTAAAGAAAGAGTTTTCGGGGCACCTGGGTGGCTCAGTTGGTTGAGCACCAACTCTTGATTTTGGCTCAGGTCATGATCTCAGGGTTGTGAGACTGAGCCCCATGCTGGGCTCCACACTCAGCGGGAGGAGGGAGGGGTCCTGTTTGAGATTCTCTCCCTCTCCCTCTGCCTGCCCCCCTGCTCATGCTCTCTCTCTAAAATAACTAATAAATACATCTTTTTAAAAAATAAAGTTTTCAAATAAATAAAATCCTAAAAAACAGTTCTCATTACTATTAAAAAATAAAAATTTCAAGACCACTGATGTAAATGTTCTGTGTCCATCCCTGTTACATATTTACTTCTAGCACTTAGCTGGGAGGCCGCAGTGAGTGAAGGTAACATCTCATTTCCAGTGTAGAGAATGAATGCTTGACAATTTGAGAGACAAGTGTTTTGTCTTTAAAGCACTCCGGGTAAATAACCTCCTGTATAATTTAAATTACTTTTACTTCTTGGTGAATTGATTCTACTCTTATTTTTGTTTTACTAGCCTATCTGTTTTTTTTTTTTTAATAAAGAATCAAGGAATCAGAGTCGCTCTTAGCTAGCTTAGATTAAGTGATGTTTGCTATGCTATTATGGTCTCCAAAATAAAACAGATATGTGCTCGCTTCGGCAGCACATATACAAAATAAAACAGATATAAAAAACTGATAGTACATAATATGTTAACTAACTGGAATTTAAATGAAAACTTAAAAAAAAAAAAAATGCCCTGATTGCTGTTTGCTCCCGTGGTATAAATACCCACCGTGGCTGGTTTAAAGCTGTGAGCACTTTAACAACTGGCTTGCAAAATTCCCCACTTGTTAGTAATTGGCTCTCACCATACTGGTAGGAGCCTACTCGAGCACACTTCTACAGCTGGACAGTGTTTACGAAAATCGGGTAGAAACACCGTGTATTCTTCCTATCTTTCAGAATTCTCTAGGTGGAGAAGCAGTTGAAATAAGTGATCTTTTAATGTAAGGAAAATAAAAGAGGGTGGCTAGGAAGGGAAAGACAGGGAACTGGAAAATATGAGATGGGTGGTTCACGTTTTATAGGATGAAGAGACATATTTTAGATCTGGAACCTTTCAAACCTATCTGCTTTCACCTAAGACTCCGAGATCCGTTTGGCTGAATTTAGCAAGCATTCACTGATCACTCTCTGTAGCCCAGACCCTGTTGCTGGACACATTGGGAGGGGAATGCAAAAAGATATGGCCCTTCCTTTAGGAACTCCATCGGCAATGTGCAAGCTATAAACATAAATATGGTTTAGGAAATGAAATGTAGATTTGCAAACTGGACCTGAAGGGTCTTAACAGAAGACCTTCTGTTTGTTCTTCTCTTGCATACTTAATATCTGAAGGAGCAAGAGGACCCCCAGGAGATGAAGGAGAGATGGCTATCATTTCCCAAAAGGGGAAAACAGGGGAACCTGGACCTCCAGGAGATGGTGGATTCCCAGGAGAGGAAGGTAGGTAAATGCTCATTCTTTTCAACTGTATCCAATGTGTTGATCTTTCTAGATCATTTTGAATAAACAAACATGCGTTTGTTTGGGAAAGGGAAGGCCACTTTCTTTAGATACAAATATACACAGATTAAACTCATGCTGCATTTTTCTTTTGCTTTTCCATGCAGAACTTAATTAAAGTTCATACATAGGTCTAGATTTGGATATTCCAAATTAGGGTGTCGGTCCAAAGATTATACTTCTAATGCCAGTTCCAGCTTTCCAGTACCCCCTTTTGTGGTGACTGGTATTAAAACAAGTAACACAGTGATGACTGCCCAGGTCATTTTGACCCACACCTTCAGTGTGCCCATGAACTGCTGGGCTCTTGTGAAAATGCAGATTCTGGATCAGCAGGGCTGGGGCAGGCCCCAACTCTGCCTTTCTAACAAGCACCATGAGGCCCGTGTTCCTGCTCCCCAGAAACAGCATATGGCAAGGACTTTACCACCACATTTGTATTCTCTGCCTTCCCGTCAAGTTCAGGTTTAGTCTGCAGGAGGCGGGGCTCTTGTCTTGGCTCTCTCCTTAACTAGTTGTTGGGGGCAGATGTTTTTTAACTGCGCTGGGTCAGCTCTTCTTCATTTGCAAGACGAGTGTGTGACCAAGCAGGTGACCTTGCAGGCTCATTCCTCCCTTGAAGTCGCTTCATGCCTCCCTGAGTCAATTCATGGGTGCTTCTTTCCCAGTGAGGTCAGTGAAGCCCAAAACCATCACAATGGGGCTTAGGGCAGGAACTAGGTCTCCCTAAAACCTTGGGCTTCTTCCCCTAAATATAGGACCCAAACCCTCAGCCTAACTACCGTCCCACCCAGGATTTCCTAGAAGAGGTTTGTCCCACTTGCAACCCCTCCAGGTGATAAAGGCGATCCTGGGATGCAGGGGAGGAGAGGAGAGCCCGGAAGACACGGACCACCTGGATTTCACAGAGGGGAGCCTGGTAGAACCGGGCAGCCAGGGCTTCCAGGCCCCCCAGGCTCCCCAGGATCACCTGGTCCAAGAGGGATTATTGGTTTTCCGGGATTTCCAGGTGACCAGGTAAGTGGCTGTGGTTGGGGAGGAAAGAAATAATACAAACCTTTTGCTCCTGGGTGCCCATAAGGAGTCCTAATTTGCCAGTGTACATCATTGCCCTTTGACTGGCTTTTAGAATATAAGTGAAGAATGAAGGCTTCTAGAAAGCCATGATGTGACTATAATTTCTGAACAGTGCTCATGCCTGTTTTCCCGTGGCAGATGACGGAGTCCTTCACTCCACCTACTACCCCCTCCACCAGCCTAGTTTAAACAGCTCTATAGGAACTTCCCCCATGACTGCTGGTTTATCCGAGTAGAGATCTCTGAAAAATAACCCAAATTCTGGTATCGAAAACTTCCTATCTGATTGCAGATATCTCAGATTTCGCTGTAAATACATTTGGTCTTCGTAAGCATGAGTAAAACACCCCCCCTGAGAAGCCAAGAGATACAATATGTGTCATGGCCTACATCACAGCTTATAGAAGATGGATATAATTTGCTACCCATCTTTTGGAATCAAATAGATTTTTCAAGTTTTGGGTAAAAAAAAGAAATTCTTCCAACAAGATTTTATTTGGTATTAATTTGCTCATTCAAACCTTAATATTCAAATTATGTGATATATTTACTCTTTTGTAATCAAATTAGAGAATTGTATGCTGTCGACACCTCTAATTCTGGAGTTTTAGCCACTTTTAAAGCTGGACACATGTATTAGTACATGTGTATATATATATATATATATATATATATATATATATATACACACATATATAGTACATGCAATCTGCTTCTGATTTCCTTTACCACTGCAAATATATGGAAACTGGTTATGGAATATTATAACTGGGTCATGTTATCAACATATCATTTGTATTTGAAACCAAATTAAACTCTTTTGTTTTGTTAAACTGTCAGGGTGAGCCGGGTTCTCCAGGGTCCCCAGGACGTTCCGGAATTGATGGAATGAGAGGACCTAAAGGTATGCTTTGGAAACATAGTAGCCATCTGCCAAGTTCATAGTCCTGAGTGTTTGTAACATTGTGAGCACACACATTTGGCATGAAAAGTAGAATATATCCAACAAACTGCAACATGCAAGGGCTTCTTTTAATTTTTCTAAGTTTTTGTTTAAATTCCAGTTAGTTAACATGGAGTTTAATATTAGCTTCAAGAGTACTGTATAGGGATTTAACATTTCCAGACATCACCATGATGACATGACAACTGCCCTCCTTCATCCCCATCACCTGTTTCACCCATCCCTCCACGCACCTTCCTTGGGGTAACCAGCAGTTTGTTCTCTATAGGTAAGTGTCTGCTTTCATATATATATTACACACACATATATATATGTGTGTGTAATATATATATATTTAAAGCAGGGTCTGTGTGTGTGTTTGTGTGTGTGTGTGTGTGTGTGTGTATAACATCTTCTGTATCCATTCATCAAATGATCTTGGATTATTTCCATCATTTGGTTATTGTAGATAATGCTTCTGTAAACATTGGGGTGCTCGTATCCCTTGTATTCTTTGGGCAAAGACCTAGTCGTGTGATTGCTGGATCACAGAGTAGTTTAGTTTTAACTTTATGAGGAATCTCCATTCTGTTCTCCAGAGTGACTTCACCACTTTGCATTCCCACCAACAGGGCAAGAGGGCTCCGCTTTCTCCACATCCTTGCCAACACCTGTTGTTTCTTGTGTTGCTGATTTTAGTCATTCTGACAGGTGTGAGGTGATAGCTCACTGTAGTTTTGATTTGCATTTCCCTGACGATAAGTAATGTTGAGCATCTTTACATGTGTCCGTTGGCCGTCTGGGTGTCTTCTTTGAAAAAATGTCTGTTCATGTCTTCTGGCCATTTTTAAATTGGATTACTTATTTTGAAAGGCATTAAGTTTTGTAAGTTCTTGATATATTTTGGATACTAATGAAGGGGTTCATTTTAGACTCTGCTAAATACTCAAACACTCAAGACCCAAGTCATCCACATTTGTCATTCAGAGCAAGGGTACCAGCTAGAAAACAGCATGCTTGCAGAGCACACAGGCCTTTCTCCTCATTGGGGTAGGGGAGTGTCCCTCAGCAGTCTTTGTAGTGACTGCAGCTCCCACCAGATCCACATTGGTGGGCAGTGTCTACCTTGGCTTGGAAGCCTTCTGCCCTAGGAGCCTATATCTCTTCTAAGGATTTTATGGATTTGGCTTTTAGGGTCCCGTGACAAGTTACAGGACACGGAGAAGGCCAGAGCCATGACTTCCCATCAGGTGTTAATATGTCACTTAAGAATTTCTGGGCCACATGTAACGTACAGTTGGGTTATTTTTTAACATAAGCCAAGGGTCAGCAAGTTGTGCATGAAAGCAGCAAGACAATATGAAAACAAGAGGTATGGCTGTGTTTCATTAAAAATTTACTTGCAAAAAGCTATAGGTTAGATTTGGCTTCATAGGTCTTGGTTTACCTTGTGCCAAAAACAATGTTGCCTCATAACACAGCTGATATTCTACCTTAATCAGATTTTTGGGAAACAGAAACACAAAGTTACCTGTGGGTAAAAATATTCTTAAAGAAAGAGAGGTTTCATTAACTCTTTATTCAGACAAACAAGCAAACAAAAATCAGGACATCTTAAATTGTGATATTTACATAAAATCTTCAATATTGTTACTGTTGTATACCATTGGGTTAGTATTTTTCTTTAAATCTACTTAAATATGATTCACTGTTTTAACCTTAGCTTTAACCTCACTGTGAATTTACAGGTTTGATGAGCAGTTATATTTTACTTTAATACAGATGAAAATGAATAACTTTAAAATATAAAAGAGTAAGAGAACCTGGTTGGCTCAGTCAGAAGAGCGTGTGACTCTTGATCTCACGGTTATAAGTTTAAGTCCCACATTGGGTGTAGAGATTACTTAAAAATAGAATCTTTAAAGAAATATCATGAAATGTTAAAGAGTAATTAATGAACCACCTAAAAATCTACTCCCTTACCACCCATGAAACATGTTTTGCATTTTGAGAGACACTCCATAAGTAATATGATAGTTGCTATAAGAAAAAAAGAACTGTGCACACTTATTTATTCAGAAGTAACAATCTAGATTTCTTCCTCGGAAATAGTTACAAGTAGGGAAGTTCTCATATTTGAGTAGACACTGTATAGCATCATGGTTTAAAACTCAGTCCTCGGGGCGCCTGGGTGGCTCAGTGGGTTAAAGCCTCTGCCTTCGGGTCATGATTCCAGGGATCTGGGATCAAGTCCTGCATCGGGCTCCCTGCTCAGTGAGAAGCCTGCTTCTCCCTCTCCCACCCCCCTTGCTTGTCTTCCCTCTCTCACTGTCTCTCTCTTTGTCAGATAAGTAAATAAAACCTTAAAAAAAATAAAACTCAGTCCTCTTCTACTTCCCTATGCATTTATTATAGTCCCTTTGCCTCTCTCAGAGGATAAACCTACCTCTTCTTAGGCTCTTCATACTTGTATTCGGCCATGTTTGCAAGGAACTGAAATGCACTCGTGGTCCATGGGGTAAAAGCTGCCTCCTGAAGCCCACCATACGGCTAATGAAACCCACCCCAACAATCCCTGGTTTCTCTCTTGAGACGATTCCGTTTTTCTTTATGGCCTGGCTTTTACTTGCCTACCAGCTGGCTTCATCACTCTCTATTCAGTATCCTTTCTGGATCTTTCTGGATATATTTGGATTGCAAGCATGTTCTGCATCAGAGCGTCATGATAACGACCTCATGATGGTCTTTTTGATTGCTGCTTCAATAATCAACAACCTCACATTCTTGCTCTTTTATTCCAACTTCTCAAGGAAAGACTTGCTGACCTGAGAAGGACAAGATTTCTACCCTTCAAAGAATCAGTCACAATTATGAGTAGAGTCAGCTGGAAGAGAAACTTCCACAAATGTGGGTGGGACTCCTTTGACAAGGGTATGGGTAGGAAGGTATTATAAGTCACACTTAATTGACTCTTATTCTCTCTTATAACCCCACCTGTTTTTTTGCCCATTCCTACCACACAATTTTAAGACCTCCATTTGTAACTGACTCCTAGCCATAAGTCCTGTTTCCAGAAGAATGCAGCAGCCGTGTGGAACAGCTCTGTGGTACTGTGGGAGCCGTTGCCTACAGTAGCCTTGGGATATGTGCTCTCTTGTGAAGTCATCAATAAAGTATGCCTTTGTAATTTTGTTTTTACAAGGACACTGAGTTGAGCTTCCCTTCACAGAGCTTGAAATGCGATTATAGTAGCTAAAACGGGGCAGTTTCTGCTTTTTGTTTCTAAAATACCATCTAAGAATATCATCGGTCAGTGCTAAATAATTTCTTACATAGATACCTAAATTTGAAACTATTTTGGGGAATTTAAGAATTCAAACTTATTGTCAATCGGTGAAAGACAACTATCATATGATTTCCCTGATATGAGGAAGTAGAGATGCAACATGGGGGGTTTGTGGGCTAGGAAAAGAATAAATGAAACAAGATGGGATTGGGAGGGAGACAAACCATAAGAGACTCTTAATCTCACAAAACAAACTGAGGGTTGTTGGAGGGTAGGGGGGGTGGGGGTGGGGTTATGGACATTGGGGAGGGTACGTGCTATGGTGAGTGCTGGGAAGTATATAAACCTGGCGATTCACAGACCTGTACCCCTGTGGCTAATAATACATTATATGTTTATAAAAAATTTGAAAAAAAATATAAAAAAAAAGAATTCAAACTTATTAAGATCTATAGTTTCTTATGATTGTTATGAACAAAAAAATGTGTGTGTGCATGTGTGTGTGTATGTGTGTGCTTAAATCACATCTTGCATCTATGTTTCCATTGTTTTTATATAAAAATTTTTTTTTCAAAAACTCTTCTGGAATATTTGAAGATAAACTCTAAAGACAAATATGACAGTTATTAAGTCACGTGTATGAACTAAAATTAAATTCTCTTCAATAATGTTATGTGCATTTTATCACTTACAGGAGACAAAGGTGACCCTGCAAGTCAGTTCGGCTTCCCTGGTCCAAAGGGTGAACCAGGTGGCCCTGGATGTCCAGGTAGAGCTATAGCTACGTGTTTTTCTTATTGAAACAAAAGAGAATAGGGGCAACTTGGTGGCTCAATCATTTGAGTGTCTGGGTCTTGGTCTTGGCTCAGGTCTCAATCTCAGGGCCATGTTGGGCTCTACGCTGGGTATGGTGCTCTCTGCTCAGCAGGGAGCCTGCTTCCTCCTCTCTCTCTGCCTGCCTCTTTGCCTACTTGTGATCTCTGTCTGTCAAATAAATAAATAAAAATATCTTTAAAAAATCAACAAATTTGGTTTGAGAATGGAGCAATTACTTTATACTCTTAGTGGGCAATAATTATATCAATATTTTCTTCCCCCTTTACACACTAAGATACATGTCAGAAGGATTATAAACACCGCCCCCACATCCTTGGCCTGGAAGGACATCAGGATTATAAACCAGGGATTCTCAGTCTTTTTCCACAACGGCTCCCATGACCTATGATGTTGACATAACAATCCACTCTCCTTGACATGCCCAGATTTTGACATGGTCAAAAATGATTATTGCAAACAAATAAAGCTGGACTGTTTCACAATCACTAGAATTATAAATGATACATTAGCAGTAACCACTCACACTGACCATCACTTCAGGTTGTTACTCTAGCCCTTTCTTTCCTACTCAGAAAATCATATGTGAATGTCAGTGAGGAGTGCCATTATTGAGGTATCACACAGTATCTCAGTTGTTAAATATCTAATTTACTAAAACCCAAACCAAAAGAAAAAAAAAGTAAAACTTCATCACCAACAATGAATATAAACTGTTCAAAATGGTACTTTGTGTATCAGTGATAGCTGACACGTAACCCCTCAGAATGGATAGCCATGTACCTGTGATCTCTTACCTTCCCCTCAAAACAGTGGCTGGCTACAGTGCATGACCCACCATTGATTAAATATACATGCCTTTTAACTTAGTAATTTTACTTGTAAGAATTTATCTTAAGTCAGTTACCAGACGAATGGATAAAGATACATGCACAGGGATATTCATTGCATGAAAAGAACAAATGCCATCCACAAATGATAGGTTAAAGAAGTACGCACAATCTTATTCAGTTGGTAGTTGATAGGTTTAGATCTGTCCCTTGTAAGTTAAAATATCTCACATTAATAGGTTTGTGCATTTTATTTATTTATTTGTGAGAGGTAGAGAGAGAGGGTGAGTGGGAGGAAGGGGAGAGGGAGAGAGAGAGAGAGAGAATCTCAAGCAGAATGTCCACTGGGCACAGAGCCGGACTCGGGGCTGGATCCCAGGACCCTGAGATCATGACCTGAGCTGAAATCAAAAGTCAGCTGCCCAACTGACTGAGCCACCCACAAGCCCCTTGTTTCGTGCATTATCTTAAAATTCTCTTTGGCAGAAGTCATGTTTCATTATATACAACAGAAAAAGTATCAGAGCAGAAGTATCATCAGGAATTTAAGGAGCACCTGGGTGGCTCAGTGGTTAAGCCTCTGCCTTCAGCTCAGGTCATGATCCCAGGGTCCTGGGATGGAGCCCCGCATTGGGGTCCCTGCTCGGTGGGGAGCATTCTTCCCCCTCTCTCACTCCTCCTGCTTGTGTTCTCTTTCTCACTTTATCTCTCTCTGTCAAGTAAGTAAATAAAATCTTTAAAAATATATATATTTTTTGTTTTTATACCATAAGATTGCTAAAATAGAAGTTTAACAGAAAAACAAGCTTGCTACAATGGCAAAAACTTTTCCATTCTTCTTCTATGTTGGTCTTTTACCCCTGACATGGTCAAATGGGCTTAAATAATGTAGTGTTTTAATCAAAATAATACAGCTTAAGTGTACATTTGGAGGGGGAAGGAGTTTTGAGGTTAACATTATGGAGGTTCATATTAAGTATCAGAGTAGGAAAGAAGCCTTGAGAAGGGAAACCAGGGTTCAAAGTCAGTCTTCCTTATTACTGCCCATGTGGTCCTGGGCAAGTTGCTTGTCACCTTTGAGCTCAGTTTCCTCACTTGTAAACTGGCCCCATGCATAATTATAGGATTGTTCTGAGGATCAAATAAGAATCCTTAAAAGCAGGTGGTAAATGGAAAGTTCCACTTTTACTGGTATTTTTATGTAAACCATTAAGATAGTAAGATTTTATAAGCTGAAACTAGTCCAAAATGGAAGCCTTTAATATTACCTAGTATTTTAAGTGAAAAATTATAAATCTGAGTTATTTTATACTTGGGCTAAATTTTTCAAGGAAATTTATGTTAGCATAATTTCCCTCGTGTCCTGCAGTTATCACCATTGAAACTGTTCCTTTTCTCATATGCTGTAGCTTTAGTTTAAAATTTCTAAATTAGGGGCGCCTGGGTGGCTCAGTGGGTAAAGCCTCTGCCTTTGGCTCAGGTCATGATCCCAGGGTCCTGGGATCAAGCCCCAAGTCGGGCTCTCTGCTCAGCAGGGAGCCTGCTTCCTCCTCTCTCTCTGCCTGCCTCTCTGCCTACCTGTGATCTCTGTCTGTCAAATAAATAAATAAAATCTTTAAAAAAATAAAATAAAATTTCTAAATTATGTCATATGTTATTCACCAGCACAGAGTCTACCTAAATATGCAAATTCCATTGACTGGGAAAAGCTGCATTGATTGAATTTGAACGAGCCCAAGAGAAAGCATAGAACTGCTACCTATCTCAGGGGATTTTAAATGAGTGTCCTGGGTTTAGTTTTCTACCTGTCTCCCCACCCACCCCCCCGTCCTGAACCCCTTTTAATTCAATGAGAAAATACAGCACAGATGAATTCAGAAGTTTGGTTCTTAACACAAGTATGACAGGGGAGGCAAGCCTCAGTATTTCCATTTGGAGATTAGAGTAACACTGCCTTACCTTAACTGCAGTAATGTTTACAGGATAAATAACATAACACACAGTGAGGTTCATAGATCTTAAATTCCATCAGGGATCAGGTATAGACTAACAGAGGCTTGTTTCGTGTGTGTTCTAATAAATAATGACTATGCCTACTGCTAACCCCCCACCTTGAGTCTGTAAATCCAGAACCATGTATTCTATTTGTAGACTCAGCTGGCTAATTTCATCACAGACTATTGGGTTATCCTGTAAGTCTGAATTGTATTAAAGCAATACATTGTAAATAAACCTGGGGAAATAGTCATCTTCTTTAGTAACCAAAGAAATGTAACTAAAGGGAGCCTCAGGTAGTATTTTCTTCTTACAGAATTAGCAGAACAAACCGACAAACTCACAAGTCCCGAGTGAGCACAGGACATGCACTTAGAGTTGTTGTAACTATGTACATGACAGTGATGGGAATTAGGGCACCATTTACCCAGACCACCTGACGGCCTCTGTCAAGAACAGAATGGTCTATTCTCAAAGACTAAACAGCAGCTGAAGTGTTCTCTTCAGCAGGTCTCCGTCCTGAGAAAGAGACTGTAGTGGATTTTTTTTTTCTTTAACTTAAGGCATGTAACCACCAGATGCAGTGTGTTTCTGGAATGAGAGCCGGTGTGGACAAACCAGTGTGAAGGACATTAAGGGCACAAGTGGGAGAACCCAAGTATGGAATGAGTACTAGAGGATATTAATGATTGGTATTAATTTTCTTGGCTGTGATGATGTTATTTGGGCCATGAAGGAAAATGGTTTTTTCAGGCATACCTCTTGAAGTATTTAGCAGTGGAATTCCGTGATGCCTGTGATTTACTTTAAAATACTTCAGCAGTTTGAAACAGAAAACTGAACCAAAAAGTACTATGTTACCTAGAAATTCTACTCCTAGGAATTTTTCCCAAGGAAATAATTTGAGAAAAATAGATTAAAAATGTATAAAGATCATTATGCATAACAGCAAACAGAAATAACTTGAATGGCTAATAGTAAGAGAAAATTAGGTTAATTAATTTATTAAGATTAACTCAATAAGCTATCAGCTCGTCTTTTTGAAACAACAATTAGAGGGGCATCTGGGTGGCTCAGTCGGTTAAGCATCTGACTCTTGATCTCAGCTCAGGTCTTGATTTCAGGGTTGTGAGTTCAAGCCCTGTGTTGGGCTCCACGCTGGACATGGAGCCTACTTTAATAATAATAGTAACAATAAGAAGAAGAAGGAGGAGGAGGAGGAGAAAATAAGAGCAAATTTGGAAAATTACTTATAATACAATGCTAATTTAAAAAAGTCAGAATATAAAACTGGGGGACTTATTTGCACATTGTTATACACGTGAGAAATTGTATGAAGGTGGTAGGATTAAAGATGTTTTGTTTTCAATTTTTCCGTAGTGTTATCTTTTCAACAGAAAAATTGTAAATGTAAGCAAGTACTACTAGAAAAGAATGTCAAGTCCTGAAATTAGAGGTTTTATAGATGCACGGCCTCAAAGACCAATCCACAATTACTCAGATGCTTGATTCTTCTTTCTTTAGGACATCCCGGAGTACCCGGCGATCAGGGCTTGCCCGGTGTTCAAGGCCCCACAGGACCACCCGGAAGGCCAGGATTACCTGGTGCCTTTGGACCACCCGGGTGTCCAGGTATTTTGAAAGGAGCCTGGAAACTTCCAGAGTACTCATCTATCTTCTAGTGTATCAGAAAGAGCCAACCTTCCCTTAGACTCTGCCACTTCCCAGGCCTGTGACTCTGGAGAAGTCACTCACACTTACCTGTTCCTCACCCATAGGGTGGAGTTAGTCCAGTCCCATGGGGCTGGTCTGGGAGTAAACCAAGACAACACCTGTCAAGAACCTAGCAATGTGCCAGGCACAAAGTGAGGGTCTGACAGATAGAAGCGCCTTCCCGTCCCTCCTTAATCCCCCTGCCATCCAGATGCTGGTTTTCTTCACTCCTTTAGATTTAAGGCACATATCACATGGACAGCACAACCTCTTATGGCTCCTCCTCTTACCAATGCGGAATACAGTGAAAGTTTAAAATTATAAAAGGCAACAATGATCACTCCAATGTGATTTGCTCCCTCTGAGGTTAAGTGTAGTTTTCTCTCTAGAGTTAGAGGTCTAGGGGGAAAAAGTGATAAGACAATGTTCGAGGGAGCCACCTGTTAAGAGCACAGATGACCTTCCCTGTGAAGGTAACTCATGTCTCATCTGGGTGTCTGCAGAACCTCCCTCTCGTCCTCAGGTAATCAAGGGGTGCCTGGGCTGCAGGGACCTCCAGGAGAAACGGGGGATCCTGGGCCAAGAGGCATGGTGGGAGATCCAGGGGCACCGGGGCTCCCAGGAATAAAAGGTGAGTGGAAAGGAAGCCTGACCCTTGAGGACAAATTGACAGCGCCTTTCCTGTGCCAAGTGACACTGCTCTTGGTCGTGGCTCTTTCCTATTTCCCACAGATGTCCTTAATTAGCTCCTTCTTCTCACTCAGAGCTTCAGGCAGGGCATCTCGGCTCTCTGCCAGCCTTTGACCAAAATGATGGTGCTGCCATCTTTGAGAACATTTCTCCCAGCATTTTCTGTAATGCTCAGGCCTCTTCACTTATTCTCTCCTTAAGATAGTTAGGCTTCAGTTATGTTCTAGATTGTGTGTTAGACACTGGGTGTACAATTCTGAAGAGAATTGACATTGTTACTGCCTTCTTGGATCTCACAATGTAGTCTGGGAATTGTATTAGAAACATACCTGTAACTACATTTACCATTACATTTAAAAACATAAATGTAACTACATTTACCAATTGTGGTATGTGCAGGAAAGAGAATATAAATGCTATGGAGAAAGAGTTACCAATATTATTTATCTTTGTTAGGTAAACATTTTTTCCTGGTTGAATTTTTGGTCTTTATGAGTCATAGAAAACTCATTATAAGTTTCATTACAATAATACCATATACCCTATTGTACATCCTGTATTTGGTTATTAACGAAAATCCATGCCCCTCCATTCCTCTATGATACTTACTCCTCTTCAGTCCATTTTAGAAAAAAATGTTGTTCCTGGGTACTTTGTGCACACCTGTAGTGTAGCATGTATGTCCTATACATTTGTATGTTTAAAAATCTTTCTCACCAAGTAAAATATGATTTTTATATCCTTGGCACCCAGTGGATACCCAGTAAGTCTACTGGATGATTATGGTAAGTATTTTAAAATTTGTGAATAAATTAAAAATAGAGGGCTGGCCAAGTAGAAGAATGGACAACTGAGCTAGTAGCTATGAAGTTGAAGGTCTTCACTTGAATAGCAGATGAAGAGTCAAGCCTTACTTGGTAGATTTCTATAACTAAGATCCTCTCTTCCCACCTTCCTCCCCTTACCTTCTGCTAGTTGACTCATCCATGTACCAAATTTTGGTTAAATAGAAATCACTTCTACTCAGAAGAGTTGGAAACCCCTCCTTTGGGCTTGTTTCATTGTTTTGAAAATCCAAATTAAAATTTCCCACTCTTTCATCTCTTCCCTCACCAAAGAACTTTCAAATAATATTTGTTTCCCAATACGCAGTAGTGTGGTATATAGGACCTGGTGCAATTCTGCAGGGAGGGAGGCCCTTTATTCTGGAGCACTGGTACCTTATGTATTTCCATGCGGCCAAATATTATTTGGCTTCTGGTTCCCATAACTAAACAAGACATCTTTGTACTGTTCTCCCTTTTCATTGCATTTAATGTGAAGTCCAGTGATTGGTGATAAATTAGGATCTCAAGCAATGGCATAATTTGTTTTATTATGTTGTGTTAGTCACCCTACTGTACTTCATTAATTTTTGATGTAGTATTCCACAATTCATTGTTTGCGTGGAACACCCAGTGCTCATTGCAATACGCGCCCTCCTCAATACCGGGTATAATTTTGTTTATGTTAAAAGCTTATCTAGTAATTGTGGCTGTTTGCTGTCCCTGGAAATCCCTGAAGCCCTGGTGAGGTATTCTCCAACACTTTTTTGAACGTCTGGAAGATGAAATTGGTAAAAACCCAAAAGGAAACATTTCCATCATGAACCACTCCTACTGCATTTCCCCGTCATCTTACCCTCCTGGTTTAGTAAAAATAGCAAGGATCTTCAAACATCCCAGTGCCATAACAATAGACACTCAGTTTGACTAAAATGACTAGGCTCAGGTTACTATTGCTGATTTGTCCTGCTCTTGAATTAGTTCGCAATTATCACATCATTTCACTATGGTATGTTATTAAAAAACCAATAGCCAGTGATGTTGATTGAGTAACAGAATCGCTCGAAAAATGATCTCCAACCACATCAGAGTTCTGTGCTATAAAGTAAAGGGTTTGTCAAGAGACGGTGGGGAAATGATTCTGTCAGCCCAAATATTCACCCCAGCACACAGACAGACGCTGCAGTGGTGCCTCCTGGCCATGCAGCGACACTGTTTCTCTGCAAACAGCCCAACAAATGACCTGTCTTTAAAAACCAAACCAAACCGAACCGTGAATACATTCCTAAAAGTGAATACGTCCACAGTATAAATCCATTGTTGCAGTTTATCATGCTGTTACAAAAATGAACTGCACTCCAGCAGAAACACTTTGATCTGAGAAACTAAATATTTGAAGTATGTTCTAAATAAGTCAAGGGGACTGATTATCTTGTTTGAACAAACCAGCTGTTGAACTCCAAAGTTGTTTGCTCTGCTGCAACGGGCCATATGGATTCTGAGTCCTGCTTGCGTTCAGTCAGATTTAAACCCTAACTTAAACATATGCTAAAAATGGCTTGATTTGTAGATTTAAATGTTCAAGCACATATGCCCTCTAAAGGGAAGACACTCAGTTCCTCGTTGGGCGTTCATGAGATTGGAATAATGAAAATCTAAAGACAACTGCCTGCTCCATGGCAACAACCGTAAAGATGTGGATTGGGTTGTTTTGGCTGGTGGCAAAATGTTTCCTCAGAAAAAAGGCACCTCGAAATATCTTTTATCTGGAAAGAAATGCTATCATGTTAGAGCTGTGGAAATCATGGGAATGTTCTCCCCCTTTCTCTATGGGGGGGGCGCGGGGTGTCCTTTCTGGCCCTGCTCCCATAGCACTTACCACTCCTGAAGTAATTGCCCATTTGTTCTGTCATGTCAGGGACTGCTTCTCTCGTGCTCTCCATTGTCTTGTCAGCCAGCTGTCACCGAGTATATTTGGGGATGGGAGCTCCGGGGTTAGGAGACCATGTCTTTATGCTCTTGTGCCTATCCTCAGTAGGCAGTCATGTAGTTTCTGAACTAAAAACATATATATCTTATTTCAGATTCTGTTGTGATACATTTGCAACTGTGTTCAACCATTACCTGTAGTTACATGGATCCCTTTCCCATCGCCTTTCACGTTCCGGTGACGAGCTGTCCGAGTTTGCCTGGGACGGAGCGTGCCTCAGAACGCCAGAGCTGGGCAAGTCCCCCTCGCACAGGGACGAGGTGGTCATCCCATTAAATGTAAAAACCTGTACAAAGGCCACTGGGGATAGAGTGGCATTTTCAGGCTTTAGAACAAAAGAAAACCTCAGTGAGGACCTAGTCTCTGAGTGGGCTTGCTAACCAGGATGGAGGCTGTGATTCCCATTAGGGCTGGAGCAGGAGATTGGATTCTCTGACCGGGCTGGGTGGAAGGGAGAGCACCCCGGCCCATGAGCATAGGGAGGTGCAGCCTTACGTGAAGGGTGTTAAGCAGGAGGACGGCCAGAGAGGTGAATAAAACATCCTCATTACCAAAGAATGTGCTTTGTTAGCTTAATTGCCTCTCATCTGCTCTGTATATATTTTATGCATGAACAACTTTCTGATTTAGAGATGGGATTGATAAAAAGCTTTCAGTAAAAAGGAAAAATTGCCCTTAAAATCCTACCCAGATGTAGCTGCATTCAATTTAGAAAGATAACATTGGGTCAGATAAGGGTCGGCCAGTTCAACAATGGTGAGGGGCTGGGCCTGTGACAGCCCAGGATCTGGATGCATTGATGGGACAATGGAGAGTTGGCAGAAGCTGAGACATTCCACCCCAGCTAAGTCCCCAAGCCATCAATCTTGGTGGCTTCAGCTGGAGATCAAAACACATTGAAATAGCAAAGTGTTCTCAAAAAATTTATTATCATTTCAGATAGATTGCCATAAATATCCAGATTTGGCAGATGAAGAAGGTCTGTGTGTTCTTTTGGTGCAAACTTGAAACGTTGGCTCATTAAGAGGAAAGAGGATTGAAAAATAAACTCAGCCAGAACTGTGAAAAGTGGTTAGGAAATAGGAGCTTTAGGAAAAATAAGGGTGCATTCCCATTTTGGGGGGTGGGGATGAGAGAATGCGGCTCCTTTGCACCAATCTAAAGTTTAAGTTTAAAAATAGAATAACCATCCATTTCAAGTACTGATAATAAATAGAGTGAAACTAGCTAAGTGTTCCCTCTTTTAATAAGAAGCCCACAGAGGACTTGCATTAATGAGTAGTAATAATTAGCACTTAAATTATTTATACACAAATGGATGCCTCTAACTTCACCAAACCTTATTCCTCCCATAAATTTATTTAAAAACGTGTAACATGCAAATCGACATTGTGCCCCCTCCTTCCGACAGCTTTCTCTCCACCTGTTCCCGTCCTGGCACTCCCTGTGGCACATTTCCTCATCCTCTCATTCATGCATCCACTCACCCATTCAACAAACACCTACTGAACACCAACTGTGTGTCACATGCTAGACGGGGGCATGGGATGACTAAGATGACCCGATCTTGCACTCAATTAATTTATCCAAAGTAATCCAGTCATCCAGACTTGCTTGTTGCGTGGTATGGGACAGGCACCGGCAGAAGGGCATCAAGGGAGCTGTGTGCAGGTTTCATGGGGTAGCTGAGGGCCATTTGATGTGTGCTAGAACACTGCGATTGCAAATGACAGGGATGTGGCCCCAAACTGAGTGATGGGCTGGATGGCTCTCAGCCTTCGATGAAGATTTGGAAGGTCACCAGGTTTGGCCAGGGGCTGCGTAGAAGAGGGTTTCCCCCAAATCCATGAGACAAGACATGTATGAATCGTCCGGCAGAGGGCTCTGCTCCCAGAATTGTATCAGTCATCTGTCTTCTTCCCTTCCTCCCTCTC
Source organism: Lontra canadensis (assembly GCF_010015895.1). Lineage (NCBI taxonomy): Eukaryota > Metazoa > Chordata > Mammalia > Carnivora > Mustelidae > Lontra > Lontra canadensis. Next base: position 7,557,395 of record NW_022631007.1, on the reverse strand, counting down.
TCCTTCCCTCTGCCTGTCCCTTGTTTGTCTCCTCTACCCCCTCCCTATAAATCTCTGCACTTATATAAGTATCTGTATGTTATAATATAAATGTATTTTAGATACTTCATGCATTTATCTATTTATGAGTCTATAGATTGATGGGTGTTCAGTGTTCACTGACAGCTTACTTCGGGAAGTCAGGCTGGTAGATATCTGTCTCCTTGGAGGACTACACTGATGCCTGGCAGAAAGAAATCATACCTCATTATAGAGACCGGAGTTTTCAGTGATTGTTATGAAATAAATTGAGTTTCAGTAAAGAGGTATCAGAGTGATTCATTTTGAAGGAAGTCATGGCAAAGAAATAGTGCCAACCAAACCTGCCTTGCAAGCTTCTTCTTTCTGAGTAGTACGGAATTTGAAGAAAAGTTAGGTAGGTCATGTATTCCCCAGTTTGCCACAGGCCTCACCTGTCCTTATTGTCTTACTACCTTTACCTGACTAGACCCCAAAGAAATTAGTATCTACAGACCACGGTGGAGTGGACAGGTCCTGAGCCTGGGTGGAAGGAGGCCTGGGTTTTCTCCGATCCAATCTCCTTTCTCTCATCTAGGATAAGTTCGTTGTCATAGAACCTAACGTTCCTTCCTACAAGAAGATTCAATAATTCTAGACTGTATCTGGATAGAGAGAGAGATGTCCACAATATGATCGTAAACCAAGAGCACTATGTTAAAACCAAAGAAACGTGCTACCTGTGTTGCAGAAAATGTCCATCAAATGAAAATGTTAAATAATAACCACTGGCATGGTTTTAGCCTTGATAATGACATCTAGACAGTGTAACCTCAGGGCTCCCGCCTGGAGAATCTGTCGGTGGCCATCAGCCAATCATCCCCTGGGTGGTGCCCGGGCCCAGTGGCCGGTGAACTTCAACACTGGGTCTTCCCTGGTGGGTCATAGGCCTGTGATGTGTTTCAGGTCCCTCCGGGGCGCCCGGTCTGAACGGCTTGCATGGTTTAAAGGGTCAGAAAGGAGCCAAAGGCGCTTCAGGTAAGAGAAAATCCTTTGCCAAGACCTAAATGCAGTCAGCAGGCTGTGAGAAACTGCCAGTATTCCTTCACGACACACGATGTGGGGTGCCGAACTAAGAAACTGGCTTAGCTGGGAGACACAGTACTGGACTGTTCTTAGTACTGAAGATGACTTCTCTAAAAAGGACCCCTGAGAAAACCTAATTTAAGAAAGAATAGTTGGTTATCAGTGTCTTTTGTTGATGTTGCTTGGAGCTATCTCTCTGCTAAAAATGTTCTGAATAACTGCTTAGGTGGAACTCAATTTTTAAATGCTACAAATGACAGAGAGTTGGGAGTTTCTTGTTTTTTGTTTTTTGTTTTTTTTCTTTTCGGTATTAAGTGTAGTGATGGCAAGTACGGCCACGTGGGTCTAATGAGTACTTTTCACACCCTCAACCGGCTGCTGTTCAAACAAGTTACTCGAGCAAGTCGCTGTTACCTTTGCTACCCCAGATAGGTTCATCGTCAGCAACTGCATTTGAGCTTGTTCTGGGATTTTAGTATAGGGCTCGTTTGTTGCTTTAGTGTCTCAGAAAAACAGCCCACAGTCAGACAAGGCGGCTGGCATCTGACACGGTGGTGGGAGGGTGTTTGGCCCAGGGCTGGGTTGTCATGCTGCTGGGTTTGACACAGTTGCTGAAGAGAGGCAGAATCTTGATATGTGTGCAAGGCCAAGAATTAATTCAGGTCACAGAGGATTCATTTTAGAGGCTCCTCCGAATAGTCTGATAATGTATGTACCTCCCCCAAGAAACCAGTGACGTGCTCCGGCTGCAGTGTGGACCTCCTCTGTGGTTGTTACTAACATGCCAGGTTCCCCCTGAAATGTCAAACTAGTGTATTCAGCTTACTATTATTATTATTATTATCGTTGTTGTTATTATTATTCCTTATGGCTGGATCTCATTTGGTTTCACTCCTTCTGGGGTAGAGGTTGGAATGTTGATATGTTGTTGGTTTTTTTGTTTTGTTTTGTTTTTGTGTTTGTTTTGTTTTAACCGGGGAAATGATCGTAAAATAAGCCTATGGCTGACCTGCAGCGGGCCGTGTGATGGGGCATGAGAGGGAAGGTGATGACTGACTCAGGGAGAGCTTACAGAATAGGAGCCACCACAGCAGCAGGCAGTCGGGCTCAGCATGACCCGCTGGGTCGCTGTCACCCCGTCTGGAAGCTGTTCTTTTCCAGGAGCAGCAATAGGGACAAACAGAGAGAAAATGCAGAATTAATGCTGTTTCCCTCTTCAAGGTTTGCACGAAATGGGCCCGCCTGGTCCAGTGGGCACACCTGGGCTAAAAGGGGAGATGGGAGACCCTGGGAGTCCAGGAATTTCTCCCCCAGGCCCTTCTGGAGGAAGAGGTCCCCCCGGCCCCCCAGGTAAGAAGCAGCATGCTTTGCCCCTCTTAGTAACTAAATTCAAACCTTCCAAATGTAATGAGGCTGACATCAGAACACGTCCCTTCTCAGGGAGACCTGGATTACCCGGTCCGGCAGGTGCCACAGGAAGAGCTCCTGAAGGGGACATTCCTGACCCAGGTCCACCCGGAGATCAGGGACCTCCTGGCCCCGACGGTCCAAGAGGTATGAGAACATCCCAGCAAAGGATGGTGACCTTCTCCCTTTCTTACATGCTGCCAGCTCTGGAGGGACGTAGGACCTGAGAATGGCAGAGCTGAAGCCCGTGAGCAGCCCCATCGATCTGGCAGATGGAAAAGGCAGAGTGTGGGCAGTGCTGGGCTGTCAGAGCCAGCCCTGGGGCCGGAGCGCTCCTGCACCTGCTCTCTGGGTGCGCGCTGACTCTCAGCGGGCCTCTCCCGTTGCCAGCACCAGCGTCATGCTGAGCACAAGGGTGCAGAACAGGGGGCAGGACGGACTCTCACCCTGCCTGGTGGTCTCCGGCACCTCCCATGTGAACCACCGCCCCCAGCCAGCCAGCTGACTGTGCCGGGGGCCTGGCACACACAGGAACAGAGCCTCTTCAAGAGCTGCTCACAGCACTTGTTCCCCTCGGCGCTTGGCAGGGACAACGGCCAGCAAGGCAATATTTCACAGAGTGGGGTCTGACCAGAGACATCAGGGGCCTGGGGACAAGAGCTGTGGCACCGTGGGCTTTTGCAAAGTGCACAGTCATGTCCTAATAGCTCACAGAGCTCCTTCGGACAGACCCAACCCACTGCCTTTATATTTTTAGGGTTTTAGTCAGGGTGGGCTAAAGATTATGGGATCCTATATGATGCTCGGAAAAATTAAATGTTCAAAAATATGCTAGGCAGTGTAGAAGCTAAGCAGGAGTAGAAGTTGGGCTCACTTCCTGGGTGTAGACACCTGTTTTCAAATAGGTTTAAACATTTAATTTTCATCAGCCAGATTTTTGTCAAAAGCCTGTTATCTATGCGTCTGTCTGCCCATCTGTCCTTTTGTCTGTTCATCCGTCCTTCTACCTATCATATTAAAGCAGTGGGATGACAATGCAAAGAAAAGCCATAAACCTTTGCTTCCAGACATGCTGGCTTGGAAGGGAAGGAAGGCTTTCTGTATGCTCATTTGTCTAACTGTTCACAACAGATCATTTACACCCTCTCCCGGCTTGGGGGCTCCAAGAGACAATCCCTGTTTTCCTTCAGATATTGTTGACTTTTTTGTTCTTCTGATTTTCTCCGTCTCTTGCTTGCATTTGGTTACTTTCCTTAAGAAGCTCTCAGGTAACCTGCAGTCATATTTGTCTTTGACTGAAAGAAGATTTTTGCCTCCTCCTTGTGGTCAGGAGCGCCTGGGCCCCCAGGCCTCCCTGGAAGTGTCGACCTTCTGAAAGGGGAACCAGGAGACTGTGGTCTGCCAGGACCTCCAGGTCCCCCAGGCCCACCCGGCCCTCCAGGACGCAAAGGCTTCCCAGGATGTGATGGAAAAGATGGCCAGAAAGGTAGGCATGCAAGTTGTTCCTTAAGTAGTGCATGAAAACTTTTGTTATCTTGACCTTCAGGGTCTGGTGTTCTGCACCCCTGGGAGGTAACTTCATTTCCTACGGACATAGTCACGGCATTTCGGTAGTGCCCCGACTTTTCCAGAAAGTCCTCAAGTTTGGGTAACATTTGGATGAGTAAGAAGAAAAAACACAAGTTCAACTTCAGCCCCTAATAACATGCTTGGTAATCTTCTAGACCAGAACCGGACAACAGAAATATAACACAAGCGACACCTGTAATGAAAAGGCGAGGTAGCCCCATTTTAAAGAGTAAAAAGAAATAAGTGAAACGAACTTTCCTATTTCCTTTAACAAATATATTCCAATATTATTGCTTTAGCATGTTATCATTGATATAAATTATCAGTGCAATGATCAGGACTGTTCCTAACGACCTAGTTCCTCTCCCAGATAAGACGCTCCTCCTCCCCAGCTCTGAAGCCTGGCGCATGTTTTATGTGCGCGAGACAACCCAGTCTGGACGCGCCATTTCAGTGGTTCAGCAGCCACGTGCAGTTAGTGGCTTCGGTGTTGGACAGTTTGGGTTTAGACTGCTGACCTTTCTGTTTCATATTCGTGAAAGAGTCTCTGTTATTGAATTCTCCCATTATTTAAAGCTAAAATATTTTTTAATTCACTTTTACTAAACTGCAAATATTTGGGGATATTCGTTTTTAGTCACCAGGTTTTCAGAGAATTATTCAGTTCATTAGAACTTTTTTGTTGAAAAGGAACCAATATTGGTTGTCCATTTTAACTCCTTTCCGTCACAGATAAGGAAGATGGATAGAGAAGCAACTGTCACAGTCTGCCCAATAACTGGCTGAATGTGAAATAAAGCAAAAGATTAGGGCAAAATGAAGACCAAAATTACCATAAGGCTGCCATGTTTACTGTGCAAAGGGCATCCCTGTAATGGTGCAGTATACAACTTGCACAACAGTACACAACAATCCTCCCTCAACTTTATTAGCAATAAAATCAATTTTAGAGAATGTGGCTTATATCTGCAGATATGTGGACTTCCGGTTATCGAACCCCAGAATCGGACAAACCTGAAAGCCTGCTAGTCATCAAAAGGAAGGAAGAGGCTAACTATATAACCTTGTTCCTTTCCCAGATAAGATACTTCTTCTTCCCAGTTACTGCCCTAGAGAATGAAACTTTACCTGAAAATATTCTTCAGGTTCAGGAAAACAGTATGCAGCATAAGTAATAGTGACCAAAAAAAAAAAAAAAGAAAAAAAGGATATATAAGGACTTAGAAATATTGATGAAACCACTAAGCATGCTTCTTAACTCCCATTTCAGGGGGGCATGTGGTCCAAAGAGTGTTTAACTGTGGAAAGGAGGAGGGAGTTTCTTCAGTTTACCTTTCAGACTTAAACGGGGAAATATTCGATCTATTCCACAAACATTTTTTAAGAACCTACAAGAATATAACAGTGAGCAGGTTTACACAGTCCCCACTCTTTGTCAGTGTAGTTTCAGGGGAGAAGACAGACACTCACACTAAAGATCCATCAATATAAACTGCGGCAGGTGCTCCGAGTAAGGGACACTCTTCTATGACACCACATCAAGAGCAAGTGCAGTTGGGCTGGGGCCCCAGAGAGGGCTTCCCTGAGGAGGTGCGGCTTGCTGGGCACAGAAGAAGGGAAGGAACCATACACACGAGGCGCTGAGTGGCTGGCAGGGCTGACGGAGGAGATTGTGAGGAAGAGAGGCAGGAGTCCAGGGCCAGGAGGCACATCGTCCCACGTGGCTGAACACTGCCCCATTTTCCCCTCCCTTCCAGCCCTCCATCTCCAGAGAAAGTTCAGGACGACAGAGCTTTTCATTCTACTTTAGTCTTGCCTTGATCATGAAACGATTTTCCTTATTCCTTTTGACCGACTCTTGCGTTTCCTTCAGACAAGGCAGCTCTTCTCAGCTTTACAGAAAAAAGTGAGAGGCCCCCCCCGTTTCCAAGGCTGACTTTGCCCTGATTTGTGTTGGGTTCTCTGAGTTCAGGCCACCTGACTGTCATTGTCTCGATACTCCTCCATTCCAGCGTCCCCGTCTTTATGCTCCTTTTAGGACCAGTGGGGTTCCCGGGGCTGCAGGGGCCACAAGGACTTCCCGGCTCCCCCGGGGAGAAGGGTTTACCTGGCATTCCAGGCAGACGAGGGCACCCCGGTCTTCCAGGTAAGCTCCTAATGCCTGATGATCTCACCCAGCAGCCTAAGCCAGCCTTTTGTTTCAATAGTTACTGTGAGGGTCGACTTGAAGCAAGCAATTATTCTGAAATTGCCTGCAATTTCTAATGAGTTAAGCTGTATTTATTTCAGGCCTCACTACACAATCTTATGTTTGGTAAACTAATATTTATCATTAGAATGAGTACGTTTGCAAATTAGGAGTTGATTTTACAGAAACATTTCTAAGTTAAATAAATCTGTGTTCCCTCACACAAGAGGCAAAGGCTGAGTTGATTACTGTATGCGAGGACCGTATTCATTTCTCTCCCTGACTTCCCACTGATTTTCCGAGACGTGTCATTTAACTTTTTCTGTAAAATACATTAGTTCCCACAAAGACAAAAAGGCTATTCAGTGTAAGCTCAGTCGACAACATGTTTTCAGCAGAGGGTCAAAAGTAAGCCAAGGGAGAGTTGGAAGGGCAAACAGACATGCGTATTTGAGATTGGCAGATCTGATATCTTTGGGGATACTAAACCAATATTACAGTAATGTGGTGTCAGCTTGGAATATTTTGCAATCTCCTAAATTATGTCAGTAGTGCGAAGAATAAATGGACTGCGGTGTTTCATGATGGATCGCAGAACATGACAAACAGCTTGTACTTGCACTCATCTCCTATTTCCTTTCTGCGCGGAACCTATAAAACTTGGCTAAACAGTATGAAATTTTCAGAAGCCTGCCAATGAACAGAATTTCTCTATATGTTAAATTAGGGCGTATTTGCTGTAAGAAATCAACTCATGTTATATTGTGCAAGAGAGCTTCATTGCACTGTTTTCGAGATGGGAAAGCTCTGTGACTGTATCCTAGCTGTTCTTGTCAGGAACATTGCTGTGGGCTTCGTTACGTAAATAAGATGCCATCATTCTGCTCATCACCAATGCCATCCTCAAGTTATTATGTATCTTCTCAAATAACCGATGTCACTTTGGTCCTAATTTACATATTTAAAATCTCTTTCCACCACATGAAAATCGTTGCGTGCCTTCATTTTTTGACTTTGGATCCCTCCAGGCTCCAGAGGTAAGCCCTGCTATAAAATTAGTAATTTACTCTAAATTGGGCTTCTACTTGTTTCTGTACTGGCCTTTTTCACCTTACCTGTGCGTTTGTTACTTTGTTACCTTGTTACATTTTCATAGATGGGGTGCTGTAATTTTATATGAGGCATCAGTGCTTTGGCTTCCTCATTACAGATATGGTAACCCCATATTAAAGCATCCTACAGTCGAGTCTCATTATAGGTTGTCAAGGCGGAGTAGACACTCATCTTACAGAATTTCAATTCAGGCACAAAGAGTGAGTGTTTTCTCTGTCAAATGTTATAGTACATACCCATGTAAGTTTCTTTTATAAATTCTACAATATAAACACATAGAACATCCCTAAAATAAGAAGTATCAGCAACATAAAAAGATGGGTCCTTCACACCCAGTAAGGGGCTGTGACAGGGTTTTCCCATAACATCAAAGTCCATTTCCAAGGAGCAAATTTCTTTGTGCGATACAATGAAAATGCTGTTATTCTTTTCAACTAAGTGTTCACCGCAATGCAGAAGCAACATATTATTTTGTGTCTGGGGTTTTCAAAGAGACTAAAAAGAGTCTCTTAAAAGAAGAAAAGAAACATAGTGAGGGCACGCATTTGTCCTTTCCAGGCATCTCTTATTAACCGTAATGAAAACTTGCCCCAAATGCAGGATGCTTACACAAGAGACACTTTGGCCCCTTTTAGCTCCCGATTTATTAAAAAGTAAAGAACAGTAAAATCAGAGTTTGGTTTGTTTTTTTTTTTTTTATCTCTACAATGCAAGTTTAATTCAACACACACAACTCAGTAAATGTCATATACCAATAGACTCAAAGATAATATACCATGATTATCTCAACAGACACTGAAAATGCAAATGAAAACACACAACATCCTTTCATGTTTAAAACCCTAAACAGACAGAGTGTGGAATATAGCTCAACGTAATAAAGACTATCTATGAGGAGCCACAGCATATATCAGTTTCTTTCTTTTTTTTTTTTAAGGTTTTATTTATTTATTTGACAGAGATCACAAGTATGCAGAGAGGCAGGGAGAGAGAGAGAGAGAGAAGAGGAAGCAGGCTCCCTGCTGAGCAGAGAGCCCGATGCGGGGCTCGATCCCAGGACCCTGAGATCATGACCTGAGCTGAAGGCAGAGGTTTAACCCACTGAGCCACCCAGGCGCCCCAGCATATATCAATTTCAATAGTGAAAGATTTAAAGGTTTTCCTCCAAGATCAGGAGCAAGACATGAATGCCTATTCTCACCACTCTTTCCCTACAAAAAGCACTAGCTAGAGCCTTCAGGCAAGACAAAAAAAGAAATGGCATCCAAGTCAGAAAGGTGGAAGTAAAATAGCCACCACTTGCAGATGATTCAACTTTATATATAGAAAATCCCAACGAACCCATCAAAAAGCTGTTGAAACGAATCCATAATCAGAGTAAAGTTGTAGGATACAAAGTCAATATATAGAAGTGTTTCATTCCTTTACACTAATAATGAAATATCTAAAAAAGAAATATAGATATCGCATTCATAGGAGCAACAAAACCAATAAGATCTTTGTAATGTAACCAGGGAAGTGAAGGACCTGCATAAGGTAAACTACAAGACTTTGCTGAAGGAAGTCAAAGAAGACACACACAAATGGAAAGACATCTCATGTGTGTGGACTGGAAGGATGCGTATCACTGAATGTCCCTACCCGCCAACGCTGTTGACAGTAAAATCAGAGTTTAAAAAGAGTCCTACTATTTTAAATGTTTATATTTAAAAATTACAGTTCTGGGACACCTGGGTGGCTCAGTCGGCTAAGCGTCTGCCTTTGGCTCAGGTCATGATCCCAGGGATCTGGGATCAAGCCCCACATAGGGCTCCCTGCTCGGTGGGGAGCCTGCTTCTCCCTCTGCCTGCCGCTCCCCCTGCTTATGCCTCCCCAACAAATAAGTAAAATCTTTAGAAAATAAAAATAAAAATTATAGTTTTATATTTAACGTTTCTACTTCTATCCTCTTAGGGTCTGTGTCTGTATGTATAAACTCACTTGAAGATAACATTAGAACCCTAAATATGAAACACCAGCCAGATGCCCACTCCCACCCCTTGTTCCCTTACCTGCTTCCTTTGCCCCACCAGAATTCACAAGGCGCTTCAGGAAAAATATGAAATATTCATATGCATCTCCCCCAAGTCACCCAGAGTAGAAAAGCCACATTTTATATTAAACTACGTACTGTAAAAATATACTCAACTCTGTTGGTTGTGGTTTCCCACAATATTTTATAAGAGATTAAATCCCAAACAGCTGACAATAATCAAGTCTGTTTTTTTGTTTTTTTTTGTTGTTGTTGTTGTTGTTTTGTTTTTTAAGATTTACTTATTTATTTGAGAGAAAAGAGAGAGGGAGCATGAGCTGGGGGAGGGGCAGAAGGAAAGGGGGAGAGAGCCTGATGCAGAACTTGATCCCAGGACCCTGAGATCATAACCTGAGCTGAAATCAAGAGCCAGACACTCAACCAACTAAGCCACACAGGTGCCCTGGGTTTGAGTCTGTTTTGCACAGACATGCTGTGTAACTTACACTGTCGCTCTGACCAGTTTCTACAGTTTTCTTGCTGCCTAATCACTCTATTCTTAAACTTACTTTACACATTTGCATGAATTCTAAGAACACCACAACTGGTAAGCAGCATGTTTTTAAAATATGTTGTATTTCATGGAATTCATCACACAGATGTGAAGAGTCCTGTAGGCAGTGTGGTGTCCTGGCTAAGGGCACAGCTTTGGAGGAAGGCCATCTTGCATTTTAATCTAGACTCTGCCATGGGTTAGCTGTGTGACCTTAGATAGTCACTTATTTACCTGAGCCTGGGTTTTCTTACATGTAATATTCTAATAATAGCAGCACATACACGCACAGGCTTGTTGGGAGCCTTTAATCGTGAGGCACTCAGCAGGGGGCCCAGGACGTGAGAAGACATTCAAGAAGGGTTAGCTGTTATCCTTATTGGTTAGCATTATTATGATTTCGTTTCCCTGTGGAGTATTTGCAGAGTGACTGAATGAAGCTTTAGGAAAAATACTTTAAAGATGTGAACATAACCAAGAAGGAAGAACACGCAAAGCTTTAGAGCAGTGATTCTCCAATGAGATCCACAGATCAGCACTGTCAGCCTCAACGGGGAACATGTTAGACACACAGATGTCAGGGTCTGCCCCAGACCTACATGCTCAGAAACTGTGGGCTCTGACCCACCGGCCAGATGATTCTGATGGACTAAAGTCAGAGCTACAGCTTCTTAGCGCTAAACAGTGAAGCCCCAGCTGACACTGGAGTCACCCTGGGAGCCCTCCCACTGCTTCCTGTGACCGACACCCAGTAAAAAGTAGCCCAAAGACAGGAAATCTAGTGAAGGTCACCAAACTGTTCCCGCCCCAACAAACCTTCACTCTTCTGTACTTGTTTTGCTTCCTCTGAGATCCCACTCAGTCAGTCAGTCATGTATTTAACACAGTGCTTTCTGGAAGTTTCTCTGCTCCATGGTGGACAGAGTTGGGTGTTTGAAGCAACATCTGCTTCACCGAGCTGATGTTGGGTGGTTGAGCTCTGATTCTTTGGTGTTGTGTCGGCAGTCCGTCTAGCTGGAGGGGGCAGAAGGAGCTTGTGTGTAAGGTGGGAGTCCCTCACACAAGCAGTAATTTCAATTTCAGGAGAACCAGGGCCGCCTGCCGATGTGGAGTCCTGCCCTCGAATCCCCGGGCTTCCCGGGGTACCAGGCCCGAGAGGACCAGAAGGAACCATGGGGGTCCCTGGAGTGAGAGGGCCCCCGGGACCAGGTACGAGGCTGGGGTCTTTTGTTCATTATGTACATCAAATGCTGCTGGAATGAACATCTAGGCATCTTGCTGTGCAGTTCCTAGCACGGAGTCTAAACTCCTCGTGAGTAGGAAGCAATGTAATCTCCTCCTCTTTGACAGTTTTCTACATTTCTCCCGAGATTCGATCACGTCCTCGCTGGATCAGCACAAGCCTGCTCTTTTTCTGTTGAACTCGTACTTGAATCTCTCCCACTTGGGCAGCTTTTGGGCTCGAGGCTTTGAAGCCTATTATACAACATAGTAGATGCTCTATTAATAGTCATTAATAGCTGTTGACTTGATTTTGAATTACAAATACTCGCATTGGGGCTCAGTGGAGCAGAAACACCCTAGGAGAAGGGGGAAGGAGATGTCTCACTTGGAGAAGGATCAGAGAAAAGGGGAAGGGTCGATCTAAATTATGGCCATGACCTTGAGTGCTCATTTAATTGATTTGAGCATTGCTCATGTTAGGGTCGCAGGAGCCTTAGTTAAGCACTTCAACCAAACCATTCCTTTAAAAACTATCTTCCAAATGCTTTATTTGCTCTTCACAGATCCCCACCACACTGGTCATTGACAAAGATATTAAGGGAGTCCGGGCTGATCAGCTCAAGGTCACTGATGTCTTCAGACCAATTGACAGTGCCCGTGGTTCTAGATAACCTGTGTACAAATTACCCCAGGATCCACGAGGCCGTTCTCTTTCCTGGTTTCCCACTGCCCAGGTGTGGCTCTGGCTTTTTCTGGTTTGGGGCCAAAGGAATTGGAAATAGAACTTGAGTTTTGCATCACCTGTGTGCATGTGTGTGTGTAGGTGTGTTTCCCCAAACCCAAACAGCTATGGGCCCAAAAGATGTCCCCTCTGCTGGTGTCTGAGTAGTTGTTGGGTAGTATTCAGAACCTGGAGCCCCCCTGAGACTGGTAGGGGGTTTGTTTGTTTTGTTTGTGTTTGTTGCACTGCATCTGTGTTTATGCACTAAGTTAATTGGGTGTCGGTTGGAGCAACGTCCATTTTCTGGCGTGGGGAACACTGGGAAGTGAGTGTAGTTCTTTGTCACTCATGGCATGGATCGAGCTCTCTGTCCATCACAATCACTCGTCACACAGCCTACTTTTAAAACCAACCCCCTTGTTGTGTATATAATTGCAACTGAGGGCTGGGACAACTGCTCCCACACATACACACACCTCTTCAGAAAAATCCACTTTCAAGTAGAAGATATGGCTGGTAATGGGGTTCTGCAAATGCATTTCAATAAATACTTCCAGATCCTATGCACTCTTTAGAAAGTATGGTACTAGGCGTTGTGGGAAATACAGACATGACTAAGATGTGCCCTGCCCCCCACCACCCCAGTGCCTCTAACCTCACGGCAGAAAGAACTAGTAGAACAGAAGTAATTCTAAATAACAAGAAATCATAATTTGTGTTTTCAAGGAGTTTCTGGCATAGGCCCGAGGACAATAGGACAGGGAGAGGTGAACTTCAGTATGGAGGGTTGTAAGACAGCTGAGACCCAGGCAAGAACTGGCCTTTCAACAGAGCCTTTAAGGAAAGTTGGGGCTTTGTGGGACCATAATTCTCCAAAAGGGAGACAGCAGGGGCATAGTTGGGGCAGGTCAGCTGCATCCTTGCTACGCAAAGTGTGGACCAGCGCAACTCAGGCACAGACCGTCCAAGTTAGAATCTGCATTTTAGCAAGATCCCAGAATATGTGTTTGTATATTCAACTTTGAGAAACCCTAACCATATGTGAGTGGGGTCCTTAAAACAGTCAGCTAAGAGCAACACCATCCTGAGGGACTCAGTCCTCACTGTGGGCTCAAGTCATCTGGAGGGGCTGGAAACAATAGCGATGCCTCCTCCCAGACCAATGGGATGCAGAAGGCAGAGCCCGAGGATCAGTGTGTTGGAAGCGCTTCCCAGGTGACCCTAGCGGACAACCAGGGTTGAGACCCACAGCTGCCCCCAATACCAGTTGAGCTCACTGGGCGGTTGGGCTCACCCATGATGGAGACTTTGGAAAAGAACGAAAGAAAGTAACTGAGTAGAAAAGCCAAATGGCCAAATAGTTATCTTGGGGACATACAAGATTCTTTCTCCATAGATTGTGAGCTTCTGAAAGGGGGTTGACAGGCTACACGGGCCAGCTGTGATTGATCTCCTGTCATCTCTCATTCTGCCTGAGCTGGGGTCGGATGGGCTCATCGAGTTGCAAGTGGCCTCAGAAGGGTGTTCTCTGGCTCCCTGTGTCCTCTCCTTATTGATGTCACTGACCCTGCCTGCTGGCACTGGGAATACCTGAGGCCACCATTGTGCCACAAAATATGACTTATGTGGAAAAAAAAAACCAAAACAAAAACAAACCCAGGTGCACAGCCCTTCCCAGAAGGTGCCACCCGTCCTTCCCATGTTGTGCTGCTCCACGGCTCACCTTCGCTCGAGCTCCTTTCTATCTTTCTCCCAAGTACCCACTCCCACGCCAGTGTTCCCTTCTGACTCCCCCTTCTCTGATGTGGCCTCCACTTCTTGGCCTGCAGTGTATTCCTGGGCACCCCCTGCCCTGCCTGTTTTTGTTGGCCAACCCTGGATACATCGACCACACTGTCCAGTGGCTAAAAAGTGACAAGTCTATCCTGAGGGTCTAAAGTGGCTGAACCCTGACTGACTGGGGTCATTGGCAGGGCATGGGGCTTGTCATCTGTCCTCTCCTGAAGGTGATTCTTCCGGCTCGGTGTTGGGGGCCATCTGTGCCATCCCCGAGGTCAGCTGTGAAGGATCAGCTGCCACTAGAGAGGACCATCCCCACCTCAAACGACATTGTTGGCTTCTTGTCTTCCTTTCCGAACCTCTTTCATTGCCAAGCTGGTTTTGCCACCTGGTGCTGTAGCCGAGATCTATACATAAAAAAGTAATGAAGTTCTGGCTTTTTCCTGCCCAGTGTGAGCAGGTAGCAGCCACGCTAAATATATCTTGTGTCTGGTAAGAGTCCGCCACCATGGAAGGCCTCCTGTCTTTCTGCTCACACGTCTCTTTGACCCACAACTTTTCCTTCCCCGGGGGGCCCTCAAAGGCTGGGGCTTCCTGGGATGCACACAAAGGTGGTTTCCATATTGGTTTGAACTGTTACTGCCTAATGGATATACCCACATCCTGTTACAGTGTTTAATCTTCAAGTCAACATGTGACGCTCTCCAAGGAGGTAATCCATCAAACACTGGAGGGCTTTTAGATGTAGCTCTAGTCCTTAAAACAAGTTCCAAGTGGAGAACAAGTCCACATAGGGAAAGCCGTAGGCACACAACTCGGATAACAAAAGCCTTCCTTCCTATCTCTGGAAATTGCCTAACAATTTCTCCAAAGGGAACAAAGCCTGTATCACAACATCTGGCGGGGGAACCATTTCCCCAGATAGACAGTGATCTTGCCGCACGTTGATATTTCAGGAAGATGCCTGCTGCCTTTTCAATGATCAGTCCGTTTGCTGGCTTGTCAGCACCCGGGCAGCCCTTTGCAGAATAGTGCAGTGGCCTCATGTTGCAATCATCTCGTGGGTGGGAGAGACAAGACAATGCTCTGAGCTCACCATCAGGGCCCTGTGTTCCTTCCAAAGGAACTGATGTCCTTGAAGCTGGTGGCAAGGGGTACGCCAGCCAGCACACAGCAGCCCCACCTGGAGAGAGGTTTCTGCCCAGTTACTGGAAGGTAGAGGACGTTTCTCACCCAAAGAGGGAGAGGGAGGTTTCCTTTCTCACTTACTGAATTATCACTTACGATAATGACGGACAGAAAGCAGTCCAGGAACTGCATGACAATCCAGGAGAATTTGTTTAAACCCAAGGAAGCAAAAGTGAAATGACTGGGTACACCCACACCAGCTCTACCAGCACGGATGTAAGGGAACAGACTGGCTGGTTGTGGGGACAGAAGAAGAACGTTGGTATGGGACACTCTCAGGCAGGCAGTGGTAGAGCAGGATTTCCAAAGTGGTGAGGTTTGGAGGGGCATGCATTTCAAATGGCTGTAAGATGGGGTCCCGTGTGAGGCAGCAAACTGAGTGGGACATCCAGATGGTCACCCGAGCATGGCAGTCCCCTGCTCTCAACCCTCAGGTGGCTTCCCACGCCCTTGAAGAACAAGTCCCAAGAGTGAAACGTGAGCCCTGTCTGACTTCATGGTTGGTTTTAGTCGAATTCATGGCAGAGAGAGAGAAAGAACAGAGAGAGAGAGAGAGAGATTAACAGGTAGAAACCAGAATCCCTGGGAAGGTTAGTAATTCAGGGAATTCAGTGATTCAGGCTAATGGGAATACACTCCTCTACAGGCAAGGACCTTGTCTGCTACCCAAGAGAGGAGATTGTGGCTGATGAATTAATGCCTGGACAAAAGTAACCAAACCCTTAAAGAACCCCTCAGGTATCCGTGGGACTGCTGCCAGGCCCCCAGTTTACGTCCTCCTGGGGGCGCACCTGAGCTCCGCAGCGTGTCAGGAAGCAGGCTGGCGGCCGATGGAAGCCTCTTGGGCGAGGTTTCTCCACTAGCTCTCGGCTCTGCCCCCTTCCTGAGCCTGTCTCCCCCCGCCCCCCCCGCAGGCTGGCACAAGAGAGCGCCTGGTCATGGGGCTGTTGAGAAGATAGAATAGGCTAATCCACATAAAGGGTCGGACCTCCCACCTTGTAAACTCTCAATCATCATTTTAAAAAATTGCTGCTCTTATCTTCCTCCAAATGGAACTTGACTCCCCGTCGAATCCTGTTAAATTTTACTTATTCCTCTGCTCAATTTTCTGAGAAAATCATTATTAAGGATAATATCTATTTATAGAAATCGTATATGTTCGATATAAAAAAAAAAAAAAACCTGAGAATATAAAGAAACGGGAAGACCTCTCCTCCAGCATCTCCCCAGTCTAGCCCCAAATCCCGGCTCTGCCCACGACTGGCTTATCACTCAAGCAAATGACTTGACCTCTCAGAGCCTAATGACCCCAGAACCAAGTGGAGGTAGTACAATCCCAGCTCCATGTATCTGGGAAGACGACATGAGCGAATGCAGTGTAGTCCAAAGGGGGAGCCCCGGGCCAGAAGTGCTAGTAGGGGTCCTACTGTTCTCACCACTGGCATCGTGAACTCTCATGCAGGGTGCAAAGGAGAGTCTGGGCTGGATGGCACGCGGGGCAAGGATGGCCTCCCAGGGCCTCCTGGGCCTCCTGGAAGCAAAGGGGACGCGGGAGAAGCCGGCTGCCCTGGAGCACCAGGTAAAATTTTTCAGCTTCTCTTCTTTCCGTGGACACCCTAGATCTGAGACTGCGTACGAGATCCCTGGTCTCTTGGGAAGCTTTCCAAACTGCTCCTATTAAAAGCATTTGCATTAGATATGGATTCACCAAGTATTAGGGAGGCAGAAGCAGCAGGTGTGGAACAGGATGACTTCCCCCACGCTCTGACCAACCCTCGACCATCGCAAAGATGAGTCAAAGTCCTCTCCCCATTTAGTATTTCCCCAAACCACTGCTCGGAGCTATTTTAGCTGTTGCTTTTCCCAAGGCCAGCCTGGCATTGTGTGTGATTACCACCGAGAGGCCGTGAGGAAGATGGGGTGGCAAGGTGTTCTCACCCTCCACGACTCGCCAAGTCACTTGGCCTCTGTTTTCTGAGTTTGCTTCATCTTACTGGTGCATTTATATAGAATACAAGGCTCCTGCTTAAGAAAAAAGTCAGGGAGTAGCCATTGGGTGCGGACAGAGATAAGATATGACAGAATAGTCACTTGAAATATAATGTGCCAGGTAATATGGTGGCCAGAGGGGATGCAGAGGCTCTCCCAGGTGGGTAAGAAGAAGGAGTGAATGGGGCTGAGGACGTCTGTAACAAAATGCAACCTGAAAGTCAGCTTCAGCCAACTGCGGCGTGTAGAGGGGAGAGCTCCGTGCTGCCTACGCTCCGCTTTCCAAGCCCAAGACCCCCTCCAGTGCAGTCCGGACAGGTCAAACGAGACACGAGAGCGACCCCAGTCCAGTGCACAAGCTCCTGCATTGTAACTTCTGGTTTACAGCATAGATGGGGAGACTCTACTAGTCTTCCAGAAACGAGTTTAAAAAAAAAAAAACAAAAACAACTTTTTGTTTCACCTTTGCTCTTGGCAGTTAGAGGCAGCCATCGGCCTCCTTCAATGGGTCAGCCCCTTGAAGATGCACACGAGACAGACCCCGCTTGCACTGTGGAGAGCTCTTCATTTCCACCTGCCAGCAAGAATGCCAGAACTAGGCCTTCCTTCCCCCTCCCTGTGTCCAAAAATAAGGTCCAAGTGGTGCACGTGTTTGTTAAAACAAACCCCCTAACCTGCCTCCATTTTTTTCTTTATTCCTCCAGGCCCTCCTGGGCCCATTGGGGACCCTGGGCCCAAAGGGTTTGGTCCTGGATACCTCAGCGGCTTCCTCCTGGTTCTCCACAGTCAGACGGACAGAGAACCTGCCTGCCCTGCGGGCATGCCCCAGCTCTGGACGGGCTACAGCCTCTTATACCTGGAAGGACAGGAGAAGGCGCACGGTCAAGACCTTGGTATGTGTGGAGCGCAGGGTCACTCCCAAAAAAGCGGAGTACAGCTTTTGGGTTAATCTTACAGACGCATCAATGTCTGCAGCAATCCCTCCTCTCCTGCGGAGTTTTTTCATTTGAAACAACCACACTAATTCCCAGGGAATTCCCACGAGTGACTCCGTGGGGCGTCCGAGCCGTGCATTCTGGCTACAGTAGTTATCATCTGGTGACTTACTCATTTCTAAAAAATGATCCTTCCTCAGCAGGTTAAATTTAACTCTTATAGATATATAAAGCGTAGTTGTTACCTCCAAATGTACATTATTTAATCAGGACACGGTCAGTCCCTGTGTTTACATGTCAAAGGGTGTGTCCCCGGCAGCCGGGGGTTAGACCAGACGGCAGGGGCCAGCAGCCGCTCCCCGCCCTGCTCCAGCTTGTTTTCTAAATCACACAACATGATTTGGGGAGTCATTGCTTAGTGCTGCTTATTTTCTTTCTTTTTTTTTTTTTTTTTAAATATTTATTTATTTATTTATTTGTGCTCGTGTGTGCAGAAGCACAAAGGAGTAAGGTGAGGGGCCAAGGGAGAGAAACTCAAGCAGGCTCCCTGCCGAGCCAGGAGCCTGACATGGGGTCCATCCCAGGACCCCAAGATCATGACCCGAGCTGAAAGCAAGAGTCAGACGCTTAACCACCTGAGCCACTCAGGCGTCCCACTTGTCTATTTTCAGTAGTAGATCTGTAAGCTGCAGGGACTGATTTCCAGTGAGGAGTTTAAGTTCCCAGGTGCTGGTGAACACGGTCTTTCCCAGATCATGGTGACTGGGTGGTGGGTGCAGGCACAATAGCAGGGGGCACTGATGGGGGCGAATCTTGTCACTGCCCTCCCTGGGCTAGGATCCCTGCTGTCATCAGGGTGGTCCAGGAGTGCAGGCCTAGGGTGGCAGCTACTTATGGTCATTCTCCGTTGGGCTTAGCCATGGCCCTTCCCATTCGAAGGCCTGGGGTGCATTGGGCTGGGGGAGGAAGTTCATGTTCAGTATCTTGGCTCCATTCTCTCCTCACCACCCTTCTGCCACCAGTCTCCTCTGTGCCTGGCCTCTGTTCCATCCGGCTCCTCCCACCCTGGTCTAGCCAGAGCCTCCCCACAAAGCTCTGCAGAGCTGCGGGATAAAATCTGAGCTCCTTACAAGACAGGCAAAACCTGCAGCCTCTGGTCTGACTTCTCCCTAGAAGCCCAGACGGAGAGACACAGAGGTCCCAGTATAGGATCATTCTATCCGTCATCCCCTCTGGAGTCCAGGTGCTCCTTCCTTCTCACTCCTAGGGCTGGCCATGCTGTGTGTTCACTGTCTAAATGCTCAGCCTTCTCCCCAACAAACCAGGGCGTGAGCTTTGTGGAAACCCAGCGGGACTAGCGGCACCCCTCCAGCAGTGGGCCCATTGCTCTGTTCGGGCGGGAATGAGGAGAGAATGAGTGGATGGGGGCTGGCCCCGGGACCAGGGAGGTGGCAGAATTGGTCAGGGCCGCAGCCTGCTGTCCCCGCCACAGAAATGGGCTTTGGCAGGTGCATCTGTGTGAGCCGCGGAGCGCGCGTCCGAGAATGGCACCTGCGCGGACCGTCCCCGCGTACAGCAGGCCCGGGGCCTCGCCCACCACATGGCCTCGCCTTCCTTCCCAAGGGCTGGCAGGGTCTTGCCTTCCCGTGTTCAGCACACTGCCCTTCACCTATTGCAACATCCACCAAGTGTGCCACTACGGCCAGAGGAACGACCGGTCCTACTGGCTGGCGAGCGCCGCGCCGCTGCCCATGACCCCGCTGTCGGAGGAGGAGATCCGCCCATACATCAGCCGCTGTGCGGTGTGCGAGGCCCCGGCGCCCGTGGTGGCGCTGCACAGCCAGGACCAGTCCATCCCCCCGTGCCCGCGGACCTGGAGGAGCCTGTGGATCGGGTACTCGTTCCTGATGGTGAGCCCCTGCACGCCCGCCGCTTCCGCTCCGGGATGCCCTGAGCTACACGGGACGGACAGACAGCGCTAGGACAGGGGTCGTGAACACATCCCCAAACCCCAGCCTGGCCAGACGTAGGGCCATCTTCCTTACTGACGATGTGGGTTTTTTGTTTGTTTGTTCGGTTTTTGTTTGTTTGTTTTATGATTTTGTGAGGATGTAAACGTTGGCTTTGCTTCAACCCTCAGAGAAAGTGGTTTCATGTTGTGTGCACAGTCGCAGGCCCTGACTCCCTTCCCCTGCGGAGCCTACCTAGTTCGCCCCTCCTGGGAGCCGTTCGCGTGGCGTGGGCTGGGTCTGGGGTCGTCCACCCGGGTCTGAGCCCTAACTCTGGCTTGTTGTCCTGGCAGCACACGGGGGCCGGGGACCAGGGAGGAGGGCAGGCCCTCGTGTCCCCTGGCAGCTGTCTGGAAGATTTCCGAGCCGCGCCGTTCCTCGAATGCCAAGGCCGCCAGGGAACTTGCCACTTTTTTGCCAACAAGTATAGCTTCTGGCTGACGACCGTGAGAGCCGACTTGCAGTTTTCGTCCGCACCGACACCGGACACCTTAAAGGAGAGCCAGGCCCAGCGCCAGAGGATCAGCAGGTGCCAGGTGTGCATGAAGTACAGCTAGAGAAGCCGCAGCTCGCCAGCATGTCACCTGGGGAAACTTCCTGGGGGGCCTGGGGGTGCCCAGGCTGTGCTGAGACATTCATGGTGCTCATTTCAGACTCCAGTTTCAGCGGTCCCTTCCCTTTCCATGAGGTTATCCCCACCGTCCTCTCATCCCTTCCTCTGTTCAGGACAAGATTAAGCAAATGTTCCTCTTACGGATTTATTTGCACCTACCAATTTAGATGAAACCCAGATATTCTTATGTTTTTCAGGATGATGGAAGAGCTGGCTTTATTTAAAACGATGCTAATTCACAGGAAGGCAAAGAGATGATAAAGGCCAGATTACAAATTACATTACTGAAAACTTCGCTCATTGGTTATAGCATCTCAAACAATTGAAGTCAATTACTCTATAATAGAGTGGGCTTCTGGACAGATTTTATAGGAAAAAAATAAATAGGCCAACAAATGAAACTAGAAAGTGGATATTTCCAACCTCTCAAAATGATTTCCTCTGTAATCTGTTTTCCCATGCACTTTAAATAATTGTAAAACCGTGACCCAAGGAGATGTTAAAAAAAAAAAAAAGAAAAAGAAAGAAAGAAAAGGAAAAAAAATCCACACAGAGAGCGTTAACAGTTCATTTCAAAGCAGAATGAATCATTATGCTAGGAAGGACCACAGTCTCTGCATTCCAGAGATGCTGCATTAGCATAAACACATCACGGAGGAACATAAAACGTGTTCTCTTCTGCATTTTTCAGAGAATGGAAATGCCTACTTTGGCAACCCTTTTGAAAAGTAGCATTTATGGAAAAAAATATATTCAATAAGGGATTAAGAGCCTAAGAGCTATTAATGAATATTAAGGCAGTGATTCACAAAAATGGACTCCCCATTGCAGTGAACTTCCAAACAGACGGCATTTGCCCAGTCGGGGTCCAGTGAGTCTTTGGTGTGTGCGTGCTAATGGGACTGAAGCCACATGGGGCTTCGCTCAGACACACCAGCTCACACAAAGCATCCTGCTCCCCTCCCCAGGAGCCCTGCAGAGCTGCCTTGCAGCCCTCCATGGATGCTTTTCCTCCAGAACATAATGGCATTTCATACCGGGAAGTGACAGAACTATCATTATGCACTTGGGAGAAAATTAAGGGTCGGCTTAATTAAACTTAGGTAAGAAGATTCATTTAAGTCATGGTGACCCCGCCAGGAAGATATGGTGCTATTTTAGAAAAAAACAAAACAAAACAAAAAAAACCCTAAAAAACCTGCAGTTTGAATTTTATGTGCCTGTTACTGGTTTTTACAGAAGCATCCTGTTTTTCCAATTTAAAAAACATTCTTCTATTTTTTTGTCAGTATTCTACCAAGCCAGCTGTTTGACATTTGGAATTAATATTTTCTATAAAAGTTCAGAAGATATATCAATTTAGTATGAGTAGTTTTCTGAATAGGAAAGGATATATTTCCTATTCTAGTAGGGATTCAGCAATCTAATCCAAAAAATCAGAAAGCTTGTTGGAAATAAATTAGAGGAAACCTGCCTTCCTCATTTAAAAACATGTCATTTTAGAAGAAAAATAAAGAGATTGCTCATGAGCAAGTGATACTCATTTTCGTGCTTAGTTTCAATGCACTTAAAAATAATTGAGAGGAGAAAAACTCAATTAAAATTTTGTTTATAAGAGATGTTTTCCTTGCCAAACATTGATTAGCAATGAGCTCTTATATGTAGAACATATTTCAAATGAGTCTTGCTATGGGCTACTCCCAGGATGGCAATTTATTTTAATACTTTCCAGTAAAAAGGAAAAAAAATGTACATTTTAAGATGAAAGCAGAGTATTTCATAGTTCATTTGACCCATTTATTGATTGTTTTCAATTGTGCTACGGCATGTTAAGTATTTTTGAGCACCTGAAATTTAAGCTGATTTCAACCTTGTTTATAATTACACTTTTCCATTTCCCAAGTTTTATTACATTTTACCAAACGTCAAGCCTTCTAAAATTTCATCTTGTTCATTCATGAATTTGGTCTGAGAACATTTTCTGGGAAGAGATAAGGGTGAGAA
The DNA here is from genome assembly GCF_010015895.1 of Lontra canadensis. Taxonomy (NCBI): domain Eukaryota; kingdom Metazoa; phylum Chordata; class Mammalia; order Carnivora; family Mustelidae; genus Lontra; species Lontra canadensis. The sequence goes on along the minus strand of NW_022631007.1, from coordinate 7,535,009 downwards.
ATAGGACATTGGAGACGTGCTTTGCGTGGTGAAGTATTTTACCCACATTAGAATATTATCTTAGTAAGCTTGCCAAATACATCTTAAAACACAGGCTGAATTAAGTGAGCAATTTACTCCATGGTGAGCATGGGATTGTGTTTGAGGCTGTTCAAAATACTGGTATTGCAAGAACCCCTCTCTAAATGTTGCATAATTGTTGCCCTAAAGGGCAAAACAGTGGAACAGATAACTCCTCAGATTAGAAGACTCTGCTTTCTTCACCACCTTAAATATCAGTACTTTGAAATGTCCTTTTTCTGTGAAAGATGAACAAAGCTTTATGCGGGCTAACCAATGACTGGTGAGGATCCTTGTCAACATTCCTTCCCAGGAAGCCTCTCCCCCACCTTGCTGGTTGGAAAGCATCTAGACTGTCCAGTTGGGACTGCTCTGGGTCCCCCGGGGAGGACAGAATGTTTCCTCCTGGGTTCTCATGCTCAGTCAGTGGAGCCCATCCATGTCCATGCAGGTGTCCTGGTACCCAGGCCTCCATGCTGCCAGTGGTGGGTCGCTCATTCCTTGTCCTCCCGTATTTCCCAGACCGAAACTTAAGAGGCCACTTCCGGTGGATGGCTGCCTTCCCCTCCGGCCTCGCAGCGTTTCCTTGCAGCCTTTGTCTTTCCCCCATATTCTTGATGGTAAACAGCTCCCAGCTGATGCCTCTACTTGTCAAATCCCATTCATTTCTCCAAGAAGGAAACCTGATTTTTTTTTCCTTTGCCTTAAAAATTGCTTGATGACTCCTGTGGCTGTGAAGTCCAAGTGACTTCCCATGGGGTGACAGGCTGCATGCAGCTCACCTGTGCACGCATCCCAGACACATGTTCCCAGCTCTGTGACCCGGATCCTGCTCTTTCTCCCAGTGACGTCCCAGTTCCAGGACCTTTACTGGGGACAGAACTGCTTCTTTACAGACTGAAGGAGCTGGAGCAGAAGATGGGTGTGAATTTCCCCCGGGAGCCTCGGACTCCCTTCCTCTACTCCCAGGACAACAGATGGGCCTGGCCACTCTCTCGTGCTCCTGCCTCGCTCCTGTAAGGTGTCCTCATACTTCCTCCATGCACTTGCTCCAATGCAAGCCACAGGGCAGGGTCAAGCTTCACTCAACTGTATGCCCAGTGCCTACACAGAGCTGAGCCCATTATTGATAATTCTGCTTTCAGTGACAGCTCAATAAGTATCATTACGAGTTAGATCTGTGCATGTAGGTTTCTCGTGGACAAAATGGTAACAAGTGTAAGTCATTTCTTGTTTCAAAGTACATGAATGCGCCCACAGATCTACACACCCACTGTCTCCTCTTTGCAGTTACTGTCAGAAAGCCAATTAATAAGCTGCACTCATTACCCCCTCCTGAAATTCATCTTGCTTTTCCACTGAAATTTCAGAAATGATAAGATCCCTGAGGTTTGGTTGAGAGAAGGCTCTTCACTGAAACGGGACAAAACTTAACTCAGGCCATAACCTGTCCTCCCTCATCATGTGAGAGCTTCCCAGTCAAGATCCCATCGACAAAGTTTGTATGCAAGTTTTCAGTGCTTAGAAAAATAGTCAACAGAAGGTCCCAAATTGGATTTTACCAGATTTTATTCTGAGCCTCTTGTAGATTACAATAAAGGAAACAAGATCTATGCGATCCAGGAAATCACATTAGATTTGTTTCTATCAGCTCATCCAACAAATCTTGACAAGTTTTACTTTTATTTGGTATGACTTCAGGAACAGTGGGAAAATGTGGATTCTGGAGCTGGTTTGAAGCCGGCTCTGTCACTGCCCTGCTGTATCACCCGGGGTGAGTTACACCTCCTCTCTAAACCCCATTTTCCTCATTTATAAAATGGGACACAGTACCTACTCTTACATCGAAAACTCAGATTATATGTCTAGCACATAGCAGTCATTGTGCATATACTCTGGTCACATCTTCTATTTAAAACAATCTAATATGAGAAAACATTTCTTGTTTTTTTTTCCATAGTAGAATTATATTAGGATTCTTACAGGGCATATAAATAACTGATTAGAATTATTTATACCTGATCAATTTTTATGTTTTTAGGAATGTTATTTTATTTCAATTCTCAAAGTTACTGTAACCACCCCCCTCTCCACACACACACAAAATCACAATTTCCTACAGGGACATTATCAGGAAGTTCTGCAGGGAACAAAACAATTGACATTAAAAATCAGTACTCTGCAATTGTCACTGTTATTATCTGCCAGAGACTCTGCATAATGCATTTTAAACCACGGAGGCTGGCTGCCACATCCATGTGAAATGCTTGAATTTTATGGTGCTTAAATATTTAATGATTCATAGGAAAAAATGTGAGATGTGTCCAATAAATTGCATCTCTTTCTCTATCCATGGTTGTAAAATATAAAGATTTTCAACCATGTAACATTTGCAAGATACCTGGTCTGCGATTGTCACTTCAATCTTTGTTGTACTACAAGTTATAATATTGTTCATTACATATATAAAATTCTGTGATGACCTCCAAAAACAACTGTGTTTTATCTGGTGCATTTATTTTCTTTCAAGCTGAAGTAAGCTTACTTTCTGATGTACCTCACTCCTACTGCGGCCCATTTAGGAGCTGGCTTAGAGGGGAGAATGGGTTACATGGTCAAGGTGTAGACTGTAGGGGAAAAGAAGATGGGCAGAGTGTAGAAAGTGCCCCTTTTGAGGAGCGGATGGAATTCTGAGGCTCTGGGAAGTGCTGGCCAGCACACAGTAATATTATAAACAGGTCTCAGGCCAAAGGGTCAACATCAACCCCTGTTGAGTTGCATGGGCAATAGGTGGGGGGCTCAGACCCTGCGGACCTCAGTTGTCGCATTAGTTGAAGGAGAATTAGACCACCTGCTTCACAGGTTTGTCTGAGGATTAAAAGTTAGGGATACAACTACAAAGAGAAAAAAATGTCAGGTGCTATCACAGATAACTATAGTAACTAGAAGTTAGGTGTTAGGCATTGGTAGTCCATAAGTTTTCATAGGGTTCCTCTTTCTAAGTAGGAGTATTTGGTCCAACCTCTCACCTGATAGAGAAAGAAAAGTATTTAGCATTTCTCGGGCACCTACTAAATGACAAGAACTATATTAACCCTGTTGTATGTGCTTCCCCTCAACTTCCCAACTCTCCTATTTTATAGACGGGAAGACTAAAATTTAGGGAAAATAAGTAAGTTGCACAGTCAGCACCCAGTAGAACTTGAACCCTGGTCTGTCACTAAAGAGTGTGCTCTTTCCCATTAAACCATCACCTTCCAGAAGCTTTCACATTTGTAGGTTCGCTAGTAAAGGGTCTCATATAGATGTCACTGTGAACTGTTGCTCTCACTGCAAAGTCCCAGGTCACACATCCTCCTGCAGCCTGCCCAGCTCAGTGTGGAGATGGTCTTCAACTGTCGTTGGAGGGAGGGAGGTGGGGAACCTCTGAGGACAGAGTGATCTGGGGGAATCCCAAAAGGCCTGCTGTATCTCGGGTCCACTGAAAACCAGCCAGGCCTCCAGAGCCCCTTGCTGTCTATTCCAGGTCAGCCATTCAGGAGAACCTTTCTGAGCTGGATAAAGGAGTATCTGGAGGTCTTTCCCTGGAGGCTGGGTCACTGTGGCACCAGCCAGCTTAGCTGTTTTCATTCTCCTGTTTGCCAGCAAGGCACTTTCTGTCATGCACTATCTGGGCTTGCATCCTCAATGATAAATACCTAGGGTTTTTTTTTTATCAGCTAACACTGCAATTCTCAACCAGTCATCATTTTCATCTCTTTGGAAAAAGGAAAAACATTTGAAAATGAATAAAAAGCTTCGGTTGCCAAGTAGCCCATCTGCTTTACAGTACACATAATACACGGGGATCCTCCGTGACCACGTGTGCAGGTCGGACCCACTGTCGATGCTGCTCTCACGATAAGGAGTCACCAGCATCTTGCACATCTATGGTATCTCAAGCTGTTCTAGTTCTGACCCCCACAGCTGCCGCTCACAGGACTTGCGATTGCCACCTTGTGTGCAAGAGGGAAGTGGTGTGTGGCTGCAAGTAAGTTCTTCCCTTCAAACGTCCTTCTGCTGAGATCAAGCCCGCTCTTTCCTGCTCCTCGTGACCGGAATGGCAGATGGTGCTGCCAGGCACTGCCTGCTGATCCCGGATCCCTCACCTCAACCCTCCCAGCTTCGGGATTCCAAATGAAAACAGGGGTGGCCTGGTTCTCTGACGGGATGCTTGTCACAATCCTACCAGATAACGGATGATTTTTTTTTTTTTTAACAGTTTTATTTATTTGAGAGATGGGGAGTCAGGGAGGAAGGCAAAGGGACAGGGACAAGTGACTCCACACTGAGCACGGAGCCTGACAGGGGCTGGATCCCAGGACCCTGAGATCACCACCTGAGCCGAAACCAGAGTCTGATGGTTAACCCACTGAGCCACCCAGACGCCCCCTGATGGTCATCTCCAAATGCATTTGTGCACACTGAAATTTGAGGATTTTGGTGACTAGAAACTACTTGAGACCATTTTTTCCCCCCTTCTACCACCATATCCTCATTATTCTCCTCTGGTGATGAGAACCATTAAAACCCACTTTCTTAGCAAATTTCAAGTATACAGAATATTAATTATGATTACCGTGCTGTTAGATACACAGAAGATACCCAGAAGATACCCATCTTATAACCAAAAGCTTGTGCCACCATGTCCCCATTCTCCTCACTCCCTGGTAACCACCATCCTATTCTGTTTCTGGGCTGGATTTTATTATTATTATTATTATTATTTTTTTTTTTTAAGATTCCACACATAGGGAATTCCTTGGTGGCTCAGTTGGTTAAACATCTACCTTTGGCTCAGATCATGATCCCAGGGTCCTGGGATTAAATCCCACATTGGGCTCCCTAGGGAGCCTGCTTCTCCCTCTGCCTTCTGCTCCCCCAGCTTGTGTTCTCTCTCTCTTACTCTCTCTGACAAATAAATAATATTTAAAAAAATATTCGGGGCGCCTGTGTGGCTCAGTGTGTTGAGTCTCTGCCTTCAGCTTGGGTCGTGATCTCGGGGTCCTGGGATCGAGCCCGGCATCGGACTCTCTGCTCAGCGGGGAGCCTGCTTCCTCCTCTCTCTCTGCCTGTTTCTCTGCCTACTTGTGATCTCGCTTTAAAAAAAAAAAAATTCAACACAGAGGAGATCATACAGTATTTGTCTTTGTCCATCTTACTTCACTTAGCATAATGTCCTCAAGGTCCATCCATGTTGTCACAAATGGCAGGATTTCCTTCTTTCTCATGACTGGATAATATCCCATTGTAAATAGATACCACATCTTCTTTATCCATTCATGCACACGTGGGACCTGTTAAAATGCAGATTATGATTCCTGTGGTGTAGAGGCAGGAGTCCGAATTTCCAGCAAGTTCTAGGTGTTGCTGGACATGCTGGCCCAGAGCTCACACTCCCAGGTTGCTGGAAATTTGGCCCTGGTGCTGTTCTTTAATGAGATCCTCAAGTCCTTGTCCAGTTGTTTTAAGGATCATCTGCTACTACTAAGGACGTGCAGGATAATTTTAAATTATTGATGGAGGGATCTTACAAAGAGACCACATCTCAAGGTTAAAGTCAGACAGTAACTTTTAAGGGCCTCAAATAAATACCAAGAATCTATGAAGTCACAGACTTTCCTTTGATTTGTTCTTGCTTGTAGCACTTCCCTCCAGACACGACACTGGGTATTCAGGAAGGAATAAAATGAGAGGAGCAATTCACCACTTCCTGGCAGGAAGCCCGGCCGGTGGGTGAGCGGCTTATTCCAACGCTTAGGAAAGGGACCCACATCCGCTGGGTTTATAGGGAGCTATGCGGCAGGGCTCTGTTTCTCAGGTTCTGCTTGTGTGTGCCCCAGATTCCAAAAGCCTCTTAAAGCCACACGATACTATCGATTTTGATCATCCCATTCTCTTCCCAAGCACCAATATATATCACTACCCAATTTAATTTCTACCAGCCATGTTCTAGTTTTCATTGATTAAAGCATAAACCATACGTTCAAATCTGCCAGTTCATTTCTGTCATCTGAACAAGATGTCAAGATCACTCTCTACCCCTAAATGCAACAGAAGGAAAAAACAAACAAAAAACAAAAAACAAAAAACCACGTTTGTATGGACACATCAAAAGAATTCCTGCAAAGCATACTGACCGGATTTGGTGGTATACCCTCGGAGTCCTCAGGGATACAAAAGTCTGAAATTCTTTCTATGGGCAAATCCTTTCCTTCAAGTTATTCCTTCCCTGGTGTGATCCCAGAAAACACCAAAAAACCACAACAGTGTCAATTAGCAACACACCCGTCTTTGTATGTGCCGCTGGCGATGGTACCAGTGAGCTTCTCTCTGTTTCAGTCCACACGCATTTACTGGTTCTGACATTCCAGACAGAGCATTGTTCGAGGTATGAGGAGATACACAGAAATGGTCAAGGTCCCTGCCTCATGAAGTTTACAATCTAGAGAGAAAAGACATTCTCCAACAGCGATTGCAAAAGGCTGGGGAATGACCAACAGCCAACAAGAGCCGTAGATCCTTCTGGGTTGTGGTATCTGGGGGCAGGACAGGGAGGGTCTGGATGGGCTGAGAGAGAGGAAAAGGCTGTCGCACCTAAAGGCACGTCACCGTTAAGTCACAGGGTCAGAAGAGCTCATGCCTCCAATGGGGAGACCCGTGAGCAGGAGGGCAGACTCTGTTACAGAACTGGGAATAAGGTTGAAATCTTGGCTGGCGTCCTATGGTCGAGGCTGTTGAGCTTGACTTTCATGCTTTGTCAACAGAGACAGTACAGGGTGTGGAGATGGTGAGTGCTCAGCCCCAGAGTCCATTTTGGAAGACGAGCCGGCGGAGCTGGTAGAGCTGAGGGAAGAGGTTATTTCAAGTATCGAGGAGAGGAACGAACTGACAGATGTTAAGGTCCTCTATGTGGATACTCTGCGGCGCTAATGTGCAAGAGTGGGGCAAACACCCACACCCAAACCCAACCCCCAAACCAAAAACAGGGAAAGGATTGCAATATCCCATGAGAAGGGAAAGGAAGAGTTGTATATACAAGGTTGGATAAAAACGACCAACTGAACACAATTCTTTACGGAATACTGAAACTCTCGAGGCACGAAGCCAGGGTACGAGGAGGCCAGTGCTGTCCCACCCTCTCCATCTTACGGGCTGCTCTGGGTGGCAGGTCTCATCTCTTCTATACCCCTTCCTCCAGGGGCAGCACGGGGATCTGCGACGTAGGCTGGCCCTGCTCCCAGCAAACCCTGCCACTCACCGCAGGCCCACACCTTAGCAGCAAGCATGTGGCTGTGAAGGATGGCGGGGGGGAGAGCTCGAACTAGCAATGGAGGACTTGGGAGTCACGGGCAGTGTGCACTCAGGGTCGTTACAAGGAAGCCGCGGTAACCACTGCCTCATCTTCAGAAAGATTCTGAATTGAGAGGTCTCCTGAGGGGGCTGGCCACCATCAAAGTTTGGTGACCCGATGCTTAGTAGACAGTCAGGAAATTGCTATTAACCAAACTACCAACCAAATTTTTAAAAAACAGCCCTAGATGCTTATTAAAGGTAATTTGTCGAATATACTTGTTTTGTCTTTCTCCTCCCAATTCCAGTTTGTTGACATAACTTTGAGGATTCGTTATTGCAGGGAAAAAAAATAGGATGGATGCTGAAAATAATAAGCATTGGTCACAGGCCAGCCTATCGACAGCAAAGCAATCAGTGATTTCCAGAACATCTTCATTGTTGCACTAAGATACCCGGTTTGGGTTTGTAACTAAGATGACCTTTCCCACATCTCTGACGCTGACTGATGTGCATAAAGAAGGAGTGCATCTTGTAGTACTGATACCACACGAAATCCAATTCCAGTGTCTTTGCATGTACTTTCATAAGAATAGAGCAAAGAGCTACTACCCCAGACTCAAAAGCAGGTAAAAAAAAATGCTTCCAGATACAGTGGTTGGACTTGAATGTCATAGAAGAACAGTTTGGTGGGAAAACATTCAGGGAGTGCCTCCCAGGAGCCAGGGTTAGCCCTTGGGTGGTGGTGGGGAGAGAGAGGGACAGTGCACAAAGACAAGACACAGTCCTTGTCCCTGAGCCATGCAGAGTTCATGCTCCCTGGGCAGAAGGCACACTTTTGTCTACTGGTGCACAAACAGTGACAGGGCAGGACATGGGTGCTCTCACAGAATGGCCTTTCTAACGTGCCGGAAGAAGATGGTGTAAGAATCGGGGGAATGGGAGTCAAATCCGTGGAGTCTGGGAGCGAGAGAAATGACACTTAACTTGAACTTTTTAACATGTTTAAGGCTACCAGACTCAGAGACACAACTCAGGTTGTAAACACGGTGCAAGCAGATGTGCATGGGTTATCAAGGAACCCTTGGAGCCAGGCACCCTCATGGAGGTCAGGATACCCCCAGGACCTGGGGCTTCTCTTAGCTTAGGGCCTCTCCCAGATCAATTTGGATGAGGAAATAGATACAAAACCACAGGGTTGTTATGCTCCAAGTCTGTCAAATGTGTACAAAGCAAAACTGAGAAAGCCGTGCCCCCAAACTGTTACTCTTGGGTAGGTGTAAGTGGCGAGAATATGGCTGATTTTAACACTGCACATGTATTTATTTGTATTTTTATATTGTGAATTTTCTCAGTGGAGGCATAGTACTTATTAAGTGTATTTTCCCAATTATATAGTTCTTGCTTTATTATCACATAAATCAGTCTTTCTGATTCCAAAAGCAGTACACATACGCACAAATACACACATTTGAAAAAGACTGCAATAAAAACCAGAAAGCAAAACTATGTGCTCTAACCCCAAAGATAACCTCTGTTAACCTATAGGCGTATTTGTCTGCTTTGTGCACACACAGGCATATATATTACTTTTGTTATCACAACACTATATATAAATGCTAGGCATATAAATGAAAGTAGGAGGATCCTTTTCTGCTTCCAACGCTCTTTAAACACAAATATCTCAGTGACAGTAAGACATCAGTGGTATCTTTGTCCTTTTATTCATGGAATACAAGCACCAGGAGTAACATGGGCGGCCCGTGGTCTCTGATGCTGCAGTGGTCCTGGGCCGGGACAGGACACGTGGCTGTTACCGGGGCCATTTAAAAGGCACTTTTTAGGAGAAAGAAATATCTCCTCCAGAGGGACTTCTGCATGACCAGCCCAGCAGACAACTTTGCCTCCCTCTGACTGTAGCTCCTGCTGCTTCATAATACAGGTCAGAGCTCTGGGAGCCTATCCTGTCATCAGCTGGTGGGTGGGGCTGCTGCGAGCCCAGAATGCTGGTGCCACCTGACATCTAGCGGAGTGTGTGGTGTGTGGGTGGTTTCCCCACCTGAGGTCTTACCCAAGCTTTTGCAGCCAAACATTCTGTACAGGCAGAGCCACATAAGAGCCGAGGGGGGACGAGGTCAATGCCATCCAGGTATAGGGGCACAAGGAACTGAGGCGCCTGGGTGGGGGTGACCAGAACAACATCCCCTTATGGTGGCCACCTCTGTTCCTGGGAGGTCACCATGACAGCGTGTCAGGAGGCCCAGGGATAGCTTCGCACTTCCTGCCAGGTTGAGTGTGGGGCACGCTGGCCACGATGGGGGGCCTGATCTTCCAGGCCGGTGAAAGTCACGGTCTTCAGGGACCGAATGAGGCCAAGGCACCATTGCGCGAGCAACCCGAGAGAGACAGAGAGAGAGGCGTGTGGAGGTGGGTTGCTGTGAGGTGGAACCGCCCTTCTACCTGTCGGGGAGCAGGGGCCAGGAGAAGGGCCGCTCCCCGGACAGCTGGGAGCCGTACCCAGAAGGCTGCTCTCAAGACAAGTCAACATGGCCACGTGCGGAGACCCACGGGGGCCCCAGGATGGCGAGTGAAGCCCACGGCAGAGGAGGCTGCACTGGGCTTCGGTGCAGAGGCAGGCTCGGGGGAAGAACCACACGGGTCGTAATCCCGCAAGCGGGCCCCTCACTGGTGGTCAAATCTGCGAAGCCGCTGCCTTCTCATTTCTTCTTCTGGTGAGAGATGGAACCCGTAGGGCGGGGGGCTCGGCCCGCTGGTCCCTGTTGGGAGAAAGCACAAGGGAAAAATTAAAGACTGCCCATCCATCGTTCTGACATGTACAGGGCATTGTTTCCGAGGATTTCAAGGGGGAAGAAAGACTGATGGCTTGGGTGTCATCTTTATTTTAGCACGAAGCAGAAATATAACAAACATATTTCAACCTCAGCTGTCAATACTTAATTTCAACATCAAGTAAATACTTTTAGTGTGGTCCAGTCTACAAATCTAATCCACTCATTTCAAAGATTCTTGACAAAAACCCTCATTTTTTTCCCCCCATCATTCTTTGTAATTTACATCATCTCATGTCTATAAGGTCCCCAGGGCTTATTTATTTTTTTTACGCCCAGAAGTTGCTGTTTCTAACTTCCCCACCAAGTATGTGGTTTGGTGTTTCTTCATCAGCCTTCGGTCCTCCCTCCTCTTTCTCCCTCTGCCCGGTGGCCTCCTGCAGCCCCTGACGCCCACCCCAGCGAGAAGGAATCATGTCTGCTTGAAACACACACATGCCACTGAGCACCAGGGGCCACAGAACAGGGGCCCAGTTACCACAATGACCATTAACTGGGGAGGCAGAAAAAATGCAGCCGTAACATCTAAAAATTATATGAAAGACCATGGACATCGTTCCTGAAAAGGGTTTCTGTTCATTCTCCAAGAGCGGTGCCTTCTCCAAGATGTTCCCAGGTCATGGGAATGGATAGAATGATTATTAAGAAACACTACGGTGAAAAAATGTTAGAGAAAGTCCAAGAAACTAAGCAGCCTTCTCACAAAGGAAGACAAACAGTGCAGGACATCACCTCCCTGTGGAACCGGAGAAACCGAGCCTGGGAAAGCAGAGAGTGGAATGGCAGTTCCCCGGGGCCGGAGAGCTGCTGTTGAAGGGTGCAAGTAAGTAAGACCTGGAGATCGAAGGCACAACATCGTGACTATAGTCAAGAATACGGTATTACAAACTTCAAGGTTGCTAGGAGACCCAATCAACTGTTTTCAACACAAAAAAGGAGCTGATAAGTGTGTGCCATGTACAAGGGCTGGCTGACGCTCCTGAGGCAATCATACCACAATATACAAATGTAATAAAGCAGCACGTACACACCTTAGGTTTACACAATGTTGTATGTTGGTTACAATGGATTAAAAAAAAAAATTGATGAGAAAAAAACCAGTCTGCTCAGTCTACCACTAGAACTTCAGTGGTCAGATGACGAGAAATTTTCAAAAGGCAGGCAAAAGGTAACTCCTCTTTCATTTTGTTTCTTCCCCAACATGCACCCCTGTTTGGTTCTTTCTTTTTGAGACCATGGGAGAAGTACCCCCTCACTGCAGCCATTCCTGCCTAGGAACCCACACGTGGGCTGGGCAGGCCTGGCCACGTGCTCACTCCTGCTGGCTACACTCCGCTCCAAGGGTTTTTGGGACAGCATAACCTACGTCGATTCATCAACCTTCGTTAAGGATGACACTCAAACATAGAACGGGCTTGTAAGACTTTCACCATAAGGAGAATACTACTGAATACTATTAAGACTGAAGTTTAACTGGATACAGTTTTGGCTTATGTATCTGAAAAGGAATTTTTTACAAAGAGGCAAACGCCTTGAAATTACAGAAAGTGGTGCCTGGGTTGCTCAGTCAGTTAAGTGTCCGACTCTTGATTTTGGCTCAAGTCATGATCTCAGGGTCATGAGATCGAGCTCTGCTTTTGGCTCTGTGCTTAGTGGGGAGTCTGCTTCTTTCTCCCTCCCCCTCTGCCCTTCCCCTTGCTCTTGTTCTCTAAAATAAATAAATCTTTTTTAAAAAAAGAAGTTACAGTGAAACTCATGAATCCAATTACCATTAGTTATTGCTTAAATCTGTTGTATATGATGCGCGCCAAATCCAGCTTTCCCTTTGACAGTTGTTTTCGCAATAAGACGGTTCTTCACGGTGAGTGCAGGCTAGTACGTGACACCCGTTCCAGCAGGCAGGGAGCCTTGAGGGAGAGCTGTGGGCAGGGTCGGAGGCAGGCTAGACGTGGCGTGTTGAGTGTGGGCCACGGGCCATGAGCCCGTGGAAGCTGCAAGAGTGCTCAGAATCCCAAAGGGAGTCACCGTGTCCGCAAGAGAAAGCCCGAGAATGAACATTCCCATGGAGGGAGGGACACAAGGCTGCAGACCGAAGGCTCCTGGGGTCCAGTTTTCGAAATGAGCAGCCCACACACGTGTACTCTGGACTCGGCTCACAGGGCATCCGGGGAGAATGGGGCTGAGCAGAAGGATGCACCATGTACTGAAGCCGACAGCTCACATCAAGTCCTTTTAAGGTGCCATAGGTCAGTCAGCCAGCTCTCGCTGCCAATTTGTGATCCCAAGTTTACAGATGAGTGAGCTAAGGCTCAGAGAGCATTAGGGACACACATAAGGTCACGAAGCCAGCCCATGGGGCAGCAAATCTTGCACTTGGGGCTCCCACCCCCTGTCCCCACAACCCCACATCACCGTCATCTCCTCTAGCCATCTTGCCAGCCCGTGCACTCCTGCCCAAACCCAGACAGGTATGTGCAGAGCTCATGCGATCCGGAAAGAGGAAAGAAGAGGATCCAGCCCAAACTCGTCCACTCTACAGGACTCTGCTGTCACCACAGACATGACTACAAAGTTCCCGCATGGGTCCCCTTAATTTCCTGGCTTTCCAGGACCAGCAGAGGGCCCTGGTTCTAACAGTACCACCACAACAACACCTGATTTGTAATCAGGCCTGATGTGTGGGCATTTAAAATCCTTCAACCTCAGTGTTTCTGGTATCACCAAAGCCACCCCAGTCTCTGAAGAAGGCCTTGATCGCTTCATTTCAGGCTCTGTACACTCTACTGTCCTTAATCCCAGGGGTTAATTACTTTGGAAAGTTCTCAAGTGTAGATTAATCTGTGCTGTTCTGGAGACAGTAACATATTTGGTGTCAGTCACAAATGACACCATTTGTCACGTCTGGGCTTTCAGTCAGTGCCACCCTGGGGACAAGGCCTCTGCAGTCCAATTCAAGTCTCGACTAAGCTCTGTCTTCCGAACCCCTGCTATTCACTACTTTTAAATTCGCTTCTAGGTTTCTGTAGTTTTCGGTTGCGTGACGTGATCTATTACTTCTCTCTGCAGCCCCCAGGATCCCCCTCAGGCATTCCTCGAAAAGTCTTAGAAGTGGTTTCAGTCTGTAGTTATATTTATTAAGTCCTTGGAGAAGATGTAGACAGGCCTCTGTGGGGTGGTAGGAGGAGACGCAGTCCACTCCCCAGGATGTCCGGGGATGTCAGGGCAAAGGTGTTGGGAGGGCATCAGGAGAAGCTTCCAGGCCTACCTGGAACCAGAGTGTAGTGCACAGGCAAGTCTCTGTTTCGCAGCTTCTGGGGGGCTCATGTGTGAGGGGAGGCTGCCCAGCAAGGTGACTGCAGGGTCCTTCCCACCACGGTGCAGTCTGACTGCTCGGGACTAAATTCCAACCCCTCTATTTTTAACTAGACATCCTGGAGCAAGCTGTTTACCTTTACTTGGTCTTAGTTTCCCTATCTATAAAAAGGGACAAAAGAGAAATTCACTCCCTGGATTGTTGAGAGGCAAGGAGAGAAATGTTGCCCATAAAATGCATAGCTGAGGACTAAGCATGCAGTGAGTGCCTGATGAGGGCAGGATGTTATCATTTTTCATCTCTCACATCATCATGAATCATGCGTTAGATGTCTACTTGTTAGCATTGTGAACTAACTTTGTAGAAGATACACAATAAAGTGACAAAAACAGTGACTGCTCAGAAGACAGACCCCAAATCTGTCTGAAGCCAACTTGGCAACATTCCGTACAAAATGCAGACTTGCCTTCTAAGAAACAGACACGGACAAAAGGTAATTACCAACCTCCAGTGTGCCACAGCTTTTGTAACACAGAGGCGGCTTGTGGTCACTGGGAAAGCTGGCGGGCCCAGCCAAGACCTCCTTTTCTCGCTGAGTTAAATCATGCACTGAACATTTATAGGCCTGGGTGAGACAGCCCTGCTCTAGTGAACTCGGTACAGGATATCAGTATTTCTGAGCTCTGCCTCCGTGTCCCTGTAAATGGAGGTCAGTCCCCAATGTTACTCCAAGAAACAGTGAGCATGCGTCAAAGAACCTGAGGAACAATGCTCGTTTTAAGACGATTTAGCTCAATTACAAACACCAGTCATGAGATCATAAGATTTATGGATTCGTGGTTTTTGATGGAAAGATTTTCAGTTCTCTACCCTTATGTATAATGCAGTAACCTCTGCATTTTACATCTAAGGGAGGAGAAGCAATTTCATCCACATAAGAATTGCTAAAAAGAGCACCATGAGTTGATGGCCATTTTCCCTCCTGTTCGCCATCCCTGCAAGCAGAGATGTTTAATTTGCTGGTATTCAGAGATCTTGCCCATGATCTGATCAGCACTCTACACCATTCAGTGAAATTATACTGATGTGCGTCACAGGATGGCATATAATTCCCTTATACTAGGAAGCTAAAGAGGCAATCACTTTTTTTTAACCAGGAAACCTCTAAATAAATCACTAGTGTTCTCAGGGATTTCTACTGTCCAATGAGGGCAGAGCATGGAACCCGCATTCTCTCCTTTAAGAAGGTTACTTTATTAGAATTCCATGAATTACAAAGCTCCCAAAATGCCTTCTGAAAGGATGGTTGCTAAGTCATCTATGGACAAAGACTAAAAAGGCTGGAAAAAACTCCAAGCCCAGCAATTTGGCAAGACAGTCTTTGAAAAGGGGAAATACGTAAGGACACAAGACCACTTTGCTTTTAGAGTCACTGATTATAACCTCTATCTATCCATCTATCTATCTCTTTAAAAAGAGTCTGAAATTCACCTAAAACCTCATAACTCCATACAAACGGAAGCTTCATTATGGTTTACAGGAAAGATAACATTTAGAAGTGACTTGAGAGAGGAAATAATCCCATTTTGACTCCTCAACCATTCAAGTCAGCCACTGTGGAGATATTTCTTTGTTCTGAAATGGTATCTGGACCTTCAAAATGAGAAGCTTTGAAACAGAGACCCATGGGGCATCTGGGTGGCTCAGTGGGTTAAGCCTCCGCCTTCAGCTCAGGTCATGATCTCAGGGTCCTGGGATCGAGCCCCACATCAGGCCCTCTGCTCAGTGGGAAGCCTGCTTTCCCCTCTCTCTCTGCCTGCCTCTCTACCTACCTGTAACCTCTCTCTATCAAATAAAGAAATAAAAAATCTTTGGGGAAAAAAAAAAAAAAGAAACGGAGACCCACTCAGTAGCTACATTACCTGTTGTCCTTTTCTCTCTGATCTCCAGTCAATTTGGGAAATCTTTATGGCTACAACAAACTTGACATGAGTATAATCCAGTTAGCAATTCAAGTAATGTAAAATATTGGGTCTACCATGTCGGGTCCAGTGTTTCTCGCAATATAGACAAAAAAGTATGGTGTGACCTCTAGAACAGAAAGAGGAACTTCTGGAGATAAGGAACATCTGAACCACTGCTACATGCTTACCCTACTTACTCTCCCTCTTCTTAAACAAGTGCACAGCGTGATTAATTTTTATGAACTACATGTGAGACCAAAACCCAGATCAAAACCCGGAACACTTCCAGCATTCATAAACCTCTAAGTCCCGGCTCCCATACTCGACAGTGCCCGTTATCCTGATTTCCAACAGTGAAGATTCCTTTGTCTATTTTTGTGCATAAATGCATTCATATAATATGCAAGCTTTGTGCGTGGCTTCATTTAATGTTATGGTTGTGATCCATATTGCTATATGTGGTTTTTATTCTACTTACCCCTCCAAGTAAGAACTTCCTCATCTATTTAAAGACAGAGGAACTGAGGCTTCAAGATTTCAAGTAACTTGCCAAGGCCCCATAGCCAGGCAGTGGCTGAGTCAAGACTCAAACCCGGATGGATTCCTTTCTGCTCTGCTCCAGATTTGAGGTCTATGAGTTGTCTTCCTCAATCCCAAACCAGACTCTGTAAACTTAAACAATACATTGCTTTAATCCATGACTTAGAGGCAGGATCTGAAGTTTACCTTCTGCCATAGGTAGGGCTCACTGCAAACAGGAGCCTTTCTTGGGTAACTGAAGGGAGCTGGGATTAGGCTCTCATCTGATGAGGTATGTAGTTTTAGCAACAGGCCCAGCTCTAAAGGGCAGCCTTTGTCTTTCACTGTCAAGTATTTTTTTAGACAAAGAACGGTTTGTAACTTCTCGCAGAAATAGTTTTTGATGCACTTTCTCCCTCACTATGCTGGAGGAGCAGCAGGGGAGAGAGGAGCTGAGTGTCCGCCTGTCATTAGCAATCACCGTGACACGTGGCTTTTCTTTTTAAATGGAGTCCAGTGGACACAGGATGTTAGCCTAGTTTCAAGCACACCACACACCGATTCGGCAATGCTGTGCCCGATGCTAGGCTCACCACCGTGCCGCTGCCAGCTGTCACCACACCAGGGTAACACTAGTGACTATATGCCTTGGGTTGGGCCTTTCACCTCCATGACCTGTTCCTTCCAGAAGGGGGAGTCTGGATCACCCCATCCCATTTGCCCATTCTGCCCATCCCGTTCTCCCCTCCCTCTGGCAACCTTCCATTTGTTCTCTGTATTTATGGGTATGTTTCTGCTTTTTGCCTGTTTATTCATGTGTTTTACTTTTTTAGATTCTACATGTACGTAAAATCATATGGTATTTGTTGTTCTCGGACTCATTTCACTGAGCATCACGCCCGCCAGGTCCATCCATGTGGTTGCATATGGCAAGGTCCCGTCCTTTCTTTTATGGCTGAGGAATGCCCCACTGTATATCAGACCACATCCTCTTTATCTATTCATCTGTGGACAGACACTTGGATTGCTTATGAAATGTTTTTTTAACGAATGAATGTGAATTTTAATACTAAAAGACTTGCCTCTTTTTAAAATCAATCTCTTAAATCCTTTGAAGATTCCATCACCACCTTCACACTTTATCAAGATGGGCTTTTATGACACTAGAAATGATTTTCAAACACCTTTTACATACATTTAATGACACTTTGGAATGTTTCAAATTTCCCTTGATCTAAAACAAAATGCCGTTTGGTCGCAATCTGGAGGGGTCTCAGTTTACCCAAGCTATCTGCTGATTTTGGAAACTGAAGAGGTTGACTATCTCTGACAATATCCATGGACTTTGGGACTGATTTTTTTTTTTCCAATTCAAAATCATCTAGGGATATTCGCTAGGCAAATATATGCAAACTTTGGAAAACTAGACATAGGGCTCCCTGGGGGCAGAGGCTGGCTCTCACTTCCATATTCTCCTTGTCTAGTACATACTAGGGACCCTAGGTTTCTGGCTGGGATGACAGGAGCTCAACATGGGCCTCATCTTGAGACCCAGATTTGAGAACACATTTTACAACAGAAAAAAGGAAACTGAAGGCAGAACTTCCCATGTGCGAGGGAGAAGAGGGTTCTGATCAAGCACATACATCCACAAGTGTGGACAATGCTAGAAGAAGGAGGACAACCCTCTGGGAAATGAGGATTCCACAGGCCTCTCAGAAGCTTCAGGGTCCGTGCTGACTGGTCTTGGGAGGGCAGCTGCAATGCTCTGTGTCCTGACGTTTCCGACGGAGAGTCCACACCAGCCCACAGGCAGGAACACAGCGGGTTGTGCAGAGTGTGGGGAGCTGTTGAGCACAACCACGCAGCCCACCCCTCTGCTGGACTCCTCTCTGGAAGCCGTCAGAGGCATGAAAGGCCCACGTGGCTGTCTGCACTAGTCTCCGGACTCCTCAGCCCTCAGTCAGCTCTGACCCTGTGGCCTTATATCCCTTGGGCGGAAGCTCGCCGGTGTAGGAGGAAGGACAGGTAGGAAATCCAGGAAGCTGCATTTTAAGGAGCACCCCAGGGATCGTGTATTAAATCACTGAGAACTGCTGTGTTAAAAGAACACACCTCACCAGACATGGGTTTAGGACCCTGGACAAGTCACTTCTCCTCCCTGGGCCTGGGGCTCATCTGGGCCTCATGGTGCTGGACTAGACGTTTTACCCTCTGCACAGAGATTCCACGACTTGTGTGGGTCCCACTGAGATAGCGGGTTGGCTGGTCTAAGCTGGGAGAGCTCGACAGCCCACCCCAGCCTCCTCCTCTACAGTCTCCAGCCTGGGCCCCTGAGATGGAGGACCCGCCCCGCCCCCGCTGGCCAGCCTGGCCATGACTATCCGCAGCGGGGCACAAATTGGCCCAACTCAGCTGGTCTATTTCGGTGCCCCTCGGCTCTGACATTTTAACTTTTAGTCCACTTTTTATTTTGGAATAATTTCAGACTCACAGGAAAGTGACAGAGAGAATACAGATGATTCAATTCCACACATGTTAACATCTAACACCACGACGTGGACTAAGGACTCATTTCCAGGGATGGATGCATTACTATTAACCAAATTCTAGACTTCATGTCAATGTTACAAGTTTTTCCACGAATTTTCTTTCTCTGTACTAGGGTCCAATGGCATACCTGATCGACCACGTCTTTTTAGCCTCTTCTGGTCTGTGGCAGCTCCTCCCATCTTTTCTGGCTTCCTACGACCTTGATGATCTGGAGGAGTGCTGGCCAGGAAGCCTGTAGAAATGACCTTCAGCTTGGTTTGTCTATTGTTTTGAAGTGGGGTTATGGGTCTGAGGCAGAAGGCCACAGAGCTGAGGTGCCCCTTCCGTGATCGTATCCGGGGTTCCTGTGATCAGCACGACTAATTACGTGCCGTGTAACCTTGAGCACTTGGTTCAGTAGTATTTGCCAGGTTCCTACACTTTTTTGATGAGTTCTAAGGAAATGAAGCCACAGACAGTTACCAGGATAAAACAGGAGAAGCAGGAGTAGGGACCTCAAGGGGTCCCCGGGCACCAGGTCCCTGAACGGCTGTGCTTCTCTCACGCTGACATGAGTGTGCGAATCGCCACGACGGTTGTTCTGCGAGTTTCCAATCCTGCAGGCTTGGCGTGGAGCCCAGGCCACCGTATTTTCAGTGAGCCCCCAGGTGATCCTGACCCGCACCAGCTCTGGGGAACCAGAGAGCTCCAGCTTGTTCTTCCAACCCAGGTTTCGTTCCAGTTTTTACACTTGCCAGCAGGTGGACCCAGAGGCCTGTGACACAGAGTCAGCTGATGAAAACTAGGGCAAATTCCAGTCAACAAAGCATTCCGCATCGTAAGCAGAATTGGGGTTATTTTGAAACAGATGGGCTCTACAGAAGCTACTGCCCTGAATATGATGGGGCTGCTTATTGTCTTGATGGTCTGAAGCCCGGGGACTACTTGCCAGCATCTAGCAGTTTCTAGGTCCTATCAGAGTTCTTCAAAAGCAGAGGAGACTGACAGGGGGCACTCAGAGGGTTGGACGTGGGTATGGACGTGGATGTGGAGACAGATATTTTCACCAGCTCTAAACTCAGAATCTACTCTTGCTACGGTGCTTGCTGCCTTGCATCCTGGAGTGCTTTTTACTGCAATGATCTGTTTCACTCCAACTCCAAATCAGAAAAGATAAACAGATACAATCTGTGCTAATAAGACAGTCTTCGGTGCAGTGATACTAGAAACGATTTATTTTAAAACCTAATCAAAGCGGTTCTGCTTATGGTCCACATTTTCACCCAAGTCCCCACTTCTATCTGCCCCCGGTCCTCTTTCCTTCTGCCCCTTCCCCTCGTCCCGCCCCAGCAGAATATCAGGAGGGAGGAAGTGAGGTCAAGAAGGGCCTTCTGGCTCCTTCTAGCTGTGACTGATGCAGTGGCTGAGAGTGTGCAGGGCCAGGCTTTATAAACGGAATATTCTGTGAGTTCTGGAAATCCACAAAGAACTCCAGCATCCATGGTTGCTCCCTGGAGGATGTTTTTAATTCCTTAGACTATGACCCCAGACACTTAGCTGCTGTCCTAGCCAGCCCCGCCCCAGAGGGGCCAGGAAGGGGGTCTGAGAGGTGGGCGGCTTGGTACTCCATGGTCTGGCTTTCTTGGCTGCTGGACCCCCCTCCACCCCCGTCAGCTGAGGGAGGAGGAGATGCGCTTCCTGGTGGCTGAGGCCCAGCCTGAGGTGGTGGGTCCACAAGTACCTGGGCCAGCAGCTTCCCTGCCCCAAAGAGATAAAATGCCAGGTGTGTAGTCCACCCCCTTCCATGCTTGGGGAGTGGTGGTTCGCTCAGAAACAACAAAATCCCCAATGCTACTGTTTTTTGTTCTGGCTTTCAAAGCCCCTCTGTTCAGACAGAGGTACAGAGAAGCATTTTGAAGCCATACAACTGCACTGCAATCTGCAATCGCGATTTTTTTTTTTTAATTTATTGATTTGACAGAGAGAGGTCACAAGTAGACAGAGAGGCAGGCAGAGAGAGAAAGAGAAGGAAGCAGGCTCCCCGCTGAGCAGAGAACCCGATGCGGGACTCGATCCCAGGACCCTGAGATCATGACCTGAGCCGAAGGCAGCGGCTTAACCCACTGAGCCACCCAGGCGCCCCCAGAGAAGCATTTTGGATGACATTTAGACCTATTTCATTTCTTTTCTCACTTCTTCTGCCTTGAGTTCCAAATCAGAGATGGCTCACATTTCAGCTCTTTAAGCAAAGGCCCCCAGTAATGTTTTCATGGACTTCTGAAATCATAGACTATTTAAAATTAGACAATATTTCACTCAAAAAACCCTCAATCTTCTGAAAAGCACTGTTTAGCCTTTGGGCACGAAAATAAAAATAAACGTCATCCCAAGAAATCAAGGGATAAGGAAAATATGGAGAGCCAGTGTGAGAACTTTGGAAAGGGCAAGGGAACCTAGGTTGGAAACTTCTGCTGACAGTGACCACCTAGGGATCAAGCCAGGTTGCCCTGGATGATGAGGGCAGGTAACCACGTGCCAGGAGAAATGAGGCTATGGGGCCTTGAGAGGCGCAGGGGTTGGGACAGCTGGCTCCTAGGCTAAGTGGCCACAGGTACTAGACCCCACAGCTACCCAATGCTTCCCTGTCACCCTGTCCTGCAAGAAACATGGTGTGTCGAGGGACTGAAGGCCAAATACTGGATCTAGAATAGGAAGCACCAAAGCTGGATGTGGGGGAGCTAGGTGAGAGGCACGTTCTAGCTTGTAACTTGGGAAATCCCACACCAATGTCTGTGGTGGGGCTCAGGAATCTGCATTTTTCCCCTCAAGCACCTACAGTGAGCTGCTGGCCCCACCTGGAGAAACTTGGGATCAAAAGCATGCCACAAATGTATTCTGGAGGGTCGTTTGGCCTTGGCCATTGGTACCAGCATGGTTACTGGTTTTGTACAAGTAGGTCTTTGGACACATTTTTCATGAGCCAGAGACACTGGTAGTTTCTAGGGTTGTTTGTGCTCAATCCTGCATCATGTGTAAGATATCTGTGTAACCCAGCTCTCCTGAAGAATTGAACAGATACCATTATGGTACTGCCCTAGAGATTCTAGGAGTCGTAACATCAGAGCAGAGGAAACTGGCCCAGCATCTCTCTCCCCGTCCTCGGAATGAAGTGGGTTCACCTCTGGGTCCCTGATGCCTGGTACATGGTGGGTGCATCACACATGTTTAGAGAATGGACTGGGCAGAGAGGGGGTCAGGATGACCCCGCCAGAATAGCGGGGCCAGAGGGCACTGAAAGAAACGAAGATAAATGGTGGCAGGTAGGGAATTTCAAGGTCTGGGGATCTGGATTCCTGGCCTGGGCCACTAACCAGCAACCAAGCCAGTTCATGCATGAGGAACAGGTGAGGGGAGGCTACACACGCCTAGGCTTCAGAACACAATTCAGTCCATCTATTTCCTCTGTGGAATTCCTGAAGTTTTCCTGGGTTCTGGGGTTCACCGTACTTTAGAGAATGTTCAGGAGCCAGAAGCAGGCCAAAATAGGAGATGGATTACGTACATCCCAGCTAAATGTATCTTAAACACTTGAAAAATTCAAATTATTTCTGTTTTTCAAATACCATAGCCCTGATTAGTGCATAACCGCATGTCCAGAGATACTGATATCAACACAGAACTGAAAAACAATCCCTGACCTAGGAAACTGTCCCTGACATTATTGATGGCCAAGGGGAACACTGTGGTTCCAAGCTCTCAGGGAGGCTGAACGCTGCTGCCTGCTGCCTCCTCTCACAGGCAGGAGGAAGGGAAGACAGTGTGCTCGGAGAAACCCCACGGCTGAGTGGGCCACAGCTAGTGTCCACAGGGTGCAGGCCGGCGGGGGTAGATGGAGGGCCTCCCCAGGAAACAAACTCTGCACCCCGCCATAAGCAGATAAAACAACGTGAGCACTGTGCCCGGATGGTTTAAAGAAAAGAAAAGAAAAGAAAAGAAAAGAAAAGAAAAGAAAAGAAAAGAAAAGAAAAGAAAAGAAAAGAAAGGAAGACAGGCAAGAGAGAGAGGAGGTGGGAATAAGGGAAAGGATAAGACACCCTTGTCAAAAATACGATAGTTGTGAATTCTGAGTGGTGACGGTGGTGGCCCAAAACCCGGGGTAGGCCCCTATGGCAAGGCGTCCATACCAGGGAAAGGGGGGACAGCACAACCTCTGCGCCATTCCTAGCAGATCAGCCCTGGGAGATAAGCGGCACAGAGAGGCCTTCAGGCATAAATAAACAAGCCAGTAGAAGCCTTGCTCTCTGCGCCCCAAGAGCTGAGAAACTCTCTACCTTGAGCTCTGCGGCTCGTGGGTTTCTGGCATATGATGACTACCCCACAGGTATAAGGGTCATTTTAAAAACACGCTTGCTTCTGTAGCTGATGGTATTTAGCCCAACCCTGAGCCTACCTGCTACTTTTTTTTTTTTTTTAATTTTATTTATTTGACAGAGAGAGAGAGAGATCACAAGTAGGCAGAGAGAGGCAGGCAGAGAGAGAGGGGGAAGCAGGCTCCATGCTGAGCAGAGAGCCGGATGCAGGGCTCCAACCCAGGACCCTGAGATCATGACCTGGGCCAAAGGCAGAGGCTTAACCCACTGAGCCACCCAGGCACTCCTACCTGCCACTTTTTGTGTGTTCTTTGAGGTCTGCTTAACTCATGGCCACTCACCAGCCATTCTGATCTTTGTCCCATTAGTGTGTGTGTGTGTGTGTGTGTGCATGTGTGTGTGCCTGCACATGCTCCTGCTTCTGCGTGGGCACGTGTATGTGGGCACATGCACACACAGACACACAAACACACCCTGTGACAGGAATGTCTCTCACACACAAGCCCTCCCCTCCCAGCCTCGGGAAGGCCTGTGGGCTTTCTCAGACTGTTCTCATACCCCTGAGGAGGCCTCGAACTGACCCAGGATGGAGCAGAAAGGATTCTAAAACGGCCTTTGCTCTGGAGAGATCACCAGGAGCCACAAACAGTCACCTATTCTTACAGGACTGTTAATGATTTCTAGTAAAATAAAACTTACTTTACCAACGTTAAGGGAGACCTCGGGACTAAATTTTTGGAATCTGAAGTGCCGAGTTCGGAGTCTAAACTTTGGCTTCTCATGGAAAATGGATGATTTTGATGAAGGGAGGGATTATGTTGCTTTCTGAGCCCCCTTTGGAAAGATCTCCATGTGTGCTACGGCCAGAGTAAAAGCTCCTCCTGGGAGGCCTGTCTCTGGCTTCAAGACAGAAGCTCTGAAGATGCGATCAAGTGTGGGTAGGGATTCTATGTCAGATGCGTCTAGTCCCTCTGAAAAATCCGGGTTTTCAGAACAGGGAGGGGTACGTTATGATTGTTTTCTCTTCCAGGCATCTCATCCTGCTTAACCCACAGCTCCCTTGACACACCTGGATTGGATGTAGGTGGTTTACAAAAGTGCCCTTCTGGTACCTGGCTCTGGCAGGGGACAGTGGGAGAGAGCAACTTCTGGAACCAGACAAACTTGGGTTTGGATACTACCTCTGGTCCCTGTTCTGTGTTTTTGGACAAGTTACTCTCTTCCCTGACCCTTGATTTTCTTATCTGGGCAGCACAGATGCGCTCTGAAATGAATGAAATCAAAGGAGGTCAGTGTCTGGCCCCAAACACTCATGGGTAAGGGGTACCTATTATTTTACTATTTACTATTTACCCCCTTCCAGGCTGCTGCATCACAGGAATGTCCCCACCCCACAGCCAGTGAGTCACACACACCCAGACCCTAGTCATCCTGGACACTTCCCTCTTCCTCATCTGCCCCTCTGGGACACATCACCAAATCCTGGCATTTTAACCTGAACATTTCTGGAACTCATCTATTTCTCCCAACTGCCCTATCACCAGCCCCCACCTGAGCCACCTGTTTTGTGAACCTGGACTGGCTTCTGAGCCCCTAAATGATCCCCCCCACATTCTCTCTGGTCTTCAGACTGGCGATGCCCCACACAGTTGTGGGAGAGCTTTTGGAAAACACGCACCTCATCAAGTTCATCCTCTGCCTGCCAAGGGCTTCCTTTTATTTCAGCATAAAAACATCAAAATTTGTACCCAGCCCAGGACGCCTGCCTTCCATCACCTGCCACTCACCACTTATCCCTTCTCCAGCAATCAGCTCGAAGACTGGATCCTCAGGGAAGGGACTGCATTCCCCCGAACTCTCAGCAAGGGTCCTCTGCACTCAGCTCTCCCTGGAGCTTGGCCCCTTCCTTCAAAGCCCATGAGGCTGCCATTAGTAATTTGACAAGACTCATTATTTTGGTAAAGTGTGTCCTCACTGGGCTATGAGCTCTGCAGGGGAAGGGAAGTAAGGGGCTGTGTTCACATTCTCCCTCCAGGAGTGAATAAATGAACGAATGGGTGCGTGAATGAGAGAGAGGGAGGGAGGGACGGGTAGATGTCCTCATTTTATAGACGGCCAAACTGTGACTCCAGGAGGTATGTGATTCCTGAGGTCTCAGAGCCAGCAAATAATGCGGCTGGGGTTGGTTAGATCCAATCCAGGGGTTGGATCTAAGCTCAGTGTTCTCTGTACACCACCAGGCTGCTCTGGAAACCAGCACCCACAGCTCTCCCTTACATGGAACTTTCTTCATTTCAATCAGCGGCTTAGCAAAAAATCGGTGTTTTGTGTTTTTTGTTCTTTTAAATAGGAGGCTATGAGGGCACAGGAGGGGCCATAATTGGTACATGAAGAAAGAAGAAACTGCAAGTTGATACACTGGATATTTTAAGAAAAAGAAAAAAAAAAAAAGACGACCATGAAAAGGCATAGAATTCATTGCAATTTAGGCCAAGTAGAACCACATTTCCAGAATTGTTTCTATGGGTCTGAAGATAGTAGATTAAGGGCAATTGACTTGGCAAAAGACCTAGACATGTTTTCAGACACTCTTATGTTAGAAAAAATGACAGTAAAAAGCCCCGATGAGGACACGATACCAACATGACTGATATAAATGGAACATACTTCTATGAGTCATTTGTAGCTTTAAATACTATAGAAAAAAAATTTTATAAAACATACCCAAACAACCTCCCTTTGGTGTGGTGAACCCTTTTAAAGCCACATTGTTCAAATTTGTGTTAAAATGCAAACCCTTCATGTTTACAATAGTACTCTTAGAGGAATGCAATATAAAAAAGTATAACTGTTAAATTTCAAAGACAAGACTTATAACCTCAGAACAATAGGGCATTCCCAGTGCAAATTTATGAGCTGTTAAACCTCAAAAGGTTTCTTCAATTAGCAGGGAAGGCTTGTGACATATCTGCAGCCTGATATAGGGGCTGCTCTTTATCTAATTTGGGGTGTACTGCTTTTATCAGAACTTTTCCTTACTTTATTGACCTCGCCTGACAACTCTTGTGCTTCTCCCTGCACAGCGTTTGATCCTGCTAATTATACTATGGGGCGGGGACGGCGTTTCACGGTTTACCATCGCTCCCGGGGCGCGCTACAAATTATACATAATGCATTGCATTGTAATTGCTGCACTGTGAACTTGGCTCGCCTTTCCAACATAAAATACCAACATCCAAGTAGTTTTATTATTTAAAAACAAAAAACAACAACAACAGAAACAAAACCATAAGGGATTCTTTCGGATTATAAACATCTGAAGACACAATATTCTCATGAATTCCAGCTGGCTATTCTGGACCCACGGAGGGCAGGCAAGGCTGAAAAGCAAAGCAAATACACTTCATACGAATGTTTACAGAGAAAAAGAGGAGGCAGTCCTACAGGCGAGACCCTACTGAATGCAAACTGAAACGGAGGGGGCCCAAGCTGAAGGGCGGACAGAAGTCCAAACTGAGAAACGGGAGACACAAGTTCTCCTGATGGTCCCTTCGCCTCACTAGGCCTCAGTGCCTCATTTTGAAAACAAAGGCTCAGACCCAAATGACCACAAAAGTGCCCTTTCCCCAAGGACAGGAGCCTGAGGAGAGCAGTGGCTTTTTTCCGAGTCCAGTTTGTAGGAACCCGAGTCTTGTAGCAAATGTAAGGCCTCTCGCCAGGGCTCTGTTGGTTTGGGGGCCCCTTAGAAGAAGACAATGGCTCTTTAAAGGGCAACAGCGGGGGGTGGGGGCTGAATGGAGCTGCAAGCTCTATATAAGCAAAAGCCAGGTGGAAACAAAAGAACAAGAACAGCACTGGGGTCAATGAGGCTTACTGCCACGGCCTGCCTGCCCCAGGCCGGAAGTCCATGCTCCGGACGCCCCTCAGCTGGCTGCTTGGAGTTCTGGAGCTGTGGTTCCTGTAATAAGCAACACCTAGGTACCAGGCAACTGCTCCTGACCCTCTTTTCTCCCCTTCCCCCGAAAGTGAGACAATTAACCTGATCTATGACTTCAGACTGGTTTCTTTTCACTTCCTTTCAGGGAGAAGAATATTCTAGAAGAGCTTCCGTGAAGGTGGCACTCAGCCTGAGCACACTCTGCATCAGTGAGGAAGCCATGATCAAAGAATGGGAGACAGCGGTGGGGAAGGGAGGCTGGGGTGGGGTGGGTGTGGGTCAGGCTCACACATTTTAGTGATTCCTAATAGTTGCTGTCTGAGGACATGGTGCTCCCTTGCTGCTGCTACTTGCCACACTGGCTGGAGTCAGGAAGTCAGTGACTTGGCGTCCTTGTTTCTCTTGTCGAATGGTGTTTCTGGGTGGAGGGTGGCGGGGTGGGGGTGGTGTTAATGTCTAAGACCCAGGATGAGCGGCGGGTACAGGCTGCCCCCATGGGCCCGGCTTGGAAGCTGTTTGGGCTGGCTCTGAAAGGACACTCCTGTCACACCTTCACAGCATCCCTCCTGCCAAAGACTTGGGAGGTTTCATCGTTGTTCCAATCCACACTGCATTTAGTCTCCAAACAAAATATCGAGACTTGTAACCAGTCAGGTCAGCCATGCCAGTGGAGACAGAAAGGTTGACTATTTTAAACTGAGCCCACTAGTGTGACTGCTCTCGTATTTTCCCCATTGCTCAGACCTAGAGATGGAACACAGCGCCCCGGCTTCAGTCAGCTTACTCCTGCAGCCAGATGCACTCGGCAGAGCCCCCAGGGGGGACCTGCTCGGATCTCGCTTCCTGTCAGCAATGGCGGAACTGGCTTATGTGTATGATCTCTTTTCAGCTATTCTCTAAATCATATGTAGTTTCTATAAGCATCACAACTTTTAATGTGCCAGTAAAAGGCAATACCGAAGGAGACTGTTTACATCATCATCGAAAATTCCAAGCCCAACAGATTTCCAAGGGTTCCTTGTTTGTGTAGGAATAAATATACCCATTTCCATGCCCTTCTGCACTACACAACATTGAACAGTGTCTTTGCATCCAAGCAGACTTGCTGTTCTGCACCAAACCACCCCCTCTCATCAAGAGCCTGGGTGGCTCAGTTGGTTAAGTGTCTGCCTTCAGCTCAAGGTCATGATCTCAGGGTCCTGGGATGCAGACCCATGTTAGGCTCTCCACTCAGCAGGGGGTCTGTTTGTCCCTCTCCCTCTCCTTCTGCCCTTCCCCCTGCTCATGCTCATGCTCTCTCTCTCTCTTAAATAAATAAGCAAATTCTTTAAAAAAGAGACAGAGAGAGAGAGAGAGAGAGACTATCCAACAGTTTCTGTTATATGGGTGGGACTGGCCTGGCTTCTGAGAGCTCCAGGAGGAAATGAGAAAGCGTGAGGAAAATTGAGAACTGGCTCGCTACAGGAAGGAAGGGCCTTTCCACGAGGGGATGACCACTCTGAGGAAGGCAAACTGTTCCTGAGTGAGGGCCTCAAGGGCATCTACTCCACAGGTGTGTGACACAGTCCTGTCAGAGTTTCTCTTTATGCTCCCCTATCCTCCCGGCACCATGTTAATTCTTAGGAGACCCCACAAGAGCTCAGGTCTGAAAGCTCCCATGTTAGAAATGGAAC
Organism: Lontra canadensis; assembly: GCF_010015895.1. NCBI lineage: Eukaryota > Metazoa > Chordata > Mammalia > Carnivora > Mustelidae > Lontra > Lontra canadensis. The sequence continues at coordinate 7,506,460 of NW_022631007.1, read as the reverse complement.
TGCTGACTAAAAGGAAGTAATACGCTGGCAGCTTTAAAAACACAATTTCCTTACCACCATTGGGAAACCCGATTCTCCCCACATGCTCATGGGGTCACAGTACTAAATGAGCTGAGGGCAGCAGGCACTGCGGCCAGTCCCTGTGTGGACCCAGGCCTCATCTGTGCCATGGGAGCACAGCCTAGAAGAGATACACGGCCTACAAATGGCAAAGGGGGCACCAGGTCAGCTACGTGTGAGGACAGGGACCTTACAGGAGCGAGCTCTAATTATAGGACAACGTGCTTGGCCCTGGCTGGTCACCACCTCCCTGCCCTCTGTGAGGGAACCTGTCACTAAAGAGTCACACATGCAAATCACGTCCAGGGTAAACTCCTATTTATTTTTCAACCAACTGGAAGAATCAAATGGCCAGATTTCTCTTCGGAACATCTTCATTAACAAACAAGAGATGGGACGGAAGTCACCACCTGGATCCTTGGGACTCAAAAAAGGCAACAATCACACAACCCTGTGAGGTCTGGCCTTGATTCGGCTGAAGCACGTTCAAGTTCCAGAACAGGGTCCACAGACCTGCGCCTTGGAGGACTGATGCTGAGAAGACCCTGTGAGTCAAGTGTTAAGTCTAGTAAAATTTGGTGGAAAGGAAACATGCTTTCAAATTTCAGTTCTAGTGAGTGATGAGCCACCTCATCTGATAATCTTCGGCTTGTGAGAAAACTCACCTGACATTCTGTTGTGTGCCTGCCAGGTGTCAGGTACAGAGGAAGGACTGAAGGCGTATCATGTGACAGGACTCCCTCACAGTGATGGACAGAAGGGAGTGACAGCCAGTGTTACCAGCCAGTGACAGCCGGGAGAAAACACAGCTAGTTTTCTCATTCTCATCTCTCTAACTTCCTTTATTTTGGTTTAGATCTTGTAATTTCTAATTCCACCAAAGTTTCTGAGGCAGTCTGAAATTTTAGCAACTTGCCTCTCCCCTCTTCCTTAATTTATATGACCAACAGGAACTGAAAACACCAGCTGGGGGTCAGGCACCACTCTGGATTAAGGACGAATAAGGTACAGTTTCTTCTTTTGATGAGACCATTTAAGCCCAAGATGACTATGGCTATATGGTTTAAATGAGTGCATATGTTCACATCCATGGGACCTAAAGTGCATGAAAATTGATATGAGATGTACAAAGAATTTCTAAAGCTAACGAGGCCACCTAGACACCCCCTTGTCTTACAGATCCTGAAAGAGTTCACAAACGCTCAGACATTTTTCCCAGGTCCCTCAGCTTGCCTGCAATAACTTGGAAACTAGAACCTAGCCCTCCTCGTTCTTACCAACGGCAGACATGCCTCCGAGTGAGCGCTCAAGCAATATGTGCTGCAACCAGGTTTCCAGCAACAGGGGTCATTCTGATGGCCCAGCCAGCCATAAGGCCTTGCCAGTCTTGCTCACATAACACATAAACCGACCCTGTTAGAGCAGTGGCTTCTCTTTGATGTCAGGCCACAAATACTGAGACATGCAGCTGGTGGGCAGTGAGGCTCCCATCAAAGAGCTCCCTGTTCCTCAACTGACTGCTCCTCCCACCTGGTTCAAGAGCGAACCAACGGCGCAGCTCATTTCAACCTTAACTTCAGACCCGTGTTTGACAGCAAAGCATGTTTAGAACTTTTGTGTGCTGGGCATGCACGATGGTCGGAATCCTAACTATTCATTCAAACTGTTACTCCCTGTGCCACGGAAAAGGGATCTTTGACTCTGGTCACTTGTCAAGGCCTAGGATACTGGGTACAGATGCCAGAGTGTGGCAAGGCTGTGAGGGAGCCCCGCCACAGACCCTGCCAACCCTCAAGTCTAGCACATGCCCAGCGGCCAATCTCATACCTGAACAAAAAGGGGACTCGCCAGAGGGAACAGCTAGAAGGGTCAACAGTCAGGATTATGATCTTAGGACCAAAGGATCTATTGACCTTAGAGCTGTTCTAAGACTCACAGAAATTCTGGAGGGGGATATAATCAGTGGCAAGTGTGTCCATGAATGAAACAGCAGCTCCACATTCTTCTCATTTGGTTTTCACTCCTTAAGACAATAATGATGACAATCACGAAAAGACCTGGCATTTTCAAGAATGACAATCTCTAGAACTTTCAGGCTTGTTTCCTCGTGGTCTAATTTATCATCTTTTCTAACAAGAAAACTCAAACATAAAATATTAGAAAAGTTCTTGCTGAAGGGGACTAGGCAGGGAAGAAAGAGTCAGTAGGAGAGGTGACATCTCGGAATTGCTTTGGGAAAGACACCCAAGGCCATGGAGCTTTACTCTAAATAAATAAATACAAATCTTCCAATGGGGAGAGTTTTGGGTAAATAGCAAAGCATATGAGGAAGCAGAGTAGAAAAGGGAATATGAAAATACCACCTTCCCAACTTCCTTAGACAAGGAGGCCAGATGCCTCCCCTCAGGCACCCACTTCTTATTCACCAACATCTCCAATGCAAGAAAACATTTCAAAATTTTGAGTAATCATATCCTTAAGTTGATGGCAGGCAAACCTTGTTCTTTCTCTGGTGAGAATATGCTTTGGGATTCCTGTCCATATTAAATGCCCTCAATGAGTTTAGGAAAAGGTCACTTAAGAACCATACAGGCATAGACACACATGCAAAAAAGAAGTACTGAAAATGAACAAGGGTCTCTGCAGGGAGCCCAGGGAGGAATTGGATGAGGAAGGGCAGTGTCAGAGGGCATAGTACGAACTCAAGAAGGGTACTCCATCTTCTCCATCTTCTTCTGTAGGTCAGGTCTACCAAGAGATTTGAAAAGAAATACAGAAAACTAATTTAGCAGTGGAGAAACTGAACTTTTACATGCCCCATTTTTATGTTATAGGCTTCCTTCCCCATTCCAACTTTAGCTTATACACAGAAGGACTCAGGAATACACAAGGTCACTTGGGCATGTGCATACAATCCAACCAAAAAAATGAGCAATAAAAAAGCAAGACATGTCAAATATACTTCAAAAAAGGTACCCTGAGGAGCAAGAGTTTGATCCAGTGTGGAGGGACAGAGCCCCGGATGAGTCTGTCCTGGTTACTATAGTGTTGCTAGTGCAGGTGGCCGATGAGTATTTGCTGAATGACGGAATCCCAAAGAATTTTCAGGGTTGGAGGGCAAGTTCCACTATTTCTGCCTTGACCCAGAAACTCAGCCCATCAACCGCTTTGCAGGTTTTTGAGTTTAGTTCAAGTGCACTCCAGAGGCCTCCAAAGAGGTTAGTGAGGACTGAGTACTCCCAGTGTCCATCAACAGAAGTGGGGATCCCCTTTTCTAGGGTGAAATCAAGGTCTAAGGAAGAAAAGGATGGCTCTTTAGATAATCCTAGCCTCTCCCCTCCTCCCTGATTCCCTCTGCATTTCTTTCTTTCATAAGGAAGGGCTCGCTCTCCTAGCTTTCCACCATGTTCAATAGGTCACCAGATCCTAAAGCTTTGACGAAAGATGAAGATTCACTTTGGGATTAAAAAAAGTCACACAGTCATATGTTTTAGTACATTTGAAATGCTATAAGGTCAGACTTCCAAAAATAAAAGCCCACAAAGGTCCTCCAACATCCCCACATGATGGCCAGGACATCCCTCCTCTCACCGAGCTTACAGTTGAGTGAGGTCAGAAGCACACGCCAACAGCTGCTCTCCCCGTGGGAAAGATCTAAGAAAGTAAGTTCTCTGAACCTCAATTTCCTTATGGAAAAACAATTGACCCAAACCCAGAAACCACAGCCTTCGGGGCAGTTTCGAGGACTGAATTAAAAACAAACAAACAAAAAAGATGGGAATGTATTTCACAAGCTCAGATTGCCAAGAAGTCCAGGTTTTAACCCCTCAACTCCGGACACCTCTGGGTGGTAAATGTCTCTTACAATGTTAGACGCTGCACCTGCTGCCTGTGAAGGGCTGGTGTCAGGACGGACACGTCCCTACCAGACCCTGAAAGTAAGGCCCCTCCGGTGCCCTCTGCAAGCTAACAACAGACACACATAAACCAGGATGCTTCATGCACAGACAAATCTCGGTCCATATCATGGGTCTCCAAAGAAGCAGAGGTGTAAAGAAAAGAAAAGAAAAGAAAAGAAAAGAAAAGAAAAGAAAAGAAAAGAAA